>NC_141693.1:1230430422-1231030422 GCF_964263255.1 Lissotriton vulgaris
TTTGGGCTTTTAGATATTGAGTGATTGTTTGATCTATTGTGAGAACTTCTAGACCTCTTCTCCTAGGAGTGCATAATCTCACTCTGGGCGTTGGAGGGAGAGAAAAGACTGGTAGAGTAGGAACTACAAGAGCAACAGGAAAATCACTAAAGTAGGAGCCTGAGCCGGAAACCTCAAAAGACCCGTAGCGGGAGCTCTAGGAGCAATGCTAACCCAATCCACAGAAGAACAAGTTACTTACCTTCGGTAACCCTTCTGATCTGGTAGAGACTATCTAGCCTCAGATTCCTTACCTTGGAATATTCCCCAGGCGTTAGACTTGACCCGGAAACTTTGAGCCAGAAGGTGACATCGATCAGCTTTGCGTCGGCCACCACAGAAATAACGCTCACAGTGCCTATATAGGCACCACCCCAGCGCACTGACATCAGTTTGCAAAATAAAGACGATTTGGATACTTTTGGCAACAATTTGGCCACAGAAGCACGACTAGCATTAAAATCCAGTCTCCCGGGTCCAGGGCAGACAGAACCTGAGCCAAATTGAGCATCTTTAATTACTCCTTCAGGAAGAAATTGAAGGGCGTAGGTGTTTGCTTAGGATGAAGGCTTTTTTGGGCACTAGGAAGAAGCAGCTGTAGGAACCACAACGTACTTCTGATGCAGGCAACCCGCTTGACGGCTCCTTTGGCAAAGAAGAGCCTATATTTCCTGACTAAGCAAGGAGAAGGTTGCATGGCCTCTGGGCATTTTCAAGAAGGGTATGGAATACCCCAACTGAAAGAATTGGGACTGCTCACTTGTCCAATGTTATGGACTGCCAGCAGGACAAGTGATGTCGGATCCTGCCACCTATTGGGTTCACGTGGTGATAAGGTGGCCTTTGCGAACACTGTTGAAGTCTGGCTATGTGTCCCACAAGGCTTGTGGGAACCATGTTGATAACCACTAATGTACTGCTGAGCCTGTAGGACTTGAATCTGGGTAGAAGTGGATCCAGCTGCTAGACCGAACCGCAGCCACGACAGGGGCACAAGGCAGAATAAAGTTGGTTAGGAGCCATGGAGAGGCCCATGGACCTAGGAGTGGCCTGGCACTCCTTAAATTGCTCAGCGTTGAATCTGCTTTGTCAACAAAGAAGCAGTTACTATTGAAGCGCACTCCATAAGGGATACTTGGGCATCCACAGTAAAACTCGCGGGCCTCAGAAAGTTGTGGTGTCTGAGTGACACTGATGACGCAATACCTCTGCCTAGCGAGTCTTATTTCCATTCTGCAGCAACTTGTGAACTCCGCTGCATCTCAGCCACTGGCAATAGCCTGTGTCAGTAAGGTTTGGGCTTCTCTCAAGACTATAGGCAGTCCCAAACCTTGTGGGTGTGTCTGCCCAAAAGGCTTCCAGTGTCCATCAAACACAGTGCAAGGCTGATAAAAGTCAACCTCCTCATGTCAAAGGTGTCTAGCCTCTTGGATTCCCTATGTGATGTGATAGGGAACACAACAGGGTTGACCTTGGATGTGAAAGCCTGTAACCATATTCTCTGGGGTGGGGTGCTTGGTGAAGAAACTTGGGTTCCCAGGAGCTGGGCTTGAACCAGGCCTGAGCAGGACATTAGTGAGGGGTTTGTTAAAATGGAAAAGAGTGTCTGAAAGGGTGACTCTTGGTTTAAGCACCTATGCCAAGACATTCGCTTTGACTGCCAGAAAGGACCTCAGCCACGCTCCTCACCACCATAGCAAAGGAGGCCCCTTCCTCTGTAGCTACACTATGA
The DNA here is from genome assembly GCF_964263255.1 of Lissotriton vulgaris. NCBI lineage: Eukaryota > Metazoa > Chordata > Amphibia > Caudata > Salamandridae > Lissotriton > Lissotriton vulgaris. The sequence goes on from NC_141693.1 coordinate 1,230,432,194, forward strand.
GGAGAGACCAGGCCAGTGTCTGGGGAGGTGGCCGGACCACTGGCATCTGCCAGTTCCACTTACCAGTTTTCTTCGGCTTCATCAAGTGGGTTGGAACATCCATAAGGATCCTCTCATACTCCACCAAGGCTTGTTGCAAGAAGCAGGACTTTAATCCGAATCGGAAGGTCGAATTCTGAACAGCGCCAGAGTTAGGAGATGCCAGCCCCGCTCCGTATCAGAGTCAGGTATAAGTATAGGGTCGGCATGGGGAATGTACTCTGGGGAAGGTTGCGGTCTCTCAATCAGAGGCATTCTGGATCCAGGGGGCCTGACTGGTGCCTAGGGTTGACTCGCTGGCAGTAACCAAGTAGGGGCATCCTCTGAACACATGTGGCCCAAAGGGGCTCAAGTGGGGTCCACCCACCCAAAGATAAGGTGCATGGTCTGATAAGATTCTCTGAGTTGGGAGGGAGTCGCTCTGGCTCCCAGTGGCAGCTCGGTGTAGGAGTGGGCCTGAAGTGATGTCGTTTCCACCCCTTCTATGATGACTTAGATGACTTAGACTAGCCCAGTGAAGCCTTCAGTTTCTTGGATTTCTTAGACTTATTGTGGGGCTTACCAGACAAACTTAAGAGTGCGATGAGGAGTGCCTGAATGAATGGGCCCAAGAACGTCCTGGCTACCAGTATCGCGACCATCATGTAGGCAACCAGTAGCAGGCTACTACGCTCGCTCAACACCTTGGGGCTCCTGGTACGGCAGTCCTCAAATTTCGGAGTTGAGGTACAGCTCGAGGCAGCAAAGACAAACCAGATGGGGGTCTGTCACAGACATCTTTCTGTAACAGGAGCCACAAGGTTTAAACCCCACGCGTTTTACTGGAGACATCTCTAATTACACTGAAAGAAAGTCTCAACAAAGTGTTGAAAAATGTCATCCCATCACTGGGGTGGTGCCTATATAGGCACTACACAGGTTACTTCTGACACGGACAACAGCAACCCGGCACCAATCTACATCACCTACCAGTGTATAGAGTTTCTGGTTAAAATGTTTCTAGATCCAGTTTAAGACCTGGGGAATATTCTAAGGCAGTGCTTCGCAAACTTTTTAGAACCATGACCCAATTTTGATAACGACAAACGTTTGCAACCCACCTAGCTTTAATGGGCAGGAGGCATGAGATTTTTCATACAACTAAAGCATTGTGTGTTAGTGCATGGTCATTTACAGACAGCAAATTTTCAATTGAAATGTTTACTGAATTTACTGATAAAACTATATTGCATTACACACAAATGGTAATCTTTGATGATCAGGTTTCAGTGAATATTTATACTTTGTGCATCACTAAATAATGTCTCATGATTTGCTTTGATCCCATTTAAATCTTTGTTTGCATCACACTGATGCATTAGAAATGTGCTTAATGTATTCTTTCCTAATTGCTGTATGTTTACAGTTCATATTTTACAAGTATTTACATTTTAGTTGTGTTACACAAAAGCGACATCCCACAGCATTTCCTTTCACTCTCAATGTACCGCAGCAAGATTGTCCCATAATCCGCTTTACTTTTCTTTCTCTGACTGCAAAGTGAGGAGTTTGTAAACACCAAGCCCCACGCTATAAAAAATAAGCAGCAATTTGTCACAAGACATAGCCTCTCGTTTGACCACGGTCTTTGAAGCACAGCAACCACGTCAAGAATAATAAAGAGTTTAAAGGCTTTATTATTTAATGCTTGGACTAGAGAAACGAACCGAAAATCGGCTGGTGACCTACAGTGTGTGTTGTGACCCATAGTTTGGGAAACAATGTTTAAAGGTAAGGAATCTGCGGCTAGAAATATATATCAGATAGGTGAAATTATTTGCTTTAAGTGGTCTCCCTCTACACCGATTCACTCTTAAACATCGCCTTTTCTGCCGACTTCAACTAGCTTGATATTTTTTGCACAGACTAATATCTCAAGGGGAAAACCACTCAACAGCAAATGTGGTGATCGAGCCTACCCTCAACATCCTGGATCTCAAAACTTTTCTTGTGAAGGTCTTTACTTGAATTCACCTATCAGAGGGAGCTGTGGTATTGGCGAACCTTCTTTATGATACCAATCACTTGTGCTGGTTCTTCTGCAAGCCATGTAGGCACATTTTTTCCCTGCATTCAAAAGTCCTCCTGGGCATTTTCTCAAAGAGTAGAGTCTGGATTGTCACACAATACAGACATCATGTATTCCCACAAGTAATACAAGCCACACAAAGGGAGGGGATTTGGTGAAGAGGAAAAGTATTTCTGTCAATAAATAATCGACTATCTCTAAAGCAACGGAGTAAACTTGTTTAGGAAATATTTCCCCAAAAGAAAAAGCCAAAAACAGAGCTCAGGACTCCAGCGGGCAGAAAAAAACTATCCCATTCAGAGTCAGTGTTGTTATCATCCTTTTAAGTTGCAGCATATTCGGCTATATTGCCTCTTTCCAGTCAGTTTCCTTAAAAAGATGGGTGAAAATAGGTGTAAAGAGTCCATACAGCTTGTCAAAATCTATAAAGGGACAAAGAACAGATACTGCGTCTGAAATACGGTCCAGCGATAGACCAGTTTGGTGCTAAGGTAGAGAGGTGGATTCGTTTCCAAGATGCCCCTTACATAGACCATTTTGTCCTGGCTAGGCTCCAAACAGCCTTTAAGGACAGGATGACAACATACCCGCTAGAACCGGACAGTTTCTCACCACTCACACTGCTCATCCCCATCACCAACGGAGACCAAATCATACCTAGACTATACAGCGCATGATTAGCGCTTGTACCAACGCATGACACGAGAGTGAGAGCAGCATGGGAAAAGGACCTGAGACACCCAGTGCAGACAAAGTCTGGCTAGAATGTTGCACGCAAACCCAATTGGTGTCCTGTACCCACTAACATAAGCTAATACACTATAAATTCCTGGGGAGGGCATACGCCATCACAACGCTGATGGTCTGCTCAGAATCTACTAGTTTTTCGCACTGCCCCGATAGTCACACACATATGCCAGACTCTGCACACGTCCCGGTCTTGGTCCTGTGATAAACTGGCTTCATACTAGAACAGAATTTTTGCAGAACTTGCATGCATGACGAATTTGCAAATAACACCTTCCCAACTAATGGCATTAATGGGACATGTTGGAAACGTTCCTAAAGCGTCCCGCAGGTATGTGGTGATAGCACTGCTGTTGGTAGAGGAATAGCCTTGCAATGGGGCAGGAGTCAGAGTCGCACACTAGAAAACTGGATCAAAAGTCGGATGTATTGTGACACAAATAGTGATAAATTCCCAGACTAACAACCCCTCCCATCTAGACCCAAAGATATTCGGCAGCCCTTGCAGGACAACCGGAGGAAGCGAGATACGAGGGCTGACAGCCAACAATCAAACACACCACCAACTTCCCAATTAACCAGGTGAGATATTATGGGAAACAGGGAGCACACACCAAAAGTCACACGAGTCAACTTGATACTACCCTAGTGCTGCAAAATACTATTGAACCCTCCAAACTAGGTTAACTTGACCTCACTGGGACATTCAGTAGAACTTATGTAAATTATATGATGTATTTTCTGGGAATCACTGATATTTCCATTGCTGTACCACAAATGGATATGTATGTATGACACAGAGGAAATTTAAACAAAGTTGAAAAAAGGCACCCAAGGGTTGTAAATTAACTGCCACTCTGACTGCAGCACTAAAGTAACAAAAGTGAAAAGGTGACTGCAGGCCTTCCACGGAAGCCTAGCCAGGCAGTGTTAAGACTGCCAACTCTATGTGGAAAAATAAACCCTTTTCCAGGTCAAAACCTTTATTATATTAATAAGCCACCCATAGAGAGGCCTTTGTAGCCCCAGGCAGGGTGCTTATTAGAAAGGGGCATGCTGCTTTGGTGTTTCACAAGGCCTGAGTGAAAACACAAAATGGCAGTTTTCATTATAGGAAGGCCGGGTGTCCTTTTAGCTAACATTGAGGTTCACTAGCCACAATGCTAACTTTCAAATGGAACACCAAAGATATTACTGCGAGGTATCACATTAATCATTAAATGAAATCTGACTCATTGTTGAGATCGGATCTAAACTAGCTTTTAATAGAAAGGTCACTTTAGAAAGTCACCACTTTGTTGCCCAAAGCTCCAGACCGCATCCCGTATTTCTGCATTAACTGGCACCCAAAACAGCATGCTGCCCCCTTGCTAGGAAGTGTCAAGCGCTCCCAGGAACATGGAACAGAGGGACCTCCCAACAGGATGACCACTGGGTGGTGGCCACAGACAACCCAGCTTCATAGAGACTACCACCTCAGTGAAGCAAATCCCAATCACGCCTACACAGGCCTTCGATTAATGTAGGCAGACATGCTGCGACGCAGAGGGGGAAAACCAGTTGAATAACTGTTTTCCAGAAGGAGTAGCTCATTCAACTGGGTCCAACCCCAGGTGTGCCCAGGGCTCTTCACAAGGGAAGAAGATTTCCACCACTTTAGAGTTGGTCAGCGGTATTCTGGGATTGTTTGGTGGGCAAATCCTCAAGAAGTGATTTGCAGTGGGAGGATTTCCCGATTGGCTAGTGAGGCCTTCACCTCCCACAAATGCCAAGATTGCAGTAAAGTGAGTCAGACAAACCTCACATCACTATTGCACTGAAAAGAAAAAAGAAAAACTGGCCTGTTGGCTACCTGAACCCAGCTAAAAGAGGCTTCACCAAAGAATGGACCTGCTAAACTCGAAGGACTTGTAAAGAGGACTGTGCCTACTGTGCCCAAGCATGGAAAAGAGCTACACTTATGCCAGGACGGTACAAATGACTTGAAGGGCTACTTGACTAGCCTCCTGTTAAACTTCAAGACCACTAGAACCTTAGGAACCTTGCAATTCCAAAGTCTGGATGACCAGGAACACCTGACCATCAATGGACTCTAATGTGATTGCTGGGAGTCCTGACCTTTCCGAGGTGTCTTTAAGACAGTAGGACTCATAGCCAGAGTGGACCATTGTCCCGAGAAAGAACAGATTAGCCAACCTGTAAGCAACTGCTTTAGTTGCTCTAACCAGGAGACCAGTTGTGACTGGACCCGAACTGGACTATTCTGCTGCAATGCGGGAGATCAATTTCTGAAACCACAGTTGAACCCTGATGCTTCTGGATACCACGGTGACCCCGGAAACACTCATCGCATCTCTTGCATCACCAGCATGTCTAGCATCTGCAGCATCCGGAACACTTCTTAACTGGACAGCAGTAAAGGAGGAAAGTAAACTGAGGACTCTAAGACTGTTTGACCCTGACAGGTGACTGTCTCTGGACCCAAGTGGTCCATGTGACTGGCCCCTGACACGTGGCTCGTCAAAGTAAAGAGAAGAAGCTGTTGTAACCTGTGTGCTACAAAATGCTTACATCATTTTATTGCCTTTTTACTTCTAAATGTTTTACACTTCTTGCAAACATCAGCTTGACCAGAACACTGTGGCACTCTTGGTGACAAATGCCCCCCAAGAACTGCATCACTCCCGCTGCTTCAAAAACTTCACTGGTTACCAGTGCGGAAGAGAATCAAATTTAAGATCTGCTGCATGGCATACCAGTTGTTAAACAACCTTGGCCCTAGCTACCTAAACAACAAATTTGTTAGTTATGTACCTCCTAGGCCCCTTCGCTCGGGAGCTAAAGCACTGCTCTAAGTTCCACGTTTCAAAAAAACCTGCTTAGGTGGCAAAGCCTTTTACCATCTAGCCCCACGCTACTGGAATGAAGTTCCCATACACTTGCGTCAATGCACGGACTATCTGGCATTCAGAAAGCTGTTAAAAAAGTCACTGTTCTAAATGTCCCTCCTTGGTTAACTATGGCTGTCTTAGCGCGGAGATACCTTGATGGTGTGATTTGCGCGCTTTACAAATAAAACATCAAAATACAAATCACTGGTCTGTGCCATAGCTCTTAAGGACAGAGAAAAAGGTTTTCTTAAAGATGCCTAACTGAACCTGATAAAGATTGTGACATTACATGGTGAGGTCTCACAATCGCACTACATAATAATCCCCTCTCCAATAGAATAATTTTGTAAAAAGCACTCTGAATCCAGGGTGTGGTCAGGTCAATTCAGTGCTTGTGACTATAAATACAAATTTACTGGAGAAAAATGCTGCTCTCCAAACAAGACTTACTTTAAATGAAAATATGCATGGACATGGGCAATGAGTGATGCAGAAACCCCAGGGATGAATTGGACTTCGCAATCTTGCACACATATGACATGGAACTGCAAATAGGTTAATTTGATTCACAGGAGAAAGGTATCTTAACATATTGAAATTACATGCTTGATTTTTCCAATTTCGAAAACGAAAAAAGAAGCTGAACCTTTAAAGACGGGAACAAAATAAATCGGTCTTTCCATGTTACTAGTTATAGTTATTTAAACATATGAACCTCTAAAAAGATACAATATTTGGCAAAGTAAAATGTCCATAATCCTGCAATGGAAATTAATATTAATTGCAGCCCTTTACCCAGCTCAACTCATTTGCTAGGCCCACAGCTAAAGTGGGAGAGAAGCCGATCGTGGAGGTCTAAAGGTGGAGAGCCTAAGAGGATACTGTGCTACAAACAGTGGAGTTAGACAGCAAGCAAAGCAGAAAGCAATTTGAATAATAGTTATTGATATAAGATAACGGTCGACCAAGCCCTCAGCAGATCCCAGCCTTTCTCCTTTAATTAGATTGCCACAGAGTACTCTGCGGCAATCGAGAAATCACAACCATGTTGGTTGCACTGGTGCTCCCTGTAAGGCTTCACCAGGGAGCTCTAGGAGGCTACTGTACCAATTATTTATGGGTGTATGATGTCACAAGATGAACACTAGGAGGTAGCAATGCAGCAGAGAACTAGCAAAAAGTAATGTGTTTCCACCCACGTCACTTAAAATCAATTTTCAACTAACGCTAATTCAGAAAAAACCTGGTAGCATAATTGCCTTTTAATGCTCAAGATCTAGATAAAAGATCTATTATATTATAGAAATGATTCTGAGGTTATGCCTTCTTGGGCGACTAGGATTTACAGGCTATGTTTTGAGATTATCACCAGAGAGACTTTCTACTACCGGACCCCTCCTGTAATCATTAGAATCCTAATTGATGTGCGTTTAATGTAAAATATTTTGTTTCAGGGAACAACTCAGTGGCTCTCTAGCAAAGGGACTAGAGCAGGCAAATTTAGAATGTGTAATCAAGCATGAGATGATGGTGCAATTTTCTCCTGGTTGTGCAGGATTGTTGCAATGATGGTACATTGAGCATAAATGTGTTTGAATACTTCAAGAGGAAGGACACTGGTGAAGGGAAAGCATATAAAAGGCGAGGCATGCAATACTACTATTAAGGGTGAGAATGTGTCGACTGGCAATACTCCAGTATTTAGCATAGTTAATACTGATAAACAATATTAAATATAAAAACAACTGCAGTACCTTGGCTCCACTCTGCTGCACTCTGTCGTGTTGCATTAGCTTCCATAGCATTTGAAAGCTCATTGACTAGCAACTTGTATATTTTCACCAGCAGGGGAATGGTTGTCCAACGCTCTGGATCTGTTAAAGTGAAAAGGGGAAGAAGATTTAGATTCTGCAGTTTCCTAATGGGGAAGCAGAGACCAACACAATATTTGGACGCACAAAGTAACAACCTAGTGCTCATTCTGGATATGAACACAGGAGCAGAAGGCCCACAGCAAAGGTAGTAACTGCAAGTCAGTCAAAATATCACAATCAACACAATCCTACATTAACGTTGTTTGGACAGCTTAGATCACTGAAGCAATCACTACCACTTCTGAAAAAGCAGATTTGCATTTTCATATTGACTTCCTGAAAGTTTTCTATGAAATGTGTTGGGGCAGAGCCCTTCTCCTACCGCTCCATAATGTTACATAAGGAGTGTGCAAATTTAGAATGTCCTCCAACCAAGTTGTGAGACCAAATGTTTTTCATCTCATTTCCCACCATGCTAGATTTCCTGGATACATTTCCTAACTCCCTCGACAAACAAAATGCTGCTGTTCAACAATTTGTATCATGTAATAGTGTAAATTGGCATTTGTAAAAAAACAAAACAAAAAAAAACCCACCATTCCTAACTTTGCCACAACAACATTTCTATTCAGCACCTTTAAAAAACATTCACGTAAAATAGCCTTAATTGTTCTGATAAACATTTGAATAAATAATTTCAAACCTATTTGAACTTTAAACAATGGATCAATAGAAGTCAAAGCTGAACGGAAAAGGGACATGAACAGGGTGCAGTAAGGAGAGGCACACTAATATTTTCCTTTTTAGGAGGAGGGTGAATTTAAACACATGCTTTATATCCATCTTACATTACAGGAGATAAGATATCCAGAGTCTGCCAGCCTTCTGGGACTATCAGAATCTACAGTACTGTGTTAATCAATTTAAGGAATAAGGGAAACCGTAACTGGAGGAAAAAAACATACAAGGCAGGTTTTCTTTCGGACTTTCAAGAATACTCAGCCACCCGGTCCACATAGAAGTGTAAGCAAAATGGCACTGGGGGTCCTTGGATGCTAGAAATGAGAAACATACTAGATGGAACTACAGTTCTTCAGCACTGGTATCATTCATAGATTTGTATGCTCGAATTATTCCCAGAAAGACTGGAATTTCCTGTTAGTCATGTTTACTAAGCAGTGCTCATGTGCAATCCGATAACAGGAAGACCCTCGCGAAGATTTAGTTAATCTTGGACAATTTTGCGAAATTTGTACAATTTCATGTTATGCAAGTTTTATGAAATACCTTAACTCAAGCAAGCATAACACTGTTCACACTTTTCCTTAAGGGATTTAGTTTGCATAAAACAAAAAATGTCTTGTGTGAGACCGGTTTCTGTAGAAATTTTCAGGACTGAGCGATGTGCTGAAGGACATTTGCCCATGATGGTCTGAAGGTGAAATAATGGGGCTTGAGGCAGTGGCAACCTGGGGGGAGGCTAGGAAACCTTGCGTGGCTAGGAGGGAATGAGCGGGACTGGAGACCTTTCCATAGCCACGAAGGGTACGAGGAAGGTGAACTGAGGTGGGTGAGGGGCACAGCCAGCCCCAAGGACCTGGCTGTAGCTTTGCTGTCCTTTAAGCATGCAAGTACTGAACCCATATTTTCTCCAAATAGGTGAGAGCCATCAAAGGGCATGTCCATAAGGGCAGCACGCACACCCCTGGAAAACCCAGACGCTCTGAGCCAGGCGTGGTGCCGCAAGGCTACTGACCATGAAATCCCTCTGCCTAGTGAGTTGGTTGTGTCAAGTCCACATCTGATGGAGAACTTTGCTGCATCTCTCCCTTCACTAACCGCCTGAGAGAGTATGGCCCTGGTCTACTCCGGGACCATAGGCAGCACTAGTGCAACCGAATCTCAAAGACTATGGGAATAATGGGCCAACAGGCACAAGGTGGTAACTAACCGTAGTGACAGACTAGTGGGTGAGAACATTCTCTTACTGAAGATGTCCAACCTTTTGGATTCCCTATCTGGTGGAGTGGTAAGGAACACACAAGGGTGAATGCAGGAGGAGGAGGTTTTAACCACCAAGCTCTCGGAGGTGGGGTGCTGAGTAAGGGTAAGGAAACTGGGCGCCCCAGGAGCAGGGCGATGGCCGCATGCAATTGTCCTATTCACAGGAGCCCCTGTGCAGGGCTTGGGCCAGGCCCCAAGTAGTACACCCATAAGGGATTCATTAAATGGGAGCAAATGTTCTGAGGGGGAAACTCCCGGCTGAAGGGCATGCGTTGAAACATCAGTTTTGACTGCCACAGAGCAGGTTAAGGTCTAGGACCTCAGCCGTCCTGAGCACCACCATATCAAAAGAGGCTCCCTCCTCTGTAGCCAAAGTAGGTGGGGAAACCAGGCCAGAGTCAGGTGGGGTATTTAACCAACTGGTCTCATGCAGATCCTTAAACCAGTTGTCCTCCTCTACTGGTTTTTCTTCATAAGGGTCGAAAGACCCATCCCAACGCCACCCCCCCCTCCCCTCCCTCCAGGCCTATCCATGAAATAGGGCACTGGCTCTGCTCCGGAGAGGATGTGTTTGGTCAGTGCTGGACGTAGCGTCAGACAGCGTCCATTCGGCTCCAAGTCAGGGTCTGGTATGATGTTGCGGAAACGACTGACATCGGGCAGATTGACAGATCATGTCCTCAGTTCCTTCAGGCGCGAGACGCAGCAGTCCTCAAACACCTTGAAGTAGTGTCCCAACTACAGGCACCATAAACACAAGGGAGGGATAGTCACCAACATTTGCCTGTGACAGGCCCAACATGGTTTAGAACCAGCCGGATTCTTAGGTGACATCCTCACACCAGGAGGAAGATCTCAGAAAAAAAGGATGACAAAGAACAATCAAAAAGTGACTGAGCTGTAGCTTAATCCGGATCAGCACTATCTGGTGCAGAAAGAATGGACGTATGAATGCCAAGGTGGTGCCTATAGAGGTGACTTTCGACAGACAACGCAGATACGAAGCCAAACTCCGCCGACTACTGAAACGCAGGGGTACTGCTTGAAAATCCATCTGAGGATATTCAAAGGTGAGGAATTGTTGTTGGAAGTCTCTATGAGATCATTATTTACTTGTTAACATTGATTCTCTACAAATATATATATATGTAGCTTTGTTTCTAGAATCACATGGTGAAACGAATACCCTCCATCCAGGAGGATCGATAATTATTTACCTGTGCTAGACTGCGACCAGTAACTCAAAAGGAGCACTTACTTTTAGCAGTTTTAGAACGTGTGCGAATTCCCTCTTCCATATTAAACAGCTCTTCTCCCTTCACCTTGATGTCTTGTAGCCGCTTATCATCAGAATTGATGCCATACTGTAAGAGTTTGCACAAAGCTACGGAGCTAAAAGAAAAATGGGAGACAGAAAAATCCTATATGAAATTTCACATACACAAAATATTAAACTAACAATAGCAGAGCCCACTGTACTTACAAAAGCACTAGTAACCACTTGTTCACTCCCACGCTATTGGATACAGGTCTCAAGTGAGTGTTTTCCTTCAACTGAGGACTTGAAGATAGCCACCACTGCTGCTGTAGCTACTGTGTGCTGCCATCTTCAAGCAAAAGTAACGGTTTCAAAATGAAACAACTTCAAGCCACTCCAATTAAACATACCACCTTGTGTTTTTAAACCGGGTTGGTGAAGAGGCTGGTATGACTCACTATATTTGCTAATTTGCACACTCCCACTGTTTTTTGCACTGAACCTTGCCTAATTTGTGGACAAGCTGATACTTTTAACGATCGTGTTTTTACTCTGTTTTAATCTTTTTTAAATCAAATCATGATTCTGTAAATTACCTCCACCTCTCTGACACCCGCAGTTCTGTCCGCCGGCTCCCCGTTCCACCATGGGCTTTCCCGGTCAATGTGGAGGGAGCGAAGGCGGGACTGACACGGGTTAGAGGTCGGGGGGCGGGACTACCCTGCTGGAGCCCTTTTTAAATGGGGATGTGTACTTCGCGCAGCGGACTCGCCGGCGGCAAGCCGTCTGCGCCCGTCCGCGCCCAGATGGGTCCAGGGGCCACCCTCCCTGCTCAAAATCATCTAGCGCCTAGTTATTCCCGAGAAGAGCTACTGAAACTCAGGCCAAAACAGAACGTCAATTGTGAGACTTTGCGCTTAGAGGTACCTCCAGTTGGATGCTCTGACTGCAAATTCGCTCCATCCCACCTCTACCTCCATATAACAGGGGAAAATGGCAGCTGTGTGACCAAGACCTCTGTTATGAATACAATACTCGACAGACAATTTAATTTCCTCAGCACAAACTGTAGATCATTGCCCAGACACAAAGAGGACATTTTCAATCTGTTAACAGATCAGCAGCCTGACGCATTATTTCTAACAGAGACTTGGCTAAACGACAGCTCTGGGCCAGATATTGCCACTGCCCTTCCCTCAAACTACACCATAGTTACCAAAAAACGTCAAAATCAAGGCGGAGGTGGCATTGGTGTCATTTTTAAAAAAACATTTCAATGTAAATGGGAGGATGTCGACTTAACCAACTGTGATGCTGGTCTTTTTAAACTCACTCTAACTCCGAACAACACTTTTACGGGTACTCTGATCTATCGCCCACCAGGGGCGGTTGGGGAATGGGCTGCAGCCCTCTCTGAGGTACTCGCCACGCTGATAATGGAAGCATCTATGTTTTCAATTCTTGGAGATCTCAATTTGCATCTGGAGGATCGCAGTTGTCCTATGATCGTTAATTTTCTCTCGGATTTGGAAGCTTTGAATGTTCACCTGTGGAATAGTGGCGCCACACACACTGCTGGTCACTTATTAGACCCAGTATTTGCCAATTTTGACCGCATAAAATGTGAGCCCGCTTTACCCATTCCCTGGTCTGATCATTATTTAAACTATTTTAAAATATGGGTTCCCATTACAACAAACCAGACGAGACCAGATGTCTGGTCCAGGAATTGGCGAAAAGTAGACTTAAATGACCTCAATTCACAGATTATTCGCACTTGTCCGGACATTGTCCTCAATGAGCGCACAATTAGTGACAACCAAGAAATCAATTGCTGGCTAGCCAATGCTGTAAACACCATAGCCCCACTCACCTTGAGCAAACAAAAATCATGTCACCCTCCAGTCCCGTGGTTCTCAGAGGAATTAAGGGAAGAAAAAAGTAAATGTAAAAAGTTAAAGAGACAATGGAGAAGAGACTATGCTCCTGCCACGAAAGAATTATATAAAAAAGCACTAAATGATTACCATCTGTCCTGTAAAATTGCCAAGGGCAACCACGCCAAAAACACAATTTTAGGAGCACAACATAAATCTGGCACTCTTTTTAAAGTTCTGAAAAACCTTGCAGGAGCAGATTTACAGCCAGAACCCCCGTCCCCATCTCGCTTGCAATGTAATCGCATAGCGAACTTTTTTAATGATAAAATAACTAAAATTCACTCCAATTTTAGCAAAACTAAGACTGACGTAGTTACGTCAGATACGACTTCTATCCCAGGTGAAGTTGAGATCAGGGAGAACCGACACAAGACAGCATTGTTCAGATGGTTACCTTTAGATAACCCTACATTCTTAGACAGTATTAGATCGGGCTCACCACAAGACCCAATTCCAGCATTTATTCTAAAACAGTTAGATCCTTTTATTTTGGGTGTGATTAGATCTTTGTTAAATGCCTCCCTAGAAGAGGCTGTGGTCCCTGCCGTGTGGAAACACGCCATGGTAGTCCCCCTGTCGCAAATGGCGACCCAGAGGTTTTATCCAATTAACGTCCAATTTTGCGACTACCAATTTGCTCAAAAATCCTAGAAAAACTTGTAAATCAACAGCTAGCAGACTTTGTAAGTGAGAACAACCTTCTGCATCCCTCCCAGTCAAGTTTTAGGAAAGGACACTCCACAGAGTCCACTCTTTTGGGTGTCACGGAAGCTATCCGTAAGGAATTGGATAACGGCGGCACTCATTCTTTTAGATTTGAGTGCCGCCTTCGATACGATCTCCCATAATACCCTGGTACAGGCGCTAGAGGATATCGGAATAAGAGGGAAAGCGCTAAGATGGATGGAACACTTCCTTCTACACCGGACATTCCAGGTGTTTTCCAACAATAACTCTTCCGACATCCTGGATTCCCCTCACGGAGTACCACAGGGTTCCATTATGAGCCCACTGCTGTTTAATATTTATGTTACTCCTTTAGCCTCAATCGCAGAGGAAATGGGCCTCACTATTTGTTCCTATGCGGATGATACTCAACTTGTGTTCTCCCTAACAGCCACCGACAAATCTATCACATCTCCCTTTCGCTCTGGCCTCTTGAGAATGGCAGACTGGTTGGATTCTAAGAAATTAAAATTGAATGGGGATAAAACAGAACTGCTCCTCTTAGGCAATCGTAAGGAGATGGGGCCCTTCCCATTGGCCAGTAGAAATGGGCCCGACCCCGGTTGCAGTACCATCCGCTCGTAACCTTGGGGTAATAATTGATGACAAGTTATCAATGCAACCACAAACGGCCAAAATGGCCTCAACATGTTTTGTAATCCTCAAATGGTTGAGGAAAATTTGTGGCAACTCCCAGAAGGAGCACAAAGAACCGTAGTAGAGGCCCTGATAGGTTCTAGATTGGACTACGGAAACATTCTTTATTTAGGAGCAAACAAAGACATTTTAAATCGACTTCAGGTCATACAAAACGCTGCAGCCAGGTTGCTCCTCCGTCTGCCTGGGCGCACAAACATGACTGAACACCTGAAAAAATTGCACTGGTTAAAAATAGTGAACAGAGTAAAATTTAAAGCACTCTGTTACATGTTTCGGATTGACAAAAAGGAAGCTCCCCCTTATCTTTGTAAGTTGGCACAGAGATACATCCCTTCACGAAACCTTCGATCCCTGTCTCAGGCTAAATTTGTCGTGCCACGATACAAAATGGGCACGCCTGGGTGGCCGCTCTTTCACTCATATGGCGCCGGTCCTTTGGAATTCACTTCCACTCAATCTTAGTCTTGAAACAAGCTATCCCCAATTCCGTAAGGGAGTCAAAACATGGTTGTTTAACCAATAGTATTCACGGTTTGTCTTCAGTTCAGCTAACATAACTCCAAGGCGCTGGGAAACCCTCAGGGTAGCTATTGCGCCATACAAATGTAGTAAATAAATAAATAAATACTAACCTCAGCAGGACATGTATTTACATGAAAAAAGCTTCAGGCAGGAGAAACAAACCTCTTTAAACACTGACACAAACATCCACAAACAACTTAATGTCCCTCAGCTAGTAGTTCCTTTCAGCCAGACAGAATTCGCTACTGCATGGTAATACCTACAGACAATTAGAGCTACAGACGACAAACAAAAAATCTGTCATCTTGCCGGTATTTTCCCAGAAGCACTGTTGCCTAGGAGGTTCTCCTGAAGGAGCAACCGAATTCCGGATTGGAGGACAAATGCTATGGTCACATGTTACCACACACACACACCTTGCCCAGTCTGAAGCCACGAGGATGACTTAGGCCAGGTCTTTCCTAATCTTTTTTTAGCACTCTGGGCAGAACAGCATACAGGATTCCTGAGCCCTCATGCAGGTGGAAGGAGTCTCCCTTGGACTACCTTGGGAATACCAACGTGCAAATGATAGGACACTGTGCATTTCCTGCAGTGGTAAATTGATTGAGATAGGGTTCTCCCCACTGATGAAAGCTGCCCTGGCTCACCTCCATTTTTTTTTTTAAAGTCTTTTATTGAAATTAAACAATGCAGTTGTGGCAAACAAAACAAATCCATACATAAATCAAGTTTGGTAAACTGCTGGAGCTATCAAGATAGTAATAAAGAACGATAGAGCAGAGGGAAGATAAAAAAAAAAAAAAAAAATGATTCATGGAAAAACAGCGGCTCAACAATAAGAACCTTATGTATGTATAATGGACCAACAGTGCCTATTTTAACCATTCCTCCACGGAGGCCCAGATCTTACAAGTCTGCTTCCTCCTACCCTTTAGTGTGAACACGGAAAACTCCAAGTTATAGATAGCAAGCAACCTAGCTCTCCAATTACTAAAATTGTGAAGTAATACACAAACGGATCACAGACATGGCTATGAACAAGAAAGAGGTGGCATACCGGGAATTGCTTGCCCGTGATGAACCTTCGGAGCCCATTATAACCATCTCTGGAGACAAAGTGCAAGGGATATTAAGCGTGCCATTAATAAACTGCTCCACATCAAGCATAAGTCACAAAGGATCGGGCATAGATAGAACATATGCATAGAATCAGCGGCATATAACCCACACCAAGCGCAATGATCCACCTTTCTACCACCCCATTTCGCTATTTTTGCAGGCGTATAATAAAGATCAAAAGCAGCCATGCAGCTTTGAGTCCGTAAACTTCCAGAAATCAAGACCTCGCTAGCTAGCTCCAGAGCAGGCCTCAGATCAATCCCAGTTTTACCAAATGTAACCCCCCCACTTCAAATTTTGCACCTCTAGATCATCCGGGAAGCTAACCATTAAATGTTGGTACAACATCCTTATTCTGGTTTTTCCTCGTATTAATTGAAATATGTCATACTTATCTTACATTGAAGGGGTTTCATCAAGACGTTTATAGATAAAACTTCTAATCTGCAAGTATTTTAAAAAAGCATGCGTATTCAGCTTAAACTTATCGTTAAGAAACGAAAAAGAAAGCATTTGCCCAGAACACACTAAATCCAAAATGGCCTGAATACCTCAGGCCTGCCATCTAAAGATAGTATAATCCTGGAAAATGGGAGGGAGGAGACGAGCAGCTTTAAATGGAGTGTAAATAGTAACGTTGGGGATGCCCAATTTCCGCCATATTTTCAGCCAAACATGGAACATAGCAATATTGACCTTAAACCTGGTCTTCTTGAAATAGCTGGGCTCCAAGACTTGTGTCGGTGCACCCTTGGCCGCCGTGCCAAGACCAATTTCAAAGATAGTAGGTCTATTACATAGGTGGACCTCACTACTTGAACCCAAAAGTGGTACTCCCGAAGATTGACCAAAAGCGGCCCAGTAATATATTAATAAATTAGGTACAGCCCAACCACCACGATCAAGGGGGAGACACAGCCATTCAGCAGCTCTACGAGAGCGGTGATACCCCCAGAGGAACCTAAAACAAATCCTATCGGTATTCAACAAGCTTCTCTGAGAAATTTGAAAGGGAATTGTCCTGAAAAGATATAGGAACTTTGGAAGTACCAGCATTTTAAGAACACTGCAACAACCATATAAAGAAAGATGTAAATGATCCAATCGTTCCAGCTTAGTATTTACAGCATTCACCACCGGGAGAATATTCAGATCTGGAATGGTTTCAACTGCAGTCGAAATCTTAACTCCTAAATAAGTTGCTACTCTAACCACAGGGGCTTCGGAAGAAGGCATATTAGATGTTTGAAGGACCTGGGTTTTTGCCACGTTTAATTTATATCCTGAAACTGAACCAAACTGTTTAGAAGATGATTTAAGGGCCGCAAATGCGGAGGAGACATATGAGACATCTGAGGTTAATACCACAATATCTTCCGCATAAGCCAAGGCACGATACTCTGTGCCTTCGATCCTTATGGGTGATAGATCTAAATGACTATCGATCTTGCAAAGGAATGGATCGATATATAAGGCAAAGAGCAAAAGTGAGCAAGGACATCCTTGCCTTGTACCTCTACTAATATTAAAATACCCTAACTCCTGACCAGAGATACGTAATGCAGCTTTAGGAGAGGTATAAAGAGTATGTATTGACTGGATAAATTCACTACCAATACCCTTCCACCGAAGCACGGCCCACAAGAACCCCCAGGAGACCTTGTTGAACGCCTTCTCGGTGTCCAACAGGATCACCCCGAGGGGAAAGGCTATGACCTGGGCCCAGTCCAATAGGGCGATGACACGCCGGACATGATCTGCGGTGTCCCTGCCCGGGATAAACCTGTGTTGACGCAGGGAGACCAATGGGGCCATTACCTCTGCCAATCTAGACGCTAACATTTTAGAGTAGATTTTACTATCGCTATTCATGAGGGAAATAGGTTGAAAGGAGGAAGGATTCAGCTCAGGCTTTCCCTTTTTTTTTTATATAAACAAAACTATTATAGTCTGGCGCCATGATTCAGGAACAATACCTCTCTGTACTGATCTAAAAATCATCAACAAATCCTGTCGAATCTCCTTGATAAAGGTCTTATAAAACTCCAGGGGCAAAGTGTCCGGACCAGAGGCTTTCCCAGTTGCTAGAGTTTTTATTGCTAACTCAACCTCCACCAATGAAATAGGGGCCGATAACCGTTCGGTCTGTTCAAAGGAAATATTAGAAGTGTCCAACCCAGGGAGAAAGTCCTCAGTCTCAGACTCCAACCAGATACCCCCAGTATCCTCTGTATAAAGCTCCGCATAATATTTTTGAAAAACATCCGCCACTCCCTCCTGAGTGTCCTGTACCATTTTCGTCCTGAATTTTGTTAATTAGACTCTGTAGACCTTTCTGTTGGAGCCTCTTGGCAAGTACCCTCCCAGAATTCTCCCCAAACTCGAACATCATTGTGCGATATTGGAGATACTTAGTAGTAAGGTCCTGCCCAAAAGACTCCAAAAGTTTAGATTTTAATATGGCAACCTCCTGCTGGCATTCTTCTATGGGGAGAGCATCCTTAATTTTAGATATTAACTCTAACTCCGCGAGCCTAAGCTCCTCAATACGACTCTTAACGAACTCTTGTCCTGCCTTCCACCGGAAAGAAGAAAAACTCTTGGTCTCGCCGCGGACTGCAGCCTTTAATGCATCCCAAACCACAGGCTCAGATGCAGTTCCCCAAATTAATGTCAAGGAATTTAGCTAACCATTTTCTCATATGTGCCCGATAGGACTCATCCATCAAAAGTTTTCTTTCGACTGTCCAGACGGGGAGCTCTATGCAGACGAGACCAAGGACATTCCACAAGCAACGGATTATGGTCCAATAAGATTCTGGCAGGAATAAAAATAGAGGCTACTTCTGCCAATTGGTCAGACAAAAAAAATAATCTAATCTGACCATTTAATTGTGTGGGGGGGGAATAATATGTGTGCCCATCGACCGTACTATTATGTCGATACCAGAGGTCGGTCACCGCATGTTCTTGAACGAAGTACTGAAGGGCCTTAAACACTTTAGGCTTCCTACCAATGTACTTATCACCCGCCAAGTTGAAATTGGCAGATAAATTGATATTCATATCACCACAAACAAATAAGGGAAACGGCCAGGTAGCTAATTCTACATTTAGGTATTTAAACAATTCCGGATCGTCCAGATTTGGGCCATAGATGGTACACAAAGTTAGGGGTCTATTATCAACAAAAATTTCAGCAATAATCCATCTACCCATTCTGTCCTCCCGGACCCAGGTACAGATCCCAGCTCCATGCTTCAGTAGGACAGCAACCCGCCTGATCATAGACATCTGTTTAGAACATGCAATTAAATTATATCCAGGCAGCTTTAAACACTCACGCCTTCCCCAGGGCAGATGAGTCTCCTGTATACATAATATATCCAACTTCATAATATGAACAATCTTAAAAAAAAAGTGCACGTTTTTTCGGGTCATTAAGACCACAAATGTTCCATGAACTTAAAATGAGTTTACCCTGCCCCATCGGAACATAAAAAAGAACTTCGAACCCACTTTATCTTTTCCAAAAATGTTAGCCTATCAGCTGCTTAATACCACCATTGCACCATTTTATAACCACAACTGCAATAATCATCCAGAACCTACGTGAGCATGGCCCGCGCCCCCCTTCCCGAGCCCCCAAACCCTCCCCCCTAGAGACCCCCCCACCCTCTCCCACCCCCCTCCTACACACCCCTTGAGCGGCAACAGGACCTTGGTCCTTGTGATGGAATAAGCCAACGTTCTCCCCTGACCACCTCAACCCCTCTAAGCAGAACCTAAGGGCTGGAGACGATTGCTTTCCCTAGGACAAAAAAAGAGAATTGAAGAAAAAACACGAGAAGATAATTAGGGGTAACTACCCCAATTGATTACCTCACCCCCAATCTATTCCAGGACCCCCCCCCCCCCCCCCCCGCCCCCCTCCACCCCTCTCGCCGGAAAAAGAGTAATTAATGAAAAAAGAAAGAAAGAAGACACGTAATGCACTAGTAAAAGCTAACAGCTTCTTAACTAAATAGTAGTAAGGAATTTCTTTGCCTGGATTTCGGAGAGGAATAATTAGTCTGACCCTAATAAATAATCTTGACTTTAGAGGGAAAGAGTAAGAAAGCTTGAGTGTCCTTAGACTGGAATGGTGTAATCAGTTGGCGAAGCGGTCACCTCCGCTCAACTGTAGCTGAACAGACGTCAGTTCGGACAAAGAACTCGCACTCCTTACCTAACCTTTTCCTATCGGGTCTGGCTAAGTCATAGATCTTCTCCCTTGCAAGAAAATTGTTAAGACAGATCAAAATTGCTCGGAGTTTGGTCCCCGAAACACCCACATTCTGTGTCTGCTTGAAGGGAAATCTGTGCGCACGTTGCACCTCCAACTCCCAGTCCCACTGTTTTACATCAGGGAATGCTTCTGTAAAAAGTTCAACAACGAATTTCCTGGCATCTCCTCCTTCCAGAATTCCTAGGATCCTGAGGTTGTTCCTCCTCGCCCTATTTTCCAAGTCAGTCAGTTTCCGTAGTATGCAATCCTTTTGTGCACTAATAGTATCTGTTGTAGCCTTTTGTGTTGCTAAAGCGTCCTCCAGATTGGAAATCCGCTCCTCAGCCTCCCCAACTCTAGCTTCAATGTCCGTGCAAGTTTTAGCGACTCTGAGAATTGAGTTCTGAACTCTACGACAAACCCCCTGAGTGTGGGCATTCTCCTGACGAGATTCCTCATGATGCGCCATCATGGTTTGATAGAAAACTGCAAGAGTAATTTCTCCTGGTGGCAGCTCAGCCTGATCAGATGATGAGAAAAGGCTCTTTGCTGATGCAGATCCTACTAGACCAGGTTGCCCTAAAGAGGGGCTGCCCTCAAGAGCTAATCCAGACACCCCAGGTACCTCTCTTAAATCACGCTGCATTTTTAAACCGCTGGCTTTGCAAACTGTACAAGGTCCACTGGGTGAAATCTCATTGTTAAGAACTTCGTGTAGACGCCAGTCCCCAACATAACTACCATCATCAGTCCACTCGCCGTCCTCCTCATCCATTGACGAGCCCGTGTGTTCTGATAGAGAATAGAATTTCTCGTCCCCTTCAGACTCTTTGAAGGATTCAGGGCCACCAGTGCTGACAATGATGCCATCGGTAGATCCTACAGTCTTATGAAATGCAATGAGATCAGCTGGGAGTGGGCGTACCGGATTTAACTTGTCCTCTGCTTGTTGCACTACAACTCCCACAACCCCATTCAAAGACGAACTGGAGATAGGCTGAGGAGCTTTAGTTACTGAATCTTCCGCCTGAGAAACCACCCCCAAGCTTTCAGCAGCGTCCCCCGATTGCATACACACCAGCGCCCCAACAGGAAGGAGTGCGGGGCATGCATCCACGGTTCGTAAGGAACTGTCCTCTGCTCTATTAAGAGCTTGTAAAGGGCTCTGAAATTGCTGCTGGTCTCCCTCATTACTTGCTGATGCATTGGCTTTAGCAATGACTTTTTTAAACAGTGACGGCAAAGTCTGTTTTTCTTACTTTCATTTCCTGACCGAGCAGCACCTGACTCGGCCCCTCCAGGGGCTTCACCTGCTCCGCTGTCTGTACCGATTGAGGGTTCTTGGCAACCTCTGCAGAATCTCCTGCACTGCTCGCCCGAGCAGCCGCTGTTTTCGCCACAATCTTGGGAGCCATGGCGCCGCCGGGAGACCTCCAATGACGTTGACAAAACGAAGAGTCGGTACAGCACGGAAATGCCGGTCAGTAGAACGCCGGCACACGCCAGACCCTAAACGCGCTATGGAATACAGCGCTCGATGGGCACAGTGAAGCTCTTAGCATTTAAAACAGGGGGCATTCAACCCATAGCAACACGGGAGGGATCCAACAGCTAACAAGCTCCGAGGGGAGATTCATCCTGGCGAGACACACCAGCTCAGTCGACCGAGCTCTCGGCCGCCATCTTGCCCTGGCTCATCTCCAAGTGAAATTGCTACTCGTGAGCCGCTAGACACTGCTGGCTGAGTTTGTCCACCTTCGCGTTGAAAAATCTGCCAAGTGTTTTGCCCTGAGCATTCAGTAACTTGCAGAAGCATAGAGCCTCCCGGCACAGGAGCCAGGACCCTATTCTGCCTCATTTGATGCAGTAACATGTGGTAGGTGTGTTGTCTGTGATAGTCTGCACCCGTTTTCCATTATTAGTTGGAACGCCTTCAGTGCCAGGTAAATTTCACTGATCCCCAAGTCTCCCATGTGACCTCCTCAACTCAGCAACAATTCATCAGTCAAAACTGTTAGTTCTGGGTGGGGGAGGGCGAGGGGTCTGCAGGTGGTCCAACTGAGGTTGAGCAGCCACTAATGCAGATCCTCTGCAGCATCCTTTGACATCTGGATGCAAACTGACTGGCTGTCTTGGTGCTGAGCCCACTGGGACGTCAGATCCCACTTAGGAGTCTTCGTGTGCCACCTGGTGTGGTCCACAAACAGAATCCAGGAAACCAAGAGGCCAGAATCTGGACTGCGTGGTGTCGAGGAGCTGGTGGTTGCTGAGGTGGTCAGTGAGGCACTGGCTGATTAGTTTCTGAAAGGCCTTTATGGGTTATATTAGGGAGATGGGTCTGAAAGCATGGCTGGGTCAGCGGAGGGTTTCTTGAGCAGGGGCATGACAGTAGCATGCTTCCATGGTTTGTAGAATACGGCTGAGTCAATGAAAGCGTTGAGGATGGGTGTTAGTGCTTCGCTGATCAGTAGCAGTCCATTTATGAAGGCGTTGTGGGAGCAAGGGTCAGAGGGTCTTTATGATAGAGGAGATTTTGTCATTTGAGATGGCAGGCCACAATGTCTCGGTTCGTTCATACGTTAGGACGGGGAGTTGAGTTGCAACAGTGACAGAGTCCGGTTGAGGGTCGAAGTTGCTGTAAAGGAGTATGATTTTGTTACATTAGAATTCCAAGACCTTGTTGCAAAGGTCTTGGGAGGGTGTGATGATACTGGAGGCGGCAGGAGGTGTGGGAAACCTAAGATGGCGAAGATTTCCTTGCTGCTGTCAATGCTTGCGTCAATGCGATCTGACAGAGCTGTGCAATTGGTGGTGTGTATCTGCTGGTAGCATCTTACGGCTGATTTAAGAGGTCTTTATCTGTGGAGTTTTGACTTGTTCTCATTTGCACTACAGTTGCTTGCAGTGACGTTTAAGCCGGAGTTCCTCTGTGTACCAGATATCCTGTGGTCAGTCTCTTGTGGGGAGCCAAGGTGTCCGCTTTTGCATTGATTCAGCTGCTGAAGTTTTTGATTTCTTGAAGCAAGTCACTGGTGTGCTCTGGCTGGGCTTGGAGAGGGCTAAATTCTACTCCTCTTCTGAGATGCTTTTCCAACTGCAAGGGTTGGTTCCAGTGTTAGAAGGTCTGATGATGAGGGATGGGTATGCTGAAAAAGAGGAGGGAATGGTCTGTTCAGGTCATAGTTGCTATCTTGACGACTGTTGTTGCTGATTGAGGAGAAAAACAGGTCCAATAAGTGTCCATGTGTAGTTGCTTCAATAAAAGCAGATTTAGGCCAAGATTTATGATTTTTTTCAAAAGGGCAGTAGAATTTTTGTTGGTGCAGTCTTCTAGGTGACAGCTACGGTCTCTAAGGATGAAGGTACTGGAGTTGATGAGGAGGGATTTGACGTAGTCAGTGATGTCACTGGCGAAATTGGTGTTGGCCGTGGTGGTCTGTGTACAAGGATTCCACCCAGGCAGAATTTGTCTGTGATGTGCATCTTCAGTATGAGGTGTTACATATAGCTGGTGGGAGTGTCCGCGTAAGTGTTGTAGCTGACGATTTGTTTGAAAACTAGGACTTCGCCACCTCCGGGCTCGTGCTCACTGTTTTGCTGGCGGAGAGGTTTACATGAGAAAGAGTAGGTCTGGAATGTGATCATGCTGTAGGTTCCATAGGTCTGTGGTGTTTGGTAAGCAAACGGGTGTTGACTAGGAAGCAAGGGAGTGTGGTATGCTGTATGGTCTGTATGAGCCGGTTGCTGGTTTATGTGAGTGAATACAGTGCTGGGTGCGGGAAAGTGCATGAGAACTTGCAGAAGATGCATGTGAACACTCCTTCTGTGTAGTGTGGTAAGCAGCAACCGGGGTTAAGAGCACAGGGGAGCGCGGGAGGGTATTGGTTGGTTAGGGGCGGGTGAGGAGGAGTACCAGGAGATCCTGGCACAGGCTGCATTCCAGACACGTACAGACTTTTACCTTTGGTGACACCGGCACGCTTTCTGGGAGCATCCGTGCTGTAGTCACCATTAATTATGTCCTTGAAGAGTGCAGGATACCAACGGCGGAAAACTAGTAATGTCACTTCCGGCGCAAAAAGACAATGGGAAATTCTATGTCAGGACCGGAGGCTTCGGATTATGCCATTCTTTCATCGCTTTATTCTCTACAGCAGCAAGAAAAAATAACACAAACTACTTTTCCCATGAACATTTGGGGAAAAAATAAAGTCAAACATGAGTCCTATCACAGTGTCCATGCACCGGTGTCTCCCATCATGCTCCGCTGTACTTGTCTCCTCCTCTTTCTTCGCTGCTCGCAGCAAGTTAAGTTGGTTTTTTACTTCTCTCCAGGGTTTTGGGTTTCTGTGTGGTGCCTTTGGCCTTTGGACCGGGTGTCGATTTTCTGTCCTTTTCCACAGATTCCCTTGATTGGTCGCGGGACGCTTAGTGCGCTCCTTATGCGATTCTTGCCCAGTAGTGTGCGGTGTGGTGGCGCTACCACCAGGGGCCGGTGTCTCATCTGCTGAAGGGCCGCTCCCAGGGGCTTCTAGAGTGTTCTGGCGCGCTCCTGTCACCGGCAGACCCGTGCCTAGCCTCCCGGCTCCGACACCCTGCGGGGTCGCAATTAGGTTTCCCGTTTTCTCTGGACGCCCTTTGGGTTGTATTGTTTGACGAACACCCTTCGGGGTCGCAATTGTGCCGTTTCGGCGTGGGAACGCTTTGCCGGGGGGCGCCCCGAGACTCTGAGGGCTGCAGCGTTTCCAGGGCCTTGCCCGTTAATTGTGTGCCTTGGGCCACCCATATCGCTGGGACCCCCGAGACAGTAGAGTTCCCTGGGAAGGTTCATTTGGTCTTGCCTTCCGTTCCCGCTGCTGGAGCCTAATTTACCTCACGATGCAAGGGGACGCGGACCAGTATCATGAGGAAGACCCTCTGAACTACGTCCCGTTGGACGATGATTTCTACCAGGCAGTCGACGAATCTATCGCGCGGTGGACCAGGCAATGGTCCCCTTGGAGCAACGTCTTTCGGCGCGCCTGGACGAGGTCTATGCCAAGTTTGCCGCCTTGCTTCCGGCGCCGGCTCAGGCCTCCGGAGCGGATTCGTCCCCTCCCCCTCCTCCTCCCAAGAAGCCTTGCACTGAGGGAGTTGATTCGGCGGCTTTCGCTAGGGTGAAGAGCGCCTTCAAGGCCCTGGAGGACGCGCAGCCTCCTGCACCTCTTCCTTCGGAGGTTCCTCCGCTTTCTCCACCTGCTATGTCTCCTGACCAGCAGCACGACGATGACTCTCCGGACTCGGAGGAGGAGGCCTGTTCCTCCCGATCGTGGCTGCCTTCTCAGCCCTCATCCTCCGCGGGCCCGTCCGACATGCTGGACCCGGACAACATCGTCCACCCCAGGTCTTCTGAGTAGGCCCCGTGTGACAAGGTGGCCCAGTACGTCGCTAATAGGCTGAGGAAGCCGGTGGACAAGGACGCTAGGAGCCGCCTGAGCGCGGAGTGTCCCCGGCCCTCATTGGAGGGCAAGGTAGCCATGACCCCGGACATTGACCCGAAAATGGCGACCTTTCTCCAAAAATTTGTCAAGGATCCTAGGAAGGGGATCGACAGGTCGTGGCGCACGTGTCAGAACAAGCTTCTGGATGCTGTTGGTCCCATGACCAAGATTTTGGATATGGCGGAGGAGGCCAAGGTGTCGGGCGACGCGATCTCCCCGGAGGTTCTGTCCAACTGGGCCCAGAGGGCCATCATTTTCCTCGGCAACGCCAACTGCGCCCTCTCTACGGAACGGAGGCGCTCTCTGCTTATTAAGGTGGACCCCAAGCTGGGCGATCTCGCCTCGTCGGAGGCAGGTGCAGTGGCCCGGGGGGGTTGTTCGGGGACCCGTTCATCAAGGAACTGGGAAAGTTCGTGGCCACCTTTACGTCCTTGGATCGTGCCCAGTCGAATATTAAGAAGGTCTTTGCACCTCGTGTTTTTGACAAGGCCGGACGAGGCAGGGGCCGCTCGTTCGGCCGGGGCACCAGCTCGGATAGAGGTCAAGGCTCCGGACATGGCCAATATCAGGACAAGGCCAGGTTCAACAATTTCTACCCCACAAGAGGGCAGAAGTTCAGAGGATGTGGAGGTCAGCGTGGCCAACAGCAAGGCGGTGGTCGAGGTGAGTGTGCTGCCTTCCGCGAGCCTGAGAGTGGGGGGGCGACTGGCGCAGTTCTTTCCTGCATGGGCCTCCCTTACCATGCTTGGGTGCTGCAGACGGTTCAGGGCTTCCAAATGGAGTTCCATGGCCGTCCTTGCCAGCTACAACGTCCTCGCCCCATTACCTTATCCCAGCGGGATGCGGCTTTGGTGAGCGAAGAGGTCACGGCCCTCCTCCAAAAAGGGGCGGTTTGTTGCGCTTGCGAGCACCTCTCAGGTTTCATAAGCAATCTTTTCTTGGTAGACAAGGTCGATGGGGGCAGTCGCCCCGTGATAAATTTGAAAGAGTTCAACGAGTGGTTGGTGTATCGGCATTTCAAAATGGAGGGGATACATGTCTTGCGCGATGTCTTACGCCCGTCCGATTGGATGGTCAGGCTAGACTTGAAAGACGCCTACTTGACGGTTCCCATCTTTCCCCCTCACCGGCGTTTCCTCCAGTTCAGGTGGGACGAGCAGGTTTACGAGTTCACCACAGCGCTCTCCTCAGCGCCATGGTGCTTCACAAAGGTGTTGCGGCCGGTGGTGGAGGCCTTGCGAGCTCAGGGGGTCAGAATGATAGTGTACCTGGACGACATGCTGCTCATGGACCAGTGCCCCGAGAGGCTGCGGTCACAGTTGCAGTCTGCGGTCAACCTTTTACAAGGCCTAGGTTTCGTGATCAACGAGAAAAAGTCTCTTTTGGTTCCCGCGCAGTGCGCTACGTTTCTCGGCTTCACCATAGACTCGGTAGCATCCACTTTGAGTCTGCCGGCCAGGAAGATGGCAAGGATCAGGCACGAGTTGCGTCAAACTCTAGCGAAGCAGATGATTTCCTTGCGCCAACTGGCGAGGTTAGTGGGCCTGTTGTCATCTTCGATTCAGGCTATCTTCCCGGGACCCCTTTATTATCGCGCCATGCAGCGCTTGAAGGCGTTCCACCTACGGAAGGGGTTGACGTACTCTCAATTGATTCCCTTATCGGACGACGTGAGGGACGAAATGCAGTGGTGGCTCACGCACATGGAGGCCTGGAATGGCCGTGCGATTTTCGGTTCCGCCCCAGACAGTGATAGAGTCGGACGCCAGCCGTTCCGACTGGGGTGCCAGGTGCGGAGAATTCTCCACGGGCGGCGCCTGGTCTGCTCTCGAGCAGTCCTTGCATATCAACTGCTTGGAGTTGCTAGCGGGCTCCTTCGCAGTGCAATGTTGGACCAAGGACAGGGTACAATCTTGCGTCCTTCTCAGGATGGACAACGTGTCGGCGGTCCGTTACATCAACCACCTGGGTGGTACCAGGTCCAAGATGTTGGCGGACCTAGCCAGGGACTTCTGGCACTTGTCTGGACCACCAGGTATCGGTTACGGCGGAGTATTTGCCGGGTCGCCAGAACGAGGTGGCCGATTGGCACTCGAGGAATATCTTGGACGCCAGCGTTTGGAAGCTGGATCCTACCCGGTTTGCCAGGCTCTCGGACCGTTGGGGTCCATTCTCGGTGGATCTCTTCGCGTCCCGCCTGGACCACCAGCTCCCGCGGTATTTCAGCTGGCGCCCTGACCCTTTGGCGGAAGCGACGGATGCGTTCCTCCAGGACTGGTCGGGGGTACAGGGATATGCGTTCCCACCGTTCTCGATGATAACGCGCGTGTCAGCGTTGCTGCGCCGCCAGTCAGCGCAGGTAGTGATGATCACTCCGTGGTGGAGATCGCAAGTTTGGTTTCCGGTTCTACTGGAACTTTCCTGGGATTCTCACATCCTACTCCCCCAGTCTCCCCACATTCTGCTGAATCCGGAGGGAGCGCCCCACAGATTGGTCCTGGAAGGCTCGTTGCGCCTGATGGCGTGGAGGCTCTCCGGCGACGCTGGACGCTGCCTGGCCTTTCGAGAACAGCAGAGGACTTGCTCTCCAAGGCTTGGGCTGACAGCACGAGCAAGCACTACCGATCGGCTTGGCTCCGGTGGAGCCGTTGGTGTGTGCGACGGGGTTTGGATCCCGGGGGGCACCTGTAGTGCGTGTCTTGAATTTCCTGGCGGAACTGTCTGATCAGGGCCTGGCTTATCGGTCGATCAACACTTTCCGGTCAGCGGTGTCAGCGGGGCACGACCTGGTTCAGGGATCCCAGGTCGGCGAACACCCTTTGGTCTGCAGGCTCTTGAGAGGTATACGGCTTTCCTTACCGCCGGAACCTCGGTATTCCGCCCTGTGGGATGTGAACAGGGTGCTGAATTTGTTCCTTTCCTGGCAACCGAACAGGTTTTTATCTCGTAAGGAGTTGACAGCTAAGTTGTCCATGTTGTTGTGCCTGGTGTCCTGCAGGCGAGTCTCGGACGTGCGAGCGCTGGATATAACGGCCAAGGTTTTTTCTCCTGAGGGGGTTTCTTTTACCGTCAGCAGGCGGACCAAAACACATACTAGGGTCATTTCGTACCCGGCTTTTCAGGACTCCCTTAAGCTGTGCGTAGTACAGTGCCTCCGTGCTTATGAGGATATGACTGAGGATACTCGCCCTCCGGGTGAGCGGCAGCTGCTTATTGCCTTGCGTAAACCGTATAAAGCGGTTACTTCACCGACGATCGCCCGTTGGGTGCGTTGGATAATGCAGGAGGTGGGGATTGATACTAAGCAATTTGGGGCTCACTCTACGCGAGGAGCCATGGCATCTAAAGCTTTTGCCCTTGGGGCTCGATTGGAGGACCTGATGAGAGCGGCCGATTGGTCCTCGGACTCCACGTTCAAGAGGTTCTATTTCAAGCCAGTTATTGATGTGGCCAGATTGGTGGTCGATAATCTTTGAACTGGCATAATCCAAAGCCTCCGGTCCTGACATAGAATGCGAATTTGCCTAGCCTTGGTGCTGGTAAGTTCCAATTCTATTAAGGACTCGGAGGCGAGGATTATCCCTCCCAGTGACTTCATGGAAGTGGACCCTCCCCGTATGAAATGTAAGTAAAGCGTTTATGTTCCTTTTTGTAGGATGTGCGCTTGTTGCTCTGCGGTGTACTGCTCTTCCTTTTTACTGCTGACGTTCTATTGGAACGGAATGGATCTGATAGTGTGTTCTTTTGCAGGAGCCGATAATTCAAAACAAGATGCGTGAGTGGACTGATGTTAAGGCTTCGCGCGAAGAAAGAGGAGGAGACAAGTACAGCGGAGCATGATGGGAGACACCGGTGCATGGACACTGTGATAGGACTCATGTTTGACTTTATTTTTTCCCCAAATGTTCATGGGAAAAGTAGTTTGTGTTATTTTTTCTTGCTGCTGTAGAAAATAAGGCGATGAAAGAATGGCATAATCCTCGCCTCCGAGTCTTTAATATTTATTTATTTATTTTGAAAGTTTTATATAGCGCGGACAAGATCCTTGCAGATATCAGAGCGCTTTACAAAGAGAAGTACATGAGGGAGCATGGTTAGACAGATAAATCAATAGGTCAAATAGTACAAATAGGTGGCAACAAAGCCATACATGAGTACAAAATAGTACAAATTGGTGGCTACAAAGCCAAACATGTGAGTAATAAGACAGTTAATACAAATAATCAAAAGGGTCAAACATGTAGTATAGATCGGTGCAGATAGAATTGGAACTTACCAGCACCAAGGCTAGGCAAATTCGCATTCAATGTCACTTGCTGGGCAGATGGGCAATGGAAAATGAAGTCTTCTTGCTTGGCTTTTTTTAAAGATGGTTTAGCAGGAAACCTGTGATATCACTTCCGTGCATACGGGCAATGGGAAAACACAGCTGTGAGAAAGTGGCTCTATATATACTGGACAATAATGAAGTACAGTGTGTATAGAGTCCACAAACCCCAAAGGTATAACAGAGGTTAAAGGCAGGACTGACCTAACTCTCAAAAGTGGTAGCATGGTCGAGCAGTAAGGCAGTACCAGAGAGCAGTGCAAAGCATTTGTTGTACACACTCAGTCAGCAAAGGATTTCACACACTCAAAGACTGAACTCCAGACCAATAGTTTTTATATCCAAAGATATAGTTGTTTTCTTTTTAGAACCAACAGGCATAAAAATATACTTTGCTAGATATGAGAACTCTCATGCAATTCCTGTGCAAGGAAGCAATAAAGGTGGTGAACCCAATAGGTACAGGAGTTGCTGAAGGCAACTAAAGTCTAGACACACTTTAGCATTGAGCTCAATGGATGGTTACCATAAAAGTACAGTTGATTTCAGTACAGATTACTTTAGTAGTTCCAGGGCTAGATCCTAGATTCAAACCTAGGGTCGAAGCTGAAACCAGATTAGCAAAAACGTTTTAGTTACTGTGGTGAATTTTCATGAATATAAAGCGGTTTTAAAAGTTCACACTTAGAAACTTTTCAATGACAATCTGGCAATGTTATTCCACAGGAGAAAATTCAGGTTGCAGGTAAAGTATGATCGTGTTACTTTTGTAATCCAGTACTGGGTTTCTAGGGCCAGCACTGGGGTCTGAACTTCAAACAGGTAGGTAATTGCGTTTCAGTATTTCGTATGATTTTTAAAGAATATTTCAAGTTTTCAAAAGTAGGCACTTAAAAGAAATTTCATAGAAAAGCATACAATGGTTCCTATGGAGAAAATACAGATTACTAGTCAACCCGGTAAGGATTACTTTTGCGGTTCAGTACTAGGCCACTGTAAAGGACAATAAAGACCAAAATAACAATTACAATTTTGTCCATAATCATATTGCTTCTTTCAAAAGTGACATGTTTATGCTTTGCATGTGCCAATTACGATGAGGCTCTCACCCGATCAACCCGCCCTTCTCCTACCAGAATTGTAATTCAGTGCCCCCCTGAAGAAGGGCACTAAAATGCCCGAAATGCATTGGGTTTTACTTAATTAAAACACTGCCTGGATGAATTGTTGCATTGGTCGGGGTCCTTTTTAGGTACGGATGGTCACGATTGGAACATAAGAAGTCTGGAAAATGGCAAATTATTCCGAGTGTGGTTTGAAAAACATCACAGTTCAACGTGAAAGGAATGTTGAGGAAATGGTTGATTATGATTACAATGATGAAAATGGATTAATTTAAGAAAAGAATGCCTTGATGGCCTTCCTAGCTGTGCAACAGGCAGAGGCAGAGAGGACGCCTCATCTCTTAGAATTATCGTTTACCTGGTGTAATTTGGGCAAAGGCACTTTGCCATGTTGCACGCATCCTTTGATTACATGAAATAATTGGACTAACATTTAAAAACATAGGAGTGCATCCCGACCCCCACAAATACAGTACACGTGGATGTGTGCCATGTCAACTCTTGGTTTAGTTCTGTACTTAGGCACTCAGCCTGGCAAAGGCAGTGTGTGGGTGCCAGGGTACAGGCCCCTGAGAGTGGCACATTAAGTTTTAGGGAAGGAACACAGGCCTGGGTACCTGGTTGGCAGGAACCCAGGGCACACTCAGTCAAAGCACATCAGCAGTTCAGAAAAAAGTGGGGGCATACCAAGGCAAAAAGATGGCACTTTCTCATAGTCCTACTATCTTTTGAAAGTATTCAACAACAGCATCTTGTAGCTGAAAAGTATTTACATGCTTAACTTTACCAGGCTTGCTTGGTTCTAGAAAAAAAACAGTATATTTTTTATACAAAACAATTGGCCTAGAGTTCAGTTCTTGAGTGTGCGAATTCATTTGCTGACTGAGTGTGTACATCAAAAGCTGAACACTATCCTCTGATACTGCCTTACTGCTCTACCAAGCTACCACTTTGGAAAGTAATATTCTATCTAACTTTAACCGGTGCCAAACCTCTGGAGACCCTTGGATTCTAAACATACTGTACCTCACTTTGGTGCAGTATATATAGAGCCAGTTTATTACACAGGGTATGTCAGGCATCCTTGGGAACAGTTGGTAACACATCCGCCATTGCCACAAGGTGTGTGAAAAAGTCCAAGGAGGCCTGAGGTGTCGACGAATCGCAAGTCAAGGCTGGCTCTTGAATACCTATTTCCAAATTTTCCATCCGTTTGTCTTTGGTCAGGTGGAGTGGTGGGGAAAGATACGGGTCCAGGCAGCTGGATGATGTCTGTGCTACCAAGCTCTCCTGCAAGGGTGTTTTATCAGGACTTCTGGGTCTTCGGGAATTGGCCTGTGCTGCCCTGTAACTGGTCTGTTGACCGGCGGGCAAGATCATGGTTTCACCCAAGTGTCTACAAACACATCTACTAGGGCCTCACTGAAAGGAAGCAGAGGTTCCTGAGTGGTAGCAGCAGGGTTAAGACTCAGTATCTTGCAACAGTAGGGCAATATCTAGAACTTTAGCTACTTTCCTGATGACTGTTGAAAAGGCGGCGGACTCTTGAGTGGCCATAGGGTTAGGTGAGTTTAAGTCAATTTCAGAGGAGTTATCCATGCCACTGGCATCTGGCAGTCCTCAAAAACATTGCTCTCCTCATAAAATGCATCCCTTTTTTCACCTGACAATAGAATAACTAAAATAATGCAGTGGAGATCGTGGAAAGTCAAGCTTCTAAATCAGATTAAATTATTGGGTTGGGCATCTGTGTCAAGGCTACAGCCCTTGGCGTCTGTCTCAGTGCCGGGGAGGGTCTCGGACATTGCTTTGGGACTGAAGCAAGCAATGCTGTGCTCAAGGAAGGTTCTGAACTCGCGTTGCTGTCAATTGGCGCAGTGGGGGATGGATCAGCAGGCTAACAAGGTTGAGTGGAACAGCTGTTTCGAGGCCTTAAGGTACTAGAGACCTTGCACAACAGAGTGATGGGAGAGGCAGACCAAGGAGCCCATACTTCTGTGTTTTGTGCTTCTTTGACTTACCTGAACTCCTGGATTTCGATGTGGAGCAGTCTGGGGATTGGTCTCGAGAGAGGGAGCATGAACGCTCCCTTGACTAGGTTAGGGACCACTTTTGCAACTTCTTCAGGAGTTTGACAACGGCAAGCTTGGCGATGAAGTCTCGAATGGCCTGATGGTTAGTTGTAGTGCAACAAGAGCTTGACTTCATGTCATGTATGTAGCCGAGACACCACTGGCAGACTTCATGAGTGTTTGCCATAGACATCTGTCTGACATTCACGACAATGTTTAAACCCTGTTGATTTGGGGGCATATCTACATAGTGCAATGGATCACTATTTTTTAATATAATTTTTCTGGAAAAAATTGTCTTGAGGTAAAGATCTGTCAAGCGACAGCTGCTAGCTTCACATTCATGTTAGAAGATGCAGAAAGCAACTGACGTCTGCATGCAGAGGTTGTGATATTATAGTGGACACAACGTCACAGCCTGAGCCGATGGATTTAATGTGAAACCACAAAATACCAAGGGAATTGCTATAAAAGTTTCCAGATCCAGGCAGGAAAGTTCACAAGGTGAATTTGCAGTTAGGAGTCTCCATCAAAAAAGTCGAGACTCTAAAAAACAATAATCACAGACATTGCCACATTGGAGGAAGTGGAGGGTTGCAAGATGTAGCCAATCACTCTACCCAATAAGCTATGACAATGAAAACTGACATGAGCAACTCGGTGAACACCAGCATATGTTAGGTTATAACGTTGGAAGATTTGCTCCTAATGCCTAACAAAGCACCACCTTAGAGGAAATCCCATTTCCTAGAACTCTAGTCAAAGATTGCAGTCTAAGATTACTGAATCTGCACAATTGAAATTCCATTTATTAGAATGAACATGTGTCAAAAACCTTTTGTTAAGTCACTAAATCTCTGGGACCAGTCACCAGTTTTGGAATACAACCAGAGCTCCTACTGAAATCAGTGCTTGTTGCTTACTCTAGATAGCACAATACTACAAAATGAAAATTTCATAAAAGGCAAAGATAAGCAACCACAAAAACCACAGCTCTTGAGGTTTTACCATAAAATGGTAACCCAGGAAGTGCTGCAAGGGCACTCACATGTAACCCAAGATCAGGTATTGTGTATCTTTCATAAATGGTGAAAAAGAGGTTGAACCAGTGAAGAGGCGATCGGGAGGAGAACAAATGTGTGCATGGGTGTT
Source organism: Lissotriton vulgaris (assembly GCF_964263255.1). NCBI lineage: Eukaryota > Metazoa > Chordata > Amphibia > Caudata > Salamandridae > Lissotriton > Lissotriton vulgaris. The sequence goes on from NC_141693.1 coordinate 1,230,466,407, forward strand.
CGGGCCTCGTTTCAAGTGATGGCCCATGAACAGGTCCTTTGCCTCTGGGAGGAGGCAAGGAAGCAGACAAGGAAGCAGGCAACAACTAAGCAGGTCTCATGATTGCTTAACGTGCGGGAGAAACAATGTGAAAGAGATTGGATCTTAAAGACTATGCTCAAAGAAAATGTTTAAGTTAATATTTCTCACAATTTAAGCCAACCATCCTTGAAGACACATTTATTTCATGAATTCAACTGCCATTTTCCATCACCCTAAGGTGACCGACGCACATGCAAAAGTGGAGTTTAAGAAAATAGAAGATATAGGTTAATACAAATCCCACCTGACTTTGTTTTCGTACTGTCCATAAAATAAATGCTGGCGATTCATCCACTCAGTCATTACAAACTCCAGGGCTGGCTTGCCTGTAGGTCCCGGAAGGCTGCACAGAAACTCCAGAAGTGGTTCCAGCTGAGAGTGAACCAGGTGAGCAAACACCATAATCAGAGACTAAGGACAGAAACAAACATTTTAATAGCCATATTTATACACTTAGAATTGCAGTTACTATTTTTAACAAAACACTTGCTTGCCTGTTACCCCTTGATGCAGGTGATTAACGGTTTTAAAGTGATTTTAATTTAGTGTTACGAGTCCATTTGTGCTTATACTGATATAGGTGAGTTTGCCTGTGTGAGGGGTACATACTGTTTGGCTTCATTTTGTGTATATTTTGCATTCTGCATGTCACTTATTCTATTTTTATTACTTGTCACATATTGAATTTTTATTAATTTGCTTCTGTATTATTACAACTCTGAAGAAGTTCATGATGGAGAACGAAATGTTGGCTTTGTTAATATGGATTTCAATGCGTCTATCAATACAAATGAACTATCATCCTTATTTATAAAGTTAACCTTCCGAACTCCACATCTACCTTGACACACAAGTATGTAGTCAGGCAGGCCCTGCGACACAGGCCCGGGAAAACTGATTCATGGGTGACAGGTGGGAGGGTGCATAGCTGGCAGGCAAACATGGAGACAGGAAACTTTTGATCTATTCCACAGATAGGCACAGGGACATTACAATGGTCAGGGAAGATTGCCCCCCAATAAAGTCCACATGGCCAGAAAGGGGTACGCACACTTTGGAAGACACCATAAAGTTAGATGCCACCTGAGTTAGGAAAACCTAGCCAATCATGACCTAACACACATAGTGATCACTCGCTTCCCATTCTGGACATCTGGACACATTCATGACTGGCTACACTGTGTCCACACGAGGTCGAGACCCACCAGCAGTAACCATTTGACCATTGATTTATGACTAAGGTAGCAACAAACCTTCCTCGTCATATATGGTATGCCAAAAATTATGTCTTGTAGAATTGTATACAAGATGCACACAAATCAATGTATATGGACAGTCGTCAGAACCCATTCATATAACTGTTCTCCTAGATGCATTGTTTAACTAAACACACTGTTCCTGTTTAGCCAATCTCCTCTTGTCTTTTTTCTAAGGAATTCGACCCAGAGCAACATTTTGGCAAGCCAGCCAGCCAGGAGTGATTGGGACATCGTACCAGACTGCAGCAGAAGGAAGGTGACCACGCCCGGATGGATTCTCATTTGCGCAACAAAGGTGGGCAGACACATTCATTGATTGAAAGCGCTGATGAAACTTCGGGCGAAGGTCCATCCTGAAGCAGCCACCACAGAGGGTAACAGACCACATCCAAACAAGAAACATTGTCTTTTTAAACATTTGGTGAATGGCAAAATAGGGAGAAGAGTAAAAAGATGACCTGAGCACCCTGCAACTGACAGGGTCTGGCATATTTCCTATTTTATATGTCCCAACTGTATCAGTCAAAAGGTGGCCTTGGAGATGATCCAGAGGAAATCATCTTTCTTCTAAAGCAAGCTAGGAAAGCTGAATATTTATTTATATAGCCCTTTATGGCTCACAGGACGTTATGTTTGTTACACAGATATCCTGTAAGGGCGGAGTTGGCACCTCAAATCTATATTGTGCTAAAATGAAGTTCATGCAGGTTTTGCTCTAACATATTTCTTTTTCGCCCTGTGTTACAATGCTACTACGTAAGCAGTCTTGTCATGTTTTGTTTTAATACTCGTATGAACTTTTTTTGGTAAGAAATTGCCAGCGCTGCGCTCATAGTACGAAAAAATTTAAAAGTGCACTCCGTACGAATTCCCCCCAAGATTCGACAAACCAAGCTAAGAAAACATCATTTTAATTGTATTTGCCAAATTACAAATATTGCCATGGATCCCCACTAAAGCACATGGAAACTAGGTTCCCTACACAGATAAAAAGGTTAAGATTTGACAAGAGTGGCATTTACACACAAAGGAACACACATGTCCCAAGCCTATAGAGGGAACATTTGACAAAAAAGATAAACGAGCACACTAAAACACATGCAAACCAGATTATAAAAACCAGATATACAGGTCAAAAGAGAGACCATTAAAATTATGTGCCATCTTCAAAGAGATCAAAAATGAGAACCCTGCAATGCTGTTAGCCAATAAATCATCGGCACCTCCCCGACCTTACGCAGGGATGGACAGGCCCACACCCACTCTCGCTGTATTAAGTTACTCTAACCCAGAAGTGATAGAAGCAGACGAGCCTCCCACCGAAAGGTCAGTCAGATCTAAGCCCAAGTGAACCAAAACCCTGCGAGCCCAGACACCTCAAGCATAGCCTAAGTTCCTAAGGAAGGTCCCCAAAATCTCGACACCCTATTCATCACACATGGCACCTCAAAAGCAGGTAAGATACACATTCCCACAGGGTCAACCGGGAGTAAGCGGGTGTCAGGGAAGTTTGTGGTGGTTCTCGACAGTGAACCAGCGAGCATGGGAAAGGAAGGGAGCTCCAGTCCTCCGGGAACAGATGACGAGGGTGGGGGGGCTACAGGTTTGTCCAGGTAGTTGAGGAGGAAACAGAGGGGGAACTTGAAAGCATAGCCAGGTCAACGAAAATAGCGCCCTGGTTCAGAGCAAGAAAGAAAGGCCAGATGGGGCTAGGGGTGGTGGGCACATATAATCAGGAATGGATCTATAAATATTTTGGATGTAAAATGTACAATGAGGCAGAGCTGTATCCTAGGACTACCACTTATTTCGTACGTCTTAGAAATCTGAAGCTGGCATTCGTGAGGTGAGCGTTGTGGACACACAGAACCTAACTACATTTGTGCCCTATTTACGAACCATGGGACGATAAGACAGCTGAGCTGGTCCCATTGAGATTCATACCTGTGATCTGCTGAGGTCGCATTTGGACCATTGCAGCATTAGCCAAGTGAATAAAATCACGTAAGGCTAAACATGCTATAAGAGGCACGAAAAGGAAAAGTTAATACTGTTTATCTGTAATTTTTCCAGTACAGCTCCCCATCTAATCCTGATTTCATTTTATGTGATAGGCCAGCAAGAATTCTCTCACCTTGCACCCATGCCCCAGTACACAGGTTTACAGCTCTAGAGGATTAGCGAACACTCATTATCACAATCTCTGAACCGGTTATACCATCATGACACCTTGCTTCCACCCTTGACCAGGATGCTCACTAAATGGCTGCATGGAACCCTGCCTTCGAGCTCCATGAAATACATGCAGAACTTTTACTTAAACACCTGTAAAGCATTATGTGACAGATTATTTTGTGCCGACAAATCCATTAGCTCTTTGTTGGACCTATTGGGTTCTTCCTATTATAGATCTGAATCTATAACACCTCGCCATAGATATTTCAGTCCAAGAAAACCAGTACAGTGTACCTGCATAACGCTGAGTGTCTCTGCTTGCTGCATTTTGCTGAGGATGGCTCTGAGAATCTGATCCAGATTGTCCCCAAGCTCCTGCCCCGCTTTGGAAATCAGAGTGGAAACCAGCCTGCCGACGAAAGCTGCAGTGAACTCGGATGTTCGGGGATCCAGCAGCTGACTCACCACCTGCATGACATACCAGAGCCCATTGTGGCCCTGCTCATCATGCCACTGGGCAATCTGCTCCAAAGCTACAGAGACGTAGGCCCGCAAACATTCCCCGCCATTCTGGAAGAAACACGACAAGCACCATTAGATCACACAATAGGACCATTGTACATTATAGTTTGGTTTCATAATGCACCAGTAGTGTACCTTGTTGCAGTTGCATACATCAATGTAGATGAAAAGTTTGGCTGGTCCAGTCTTTCCCCTAAACTCTAGAGGCCATTACCTCAAAGCCCTGAAGACTACACTAGCCCACTTGTGACTGCCAGTATGAATTAAGAGTTGAATGGAAGGTTCTTTATTTCCACCAGACATTCACTAATAGTTAAGTCACTGCTGCTTTGCAGAAGTGCAGCAGCCGTAGATCCTTGGAAAGAAGTGACACTGACCTGTATTTGAGGAATTCTGCATATTTGATTTCACTTGTACTAAAATAATAAATGTGATTTAACACAAGGTAACAGAAATACAGGATACCCCCACAAAAAAGCATTCAAATTCAATGAACAAAATAATTTTTAAGCATTGTTCTAACATACCACATATTTGTATTAATTTTGACATTACTTGCATCACTTATTAGACCAATCAAGGACTTCATATTACAGAAGAAATTTGGAGAGCTCTAAAAAGACCAATGCTTTAAATTCAGTATTAGGATTGCTTCACAATGTTTCAGAATATTAAACTAGCATTAAGTGCACATTAAAGCAGAGCAGCATGTTTACTGTTTACTTATCACTTTACAATAGATAAAACTGAACTGTGAAGCATCATGCTCAAAAGTTGTTTGATTATAGAAAAAAAGAATTTGATTTAAAGTGACCAGAAAGCACATTTCACAAATATGTCCTGGTGCACATCAGGTGTAATTCTGAATGGCCAGTAAGGATATGCAGATTAAGTAGGCCAGGCGGCAAATAAATCAAGCAAGCCAAGACGTTGCTTACCTTGATTCACTTGTGCTCTATGCACTGAAAATTAGGTATGCAATACCTAAGCATGACGTAAAGAATGAGTACCTCAAAGGAAATGGATCTCAGAAGTGAACTTTAAACCTGGAAGTTCAGCAGAACCAAATTTGCTAAAGGCTATTCCTGTTGACCAGAATCAACATAGTAACTGGTGAAAGTATGGACCGGCAAGCCCAAGTGGATGTCTGACAAATGTCAGAAACAGAGATACTATGAGCCAGGGCTGCAGTTGCTGCTCTTGTGCTGTAGGAATGCGTCCTAGGGCCCAGGGGTGCTTTTTGACCAAGGCTTAACAGGGTTTGATGCAAAAGAAACTTCTTCACACTCAGGTTGTTTCTTAACTATCTTTCCTTTCTTCATTAGGAGTAAAAAAATAAAATGGGAGAGCAAAGCCTTCCCAAACAATTTGAAAGACCCATTTGCCCAATGTGATAGAGTTCCCGTGGAGTAGATAATGCTGGATGTGGCCCAATATAGGCTGTAAATAGCTGTGAAGGGGAAACCAAAGTGGCTTTGCAGCCCCAGACGAGGAGGAGGAGTACTGCTACTAGTGAGTTCTCCTACTACTTAGTCCTGCCCCCGACTCCAAGAAAGGGCCAAACTGATTGAGAGGGCTGCTTCTGATGATAGGCAAGGTTGTGAATAACCTTGGATCTTTTTATACTAATGGTGGAGCTAACAGGCGAGAGAAAGCAACCCAAAGGAACAAGTGATAGCTCTGCTAGGGCAGAATCTGCCTCCCCACAAAATTGTGCCTCAAGGTATTCCCAAAATCAAAGCTTTAAAATCACTGAAAAAGCCAGTGAACACACATCTAAGAATCGATTTTGATAACAGCAGTGCCCATAGTCCAGGCCACACAAACCGCAGCATCGAACCCAGACCGAGATAATTTGCTACTTTCTAGTCATACTGTATTGTCCATACAATAAATTTGAAAAGTCAAGGCTTGCTCTTGTCCCAAAAACAAGTGTGCAGCGGACCAAAAGTTCAACCCTATTTATGGGTGGAGCAGAAAGCTAGCCAATGAAAGAACTCTTTTGCCCAGTGTCTATTTTCTTTGATATTCTATGTGGCGAAGTAGTTAAAAAATAATTGAGATAAAGTTTGTTCATTGATGCCATAACTATAAGGCTCTCTAGAAAAGGTTGCCGCATCAGGAAAGCAGGATCATCTAGGGCAGATTTATACCATCGGGCGACCCTGGTGGTACAGAGCAAGACCTGAATCAGGCTGTCAAAAGGATCAGTCAAGACTTCACTGAATGAAATGAATTTCCTAGAGTTCCAAGGTATGAGTGAGTTGTAGAAGTTGGTGAATGTCCTTGTGCACTGACTCACAGGACATTCAAGCCTAGAAGTACCAATGTCCGCCTGCTTCTAGCCCCAATAAGTAGTTTTGCAGATGCAAAAATCTTAATGTGAATACATTCTTTTGAAAGGGTAAAACCAACTTGCATCTTTAAGCCCCACTTGCATGCAAAATAGCTTTAAGAATAGGACCCATAACATTTTGACTCTTAAAAGACCTTGTGTAAAATGTAAGCCAGACATTGAGCTAGAACTTGAAGAATAATGTCAAACAGAAGAACTCCAGCACAGTGACATGAAGTGATTTGCCCTAGAATTACACAGTGTGCTGAAGTGGAAAAGGTCAGACTGATTGTTTTCGTTGATCCTCAGTTGACAGCCTAGCTATGGACTGTTAATATAATCAGGTTTTTTTTTTTTACATTAATACTTGTGAAATTTATTGAATACTTAAAAGTAAATTTGCCAGGGCACTTCACAAAATTTTCAGAAACTTAAGTAAGAAGTAGAGGAGCGGTACAGTTAGAACAATGCCATATCTCAAACTCATCTGTAATCAGACTTGCGGCATAACATAAGCACAGGAATATTCACAGCCCTATTGTGATTAAAGCGTTGCTGTTATCAATCAAATGCTTGACAAAAACAGAATCCTGGTATGTTCAGCATGCAGTATAATCAGAAATATGTCACAATCATTTTTGCTACTCTCCACTCCCTGACATTACCAGAAATGTATCAGAGCTATTGATATGGCATACATTGAATATCCCTGCATGCCATCAAATGGGACAAGTGGATTTATAAACCATTTCGTCCTTTGGCCAAGTACATATTTTATAATTCCACATCTCTGGTGAGGAGTTTAAGAAAAGCCTGTGAACAATGAATTTAGCAAGTAAAAAACAATATAATAAATCTGAACAGCTGAATGGCCCAATGTCGACAAATCTATAACATGTTTGTGTATTGGAAGGATTGAAAGATGTTCTGGGACTTTGATAACCAGTTACACATCAGTATTAACACAGCCATTCTGTGTATAGTGAACCTTGCAGATTGAGAATACTATATGCCCCTCCTCTGTCATGTGAACATGCCTTCTGCAGCTTTGAAGAGTTTATGGAGGCTAATGAGTTCATTATTATAAACCCATTATTCATTTTTTTTTGTTTTAAATATATTTTTATTGCAGGAATCAGTAAATCGTTACATAATCGACCAGCATTATAGCACAAGCAAAATCAATGAGACACAACCCTCCGTCCCCCCGCCGTAAGTTTCTTACACAGCCATTCAGCCCACAACCCTGGGGTCGGGCGGCGAAATTCAATGGGGGCTCAGAAGGATGTCGAAGCTGGTCCGGATGATCCACTGTTCGTCATCTGCTTTTCCAAACAAGCCTATAAACCCAAAAAGAAAAACCCCACCCTCAAAAACACTACAAACCAAAGAAAACCCTACCCAACCCCACCATCAGCGCACGGTAACAACCGCAACAGGATCTGCCAAGGGACCCATGGGGAAAACAACAGTTCTGAAAAGTGCAAACATTTATCGGGACATGGGGCGAGCTGCTTCCTCATCTTCAGAGTCGCTGGGGGCGCAATAATCCCTGAGGGCCTACACTAACGTCTCCCACTCCAGCGCTGCCTCCTGCGCCTTCTCATTACGCTGCCTCCAAGCTAGCTGGTATCTCAACGTGCTCTCCCCCGCCGCCCACTTCAAAAGTTCGCTGTGCCACCGGCTTCCTGTCGGACCAACTCGTGCCTTCCAGTTCCTGGTCACCTCTCGTTTAGCCAGGAGTAGCCCTAAATCGATGAACTTGCTGGATATTTTATTCTTGGGGGTATGAGGGAACCAGTGTAGGAGTCCCACCGCCGCGTCAAACGATAAGGATCTCCCCGTCACTTCCTCCAGGGCCTTCCCCACTTCTACCCAATAGGATGACAATCTCGGGCAGGCCCACAGCATGTGGAGAAGGTCCGCCTCCTGGGCCGGGCACCTGGGGCAGTCCGCCGAATTCGTAGCGAAATATCGCCGGATTTTCACCGGGGTCAGATATGCTCTATGGAGCACGTAATAGTGGACCAGTTGAAAGCGGGCGTGGCGTGTGCCCTTCCAGGCTCGCCGCACCAGCTGGGACCAGGTCGTCTCCGGGATCTCCTTGCCAATGTCCTCCTCCCAACGGTTTCTCAGAGTAGTGAGGGGAGCCAGCCCCTCGTTGATCAGTCTGCCGTAAAGGCAAGTGACCGCCTTCACCGTGCCCGCAGACATCATCACATATTGGCACACCGGAGATAAAGTGGGTTCCTCCTGCACGCGTCTCCAGTGCGCCTGGATCGCTCGGACAAGGGCCGAGTGCAGCAGAAAGTCGCCGCGGGGGATCTCGAAGCGATCAATGAGCTCCTGAAAGGGCAAGAGCGTCCCGTCCTCGTATAGGTCCCCCACAAGCTGTAAGCCGGCGTCCTCCCAGTTCGCCAACCGTGACCAATCGCCACCATGGGGCAAAGCCGTCAGCATGCCCAGAGGTATTTCGGGCGCATACGGTGTTCTCAGGTGGCCCCGGGCGTGAGCTCGGTTCCAACACAGGCGAACGGTCCGCTCCATCGACAGGTCCTGCAAGGCCAGACGTTGTCGCAGCGCTATGAAGGAGAGAACATGCCTGGCCATACCCGTTCACCTTCTGTCTTCCGGGCCCCGGAATTCCCGGGCGATCTCCTGGGTGAAGGTCTGGAGCTGCGCCGCTAAATAATACTTTTCAAAGTCCGGCACCGCAAGCCCACCTTCATCCTTCGGCCTCATCAGGGTCTTGAGGGCCACCCGCCGGCGGCCCGAGCCCCAGAGGAATCCGACTATCATGGACCGTAATAGTCGAAACGTAGCCGGCGGGACCCAGATCGGGAGTGTCCGGAAATAATATAACAACCGGGGAAGCGCCACCATTTTAAGCAAAGCGATCCGCCCTGCAACCGAGAGCGGTAGTGTGGCCCAGAAGTCCATACAGCCTCGAAGTGCTCGAGTGCCACGGGCAATGTTCCCATCCAGGAGGTCAGATGGCTCATGATAGACGTACACCCCCAGGTACTTAAAGCAGTCGGGTTCCCATCTAATCTCCCTACTTAGAGTAGGGGTAGGAGTGCCCCTGCGAACCGGGAAAAGACAGGTCTTAGTCCAATTCACCCGGAGGCCCGAGACCTCCCCAAACTCCGTGAGCGCCGCCGCACCATGCAGGGCGGCGAGCGGGTCCTCTAGGAAGAGCAGCAGGTCGTCTGCATACAGCGAAATGTAGTGCGGGCCCGAAGGAGTCCATAGGCCCGTATAATGGGCACCCGACCGGAGATGCAGCGCAAGGGGCTCCACCGCCAGCGCAAAGAGAAGTGGGGATAACGAACATCCCTGCCTCGTGCCCCGTTCCACCGGATATTGTGAGGAAATCATCGGTCCCGCCCGTACTCTGGCCGATGCAGAGGCATACAGGACCGTGGTCCATCTGATGAAGCCCTCACCGAGGCCGAACCTCCGTAGCACAGTGCAAAGGTAGTCCCATTCCAGGCTATCAAAAGCCTTCTCTAGGTCTACCGACAAGACAACCGGGCACGGGGCGTCCACAAGCGGCTCCCCTAGCAAGCGGAACAACCTGCGAATGTTCATGGTCGTGTTACGCCTGGGGATAAAGCCAGCCTGGCCCTCATGCACCAGGGAGCTCATGTGTCCCAGCAGCCTCGAGGCCAAGATGCTGCTCAGTATTTTATAGTCAACCGTCAGCATTGATAAGGGACGGTAAGACCCCGGGTCGGATGAGTCCCTTCCGGGCTTGAGGAGTGGAACCACCAACGCCTCGCACATTGAGCCCGGGAGTCGCCCGAGCCTCTTCGCCTCCCTGTATACTATCAATAACCTAGGGGCTAGGAGGTCAGCATAAGCTGCATAGAACTCCACAGGAAGGCCGTCCAGGCCCGGGGTCTTATTCCTCGCCATCTTTTTAATGGCGCTACGGATCTCTCCCAGTTCTATGTCGGACCCCAGGGCTTTCGCCACGTCCTGCTCCACTGTTCGGAGCTCCAGAGGCCGTAGATAATTATCAAGCAGGTCAGGGTCTCGGGCAGAGCGACTGCGATACAAACGTTCGTAATATTGCCGGTAGCAGCTCAGAATCTCAGGCTGAGTGTACACCTCGGTTCCGTCTGCCTTGCGCATGGATGTCGTCAATGAGGACTGCCGCGTAGGGTTGGCCAGCCATGCCAGCAACGCGCTCGACCTATCCCCCTCTGCGATGGACCGAACCGTATAGGCCTTGTAGTCAAAACAACGAAGCCGTTCGACCTCCGCCGCCACCGCCTCCTTCGCCTCCGCCGTGCGTACCTGTAATTCAGGGCGCCCGGGGCGGCGAATTTCCAGCTCGCGGAGTTTCCGGTCCGCCGCATCTAGGTCGGCGAGGATAATTCGCCTCATGCCGACCTTTTTAGAAATACAGTATCCCCTCACCACCACCTTAAAAGCGTCCCACTCTAACGCTCTCGAGCTCCCGGTGCCGCCGTTGGACGCAAAGTACTCTGAGATCTTATCACCTAGGTCCGCCCTGAAAACACTGTCCTCGAGGATCTCGGGCCGTAATTTCCAGGTGGGCACCGCAGGCGCCCCGGGAAACCAACGAAGGTCCAGCAGGAGGGGGTTGTGGTCCGATATCGTCCTGGTCAAATATTCAGATCGGACCGCTGCCGAAACCAGATCGGGCGAGCCAAGAAATCCGTCCAGTCTAACGTGCAACTCATGGAGGCTCGAAAAGTAGGAATAGTCCCTAGACGTGGGGTGTTGCGCCCTCCAGATATCCGTTAGACCCCAGTGAGTCTGCCAGTCCCTACGCCCCTTAGCTATGCGACGAACCGGAGAATCGGGAAGGGGTGGATGCGAGCGGTCAGCATCTACATCCACCACTGAGTTGAAATCTCCACCGAGCAGGAGGGGCCCGGAGAAGAAGTGGGCCAACGAGCCCGACAACCTGGAAAGGAAGGCAGTCTGGTCTATATTAGGAGCGTACACACAGCAAACGCTTAGGTCTCGCCCTCCCAAAGTGCCCGAAATGGCCACAGAACGCCCCTCTGGATCTATCACCGTTTTCGTGACCTGGAAGGGAACCCCAGCTCTAACCCAAATCAGCGCCCCTCTGGCATACGCGGAGTATGAAGTGCAAAAGACCTGCCCCCTCCATCTACGCTGTAGCGCCGCCCCTTCCGCCTTGTTCAGATGAGTCTCCTGCAGCAGCGCCATTTGCACCCCCCTACGCACTAAATAAGCGTGGACTTTGTGACGCCTGGACATAGTATGAAGCCCCCGCACGTTCCAAGTAACACATTTCAGATTAGCAACATCAGCCATTGTCCCATATCGTACTCGCAAAGTCTCCCCATCTGGGTCCCAACAAAGAAAGGACATCAATCATCCCAGCACTGATGGCGGCCATTTTCCCCAACCAAAACTTAACAACCCAAGTATGAACCAAACCCCTATCCACCCTCCCCAGAACAGGACCCAAATAGCACCATCTAGTTCCCATCCAAACCATACCCTCCAACAACCCACTATCCCCTACTAATCCTGCGGTCGCCACCGTAGGAAGGCCTTAAGGGCCAGGTGCGGGCTGGGCGGAGGCAGTGGGCCCTCGACGCTCAGGCCACCAGGACTAGAGCAAGCCCAAAACAGTGCCAAAAACCCTCGGGGCAAAAACAGGGCACTCCACCCTCCCTACCCCGGGAGTCAGCATCAATTGTCGGCACCCGCCACCCCCCTGCCGGGACCCCCCCCAAAATGAAGTAGCTCACCCCGTTACCCCTGTCCATCCAGAAGGTCGTCCACCGATTTCGGTGTGATCACCGGTGTATGGACGCTATCAGTCATCGATTCCTCGGAGTCCGTTGGTGCCCCCTCGTCACCAGGGTCCGCTTCCTCCTCAATGGCATCGTCCCGTGAGCCAGACAGCGCAGATAACACCTCCAACACTCCCTTCCGCTCCGTCGAAGTCTCTGCAGTTGAGGGCCCCCCTGAGCGGCCACGGCGACTCCGAATCCTCTTGGACCGCCGTCTCTGCTCCGGCTCCTGCTGAGATGAGGAGCCGAAGCCATCTTTCCCTGCTCTATAGAGTTCCAGCCAGTTACAGACATCCTCTGGGGTATCGAAGAATTGAGTTTTGTCATCGACAATTATGCGGAGCCTTGCAGGATATAGGAGCGAGTACTGGATGCCCTCGCTCCTGAGCTCACGCTTGACCGCCAGGAAGGAAAACCGTCTGCGTTGAGTTTCATAGGTGTAGTCCGGGAAGATGTTCACCTGGCTGTTCGCCACTTTGAAGGGACCATTATGTCTGGCGGCATTGAGGATAAGGTCTCTGTCCCTAAAGTGCAATAACCGTGCCACCACCGGTCTCGGGGCACGTCCCTGCTGTGGTGGCCTCGCCGGGACTCTATGGGCACGCTCCAGGGTGTAGAAGGAGGATAGACCCTCCGGGGCCACCGTGTCACGGAGCCAGGCCTCCAAGTATGCCACCATGTCGCCATCCTCAATCTTTTCCGGCAGGCCCACCACACGAATGTTGTTCCTCCTGTTACGGCCTTCCGCATCTTCCGCTCTCTGCTCCAGGGCCATAATCCGGGATAGAGCATCCTTCATAGTCGCAGCCAAAGTTTGCTGCGCCGGCTCCAAGGTTTTCACCGAGCTCTCTACTTCCTTGACCCGGTCCGAAAGTTTGCCGTGGTCCGCTCTGAGGAGACCCAGGCTCGTCGCTACCTGGGCAATGTCCTGCTGGAGGGCCGAGCGCGTGGTCGCTATCGCCTCTAAGACGCGGTCAAATTGCTGTTGCATCGATGCACCACCAGAACTCTCTGGGTCCCCACGTTCCTCTTTGTCCTGCGTCTCCGAGTCTGATGCGGCTGGGGTTGTCCCCTTGGCTCCTCTAGGTTTCCCCATGTCGCCGGGAGCACTCCGTGTGGGCCCAGGAGCGGAGATCCCCGTCTCCAGGGCCTGTTGGATCTTCTCAGCTTCGGCTCGCGCCACCACCCCGTCGTCCGAGGGCACAGAGGAGGAGGCGGAGACAGTCGTCGCCAGGTCAGGCAGGCCCGCACGGCCGATAAAGTCCCGGGGTGAGGGTCACCAACTCCACCGGACGATTTGCGGCGCCAGAGGGTTGCGCCTCCCATGGAAGTGGGTCTGCCAGGAAAAGGTAGCCAAGTGCGGTGTAGGGAGTGGGGTCACCGCCGGGACCTCCAGACATCCGTGTGCGGGATCCACTATAGCGTGGGCATCCACCCATCCGAGTACAATCCTCGTTGAAAGAGACCGATCTGACCGATGTCCAGATCACATATCACTGGGAGATGGCAGAGCAGGGGGTGTGCCACCGCTGGCGATGTTCCTCCAGTCTAATGGATCCGGCCAAGGGGACAATGAAGTCCGGGCGCCATGTTGGGTCGCACTTCGCAACTCCGCAAACTTCGATTTTCCGCCGGGTCACCACTCGTGCAGACCGCGCCAAGGGCCCCGGCAGGTCTCCGTCGGGCCGATCAGCAGAATGCGGGGGCTGGGGTGCCCCGCAGCCTCCGATTTACAGGATAATCACGGGCTCAGTCCCGGAGCCGAGCTCTCAGGCGACCATCGCCATCGGCGCCCAAGCCACGCCCCCCTAAACCCATTATTCATGCTGATAAACGTCTACTGATTAGATGCTGTGCCTGCTCCCACTGGTTTTCCAGTAGCTCAGTTGAAGGTGGTTTAGCAACTCTGCGGTAGGTACCAGCTTCAATTATTCAAAACATGGTTTTCACAATGCCACTATATCTGGCTCCTGCTGAGGTGCAATCTTGAATAAACTACTAAAAAAGGCAACCAGCTGACCCTAGTAGTAGTAGGCTGATCGGTCTACTTGACGTAGATTTGGCGCTCTATGCCAAATTGCTATTACCTGAATTGAATAATTGGGCTCTTGAAAGTAAACGAAAGCTTTATTATTAAACAGGCTTTAGCCCCAAAAGTGTTACTATCGACAACATTTTTGCATTACCTATGCTTATTGATAGGTCTGTACAGTCAGACATTTGGAACTGCTTCTGGTTGATAGGGCATGGTTATTAACTATGCTTCAAACTTGGGGAATTGATCCTATCCTGTTGTGTGCAGGCTACCATCTTTGATGCAACCTGGGTTAACCCCCAGAAGCCTAATCTTAAGATTCACATTAACAGAGTTTAAGCACAGGTGTGTTCTTGCACCCTTTCTCTTTGGCTTATATACAGAGAACTTGAGTGATGTGCCTATTAGTTATTGTTTCTGTCTTACAAAGTAGGATCCCTTAACATGCAGAGGTCCCAGTTCTGTTTACAGGGCCAGTGTGGGATAACAATGTCAGCTATCTGCCCTTCATTTCTACCACACATTAAACAAGATTAGAATAAACCTGAATAAAAAAATGACCTAAATTGGGCCAGTAAAATAAAAAAAATCAAGGGGCTGGCTATCTACAGTTAGCCAATTTCATGACAAATCAGCTTTTCTCAAATTTGCTTCGCGCAGACCGATAGAGACTTCTAAATGCAGATTTGTCACCTATGGATTATTCCTCAGAAATCAGACTGGATTAAAAAACTTTTCAATATTACCTATTCAAGCTGGTAGGTGGTGCTGTTCAGCTCCACTCTGACACCATGCCAACGTGCAGAGCCTATATAGGCACCACATCTACATGCAGACATCAGTTCCTTTCTTTCCGCACCACCAGCACCAGACGCTGAGCCAGAGCTACCTCTTGCCTTTTTAAGACACTTTACCTCCAAAAACTTTTCTGTGTGCAGGATAAATGTTCCTCCCAAAAAGGTAGGTTATAAACCCTGTAAGAACTGTCGCAAACATATATTTGTGACAGATCCTCATCAGGTTTGCCTGGGGTCGAGCCACGACTACTAGGCTTGCAGTGACGAACCCAAAGGCCGTACGAGTGTGCAATGATACACTGTTGCCAAGCATTTGAAGACTCATCAACTAGATTGGTCCAAGTCAAAAGGTTGGTCCCTTTCCAGAAGTTGCAGGAGTTGTTCCTGAGGTCTGTATTCGTCATGCTTCCAAGTTTTCGGATAAGTTGAATATAAAATAAATTCTAGCCCCTTTCCACCACTCATTCACCTGAGAAGGTGCAAAGCGCTGCCATGCCTCTCGAACTCCCTGCCAAAGTTTGTTGATCTTGCGAGCCCATTTCACAAACTGTCCTGCTACACTTGGGGCAGTCTGCGACATGGAGGCAGATCGAAGAGTTCTGAGAGGCCGTGCTCAGACTCTTCAGATCCTTACCAACTTCCTTCTAATGTGTCTATGGACTCAAAGAGCAGAAAGGACCTCCACCTGGGATACAGAGAGTGGGTTCGTCCCCTGCACCAGTTTAACTCTTATAATCCACCTCTGACTCTCCCCGGGTCCCATTCCACAATTCACTCCAGTTCCCGGCTGATAGGTACTCCATTGATGACGGAGGGCAAGGTGACCATTGTGGTCTCAGACTTGGCGCTGCTACAACTGAGGCCTTGCTTAATTTTAATTGAAGCAACACCCCCATACCACTCGACTTGCCTCTTCCACAATGAAAACACATACATTGCATTCCTCATTTGGTAAAGATTTGGACAACGATAATATGGGTGATGAGATAGTGCAACCATACCACAAAGATAATTGGTATGATGACCTTCAAGAAGCCAGTGACCTTGACATGTCCTCTGAGTCATCATGACTCCACTCACGCCGAGACCATACCTTTGAGGAGAGTGCATCTTACACAATGGTCATGTGTAAGGCAGCCAAAGTTCTTGACCTCCTGCTCTCCATCTTAGAGGTCAAAACCAATGTTTTGACTGTAGTACTCCAGACAAGGCAAACATCTGCTGAGGCCCCCTTCTCCACTTCAATGACACATTTACAGATCCTCTTAGTGGTCTTGGCCACACTATGCTCTAGCTTGGCCCCCTGTCAGTCACCAAATTGCGAAATGCGAACCCCTTGCCCAGTGGACTTCGCATTTTTGTATCTGCTTCCTTCCCCTGAAAGCTTGTTCGTGCAGATGTCTACCAGTCGGAAAAACCCAACTACCCTTCTGATTACTCCCCTGATGGGGAGTCCAAATGAGTGTATACATTTGAGGAGAGGGCACTTTTTCCACCAGCTGTGCCTTCGGGTCCGTGAATGCCAGTTGCCTGCTGGGCCGGTATTCCCACACACTTTGGGATTCGGTGACTCAGGTGTGGAGGAAGATCTGACCTGTCCGAACCCAACATATAATTAGAGATGAGTGATCCAGTCTTTATTGGCACATTTATACGTCCAGTCCCTTCAATCCTATTGGTTTTTAAATGAAGACTCTCACCCCTGGGTTCTTAATTCAGTGGCATGCTTTATCATCGAGGTCTCGCCACAGTTACAGAAATTGTACCTGTACAGAACTTTGTCTAAAGGACCACTTTGAGTGGTATCTTTTTATAAGAGGTTTTTGGAATTTAACTTCTAAAATTCTCAAGGTGCCCAAAAATCGCTCGATACCTCCGGTCTAGCCAGTGCTATATAAAACTTTTCAAATAAATACTTAAAAAAAAAAATTACCAATTGTGCTTTTAGCATCAATGGAAATGACAGTCAGGTATTTTCAAGAAACTGTGTCTATAAGGCTGACTTCCCCTCGCTTCCTATGGAGTGAGAAGCAGCAGTATAAAAAGAACTGGACTGGGGACGACCACTGAATTAAGAACCCAGTGTGTGAGAAGGTGGCCTGATATGCAGTGCTCACTATTCTAGTGAACACTATGTATCAGTCCAGCAACCCTTATTGATGATTGGTTGTAAGTCAACCTTATAGACCAGCTATCCTAGTAGCATGGATACGAGCAGTCTAAGGCTAAAGACTCGAGAGGGCGTGTTAAGCCAGCTGTTCTACCACACATATACCCCTTAAATACCCAGTGAAAGGACACCACGCAAGTGTTATGAAAATAAACAGTGTATTTATTAAAATCACAACAGCCCTGTACTCTTTATGAGGACAGGGTACTAAGCACAAAACAAAACTCTTACGAAAATACTTAAGTTAGCACAGTATATACAAATGCCCGAGGGGCACGGAAAACTATATACTCTGAAAGTGGAATGCGAAATTACTAGCAGGTAAGTACAGTACTAATAGGCTTAGGAATCGCTAGGACTGGACTATAGAATCTTCAGATTACTTCTAGGAGGCCTAGGGGACTCGGGTGCAGAGTGTGCACTCTCACGCGTGATGCGGGACAAAGTCTATGGTAGCTAGTAATGACAAAGTTAGTGTTCTCGGGCAAACCCGACCTGGTAGGAGGAAAACGAAAGTGGATTCTGACCCTTGGATAGTGAGGCTATGCTGGGGCACCGAAATGCCGAAGTTACCTAGCCCAGGGGCTGCAGCTGCATAGGTCTCAAAAGACGTCGGGAATCCTCGTAGACGGACCAGGAGCCTGGAAGAAAGATGCTGGCAGGCGACCAGTGAAGAGAGTTCGAAGTGATCCAAGCCTGGATCTTGAAGACAGATGACACCTGAAAGCAGAGGGGACCAAGTTCGAGACTACTAGCCAGTAGTCAGTGGGCACCAGGAGGGCACCGGATGGTAGCCACCTCGACTAGGTGAGTGGGTGACGCTGTGGTCGCAGATCTCACGGACCAGGAGGCGTTGTCGGCGACCAGGATGGAGGAGCGAGCTGTCCCACGATGGATGAAGCTGTCGGCGTCGCTGGACCCAGGATTGGGCAACAAAGCCTTGGCAAATTCAAGCCCACGCGGTGGACTCAAAATGGCGTCTGGAGTGGACCAGGAGGGTCCGGGGTGCCTCTCTTGAAGAAGGAAGCAAGGGCCAGTCTGGAGCAACCAGACCAGCAGCAGTGATGTCGTCGGGCGTCGTGAAGAAGGCCACAAGCCAGCCGGCTAGTAGCCACACAACGCGGTGAGCAGGCAAAAGCAGAAGGGCCCCACGCAGATCGTGGAGATGCTGGAGGGCTGATCTTCGGTGCTGGAGCTGCTCAGGGTGGGGGCTTCTCGGACCCCAAAGCACTCACCAGTGGAGCACACGGTGGGCTTGTTGCAAAGAAGTCGTGCAGTCTTGGCGATCGTCGGTCCCTCGAGGTCTCGTCGCACTCACAGTTCTCAGCTTGGCTGTAGAGGTGAATAGAGGTCAGAGGTGCCAGGGAAGCAGGGTCTCGTCGAGCTGGGCAGTCGGATTCCGGAGGAAGGACTTGCAGCAGACCGCAGTGTTCTTAGGATGGTGCCTGCGGATGCAGGGTGACTACTCCTTAGCCACAAGGGAGAATCTTGAAGAAGAAACCTTGATGTCCTTTCGTAGAAAGTCGTGTCTTGATTCCAAAGATGATCTAATTTGAACAGGGGGCCCGCTCCTATCTTTATACTAAGAAAGGGGGCTGACCCGGTGACTAGGTCCTGCCTATGGGTGGGACTAGGAGGGGGGTGGTTACACCCCTCTCCCATGCCGGACTTTCCCCAGGCCAGGGGCTGGTGTGCCCCTGGAACTGGTTCTGACCGGCCTATGCGTAGTGAGCACCGGGGTGCCACTCAGCAGTCACCTCCCTGTAAAGCCCTGCCTACCCAGGATACACAAAACCCTGTCTGGGATGGTGCTAGCACCGCCCCTGACAGGAAACCCTTTGTCCAGGCTCCCCTCGGTGGAAGGACTCCCAGCTGCAGGGGGTCAGACTTGTGTCTGTGGTGGCAGCATCCATTTTGTGGAGCTGAGGCTTCGTTTAACTTTAACCGGGGTTCACAGTTACATACATGTCGTGTCCCTCTAGAAGGGTGGAATGCTAACCCCGTCGCCAGAATTGGCGAGGGGTTAGTATTCCAATTCGTATGACACCTTACTCGACATGTTTTGATAAAGCAATACCAAAGTTAGCATTTAACCGCGAGGATTATAATGCACTTAAGAGTATATGGTATGCGTTATCATGGAACAGCTATTAGGACTTGGTTCCGCAAGCTGCAGACAGGCTCAGCTCATGCCAGAGCACCATCTCACATGATTCCAAGCACTCTGCCTTCAGGATTGTCAAGGCCTGCCATAGGAGTGACTGATAGGAATCTGTGTGTCCATTTTTAGGGTTAGATATAGGTATACTATATCTTCAGCAAAGGGTGATTACACGACTTTGCCCCAGCTGTCATGCAGCCAGTTGTGTCAAATTTAAGAGGCCAGCCAGGGGTGGCATAATACATGCTGCAGCCCCTGGTAGGCCCTGGGTACACCTATGCCCTGAGTTACAGGGTCTGATAAGGTGGCCCAGTACCAATTGGAAATGTACCTAAGGTACATGGAATCCTTTTTACAGAGAGAGCAGTAGGCCTGGGGTCCTGATTGGCAGGATCCCAGGTCGACTATGTCAAAAACCAGCTAAAACACAGGGCAAAAAGTTGGGGGCAACCATAGTCAGGAGGTACCTTCCTACACAGTGGGTGAGAGTTCTTATTAAAAACCAATAGGTCTGTCGATATGGGACGAATTAATAAATATGGCCATGAAAATTAAGATTAAGATCCAACCATCAGCGCTACCTTATTGTCCCTCGCTTGTCAAAAATAAGACGGGCAGTTGTTTCACGATAAGGACTGCCAAACTTTGGAGTGCCCTACACCTCTCCACTTACGTATGCTGAACTCAGAGCAGATTTCAGAAAGGTACTGAAAATCTGCCTCCTTAAACAAGGGAAATAGCCGTGTGAGGCCTCAATCTCTTTAGTCTGCTGTATTAGCACCAGGACACCTCGCCAGAGGTAGACGTGTGCTTTATAAATGTTCTTCCATTGATTGAAGATGTGGTCACTTCCCTTTGATTATGTGTGGTCATTACAGTGTAAGCAGAGAGGATCCACATGTATGCTTCTACCTCCCCACAGTGATGGAGACTGTACTAACCCCAGCCATACAGGACGGTTATGAAGCGCCCAAATTACAGTTTATTGTGTCTTGGACACTACCTATTCCATTGGGTGAGCCACTGGCACCAGCATCGCCATTCAACAGCAGCTTGGCTTCGGTCAACAGGCATTTCAGTTGATGCTCCGTCTTCCCTCAGGGACATGCCATTTGATAGGACTCGCCTTTTTGGGGATAAGGTAGATTCCACTCTGGAGAGGTTCAAGAAAAGCATGGTCAAAGCACTCCCTGGGCTTTTCTGCTCCACATTGCCAGCCCCATCTTCCCTACCATTTTTTTCACTGGTTTGGTAGAAATACCCCATACTGACAGTCAATTAAGTTACAGCCAAGTGCCCTGAAAATTTTGCGAGATGTTCAGTCTACAGGACTCCC
Organism: Lissotriton vulgaris; assembly: GCF_964263255.1. NCBI lineage: Eukaryota > Metazoa > Chordata > Amphibia > Caudata > Salamandridae > Lissotriton > Lissotriton vulgaris. Next base: position 1,230,487,082 of record NC_141693.1, read on the forward strand.
AGCTCCTCCCCTGTGTAGAGCAACCTTCCAAATCCCTTCAGCGAGCCATTACTGGAGGACAGCCGTGCGTTTGGAGTCAGTATTGAAAGCTTTTTTCCCCAGTTGGCAGACAAAGTTGCAAAAGTGTATTCTCCTGATAACCTAAAAAGGCTATATACCTAGCCCTTTCTTGCCATTCAATTGCACCTTCCACTGTCTCTGGAAAAACTGACTGAGTACCTTCTGTATGCTTTACAGCAGAAGAGCAAGCCTTTCTGGCCAAAGAGACTATTGAGAGGGTGACTGCACCAGAACTAGATTGTAGTTCTTATTCCCGCTATTTTATGGTACCTAATGGGCCGATGTCCATTTTAGACCTGCGCACTCTCAAAACCCTCCTCCGGAAAGAAGAATTCAAGTTGCACAGTCTGGCCCTGGTCTCGTCTGCCCTCGTCTCTGGAAACTAGATTGTGGCGTTAACCCTGCAGAACGCCTATTTCCATATATCCGCCCTAGACAGTTTGTGGTAGGACTGACGCATTTTCAGTTTGTTGTGCACCCCTAAGGCCTCAGCAGTTCACAGAAAATGATTGTGATGGCCACAGCACACTTTGATAGGTCAGGGTTAACAGGCTTCGAGGCGGTACCAATTGCTACTTCACCTCTCCAATTGTAGACTTTTGATGCTTGTGGTCAGGTTACAGAGGGTTAAGTTAAGTCTTTAAAGTGCACTGTGCAAATTTAAGACAAGAAACAAACTCAGCATAGCACTAGTCCAATCTATTTTCACATTTCCAATTGTTACATCTTTAGTCCGGTCACCTCACACTGGTGTTTGCTTGGAAAGCAACTGCATGTGTGTCTAACATTCTATATGGTGGCTGCTGGGTATCTGGATTTTCAACCAGAGAAGAAATAATTGATAAACTTCAATATTTTTATGGCCAAATGGTGGGGCTTAGTAACAAAACCACTCACAACGTGTAAACAGTCATTATCTGCTGATTAACCACACAAAACGTGATGGAACGTTTGCAAATAGTCTAACCAGTGGTATTCGCTGGGGTAGCATTCCAACTCATCGTTTTTTTGTGCCCTCTTTACAACCACAGATTAGACCCAGCCATATGCTAATCAGCCATGATCCTTCTCCAATGAGAACAGTCCTGTGCAAACTGCCAAGCTAGGTCCCCTGTGAACTGGAACATAAGCAATCCAAGACCAGCTTTGGCCTAGTTGGGCCTCTTCAGTCGGATGCAGCTTGGATCCAAGTGAGCACAGGGCCCACGTCTGGGAATACGATTGCCCACTTTGGGCGTTACAGCAAACACACAAAGAAGTGAAGAGAAATACCTTTATATAGTCTAACCACAAGGCAGTGCAATGCCCCAAGTGGCCACAGATTTGTCCAGCTGTGGGTCCCTCACTCACGTTGCACTGAATCAAAGCTATACCTCACTCAAGAGGCCTGGGTAGACCACAAACTGACTGTGGTTGCTCTTGGTGCCTTCTGGAGCGGACCTCAAATGGTAGTTCCAGAGGGACATCTCATGAGGACCAGGTTCAGTACTGATTCCTGTATGACTGTCTTTATCTAGACTGGCACAGTAAATGAAAATAAAATGGGTTAAATGCTACCCTGAACGATTGACAGTGTGTAGATTACTTGCAAGTACTCCTCCTATCACTTTGTTTGGTCATCTGCAGGGCACCATACAACAAAAAAACCTTCATGGAAGACTTATTTAGTTATATGACTGACCATACTCAATTGCCTTAAGAGCTAACATTCATGGAAGTCTTTAAACTCCAGAGGAGTAAAGGACAAAGACGGACACACATCTCTCAATTCCTACCCTAAAGAACTTGACAGAGTGATGGAGCCTACTCACTCATTTTAAGGATGCCACACTAGATATGATCATCGCCACAAATTATTTAATAAAAACTTCGAACCATAGCACACTTGACATCAGAAAAGCCATACATCCTCAATGCTTTACAGATGTAGTGTTGATCAGGCAACCACCAAGGACAAATAGATATGCAACATGGCGCTAAAATCTATGACTTACTCTGTGAAGTGGTTTCAACAGTACTAATGGTTACACATTCTTTCTACAAGACCAATTTAATAGGAGTAGAAGCCCCCCTGCCAAAACATAAGGATATTTAAGTCACTGAGGAGTTAAGTAACCATATAGAGGAACGAGGCCGAAGGCAGAGTTCCTTTATAATCTTACTGTACTCCCAAGGTGACTTGCAATATCCTTATGTATGCCAGGGAGACCGTATCCCATAGAATACATGGTCACACCATCACCTTTCTCACAAACCACTTAAAACTTTGGTGCGCAGATCTTTCATATGAAAGAGTGTGCATGTTTTTAAACATGAAGATAAAAAAACCTCTAGTGCAACATTAACTACATCAAAAACCTGTTAGATTAGCTGCAAACGGATGTTAGAACCAGTTCAATAAAAGTCAGTAAAAAAAACTACAGTAGCTCGGAACATGGAGAAACATGCATAAAGATTCTAGCTATTCACTATCTAAGGAGTGTAAAAAAACACTCTCTGCCTAGCATTTAAGCTATTAAAATAGAGCAGGAGAAATAAAGCAACGTTCAGTTTGTTGCTTTAAACAGCTGTTTTAATTAAGCTCCATAACCGGACTTGCCTTTCACCCAGACTTCAGGCATTGTGGAGTCAGAAATCGACTGTAATAACCATTAAGTAGTCTAGCTCTGAAATCTTTTCTTTATAATCGGTGACTGGGTGCGTCACAAATCCCGATTATAAAGAAATTAGTGACTGCCGTTTATAGTGGCATTACAGAATCTATATATATAAAAAAAACGAATGCATGTCTGTCTGTTTGTCCTATATGCATTACAACACTATTCATCCGATCGGCATGAAACTTTGGGAAGTTGAGTACACTCATGCGAAGGTTTCTGGCAACAAAAAAAAAAAAAAAAAGGATTTTTTAAAAAAAATATCGGTCCCCCAGGGCCCTCATAATCTTTCCAATACTGAACGTTTACAGTTTCCGGTGAGACTCGCTTGTGCAATGACCATCAACAAAGCACAAGGACAATCGCTGCAAGTGTGTGGACTAGATTTGGAGAATCCGTGCTTCTCACATGGACAACTGTGTGTGGCCAGCTCATGCATCGGAAAACCTGATTTATTTGTGTACGCACGAGACCGAAAAACAAAAAATACTGTGTATCCATAAGCACTCTAATAAATAAACATAATTAAAACAACACTTTAAAATGTTTTCCATATTAAAATGAATAAGTTTCAATAAAAATGACACTATGTAAATTGAATGTTATAACAAGTTTCCTTACATTTCCTTTCTTCGGAGAACGCAGCAACGCGCGACGGGTAAGCTAGTGTCATATATTATAAAGTTATCCAACACCCTAGAGAAGTGTGCCTGCACCACCACTTTAATTCGAGACATCCAAGAAATATGGTAATTTGTTTATATCAAGAGCCTGCAGAAAACTCTAAAAGCTTCTGAAAGAAGGGAAATGTGCCTTTCCCCAACTACGCCAACTTTAAACTAATAAAAAGTCTTACAATATAACCTACTGTGCACAGACATCCTTTCTCAGAAGAAAGCAGAAGTGACCAACCAGCTGTCCCAGGGAACTATTCCAAACCCTCCACAAAAAATGTATGGAGTCTGCTCTACTAACTCTTATGGAACTTAAAAGCAACAGGTCAGAATCACATTCCTCTAAAAGTAATAACATATTTAAAGAGGCTTTCTTGTCAAGCAGCTGCTCACTGCCCAGAGCCAAATAAAAAATGTAATAAAAAAAATCTGGCTTCACACCCAGCTCATTGTGGTGATCACCAGAGCTAAGCCTTCATATTTCTTTAAATACCCCATTCCTAGTCTATGGCAAACTTCATGACATCATTCATAGCTCATCTCTTCTTCAGAACAGGGAAGACACCAAGATTTCTTTTACAATTGATCAGTGTCTATTGTCCTAAGTCAATGAAATCCAATGCTGGATGAATCAGAATCCGATGCTAAGCTCAAAGTAGACATTATTTCTCCTGCATTCCCATAATAAAAGCAGGTACTGGCCACCAACTGGATTCATTTACTTAAAGACATGGTTAGTATTTCAAAGATAGTCACCTTTACAGTCACTTGGCTTCTATTCAATAAATGTCTATCTCAACTTTTTGGTCAATATAATAGTTTAAATTGGAATCTGAAATTTTGGCTATTTCATAATCTTGAGCCATTCCTCCATTTTTTGTTGTTCAAGTTCAAGTTCGGGCATTTGTATAGCGCACTACTCACCCAGAGGGTCTCAAGGCGCTAGGGGAAGGGGTTCATTATTTGTCGAATAGCCAGGTTTTAAGTTCTTTTCTGAAGGAGATGTGGTTCTGAGTAAGGCGCAGGTGGGTGGGGAGTGAGTTCCAGGTCTTGGCAGCCAGGAAGGAGAAGGATCTGCCACCCATGGTGGATTTTCGGATGCGCTGGACTGCGGCGAGGGCTTGATTGGACGATCTCAGTTGGCGGGTGGGTTTGTAGAAGGATAGTCGAGTGTTGAGGCATTCGGGTCCTAGGTTGTAGAGGGCTTTGTGTGCGTGGGTGAGAAGGCGGAAAGTAATTCTTTTGTTGACGGGAAGCCAGTGGAGGTCTTTTAGATGTCTGGTGATGTGATCTTGGCGAGGGATGTCTAATATGAGTCTCGCTGACACGTTTTGGATGCGCTGGAGTTTGTTCTGTAATTTTGCTGCGATTCCGGCGTATAGTGTGTTACCATAATCCAGTCGACTCGTGACCAGTGCGTGGGTGACAGTCTTTCTTGTTTCGAGAGGGATCCATCGGAAGATCTTTTTTAGAATGCGAAGTACGTTGAAGCAGGAGGACGAGACTGCGTTGACTTGCCTGGACATCGAGAGAGAGGAGTCTAGGATGAAGACAAGGTTACGTGCATGGTCTGTGGGTGCTGTGCCCAGAGCAGAAGGCCACCAAGAGTCGTCCCAAGCTGAGGGGGAAGATCCTAGGATGAGCACCTCAGTTTTGTCTGAGTTGAGTTTTAGGCGGCTATGTTTCATCCATTCAGCTACTTCTTTCATGCCTTGTGAAGATTGGTTTTGGCGGTGTTGGGGTCTTTGGTGAGGGAAAGGATTAACTGGTTGTCGTCGGCGTAAGAGATGAAGTTGAGGTTGTGTTGGCGCGCGATGGATGCGAGTGGGCTCATGTAAACGTTGAAGAGGGTGGGACTGAGTGAAGATCCTTATGGTACGCCACAGATGACTTCAGTGGCCTCTGAGGTGAATGGGGGTAGTCGGACTCTTTGAGTTCTCCCAGCGAGGAATGAGATGATCCAGTCCAAGGCTTTTCCTTGCATACCGATGTTTGAGGCGATGTATAAGGGTGCTGTGGCAGACTGTGTCGAAAGCGGCAGATAGGTCGAGTAGGATGAGGGCCACTGTTTCTCCGTTGTCCAGGAGTGTTCGGATGTCGTCGGTCGCTGCAATGAGGGCGGTTTCGGTGCTGTGCTTGGCTCGAAACCCGGATTGAGATGGATCAAGGGAGTTGTTGGATTCAAGTAAGGCGGCGAGCTGGCTGTTGACGGCTTTCTCGATGACTTTGGCCGGGAAAGGGAGGAGGGATATGAGTCGGTAGTTTTTAAGTTCAGAGGGGTCTGCTGTGGGTTTCTTCAGAAGGGCGCTGAGTTTGGCGTGTTTCCAGCTTTCTGGAAAGGTGGCAGAGTTGAACGAGCAGTTGATGACATCACGGAGATGGGGTGCGATGATGGCAAGTTGAACGAGCAGTTGATGACATCACGGAGATGGGGTGCGATGATGGAGTCAGCTTTGTTGAAGATGTGGTGGGGGCAGGGGTCGGTAGGCGAGCCAGAGTGGATTGATTTCGTGAGGCGAATGGTGTCTACAGTGGTGATTGGGTTCCAGGCGCTGAGGTTGTTAGTTGGCGGAGTAGGATCTGAGGGGGTGGGGAGGGTTGATCGCTGGGAGTATTCTCGAAGCTGTTGTGGATGTCGGCAATTTTGTTGTAGAAGAAGGAGGATAACGCGTCTCAGAGGTCTTGGGAGGGAGTGATGTCGTTAGATGCTGCGGTGGGGTTGGTAAATTCTTTGACGATGTTGAAGAGTTCCTTGCTGTTATGGGTGTTATTGTCGAGACGATCTTTGAATGCTGATTTTTTGGCAGATCGAATCAGTTGGTGGTGTTTGCGGGTGGCTGTCTTGAGGGAGGCCATGTTATCGGAGGTTGGGTTTTTTCTCCATATCTTCTCCAGGGTGCGGCATAGCTTCTTGGATTTTTTAAGTTCGTCATTGAACCAGGGAGCCTTTTTGCTGGCTTTTTTCATCTGGTGCTTTTTCAGGGGTGCTAATTCGTCAGCACTGTGGGTAATCCATTGCCTGAAGTTGGTGGCCGCTTGGTTTGGGTCCATTAAGAGGGTGGGAGGGTTTTGGCTGAGTGAAGTGAGGAGTTGGTCGGAGGTGATTTTGTTCCAGTTTCTCCGAGGAATAGGTTGTGGACGGTTGTGGGTTAGGGTGGTTTTGTAGCTGAAGTGAACACAGTTGTGGTCTGTCCAGTGGAGAGCTGTAGTGCGATCAAAGGAGATGTGCTTGCTAGAGGTGAAGATAGGATCGAGCGTGTGTCCGGCTGTGTGGGTGGGGTGTCAACAAGTTGTTTGAGTCCGAAATTGGCCATGTTGTCCAGAAGGGTGGTGGTGTTGCTGTCTTGTTTGTTTTCAAGGTGGTAGTTGAGGTCTCCTAGAAGAATGTAGTTCTCCGAGGAGAGGGCGTGTGGGCTGACGAAGTCCGCGATGTCATCGTTGAATTGAGTGCAGGTACCTGGAGGCCTGTAGATGAGGGAGCCTCTAAGTGTGGTCCTGAGGTCGGTGTGGATCTGAAAGTGGAGATGTTCGGCGGTTGCAAGATTGTCGTCGGAGCTGGTTGTGATTTTGATGGTGTTCCTGTGGATGATGGCGATGCCTCCTCCTGTTTGATTGGTGCGGTCTATTCGGATAATCTTGTAAGAGTCCGGTATGGCTATGGCGATGTCGGGTGCTGATGATGTGTTCATCCATGTTTCTGTAAGGAAGGCGATATCCGGTGACGCAGTGTCGAGTAGGTCCCAGAGTTCGGTAGCGTGTCTATGGACCGAGCGGGTGTTAAGCAGGATGCACTTTAGGCGGTTGGAGTCGGAGCTGTGTGTGGAGGAAGTAGGTTTGGTGAGGGTCCTGAGGCAGTTGAACTTGCAGGAGAGGCAGGCGAATGGGCCGTGGGTACGTCCTGTGGTGGCTTCGCAGCATAGTGATGTGCGTCCGGGGTTGAGGGCGAGGAGAGTTTCGGAATCATATGTGACTCTAGAGGGTTGGGAGCGGCGGGAACCAGGGGGACAGGCGCTGGGCGCGGTCCAGGCGCGGACGGGCGTAGACTGGCTTACCTTTGGCGCACCTTCGGCGCGCATTTGCATCTGTCATATGTGGATAGTGGAAGGGGTGGGGCGAGGGAGGGTCAGCTGGGAAGGCGGGAGCGGGGTGGAGACTCGGGCAGGGCGACACAACAACAATATTAACAACAAAATGTTCGGCAGCGCGAAACGGAGCAAGCAGCCAAAGTAATGCAAAATGTGCAGAAAACACTAAATGAAATGGCAGTCAAGGCAACACAACGACGGCACAATGATACAAGCAGCTAATTAGCAGGCGAGGTGGTTCAGCGCTATATGGCACAGAAATTAAAACGATCCTGCTATGTGAGTAAAATAAATAAATAACAGCGATGTTTTCAATTAAAGCGGTCCTGCAATGAGAGTTAAATAAATAAATAGCAGCGATGTATTCAATTAAAGCGGCCCTGCTATGTGAGTAAAATAAATAAATAACAGCGATGTTTTCAATTAAAGCGGTCCTGCAATGAGAGTTAAATAAATAGCAGCGATGTATTCAATTAAAGCGGTCCTGTAATGCGAGTTGTGTTAATAATAGCGATGTGTTCAAGCAGCTGAGGAGTGCAAGGATACCAGGCTGTGAGGGGAGGCAGGTCGGGGAGCAGCGTGGAGGAGCGACCGCGTCTGTGGTAAACAGGACGGTCACAGCACGATCTTCACAACGCGGGCCTGATAGTCTTAGTGGGAGGGAGGGTCAGCTGGGAAGGCGGGAGCGGGGTGGAGACTCGGGCAGGGTGACACAACAACAATATCAACAACAAAATGGCCTGCAGCGCGAAACGGAGCAAGCAGCCAAAGTAATGCAAAATGTGCAGAAAACACTAAATGAAATGGCAGTCAAGGCAACACAGCGACTGCACAATGATACAAACAGCTAATTAGCAGGCGAGGTTTATTGTAATGTTGTTCTCTTTTCTTTTATGACATTGTAAATTGCAGCAAAACATCACAGGTCACACGTTCAACAGTACGTCTGATATTTACATGACATGGGAGAACGGTAATGTTGCCCCACAAAGGTGATTATAACTGTTAAACATGCCATAATCAGAATAATTGAACAGAGGTATAGGTATATTGTATATTGCAAAGGTTGATTACAAACAGTACCTAATTGAAAGGAATAAAGAGGGAATCGTTAACAATTTTAATTTGAACGGCCTACTTGTGAGGCCCACGCTCGCTATTTCTAAGTCCAGTTACATGCTAATATGTACAACAACAATTCAATTGAGCGGGGTGAAGGTGGTTTGTGGTATTTATTTTTATTTATTTTGAAAGTTTTATATAGCGCGGACAAGATCCTTGCAGATATCAGAGCGCTTTACAAAGAGAAGTACATGAGGGAGCATGGTTAGACAGATAAATCAATAGGTCAAATAGTACAAATAGGTGGCAACAAAGCCATACATGAGTACAAAATAGTACAAATAGGTGGCTACAAAGCCAAACATGTGAGTAATAAGACAGTTAATACAAATAATCAAAAGGGTCAAACATGTAGTATAGATCGGTGCAGAGTGCTAACAGTGTTCGAGATAGTAGTTCAGGTGTATTTAGCCAGGAGGATAGCTTTTACTTCATTTTTATAGAGTGTGGTGGAAGAGATAAGCCTGGTTTCCGGCGGGAGAGAGTTCCAGATCCTAGGCGTCATTCCTGAGAAGGAGCGCTTATATGTTTTTTCCTTCCGGAATCTTCGAGCTTTCAACAGAAGATTGTTTGTGCCTCTGGTGTTTCTAGCTCCTCCGGAGATTGTCAGTTTGAGCGAGGTATCCGGGTGAGTTTAGATGTACCGCCTTGTGTGTCATGCAGGCGATTTTCAGATGTATCCTAGCTTCAAAAGGCAGCCAGGTCAGGGATTTCAAGTCAGGGGTAATATGGGAGTGTTTTTTTGACCCAGTGATGAGTCTCGCTGCCGCGTTTAGAGAAGCTCTTAGGGGTGCGGTTGTAGTTAGGGGGAGTCCACAGAGGGCGATGCTGCCGTATTCAATTCGTGGGATGACTAGTGCTTGTACTGCGGTTTGGAAGTCTTTGGCTGGGAGGTAGTGTTTAAGTTTTCTCAGAGTGTTGATCTGGAAGTTTGCTCCCTTTGTTGCCTTGCTGATATGTTGCTGCATGTTCAGATTGGTGTCTAGTGTTATGCCTAGGGATTTTGCTGAGTCCACGATGGTGGGTTGGACATTGAGTGCGGTTAGGTCTTTAAGCCAAATTTGAGTGGTGGAGACCTTCGCTGGAGGTGAGATCAGAAGGAACTCTGTTTTCAGGGCATGGAGTTTGAGATGATTATCGGCAAGCCAGGATTGGGTGCATCTGATCGTTGAGTTCAGGAGCAAGATGTCCTTGGGGGACTGTAATTTGAGATAAAGTTGGGTGTCATCTGCGTACATGTGAAAGTGTACATTGGATGCTTGTAGCAAGGTGGTGAGAGGTTCCATGACTAGGTTGAACAGAGTTGGGGATAGAGAGGATCCTTGGGGGACACCTAGCGTTACGGGTATTGGCGTGGACATCAGGTTGTTGCTCTTAAATTTCTGCGACCTGTTGTGAAGAAAGGAGGTGAACCACTTGAGAACAGTTCCAGATAAACCCATTCTTGTGTTTAGAAGCTCTAGTAAATTCTCATGTTTAACGGTATTAAATGCTGAAGAGAGATCAAGGAGGATGAGGAGGCAGGTGTCATTTTGGTCTAGCATTTGAAGTGTGTCGTCAATTATGTGAGTCATAGCAGTTTCTGTACTGTGCCCTGCTCGGAAGCCTGACTGGTGAGGGTTGAGGAGATCAAATTGTTCTATGTGTTTAGTCAATTGTAGTTGTATGCATTTTTCCAGCAGTTTGGCGAGAGTGTGAATATTGGTAATGGGACGGTAATTGTTGAGATCAGAGGGGTCGGCGGTAGGTTTCTTTAGAAGAGGTGTGACCTGACCAACTTTGAGGGAGTCAGGTATGCTTCCTTGTTGGAGGGAGCTGTTGATAATTTTAGTCCAGAGAGGGATAAGCAAGGGGGTAAAGTCTTTTACTGCTGCAGCAGGAAGGGGGTCCGGGAGGTGATTGGATGGTTTCAGGGTGCTGAGCAGTTTGCCAATTTCCTCTTCTGAGTATGTGCCAAAGGTTGACCATGTGGCATTGTTTTTTGGTTCAGTGGCTGCTAGGCACTGGGGTTTGGAGTAGAGGCTTGCGTCAATGAGGAGATCGCTCTTTATGTTGTCAGTTTTTTGGGTAAAGAAAGCAGCGAAGTCTTCACAGGAGGGTGCCTCACGTGCAGTGTTGAGTGGTTGGGGTTGATCCTTGGATTGTGATCTGATTAGCTCAAACAATTTTCTCGGGCGGTTTTTTGCTTGGTCGAGCTGGAGGCTGAAGAAGTCTGATTTTGAGCGTTTTATTTTCCTGAAGTAGGCATTTCTCTTTTTCTTCAGATCTTTTAGGTGCATTGCCGAGGGAGCTGATCTCCAGGTACGCTCTGCCATTCGCATGTCTCGTCTATCTTCATTGAGTCTCCCGTCGTACCATGGATTGGAGACTTTAGTAGAGGCTCTTTTTAGCTGCAAAGGAGCAGTCTCATTAATTATGGAGGTCATAGCGTTGAGATAGTGGTCAGTCAGTGTTTGAACGTCCGTATCGCCTGTCGGTGGCAGTAGGAGATTGCACCTGTTAGGGGGCAAAGAGCCTGGGTTGAGTTTTTTCATGTCTCTTTTCCAGACTTTGGGCTTGGATAATTGAGCCGGGTTAACTTTAACTTTTTCATTGATAAAGAATGTGACAGTATGATGATCTGACCAGTCGCAGGATTGGATGGACTCGAGTTGGATAGACTCCTCTTTGGAGATGATCAGGTCGAGGATAGAACCTTTCTCGTGGGTCGGGCTGTTGCATATTTGGGTGAGGTTGAGGGCATCGAGGAAGTTTTTAAGACTATTTACCACCGCGTCCTTGCAATCGTTCCAGTGGAGGTTGAAGTCACCAAGGTATATTTGGGTGAGGTGCCGACCGGAATTGGTTGAGATTATATCCATGATTTGTTGGGAAAAGGTGAAGTTGTCCCTGGGTGGGTGGTAGATGCTGTGAAGAGAGCATATCGGTTTGCCCTCACTGAAGATGTCAAGGCAGATGTATTCCCAGGATGTTGGGGATGGTAGGGAGGTAGAATTGACTTTCTGAACAGAGAGGTTATTCCTGTAGATGCATGCGATTCCACCACCTAATTTGCCTGCTCTGTCTAGCCTGATAATGTGGTAGTTGGGAGGAACCAGAATGTCCATTATAGGTGTCGAAGATTCAGTTAGCCAGGTTTTGGTCAGGATGATTAGGTCAAGGTCCATTGATAAGAGGAGATCAGCAATAGCGGCAGAATGTTTCGAGGCCGATCTGCAGTTGAGGAGAGTGCATTTGAGACGGGGTGTGAGGAGGGTGGTAGAAGGTTCTAGAGAGAGGGACTTTAAGGTTATTGGGGATGGAGAATCTGCTGTTTAGTGTGGGGGGTCTAAGGGGATTTGAGTGTATCGTGGGAATGTTGAGGTGTGGGGTGGTTGTGTGATTTTGGGGGGCTGGGTCGTAGGAGCGGAGAAGGGTGAGTGTGTCATGGTCAGAGGTAGAGTTGTGGGTGCGACGAGGACGGTTGTTGCGATTGCTAGCTGGGAGTGAGGTCAGGTTGGGGGAGAGTTGAGTGAGAGGGTTAGTCGGAAGGGTGGGGGACCCATTGGGCGGGGAGGTGTAGTTGTGTGATGGGTTGTAGGGACGACGAGGGGGACGAGGGCAGTTGCTGCTGCGCCTATGAGCAGGGATTGACACCCGGTTTGGGGCGTGTTGAGTGAGGGAGTCAGCTGGAGGGGTAGGGGACAAGTTGGGAGGGGAGGTGGGTGAGGGGGGCATGGGGTGGGTGGCGAGTAGTTCCTTGATGTTGTGTATGTCTTCTTTGATCTGATTGAGGGTGGCCATGATGATGTCCATCGTGGGGTAGGTGGTGGAGGTGGGGGCGGCAGTCAGAGGTGAATGGCTGACCAGGGAATTCGTGTGCAGGTGGGAGCGTGGACTGGAGTTCGAGGAGGTATGCGTTGTGTTGGTGTACAGGAAGGTGTTAGGGAGGAGAGAGGTTTTGGGCGGGAGGGGTGTGGATGAGGTAGGAAGGGTGTTGGTGGTATGAGTGAGGGCATTGGTGGTAGGCGGGGGGGGGTCAGTGTGTAGGCTGGGAGACAGTCGTGGTGGGGGAGCAGGAAGGGTAATGGGGGCTGAGAGTCGGAGGGGAACTGGGATAGGGGATGGTCCTGTTGTGGGGAGGGGGAGTTAAATTAAGAGAGGAGGTGTTTTCTGCGTGGTTGGTTAGAGGGTAATGGGGACTGAGAATGGGGGGGGGGGGTGAAGGGGGGGATTTGTCGAAGTGCATGTTGTTCTGGTGCTGGACTAGGTTAGGTGTGTTGTGGGTGAGAGCTGTGCTGTCAGGGGTGAGGAGTGTTGATGCCCGCTGTTGGTGTGAGAGGAGGGTTGATGGTATGTGTGGAGGTCTGGGGGTTGGTAGAGGGGGTGTGGGTGTGAGTGGTGTATGAGGGGGAGCGATCTGTGTCTGTGTTTGAGGCGTGTGTTACAACTGCATGGTGCTGAACTGGGATAGAGGGGTTGTGGGTGGGAGATGGGCGATCAGGGGTGGTAGGTGTGTCCCTGATTGAGGAGTATGTAGCTGTGAGGTCATGGTTGGTGGGACTGGAGGGGATATGAGTGTTGGACCGCGAATGGGAGAGGTGCTCTTTGAAGGTGGGGGTCTGATACGGGGTGGGGGGGGGGGTACGCTTCATGCAGGCATGTGGAGGCCGAGGTGTTTGTGTGTCTGCCCTGGGGTCCAGTGAGTGGACCGATGCATTGTACGTATCGACTAATATGGTATCCCAGTTTGTAGCAATGAGATATTTGCAAAGGCCTTTGGTGTCTTCTTTGTGCAAGGCTGTAGTCTCCACTTGTGCCCATGTAATGGTGGATAAGACGCAGGCAGAGTGTGCGCACGGGGCGTAGGTGATTACCATTTTCTGGAAATCAGACGTACAGGAAGTAGTAACCCCAAGTCTAAGAAACAAGAGGTATCCCTATATGTTTTGTCCTTGCATTGTAGCCCCAGGAAGCATGCCTGGGGGACATCCCATGCATTCAGATAGAGGTGTGATGACCCCTTGCCAGTACTGGTGTAAGGTCGGGCATGCCCACAGCATGTGTATTAATTCTGCATCTACTAAGTTACAATGGGGACAAGCAGCGTCCACGTGGTGGAAATAGAGGTTAATCCTGTCGGTGGTAAGGCAGACTCTGTAGATGAAAAAAAAAAAGCCAGATGAGAGAGTTCCCTAGGACCTGAACAGGGCTTTCTAGTATAGCGGACCATTCCTTGTAGGTGCAAGGGCGGGTTATGTCTGTTTCGCAGTGCCATCGCTGGGCTGTGAGCTGTGGCAGCGCATGTGTGTGCAAGCAATTAGCAAGCCTACAGGTTTGGTGTCTGCCGGTCATCAAAATGCGCAATTATTGAAGTGACAGGTTTGTAGGTAATTCCCGTGACAGGTCACCCCAGCGCACCAATTAGTGAGTTATAAGAGGAAGTGGCCTGGGAGAGCCTCTCATTGTCCACCAGGGAGTCAAATGGGATGAGTGTCCCATCTCTATACAACTTTCTTAAGGTGTGGAGACCCATCTCGTGCCATGGGGGCAGCTCTGTGGTGGAGGTAACCTGGTTTCCCCAGGGAATTCCCAAAAGGGTCGTCACCGGAGCATATGGAATGGTCACCCTGGAGACAAAAATGTTTATCAAAAACATTAGAGAGCTTCCTGTAGGAATGCAGGTGTAGGTGCTTGAAGCAAGTATGGAATAGATGAAGGATAGTGGTTAAGGACTAGGCTAGTATGTTTGAGGCAGTGTCGGCAGTTAGTTGGCCCGCCAGCAATATGGCCATTCACTCGAGCTGGGATGCAAGATAGTGTTCAAAGTTGGGGACCCCTAGGTCGCCTCCATTGGAGGGAAAATAAGGTTTTGAGAGTGTAACCCTACTGCCGAATTATGCCTGATGGAGTCTCTCATAAATGATTGTAATGAACAGAAAAAGGGGGAGTGAAATGTAAAGGGGGAGTTTGGGAAAATAATATAAGAGGTAAGGGAGCATGGCCATTTTGATGAGAGCCACCCGACCAGCGACCGATAATGGCAATATTTTCCAAAAGGTGACTTGAGTCATAACGACAGAATTGCACGAGTGAGATTACCATTGAATAGGTCCTTGGAGGAGTGATTAATTTGAATGCCTAGGTACTGGAACATGGTGGGCTGCCAGGTTATCGGGACTCCACTAAGGGAAAGAAAGGGGTCCTGAGTCACTGGCGTGAACAGCAAAAGACATGCTTTCACCCAGATCACCTTTAGGTCTGAGAGGTTGGCAAACCTGCTCAGTGCTAGGGCCACCGACTATGGGATTGCGCTCACATCCCTGAAATACCGAAGTACATCATAAGCATATAGGAAAGCGGTGTGGATTCCATCTCCCAATGGTATCCCCAGGCCTTCCCCATGAGCGCAGGGAAAGTTCCAAGAGTTCTGTTGCAAGTGAGAAGAGCAGTGGGGAATGTGGGCAGCCCTGGCGGGTACCTCTGTGTATCTGAATCTGGTCTAAGATGAGGGCACCCGTTCCAACACTGGCGAGTGGTAAGATATACAGTAGTTTCACAAATCTGATAAAGCGACACCCCAGGCTGTATCATGGTAGCGCCTCTAATAGAAAGGACCACTCCAGTGCCACTGGTGAGGAGCATGCTCCAAGACTCATAAGAACCTCCACAGATTGAGGGAGGTGCTACGGGCTGATAAGAACCCATTTTGGTCCAGGTGGATCAGTGTCTGTATAGATGTGAACCAGTGTGACGGGCAGTATCTTGGTCAATAACTTAGAGTCTGTGTTAAGTAAGGGCCTATATAAGCCAATTGCAGTTGGGTCTCAGTACGGTTTAGGGAGGGAGAGGAGTAGTACTTCCCGAAGGGCGGTTGGGAGGAATTAGGCAATTAGAGCCTCATCATATACTTTTTGCAAATGGGGGGCCAACAATGATGCATATGTTTTATAGAGTTCGGTTGGTAAGCTATCAGGCCCGTAGGCCTCACCTGTTGCAAGTGCGCACATGGCCTCTTGAATCTTGAAGGGTGTTATAGGATCGTCAAGCTCCACTCCCTGTTCCGGAGTAACCTGGTGTAAAGTCATGGTGAAGAGGAAGTAAAATGTTTTCTGCGGCTAAGCCATTCCTCCTTAATCAAGGCATGAATGTAGCAGTTCAAACTTTAATCATCTAGGGACTAGGGAAATATGCCACTGGCTTGTCCAAATCACATCAAGCCCCGCCACTTAAGGCAGTAGCCCACATGGTTTCCAAAATAAATACATTTAGCGTGAATTTCACCTACTTGACATTACAATAATAATAATCACATTTATAAAGCGCCTGGTTACACTAGGCTAGTGTGCCCCCGTGCTGCGGTATCAGCTGCACTTGGCATCAAGAAGGGGAGCTAAGAGTCTGGACATAGCAAGGGGGTCTACACAGAAGGGAAGAGGTATGTTTTCAATGGCTTCCAATGGAACATCCCTTCCTACAGTATTTTTCATGTGCAAGACAATCCATCTGAATTCCAGAGCGCCTATTCTAGAAACTTCTAGTTTCTTGCAGAAACAAAACACTTAGCACTGCCCAAGGACGACACTCCGATTTAAAAACATATTTAGACTTAATCTTTCGAGGAGAACACATTTCTCACACATTTCAAATTGTATTCTGTAACGACCCATTTGAAGTAATCCAAGATCTTCACTACCGGGATCAATTTTTATAGCAAGATTCACATGTGTGTACAAAATCTAATCCCTAAATTATATAAACACATTTCCCTCAAGGATGAGATGTATAAAGACTAATTTATAATATATGGTTCATTACAGATAAAACTCCCTTTATTAATGCTCCTTTCACAAAAAAAGCATCCGACATGGAGAATAAAGACTATATTACTCACATTGGAGAGATATTTGTCATTCTCTGATCTCATAAAACGTTTGCATTAATGTTTAATATGTATAGCGTCTCCCACACGTTGTACACATCACCTATCAAGTCTAGTGAGGTTTATAATTGTAACACCACTTTATGACTGCTAAACTCTTAGAAAAGTACTCGTCAAGTGTTACGACACACTGCATTTAGGATTCTGATCAATTTATACCAAAAGCTACGTAAAAAATAATTAAATGCATGATAGTTATTGAGCATGGACACTAAACTTTTGACATGGTTAAAGAAAAACAAAAAGCCTATGCCTCTGCTGCTCTAGTGCTCAGGCATGATATCCACATCATTTGTCATGGGGAGACTGAGTTTATTGACCACAACTCTTGTTAAATCATGGAGCTACTACTGCCTCTGAAGCTTACTAAAGACAGAGAATGGCTCTACAGATAACTAACAAAGAGGACAAAGTAGTCTCCAGGATCACATTTTCATACAGAAGTAAAAGAAAAATACAATATAACTTTTGCAAGACATTTTAAGTCCTCGTAGGTTCGTTCCCTGTGATAACAGTTCCTAGAAGTCAGTCAATGATTACCAAAAGCAGGTTAAAACACGTTTAATCACTTACCTCCTTCAGTTATTACATTCATTAAAAACTCGTACCCCAGAAACACCAATGCTAAGTATTACCTGCATGGTGGCATTGTCATCTGTGTGCAAAGTGCATTGTGCTACTGCGGGAAATGCCTGGCAAATCAACAGTTCAGACAAGGGAGGTTTGGTGTTTCTCACCACAGTTGTCAAGATGTCGATGGAAGTCTGAGGAGAGAAAAAAAATATGAATGACTAATCTGCCCATTCCATGTTTGAAACACCAAAAACGTACGCCTTGATGATGGAAAGAAAGGAGTACATCCACTCAATCTCCTTGACCTTCACTACCCCTTGCCTGCCCACCTTTCTTATAGCACTGCAACAAAGAGGTCAATGTTGGCACAGGCAAATGTACAAAATCAATCTTCCTCAGAAGAGCAAGATATTCTGAAGCCCTCTCTGTCTATGTAATAAAGGGACCTAAACAACTTTTGACAAATTCTCCCAATGGCTTGTAAAGGTGCAAGAATATAAATATACAGTCTTGGAAGGTTTTTCGAGACCCATCCTGTCTTTAGAAATCTGACTGTCTACATTGATGTGTTCCCTGAATGAAACCTGTTCACACTGCATATGCCCTTTCACGGTGCTCTCTGAATAAATCTACCTTCTAAAGAGGTGCTCTCTTGTATGTGACAAGGTAGGTATGGCAAGTCAGCTTGGAAAGAATCAAAGTCCATTTTAGGCAAGAGAAAGCTATCCATTCACTGATTCAAGGTGTTGAAGATGGAAGGATTAACTGGAAACAACGTGATAAAGTTTTCTAACTTTGAGGTGGTACCTAATGTTTTAGGTCAATTAGTCACTGAGATTAATTATAGAAGATCAATTTATGAGTAATTATTCTCTGGCCTCAAGTTTGTCAATAATTAGTACCTGTAACTTACTATCCTGAATGTTTTTATATTTACAGAGCAAGACCCTCCACTACAGTAGCTGCTCTTCCCATAACCATCTTAAATCTAAATCTTCCCCTGTGTTATTCATCACCATCATTATTGATAGGTTGCCCATAGCATTAGTAATGAGCAGAACGATCTATCATACCTTTTGCTTTGGTAGTGAAGTATCACTGTGAAGTGACTTTTCTTTCCTTAATGATTTTATTACCATCCTTCATTTTCTCTCTAGGCAGCAGTTTCACAATCGCTGCTGTGTGTCCTAGAAGGCATAATTACTGCGAACAGCAGAAGAGCTAGCTGCTCTCATAGATCAAATCCCAGAAGTGTGATATACTTTACTACTGAATGCGTTGATACAGGGCTTTGCCTTAGATGTTGTAACCAATATGCTGCATTGTTACATACGTGACAAGAGGAGCAAATAATCTGGAGGTCGAGTGTATTGTGAAAACAGATCATCTGAATCTAGAGCACATTACTTCTAAATCTTCCTCTCCTATTGAAAAAGAAAAGATCAGGATCTTGTGTGTAATAGGTTACATAAGGAATGAAACCAACAGCACCATTGGTCTGGCTTGTAGCTTTGGTAGAAAAGTTAAATAAAAGAAATTACAGTACTCTTTCAGGAATGCGGTATAATCAGTGATTATCTTTTTGGCTGCCATGTTTCATGCAACACAATCACACGGTCTACTGAGGGAATCAGAGTCTGAATATCTAGTGTTTGCACGAACTGGCTGCAAGTCACCCAGGAAGGTCATTCCGCTGCGGTTCATCAAACTGCTCAAAATCAATACATGCAGTTCACTCTTTTTTCTTGCCACAGATAGGCAAATATGGATCACACAACAAACTGGAAGGTTACAGCTGAGATTCGCATCTCCACAAGACAGACACAAATATATATTTCGCCCATCTTTCTATGAGATATTGGTGAGGGAAGCTAACGGAATCCTTACTCTACAGTATTTGTACAGGAGCACCGTTTGTCCATTTACTTTTTTAGGTTAAAAATGCCATAATATGGTGTATTCTGTAAAATCAGCTTTACCACTGACAAGTCTATTTCGACTGGTGTCATTTAAAAACAAATACAAATGTAACTCATTTTCGGCAAGTTGTCACTACTTAAGTGGCTTTAAACTGAAAATAGATGTTTAAAGTAACGTTTGAGTCCTGCATATGTGTAAAGGAATGTTACGGTTTATTTCAGAACCAACTGAGGGATAATAAGATGAGGAGAACAGCGTGAAGATTCACAAAGTGATCTTGGTAAAAGTAGCCGTCAATGCCATGATCCTAGCTACGATTCAGAGGCCAGCACTCTCAGAGAGCATCACGCCCAAAGAATGGCAAACACTGCCAGCCCGGTCTCAGTCTATGCAGTCAGGCTTCATTTTTAACACAACAGCAGTGTTGTAAAGCTGGAGCAAGCATTTTGCCATTAACAGGGGAAGAAAGATGACCTGTTGGTACACAGTAGCCCAGGAGTCTGGAGGAAAGGAGACTGTACAGTGGAGTAAAGCGCACAACACACTTCAATTGTTATGAGGGAGGTGGCCAGACAACTGACCTCAAGCACATCCTTACCTCATTCAAACACACCAAAATATTACTCTCCACTGAGAGACTATTTCATCATTCAGACTTCATGTGCTAGTGCCTGGACTTCATTTCACAACAACACAGTACTTACTGAGCAAAGCCCAGGGGGAATCTTATCCACAGGAGCATGCATAATGCTGACAAGGGTCGGGATGAGCCTCATCTGCATGGGTCCCTGGCACCCTTCTATCTGCGCCAGCTCCTTGAAGATATCTTGGGCTAGAGAAGCAACAACCGGATCTGAAGGGGAAAAGGAAGAACACGAGAATCTTTCTAAACGTCCTCATAAGCCTTGCAAACAATGAACAGTATACTTAACATTGAGATAAATCGACAGTCATGAAAATAAAAGCAGTGAATTGCCTATGAAGCAAAATGTAAAACAACTTATCAAGTCCCATTATGGGGAGCTGAAAATTTGACGTGGTGTCTATGCTTGGGAAGCATCACTGGAAAATACATTCGAGAACAAGCCGCCTGTGGTCTTGTCACACAAAAATGGTTCGTTTGAGGTATCAAATGTGGAAAGAAAAGATGCTTCTAATTTGTCACCAAGGGCATTTATTATCTTTTTAGAACCTGTGCAAAATAATTTGTTTTACATAAAAGTCGATTCAAAATGAAGCAGCACAAATGTAAATCACATAGGTACTTTTTTTAATCCGTCAACTATTTTCAAAGGGGAACAAGCATTTACAATGCAATGGTCTCGTCTTTGTTAAAGTTAGAGCTATTGGCATTGTAAATGTCATTTTTCCAATTTAATGTTTTTTTTAACCGATAAATATATGGTATTGTCATTTACAATGGCAATAGGTAAGCATTAGAGAGTATTAGCAGTGGTTAATAGTTAGTAGAGAGTGACATAAATAAAAGGTCTGTCACACTGCTGTCTCACACTGCTGTCTCTCTCACACACACTACTGTCTTTCTTACACACAATGATGTCTTTCACACTCCAGGCACAGCAAGCCACATCCAGACACACCGAAGTACGAGAGACTTGCACCAGTATGCCACAGACTCGCACACAGAGCCCCCCCCCCCACCACCCCCCCCCCACACACACACACAGAGCCCCCCACTCACACAGAGCCCCCTCCCCACACACAGAGCCCCCTCCCCACACACAGAGAGCCCTCCCCACACACACAGAGTCCCGCCCCACACACAGAGTCGAGCCACACACACACACAGAGCCACACACACACACAGAGCCACACACACACAGAGCCACACACACACAGAGCCACACACACACACAGAGCCACACACACACACAGAGCCACACACACCCCGAGCCACACACACACACCCCGAGCCACACACACACACCCCGAGCCACACACACACACACCCCGAGCCACACACACACACCCCGAGCCACACACACACACCCCGAGCCACACACACACACCCCGAGCCACACACACACACCCCGAGCCACCCGCACACAGACACAGAGCCACCCGCACACACACACAGAGCCACCCGCACACACAGAGCCACCCGCACACACACACAGAGCCACCCGCACACACACACACAGAGCCACCCGCACACACACACACACAGCCACCCGCACACACACACACACACAGCCACCCGCACACACACAGAGCCACACACACACACACACACACAGCGCACCACACACACACAGCGCACCACACACACAGAGAGCCCCCCCACACTCACACACAGTCCCCCCTCCCCACACACACATAGCCCTCTGCACACACACAGAGCCCTCCCCACACACAGAGTCCCGCCCCACACACACAAAGAGCCACACACACAGAGCCACACACAGAGCCACACACGCACACACACAGAGCCACACGCACAGAGCCACCCGCACACACACAGAGCCACCCGCACACACACAGAGCCACCCGCACACACACAGAGCCACACGCACAGAGCCACACACAGACACAGAGCACCACACACACACAGTCCCCCCTCCCCACACAGAGCCCTCCCCACACACACACAGAGCCACACACACAGAGCCACCCACACACACAGAGCCACACCCACACAGAGCAACACCCACACACAGAGCCACACACACAGAGCCACACACACAGAGCCACACCCACACACACAGAGCAACACCCACACACACAGAGCCACACCCACACACACAGAGCAACACCCACACACACAGAGCCACACACACACACACAGCCACACACACACACACACACACACACAGCCACACCCACACACACAGAGCCACACACAGAGCCACACCCACGCACACAGAGCCACACACACACGCACACACACACTACTTAAAATAACACAAGCTACGTCGTGGACAAGTCTTCCCTTACGAGGAAGTGAAGGAGGAACACATGTAACATCCATAAACAGGAGGCCATATGCATTCCTCAGCTAATACTTCGCAGACTTGCTTATGTGAGATTCACTTACACGTAGACATACACAGTAGGCACCATACTCACAGTGTGGCCTTGCCACCTAATGATGTAAAATAAAGGACAATTAATTATATCACAAAAGGGGAGGGGCTGAATCAATCCACGTCATCAAACCCTTTTGCCTTGCTCACTAGAACTGTGCAGTAGCAACTTCAGAACTTTGAGCTACCCCAGCCTCCCAGGGTCTTCGAGACACAGGAGTGGACTACCTAGCTTAAGGAGGGAGTCGGCCTATCTTCGCCCTTTCCGAAGCACGTGCTTCTTGTCTACGCCTAGTCTGCGCTTCACTAAGATGCCAAATAGAAGAACATGAGCACAGAGCTGTAATACACATTTTACAACATAGCGTGCTACTGTTATACCTACAGAGGCCCGACCTTCCTTCCCTCTTTGCAGCTGTTACGGACACTGAGCCCCTTGCGCCCACCGGACTAAGTTGCTAAATTTGACCTTCAGTTTCCCTCCCACGTTTCTCCCCCAACGGCCTGACACAGGGTCAGTTAAATGGCTGGGGCATATGCTATCATTTCACCAGCCGCTCCTATCTCTGGCTAGGCTTCTCAGGGGTTAAACATCCAGGCCTGGTCCATGCAGTCTGTCGCTGTGGCACACGCCTCTCACAGGCTTGTGCCTCATCGCGGGAAGCTTCAAAATAAACGTTACGGTACATAGTGGGCATGCGTACAATAACACGCATGCGCACTAAAACCTAAGCACATTGGGAAACGTTCCAAATACACACAGAAACACTTAAAACAAAATTATAGTTGTTTCTGTTGCAGTTTTTTACATGCTTCAACTTTCCATTGCACAAGCAGCAAAACGCCTAGGTCCTAGTAAAACCACTTATTTTCCTGTTCTAATTCCTCAACTGAACCCACGGTGATGAGTAACGAGAATTCTTGGAACTTGTGGGTTATCTTGCATGACAGTGCCTACTGCACTTGTGATGTGTACCGCCTCTTCTAAGTACCCTGTCAAACTCCTCCAGTCAATATGCTTAATAATAAACCCAAGATGACTTTCCTTCTCCTATTGATGTCTCTCATCATACTATTTTCTATATGTGCATCGTACTAGGTAGATTTGCACGCTGTAAATTAAATACCTACACACGAGTGTGAGTTGAAGGCTGAGATATGTCATAGGAGTTGAAGTCCCTAATTCTGAGGAAATGTGCGGGAATACTCTTTAAAACTGGACGCTCTTTGTAGCCCTGCATATAGGAGTGGAAGCTTTAAGTTTTTTTTCTAAACTCGGGTGGCAGATAGCGGTTATTGGGCATGTGTGCGTGGACCACTGTATAGTTGTTGTGAATGAATGGAAAAAGTTTGTGTCATTGTGGTTTACGAGTTTCCGGAAGGTCATGTTACCGAGCATGTGAAGGGAAACCTCTGAACTTGTACAGTGGCAAGTGGAACCCCGGCCATGCTACCAGAGTGTGAACAGACACGAGTGTACTCTTGCACGTCAATGAAGTCTCAGGTTATTGTGCATATGAAAACAGAACCAATAGGAGCGGTGGACTACGTAATTGTTTAAACTCGTGTTATAGTGTTTGCGACTAAAATACAGCTTTACTGTGCACATGTGTGTGTACAACCCCGTCACTCTGCAACTGTAAGTAAAAGCCTGTGCTCATGTTATTTACGTGCGTGGAGGTCTAAGGATATCTTAGTTTCTCTTGGTTCATATATATATGCCAGCCTATCCCGTGTCTCCCTCATGAACTGGTAGTGGCTATTGTCACCCTCAAACACTGCCTGTGTCGTTGCTGGCTGGGACTCAGTCGCACGGTGGCGGGGTCAACCTAATTGAATGATTAGGCGCTTGCCCTTTCTTACCCCCACAGATCCCAAGCTTGAGCTGAGACCGGTCCAAGTTGTGCACGTAATCTCTCAGGTACCTGTTCAGGAGGTCGGCGACCACAGACTACAGCACCATAGTGACAGCTGCTGCAGGCGCACTCCTGCTCGCACTGATGGAGCCTCCCTCAGCGCGCCCTCGCCCCCTGACAGCCCCACCGCGCGCCCCCGCTCCTGTTATCCAATGCGGGCGCGCTGTGTGGCTCAGTCCCCTTACTTGCACATAATTTGTGGAACGCTCACCGCTGTTTGGCGAGTCCGGGTCCCGGGGTGGATTTCTGTGGGCGCCATTTTAGATTGGGTGAGTACTACTTCCTGCGGGCGCCATCTTGGAGCGTCCCCACGCTCGAGATGTACTTTGAGACGCCTATTCAAGGCAGACTCTTGCGCCTCACTCTGTGATCATTTGCTGCATTAGCGCAGGTCGCGCTGCCAGTGCGCTGCACTTTTTATTCTGCCTTCATTGTATTTTTGTTCTTTTAGGTTGCTGTATCCCCTGCTTTTAACTCACTGCTTTGTGTGGCTCAGTCCCCTTACTTGCACATAATTTGTGGAACGCTCACCGCTGTTTGGCGGGTCCGGGTCGGATTTCTGCGGGCGCCATTTTAGATTGGGTGAGTACTACTTCCTGCGGGCGCCATCTTGGAGCGTCCCCACGCTCGAGATGTACTTTGAGACGCCTATTTAAAGTCGTCCTCTCCCGCGCAGTGGGACGCCGTCGCTTAGCCGGAGTCGTGCCAGAGTCCTGCCCGTCTGCGCTCGTCCGCGTCGAGGTAGCGGGTGCGGGCACAGGACTCTGGCTTCCTGCTCTCATCTCACCATGGATTTCATCGCGCCGTTCAGGTACAACCGCGCCGATCTCCTCTCCATTAGGGACGGTCTGTTGGCTTGTACACATGATCTGGTGTTCCCACTCTCGGGACCTTATGACTGTCCTTGCGGCAGTTTCTCTCTAGATTCCCCCATCGGGGTGCGCTCTATTGAAAAACCTATCCTAGGTACTTGTATTGACAACACTGAGCGAGCACTTAGTATATGGAGCCTTAATGTAAGATCATTGGTCAAGCACCATCAGTCCCTTCGTGACATGATTGACAAGGACTCACCTGACCTCATTTTTCTCACTGAGACTTGGTTACAGGACGCCGATTCTGCCATAATAAATCTGGCTTTTCCTTCCACCTATACGGTATTTACTCTGAACCGCACTTCTAGGGGAGGAGGCATAGCCATGGCGACAAAATCCTGCTTTCCGGCGGATTGGACAGCTCTTGATCTGCCGATGTGCGAGAGCGCCTCTTTCAAGGTTACTGTCAGTCATCAGTTCACTCTTAGTGGCCTGCTTATTTATCGCCCTCCAGGGAATGACACGGTCTTCAAGGCTGCTCTCGTTGACATGGTCAATTCGTTAGCTCCTAGATGTGCTAACTATAACATCGTAGGTGATCTGAATATACATCTTGATCAAACGTCCTCCTTACCCATTAGCTCTTTGATAGCGGACCTTGAAGCCATGCAACTGAACCAACTAGTCACCGCCCCCACCCATATAGGAGGTCATATCCTTGACCCTTTCTTTACCACCTTGGCTCGGGCTAGGGCATCTGACCCGATGGCGGTGGGTTGGACTGATCATTTGTTGGTCAAAGTGTCATGTCCCTTGGATGACTCTCTATTTAAACCTGTGGACAGACTGACCCTTAAAAGAAACTGGCGTAAGCTCAAAATGGAGGAGTTCGTTAAAATCTTGGAGGCACTGCCCTTGGGCAACCTGTCGAATGTGGAACAGGGATATGAACAGTTATGTAGCTGGGTCCTTACTGCTCTTGATTCTCTTCTACCAATGCGCTGGTCGAAATGTCATGCTAAAACGCGCAGCCCATGGTATAATGAGACCCTTGCCGAGCTCAAGAGAACATGCCGGCAAGCTGAGAGGGCGTGGAGGAAATCCTTCGACCCTACATTAAAATCACTGTACTTCACCCAGCTTAAGATCTATCACAGAGCTATCTGTCAAGCCCGGGCGGCATATTATGCCTCTGAGTTTTCAAACAGCCCTAACCCATCTAAATTAATATTTAAAGTGCTCAAAGATCTGATGGGAAAACGGGCCACCTCGCCTGAAATCTGCACGGACTCTCACTGTGAAAGCTTGGCATCCTTTTTCGTGGAGAAGGTGCAGGTAATCTACCGAGGGTTTTTTTTTTTTCTTTTTTAAACCTTTATTTGTAGTAGTGGCACACAACTCAGAGGCATGGAGGACAAAGCATCAATAAAACAATACAATACTGTTCATGGTACACACACTGGATAGGGATCATCCTTACAAGGGCTGGTACAATGCACGTATTACATATAGTGTCCTGGAATAAGAAACAGCCTTCTGAAGCTCACCCCCACCCCCGATCAGGGGCGTAGGTTGCGGAGACTTAGACCCAATCTGTCATACACAGGCAGGCCAGCAGGTCAGGCAGGAAACACCACTAGTCACGCCACCCCTCCGTTCGTCGTGGTATCTAACAGACAGCTATCCACATCCCCCCGTACAATATCGTGTCGCATGTGCAGCAAGCGAGCGCAGCTCTGTCAAGTGCTCTGATGGTAGTCCACGGGAGGGTAATCAGAATAGGGCGCTACCCAGTGCAGGGCGCAACGCACCTCAGCACAAAGGCCAACTGTAAAGACTGGCGGCCGTAGGGACCAGCACGTTGGATCGCTCACAGAGGCCCATTACATCCAAGGATTATGAAAGTGGAAAGCAACCAGTCGTGTAACCTAGGTCAAGTGTATCATACTCACTACGGGCTGCCTAGCGTCACCTTATCAGTAGCCGTTCCACCTCTCCCCTATCAGGACGGGACGGGCCCTCCCCATCGTGTGATCTATAGTGTGGTGGGTGTGGTGTGAGGAATTCATGCACGCTCATGGGTCCGGTATCGACTCGTCATCACCAGAGGATTCGCCGTGAGTCGCCTGAGACAGCCAGTACACCTGCAGGGGGGACCAAAAATCGCTGGGTTTACAACGGGCCTGCATTAGCTCTGCATAAACGCCATGCTGATCCTGGCAGTACTTGAGATCGTCCAGCCATTCCTTAAATTTTGGCGCCCTCCCCCTCCCCCATCTGCAAGCAATTTTTCTCTTCGCGAGTAGCAACGCAATATCAACATACCGACGGTCAGACTTGGGAACATTCCTGGTGTAACCCAGCAGCATCACCACTGGGTCCATGGGAAGAGGGCCAGCTATCATAACTTGGAGTGCAGCGTGAACCTGCTCCCAGTATGCCTGAATCGCTCCGCACTCCCAGGCCAAGTGGAGGAAATCCGCGCCCTCCGCACGGCATCTCGCACATCTATCATCCTCCGAAAGGTGAAAACGCAGCTTACGCACAGGAGTGTAGTAATATCTTTGTACGAATTTGTAGTGAATAATTTTTAGTCTACAGCTGGAGGAAATTTTGGCCGTGACTGAGCAGCAATATTTCCATTGTTCATCGGTAAGTGCAGCCGGAAGATCAGAGTCCCAGGCAGCTCGCGCTTTGGCCAAGACAGGGGGACGCTGCTCACGAATGGCAGCATACAATTTTGATACCAAATGTCTGCCGTCTGACACCAGCAAAATGTGCATAGGCAGAACCGTGCTCGGCTCTTCCGGGAAACTGGGGAGTATATCCCTCATGCCCTGTCGCAGCCGTAAATAATAGAACACCTCCATTGGCGTCGGTGGGGCGGTCTGGAAGATCTGCTCCTTGGTGCGGAATCGTCCATCCTGAAACAGATCGCCCCAGGTGTGAAGGTGTACTCGGGTGCACATGGATCGGAATCCACACTCCGTCAGAAGCGATAGTTTCGGGTGGTATGCAAGGGGCATTGCCGGTGAGTAGAGCATTGAAGCCCCTAGCAGTTTCGTCACTCTGTGCCACGAGTCTATGGTGCAGGTGACAGTGGTAGCCGGCGTCTCAACATCTCCCACTAGCCCCATCAGCATGCCCTTGAGTGGCAATGGGTGAACGATCCAATCCTCAGCAGCAACCTGGGGCATAAAGGGAGCAGGGTTAACCCAATGGTAAGCATGCTGAGCTTGAGCACTGAGGTAGTACACCTCAAGGTCGGGAACGTCAAAACCTCCTCTGTCATAAGGCTGTGTGAGGACATTCCAGCTAAGGCGCGGCTGCTTGCCTCCCCAGAACAAGCGCAGCAATTCAGTGGGAAGTCTTTTAAAAAAATAGGCCCCCGGGTAGTAAGGTACATTCTGGAATAGATATAAGAACCGTGGGAGAATAACCATTTTTATCAGGGAGGCTCTGCCTGCCATCGACAGCGGCAGGGCCATCCAGCGAGTCACATTGTCAGTCAATTGTGAAATGGCTGCCCCATAGTTCAGCCGGATCGTGTCTTCCCTGCTGAGCGACACCTCGATTCCCAAGTATTTTAAGTCAGAGTCGCACCACTCCAAGGGGTACTCCAGCGCAAAGCGGGTCACTGACGCCGTGAGGGGAAAGAATTGTGACTTGTTCCAATTGATGTGCACTCCAGAAATGCCGCCAAATAAAACAAATTCCCTCAGCAGTGGATTGAGGTTGTCCTGCGGGTGCCGCACATATAAAGTGACGTCATCCGCGTAGAGGGATATGCCTATCTGCCTTTGGTTGCAATTAAAGGCGCTGGCCTTATGTAGTTGTCGGATCCTGCAGGCCAGCGGTTCGATTGACAGGGCGAAGAGCAGGGGCGACAGGGGGCATCCCTGCCTAGTTCCCCTCGTAATTGGCATCTGTGCCGACAGTACACCGTTAACGACGACCCTGGCGACTGGGGAAGTGTACAGTAGTGTAACCCAGGCGATGAATATACGGGGGAACCCCATTCTGCCCAATATGGCCAGAAGATATCCCCATTCCACCGAGTCAAACGCCTTGGTGGCGTCTAAAAATACAGCAGCGACCGGAAGCTCAGGTGATATGGTGGGTATGAGGGAGAATAATGTGCGGAGGTTATGGGATGTAGCTCTCCCCGGGATGAATCCAGATTGATCTGGCAGGACCAGGGTACTCATAAGGAGGGATAGCCTAGTCGCAAGTACTTTCGCTAAAATCTTCGCATCACAGTTCAGCAATGACAGGGGCCTATATGCATCGGTGTCCACTGGGTTTTTCCCTGGTTTCAGTAGCGATGTGATCGCCACCTCCCTCATAGAGCCTGGCAATATTCCCTCCTCTAGCGACTCCTCGAATACCTCCTTCAGTACCGGTGCCATGATGTCGATATAACATTTATAAAACTCGGCCGGAAGGCCGTCAAGCCCTGCAGCTTTGCCATTACTGAGCGACATGATTGCGTCCCGGATTTCGTCCAGCTCGAAGGGGCATCCCAAAAATGTCCTATCGCTATCACTTAGCCAACAGAGTGCTATATCGTCTAGGAAATTGCCAAACTCCATCTCACCTGACTGTTGTGTGGAGTACAAACGTTGGTAATGCTGCAGGAAGGTGTCTTGTATCCCTTTAGTATCTCGGGTAGGTCCTGCCCTCTCCATCTGAGATCTCCAAGATATGCGTGGCGAACCGTTGATGCCTCGTAAGCGCTGCCAAAACTTTTCCCGGCCTATCTCCCTCGCAATACCGTCTGGCAGTCCAATATTTGCCTCGAAATTTCGCTTCTCTGGCCGCTTCTTCTTCATAGGCTGACAGTTTGGCCCTAAAAGCCCTCTCTAGGTCAGGGCAGGGATTCCTGACCATCTCCGCCTCTAGCGATTTGAGTTCCGCTTCGAGAGCAGTCAATGTACGTACGATTTCTCGCAGCACTCCACAGCTCTTGGAAATTGTGACACCCCTCACGGTAACCTTAAAGGCCTCCCATATCGTTTCGACCTTGGCAACAGATCCCTTGTTCCTAGGGAAGAAGGCTTCAATTTCCTCGCCTAGTTCCTGCTTAAAGACAGGATCAAGAAGGGCCGAAGGGAAAAGTCTCCACGGGGGGCGTACTCTTGCATAGCCAGGCATCTCTATAACCGTCATTACAGGGCAATGGTCCGAGTATGTACGAGGCAGATGTTTTACCTGGACGATTCCCCCAGCTAGGCCCCGAGAGACGAAACAGTCGTCGATTCTTGCCCATGAGCGTGCGTATGTGGTAAAGTGGGTTCCTTCCCTAGTTCCCGGGTGTAAGTGTCTCCAGCTATCCAGTAATCCCGCCTCTGTAAGTATACCCTGCAGCGCATCCCTAGCTTTCGTGTTATATTGTCCGCTACCGTCCGATCTGTCCATCCCCGGATGCAATGAGAGGTTAAAGTCACCTCCCCAGACAATGTGTGTAGCTTCGACCTCAAGCACATGACCCCATAACGTCAAGAAAAAGCCCGGTGTGTCAACATTTGGTGCATAACAGTTTACAAACACTATTACATCAGTACCCAGCCGCCCCCACAAAATCACATATCTCCCCTCCCTGTCTGCACTAACCCCCATCTTCTGAAACATCAATCGTTTATTCACCAGAATGGCTACCCCCCTGGAATAGGTGGAATAGGAAGAAAATTCTCTCACATTCGCCCATCTACTTGCGAGCCTGGGAACACAGCGTGGACTCAGGTGGGTTTCCTGGAGCATCACCATCTGCACCTTGTTCCTATCCAGATATGCTATAACATTCCTACATTTTCGGGGGTTATTAAGACCTCGGACATTCCAGGACAATATGGACACAGTGGATAAGGCGTGATCACCCGCACTCGTCATCACTATAGATAAGCACGCATATTCCCAGCGCTCCAGCTCTTCGCAGGAACGTAGCCAGTACCAGTCCCTCCGCCAACACGAACCATTGCTGTGCAAGATCATCCACACCAACATACTCCGCATCTCCCGCACCAGCACGCATACCATGTACCTCACCCTCAAGAACTCTACCACTCTCAACAACATCCATCCCAACATGTAATCCCCCCCCCCCTACACGCGCACCTTTCCAACTCCCGCAGCACTTCCCCACCCCCAACCCACTGAAGCAACCCAAACTTGCCAGTACCAGAGTCCCACCCACCACCCCAACCCCCAAACTTAACAACTGTAGTCAAACCATGTGGGGTATCCCCTCCTGGAGGCATTAGAGATACGCACCCATACACCCCTACTCTCCCCTCCCGCCCCGCAAATGACATACGGGGAAGTCAGAGAAGAAGGGGTGGTGCCTGGCATACATAAACCCTGCAAGTGTAAGCCTTCACAACACGTAAAAAAGAGAAGGGAGGCCTCCTTAATATGGGTATAAGGGACAAGGAGGACTAAGTAGGAAAAACACAAGGGAAGTCCCTGGTTTATGTACTGACTTTGGAACCTAAGTGTAGTTCATATGTACCAAAAAACTATATCCCAGTACTAAAGTATAAATTCATAATGACACTGTAGTACACCAAATTTATGTAAATTTTAAAACAGAATTGAGAAAATAAGAAATTAAGAACCTTAGAGTTTGTTGTTTTATCAAATAAATGTACAGTTTATTACAATGTTCACAAGGTTAAAAACAATCATATGCACAAAATAAAAAATAATAAAATATCACAATGAGTTAAAAACAATGGGTTTCAGAAGTCACAGTTTGTTTTCGTTGTCGACGCTGCGTTTCGGTGAGTCTGTGATACCACCTTCATCAGGACAAACAAATTTCTATAAAAAGACATTACAATTAGAGGACATCCTTTTTTTGTGCAAATAGAGCGTCTAGAGCTCTCCTTTTTTTTATCAAGCATTAATTAGACATATTAAACCTTCTATCTTCCATTAACAACAAACTAAACATCGAGCTAAAAATCATGATACTTGATGGGAATATCAATTGCATACTAAGGTTCTAACGGGTGTATGGGTGGGAGCAATTTTGGTACAAAGGACTATCACTATGGTCTCCATAGTGCTGTTGGCTAGGCAACACGTGTGTCAGGCTGCTTCTGAATGGGAATAAGTCTGAAGCGTACCTGTGTGTGAATTCTTCACAAGTCCTCTTCCGTTCAAGTGCGAGGAACTTCTCATGTATCAATTTCACGAAAATGGCTTCCTGTTTCTTAATTTACAGGGTGCTATTTCTATAACAGAATGTAATGAAAGTCAGTACTTCATTTTTTGTCCATTACATTATGTTTTTTTTCCCAAAAGAATACTCTATATAAGCGGGAATTTCACAGTTACTCTGGTTACCTGTTTTGAGTACAATGCTCTGGATTGTAGAGGTTACCGGAGGGGTGCCACCGATTGTGAATTAGGGGACTGTTAGGAGTTAAAAGACAGGAAAAAAGGGGCCTCAGTATTCATATTTGGACCAGTGAATCTGTCCTGTCTATACTGAAGGGGTTAATTGCCTAGATTTGAAAACTCACCAAACATAAGGATTATGAATGATCCTTCTTTCCTGAGTTCAACCGCGCTACTGGATGCCTTCAATCATATCCAAAGCGTTGGGTAAAGAACACTTGTGGTTGGTTTAGCATTCAACCTATTGGGAACATGTAATATATATCATGATAAGTACTCCCTGGGGTTATAATAAAAAAACCTTGAAAAAAGTTTTTAGTTATCACTGGTTTTAATTCTATCTTCTCCGTTAAGGAGCAATTGACGCGGGAGACAAGGTGCCCGAAGTAAGTATCGTTCCGCATATTATTGAGCTAAAGGCGCCTCGAGTTAGAGAAATGCCGCAGGTCGACTTGCAGTTGTCGGCATTACGGGGATAAAAATGGCCATATGAACTACACTTAGGTTCCAAAGTCAGTACATAAACCAGGGACTTCCCTTGTGTTTTTCCTACTTAGCCTTCACAACACACCATCAAAGTTCCTCCTCGCCTCCCACCAGGCTAAGCCAACAATGTGGACAGGGGGATCGGCCATGGTTCCGCCCATTCCCCCTCCCTCCTCCTGCAGCTCCACCAACCCACGCAAGCCCCAAGCCATTCCAATAGTGTACATTGGGCAAACCAGCCTTCACTCTGCAACGAGTCCTTATTGCCAGGGAGCAGCCGTTCGTGTCCACGCAGGCAGGCAGGACCATCCTGTCGGCTGTATGGCAGAACCATTGAAGCAATTTCCAGTAGTTCAACAGTACCCAATAGCCAAACCATCATGAGGGCTTCACCCCCACACGTCCTGTACGTCAGGTAAAGTAATGTGCAAATAAAGCTCGGCGCCTAAGCATCTGCCACTGCCCACTCTTATTCAGCATTTCTATACAACTGTGCATTCACAGCAATAACCCAGCAGCGGAACAGAATATTCTAGTGCCCACCATCGCTCAGCAGGCTATCTAGGATGCAAGGTAACAGTCATCATAGGCGCCGTAGGCTGTGAAGGGAGGTACTCATATCCAAAGGCAACAGTGTCCAAAGTGAACAACAACAATACAACAAGGAGCCATCGAGAAAATGAGCATCAGACCACTATTAAGACTCATCCTGCTCAGCCGGATTGCCTTCTGCCTCCTCCTCCTCAACGTTACGTCTGTCCCTCCTAGCAGCGCGGAGCCTCTTTACGTAGTCCTCGGCTTGCTGCGGAGTCGTGTTTGCCCTGATGGGTCACCCTGAGGCGTGCTGGGTAAAGAAGAGCATAGTCCACCTGCATGTCCCTTAATTTTTTTCACATCCAGAAATTTCTTCCGCTGGTCCTGGACCATGGGTGTGAAATCTGGGTACAAGGAGAACTGTACACCATCACAGGCCAGGTTCCGGTTCGTACGAGCTGCTCTCAGCGCCACATCCCTATCACGGTAGTTGAGTAACCTGGCAATGATAGGACGTGGTTGCGCCCCCGGTTTGGGGACCGGGCCCAGAGAGCGGTGCGCCCGCTCAACGATGAATTGATTAGAGAAGGCCTCTTTACCCACTGCGGTGAGCAGTATGCGTTCCACGTATTCCTCCATTCGTCCGGTGTTGGTGGATTCCGGAACTCCCGTGACGCGGATGTTATTGCGTCTACTCCTCGCCTCCAACTCCTCATTTTTAGCCGCAATCACTCTGAGGATGTTATCCATGCGGGTGAGGCGCGTTTCGTGAATGTTGGATGTGTCTTCAGCAGTGGATATGCGCCGTTCCGCCTCCGTCAGCCGCTCCTCGTGGACTTCTATCTTCTGCGCTACCCCGTCCATCCCGGAAGATAGGCGGTCAACCTTATCCACGATTGTCGCGAAGCCCTGCCGCATCTCGTCGATAATCAGTCGCAATTCTGGAGTCACAGGTGCAGGGGATGACTCTGCATTCGATGGACCTGGAGCACCACTAGTTCCCATGGTGCCTCGCGTAGGTTTTTTGGCGGCTGCGGGCTCGAAGGATAGTTTGGGTTGTTTAGCGTCGTTTTTGCCCATAGTGCCCAGTCCGTTGGCGCTACTCGGGGTAGGCAAATGGCGAGCAGTAGTAGGGTTCCTCACCCCCAGTCTATGGCGCTCTGCCGGCCCCCCCTAGGCAGTATCAGCTGTTGAGCAAGTTGGTGATTCCCAGTGGCCCCCCGTCCCCCCCCTGCGCCCCAGTCACAATGGTCAGAGCGCAATGAGGGCCCACGTTATGGTGGCCGGGCCGCAGCTCGCCCGCGTAGCACCGAGCAGTCCCTGGCGCCAGGAGCGCACAAGAGGTGGAGGGCAATCCGGCGCTGTGTGTCCAAGCCCGCTCCCACAGCGTTAATGATGGCAGCAGTATCCCTCAGTTATGCCAGGGAGGCCTGCAGGGAGGCATGCAGCGTGGCCGGGAGTGATGGCGTCCCCTGCTGCAGATCCAAGCGTGACGCGCTGTGTGCACCAGGAGCGCCAGCCGGCACCAGGTATGGACCCCCGACCTGCTTCTCGGCACCGCGCCGTTTGAGGTGGCAAGACTCGCCCCCCGTCTACCCCCGGCGCTCTGTCCGCTGATCGGCGGCAGTAGGGTCTCTTAGGTGTCCCAGGGAGGCCGGCAGTGAGACGCGCCGTGGGGCCGGGTGCAAAGTATCTCCCTCCGCATTGTTTGCTCTGGGAGTTTCCGCCGGTCCCAGCGCCAGTCTCCCGACTCGCCTCCCGCTGCGGCGCTGTCAGAAGGGGCCGGACTCACCTCCGCTAGGATCCGGTGACTTGCCCGCTGGCCGCCCGACTCCCAGGCCGTATCCTGTAACTTCGCGGCCCAGCCGCCTCGTGGGACGCCGCGGCCTCGCGTTGGTCAGCGTCCGGGGCGCCGCAGCAGCCGTCCGCAGTGCCTTCTCCCGGTGGGTGCACTCAGCGCCGATACTCAGGCGCCGGACCACGGATCCTCGCCAGACTCGGTCAGGGTCAGCAGCACTCTTATATCCACCCTCGGTGTGATTTTCAGGCGTCCACTTCCAGGTTAAGTGGAGAAATGCAGGATGATTCTGGCCAGGCAGCCAGAGCCTCACAGAAGTGCGGCCATTAGCTTGTGCGCCCTCTAGCGCCCCCCAGGTAATCTACCGAGGGTTCATGCAATCTGTGCCCGGTGATGAGCCCAGGGCTGAAAGGGCTCTGGACTGCGAGCCTCTGTCCTCCCTACCTGCTTTGTCGGTTGAGGCTTTTGATACTCTGAGCCTTAAAATTAAATCTGGTTCCCCCCTAGACCCTTTGAAGCCAGAGCTTATTACTCTTCTCCCGCCTCTATGCCGTGAGCCCATACTGGACTTGATCAATCTCTCACTCGCTGAGGGCGTGGTTCCTGCCTCCTGGAAGCAAGCAGTGGTCAGCCCCATTCTGAAGAAGTCTAATCTCGACCCTCTGCTACCCGAGAACTACCGCCCCATCTCCCTCCTGCCCTGGACCGCCAAGGTCACTGAGGCACACGTGAATTCCATCTTGTCTGCCCATCTCTCTCGCAATAATATTCTTGACGAGAGCCAGAATGGTTTTCGCGCACAACACAGCACCGAAACTGCTCTGCTCTTTATGAGCGAACATCTTCGTTCGGTGCTGGATGCGGGGCAGACCGCGGCGCTCCTCTTGTTAGACCTGAGCGCCGCATTCGACACGGTGTCTCATGACATTTTGATGTGGCGGCTGGAGGAAGTGGGAATTGAGGGGAAAGCTCTTCAATGGTTCCGCTCTTTCCTCTCGGACCGGTTTTTTAAAGTGGCCATTCCACCTGGTCAGTCCTCTTTCCATCCCTTGGGACTAGGAGTCCCTCAGGGCTCTGCGTTGAGCCCCACTTTGTTCAACTTGTATGTGAAACCGCTGGCTGCTGTTGTCAGACAAAGTGGCTTAACCATGACATCGTACGCCGACGACACGCAGCTGGCGGTGACACTCAGTGGGGACCCTGAGGTGACTGCCCCCAGGTTTCGCGCAGGGCTTTTAGCCGTGGCGCATTGGATGCGTATTAACTGCTTACAGTGAAACGCCAAGAAAACCGAAGTCCTGATCTTAGGAAAGCAAGCGGACCTGTGGGGAGATCAATGGTGGCCTCCTGAATTGGGGGTGACTCCCATCCCAGCGGCCGAAGTAAAGAACTTGGGGGTCTGGCTGGATTCCAACCTCTCTTTTACCAGCCATACAAAGAAGATCGCTGCTACCTGCTATGGTATTCTGCGAGGACTGAGACCAGTCCTCAAATTCTTCGACCCCCCTACTCGGCAACTGGTGGTCCAAGCCTCTATCCTCTCTCGGCTGGACTATGGGAGTGCTCTGCTGCTTGGTGTCAATCAGGCCGAGGCCACCAGACTGCAGAGGGTGCAGAATGCCGCTGCGCGGGCCATTGTGGGCCTCCCGAGACGGTGCTCTGTCTCTGCAGCTCTGACCTCCCTCTACTGGCTGCCGGTCAGACAGAGAATCAAATTCAAGGCTCTCTGTCTGACATTCAAGATCCTGAAATTCTCGTCACCTCCTGCCGGGTCTTGTTTCCCCGTATGTCCCCCAGGCGGTCTCTCAGGTCGGAATCTCTTCATCTAGCGAGCACGCCTAGGTTCAGACTGAGTAGGATAGGAGGTCGTTCATTTCGTGTTATGGCGGCTGGATTATGGAACTCCCTTCCTGTCCATATCCACAGCCTGACTCTCTTCAGACGTGCGATAAAAACTCACTTGTTCACCTCTGTTGATTGATCTCCTCTCTTTTCAGTGGCGATTTGTTGTGTTGTGGTACTTGATCAGGCGCCAGGACGCCCCTTCGCTGGGGCAGCTGTGCGCTGAATAAAAGTTATTAACATAACATAACATAACATCATGCGACTGCGCACAAGCCCTCGACCTGCTTTTGACAGGCGTAACACGGAAAGCGCGCCGCCCCTCAAACCAGTGTGAAACTGAACGCGCCCGCGCGCAGCCTTCAGTCTTGTGACGTAGGGTGAAGGGGCGCGCCGATGCTGTTGATCACGAAAGAGAAACCCAAGAGAAAGATTAGACATAGAAACAAGACTGCGCGGCCCTCCCTGCCAGCAGTCCTTGAAGCAGCATTCAGGCGGAACACTTAGTTACGTTGTAGCTGCCCAAAATTAAGATACAACTTTGCAGTTAATGTTGTGAATCCGTCAAAAGGAAAACATATATTTTGTAAATATTTAAGAAGAAAATAGCTTTTCGGCAAGTGGTGTTTAAACGAAGACTTTGTTATTAGCAGTTCGAATCACAAAATAATTGACCTTCTGACAGCACGGTTCTGGACTAATTTCAAAGGCCTCTGGGCTCACGAGGAGGTGTCATGTGACGTCCGACCGCCGCCCAATCAGAGCCTGCCGGCCGGGCTCCACGCGCTTGCCATTTCTCACTGAGCCCTGTCCTTTGTAGACTGGGGGGCGTGTTTTTCTTTCGAGAAAGAAACGAAAAAAAACACGCCCCTCAATCCGAAAAGGACTGGGCTTACAGCGAAAAGAGATCATCACAGAGACCTCTTCTCCAATGGCTGGCCGCTGTTTAGGAGGCCAGCCAATGGAGAAGAGGGGCGGGTTTAAGCCTCACTACTCAGACATAAGATCTCGCCAGCGAGACTGCGCATGCACAGCCTACGCTAGCAGAGACCTAAAAAAGAAAGGAAACAGGAAGGTATCAGTCGCAAAGAAAAATGATACTGAAACATAAGACAGCAAAAATGATCAAGTTTCACAATAGAATGAAGCAATGGGTCATATCAAGGGGAATAAAGAGAAAGGAACCGCAATGCCCATGCCCTCTTCTGCCAATTACCATAGTTCCCTAGAGGAACCAAGCGGACTGATTAAGTGTGTTTGTCAAACCTTTTCGGAATCAGTGCTTATCAGAGTTTATTCAGCTGACTAAACCCCAAAATAGACACGCTGTTTTTCCAGTGTTTACAAAACATGTTGTTATAAAACACATTTAATTTAAAGGAAAAGTAATGCAGGGTATGTAGTTTTCCTATTGGCAGTGTCCCCACAGGACTTCTGTTAGACTGCTTTAGGCATAGAAAATCTATGTATTGAACTTTCACATCTCATTTCTCTTGTTTGCATCTTATTCTCTCACACGGTCTAGTTTACAGGACTATAAATGGATTTCAAAAGTAAGAGCACTGTATTCAAATATGTTAATCAACAAATACTGGACACAGTTGGAGGTCATTCACCTACTCCTTACTCAATATTTTGACATTGTTTGGGTGGTCAACCCTGTCAACAACATAGTACCTTGTGAAACATTTAAAATTGTTAATAACTTCAGATTAATTTGCAGCCCTGCATTCTAAGGCACCTAAGACTTGAACCTCTAAGCATGCTTGCCACTGCTTTTCTGCACTCTTTGCTGACTACATTAAGGTGGCGCTGCTGGTCTGTGACATCCATAGCTGCTAAGTGTCCCCATGGCAAATGTTTCACTTCAGATCAGTCCTGACCTTTTAACAGACATCACATTGTATTCTAGAACTTTACATTTTGCTATTAACATTGTAACTATTGACTCAAAACCCCCAGAAGTGAAATGCTGGTAATTACAGGATTAGCGCAAGGTACAATACATAACTATGGGTCACCTTGTAGCTATACATTGTGCTGGTAAGTGGACATCTTAGGTTATGCTGTCAGCATTGTTCCATGAGCATGGTGACAGCAATCTGTTCTCAGGTACCTATCACTACACCATGCATTGAATGACAGCGGTTTTCAGCAGTTTACCTGCTATCAATACTGACTTGCTACAAAAGGAGTCTGATGTATCAAAGGGTTTTAGCCATTCGGTCTGTGGGTAAATGTGTTAGTAACTAAAGGGCAAGAATGTTATGAGCCAGCCATTTCACCAGTCCGTAAATAAACTACAACGCTGCCAAAAGATTAAATATGATTTTAATATTTCCATATTATCTAAAGTGTATAAAATTAGATCAGACATAAAACATGATTCTAAACCCTGCACCTTTAATCCAAACACAAAACTGGAAGAAACGAAAGGAAGACAAAATATTTTAGTGGCATCCCTAAACAACAAATTTCAAACCAAATGATCTTTGAGTAATCTTTCTTTCTGCTACTTTGCATGACAAAGTTTCATTGTGTTGGTATCTTCAGGAAGAAATACAAAAGGCTCATTCTCTCTCATTTTTATTTCCTTGAATTGAATTTTTGGTTGCTGTGTGCAGGTTTTTATCAGTGTCTACACTGAAAAGGGGCATTCCCTTTCAGAGTGATTTTTAAAGTTATCATAGGTTTAAACCTAAAACAATATATCCTACAAATGAAGGATAAACTGAATCCAAAGTAATAGATGTTACCTTTACTGTCTTGAGATTTTGATTAACAATCAAACATTTGAACAGTAGGCTCACGCCACAATTGAGGAGGGTGAAATATACAATAAAATTGAAGAGGATAACATTTAATATACAAAAATATCAAGCACAGGTTTCGTTGAGAAGCATGGGCTTTTTGTTCTTGAATAAGTAAGCGAGGTATGGGCAGATCCACATGTCAGCGCTCGGCAAGTAAATCAAAGGGAACATTTTTGACAAGAGAGAGTCACCTCAAGATAAATGAGCTTGATACCTACTGAGAGGGCTTAAGTTGGACCCCCTACAAAATAAGCATGAAACAACATCTAGTAAAAGGTTGCCTAGATCTTGCTAAGCACATATAAACCGCATTGTAACTCAAGTTGTCAAATGTATCCGGCAGTTTCCAATAAATGCTTTTGGTGCCAACAACTAGGTGAAGGGGGATGGCTTCATACATGTTTTACATTTTTGGCAGCAAGTGTTTCAGGACATAAGTAAGGCAATAAGATGTGCAGTGCTACCAGACTCTAATTTGGCGTTATTTGGGGTTTCTAAAAGAAGCCAACAATTAACAAAGGGTCAAAATTATTATTTTTTTGTTGCCGATTGCCAACTCTGGAGGATCAAAGAACGTGTAAACTAGGAAGCCTCCAACAACACTGCACTGGAAAGAAAAAATGACTCGC
Source organism: Lissotriton vulgaris (assembly GCF_964263255.1). Classification (NCBI taxonomy): domain Eukaryota; kingdom Metazoa; phylum Chordata; class Amphibia; order Caudata; family Salamandridae; genus Lissotriton; species Lissotriton vulgaris. Next base: position 1,230,527,372 of record NC_141693.1, read on the forward strand.
ACTATGAAGTTTGTAGAGGCCTATGCAAAGCGAGTAGGTGGGGAAAAAAAATATAAGGCCAGGTTATACTTGGCCAGACGAATGATGGGTTCTTTTTCAAAAGGTTGTTGGCGCCGGGATGACTGAGTACTTAGACGCCGTCCTCGCGCTAACGTCAGGTCTTATACACAGCTTTTCCGCACCAGGAACGCAGAGCCATGATAAAAACAGACACTGGTGCCATGAAACTAGGGCCCTCAAAGGTAAGAACCTTAACCCTAGATATCGGTTCGCAGAACGGGGAGGATGGGTGGGCGGTAAGTAATCTAATACTAACTACGGTTTCTTCCAGATATATCGTTAACGAAGGTAACTTGTGCATCTGAAAGAAACAGGTTAGTGTTAGATTCCTTACCTTAGAATAGATACCCCAGCAATACCATCCCCGGTGGTGGGTCTGCGAACCAATGATCACACCAGAAAGAACGGCCGAAAAAGCCATCTCGCCGGACTTGGCTGTCCAGGCAGTAGTGTCTAGCGAACGTGTGACAGATGTCCTGCAAGGGGACTCCCCGATCCAGGGCAGTAGAAGCCGCCGTGGCCCGAGTGGAATGGGCCCTCAGCCCAACAGGAGGCTCCTTTTTAGCCAAAGAGTAGCATACCTTGATGCTCAACACGACCCACCGAGAGATGGTCCGTTTGTGCACCGCCCTTCTCTTCTTAGCACCCACGTAATCAACAAAGAGCTGGTCGTCAACCCGGAACTGGCGTGTTCGGTCCAGATAGAATGAGAGCACACGTTTTGGGTCCAGACGGTGGAGCCTCTCTTCCTCTTTCGAGGGATGCAGAGGCGGAAAGAAGGTGGGCAAGGTGATGGACTGCCCTATGTGGAACGCTGTGACTACCTTGGGCAGGAAAGAGGGACGCGATCTCAAGACAACTTTGTCCGGATGGACAAAGGAAAGGAGGTTTGGAAGAAAGAGCCTGGAGCTCTCTTACTGTCCTGGCAGTGGTGATGGCAACCAGGAAGGCAGTCTTAAGAGTGAGAAGACGAAGAGGGCAATTGTGAAGTGGCTCGAAAGGAGCGCACATCAAATAAGTAAGAACAAGGTTCAAGTCCCACTGGGGCATCACGAAAGGAACAGGAGGAAACATGTGAGTGATGCCCTTCAAGAATCTATTTACAACAGGGGACTTGAAAAGAGAAGGCTGAAATGGCAGAGAGGTAGCCCTTGATTATGCCCAGAACAGATCCCTGCTGGGCAACAGAAAGAAGAGCGAGGAGAACCTCTGAAAGGGGGGCAGAAAGGGGATCCACAGTCTTTGCTGTGCACCATGCCACAAATTTGATCCACCTGCAGGCGTATACAGATTTTGTGGAGGGACGCCTGGCTGCCAGAATCACATCACAGACCTCAGGATGAAAGTCAAATGGCCTCAACTGTCGCCACTCAATCTCCACGCATGGAGGTGGAGACTGGACAGGTTCGGGTAGAGGACCGTCCCCTGCTGCTGTGATAGATGTCCTCCTGAAGAGGCAGATGAATCGGGGGATCAACTGACATGCGGAGTAGCTCGGGATACGAGTATCTTCATGCCCAGTCCGGAGCCACAAGGATGACTTGGGCCCGGTCGCGCCTGATCTTCTTAAGCACTCTGGGCAGAAGTGGTGTAGGCGGAAAGGCGTACAACAGACCACAACTCCACTCGCGACGAAAAGCGCCTCCGAGCGAGTGCCGCCTTGGAAATTCCAACGCGCAGAACTGATGACATTGCGCGTTCTCTTCGGTGGCGAATAGATTTAACCAAGGCTCTCCCCATCGCTGAAAGAGGCTGTGCGCCACGTCAGAGTTCAGACGCCATTCGTGATCCATCATGCACCGGCAGCTGAGTTTGTCCGCCCTGGCGTTCAGGGAACCTGCCAGGTGTTGAACCACCAGGGTGACGCCCCGGTGTTCCAGCCATTGCCAGAGGCGCAGAGCCTCCTGACAATGGGTCCACGACCCCACCCCGCCCTGTTTGCTGCAGTACCACATGGTGGTGGCGTTGTCCGTGAACACCTGCACTACACTTCCCTGGACAGAGGGAAGGAATGCTTTCTGTGCAAGTCAGATCGCCCGCAGCTCCAGAAGGTTGATATGGAGCCGGGGCTCCGCCGTAGACCAGGGGCCTCTGATCTCTGCCTCTCCCATATGGCCCCGGAACCCAGGAGAGACGCATCTGTCACAACTACGTGCTCCGGTTGGGGTAGGGAGAGGGATCTTCCGTTGACCCAATCGCGGTCTGTGAGTCACCACTGCAACTGTCTTGCAGTGCCCTCCGAGTTCAGGACGTGGTCGGACAGGTTGCCCTGATGCTGGGCCCACTGAAACTTCAGGTCCCACTGCAGAGCCCGCATCTGCCACCTGGCGTGATGCACTATAAGGATGCAGGAGGCCATCAGCCCCAGAAGCCGTAGCGTCAACCTGACCGAGACTCGAGATAAAGGCAGAAAGATCAGAATCAGAGCCTGAATATCCCGAACCCGCGCTGAGTCCAGAACCGCTCCGATGAAGAGGAGCTTCTGAGAAGGACACATGTGTGACTTCGACACATTGATGGAGAACCCCAGCAGGTGCAAGAGGTCAGCCGTAGTCTGGAGGTGGCTGACTACTGTCTGGGGCGAGCCCGCCTTCAACAACCAGTCGTCGAGATAGGGGAAGACTGACACCCCTAATCTGTGCAGATGGGCTGCGACCACCGCCATCCCTTTCGTGAACACCCGAGGGGCGCTGGTAAGGCCGAAGGGGAGCACGGTAAACTGAAAGTGCTCGCAGACTACCGTGAACCGCAGGTAACGCCGGTGGGCCGGCAGGACGGGGATGTGAAAATATGCGTCCTGCAAGTCCAACGCTACCATCCAGTCTTCTGGGTCTAGGGCAGCTAAAACCAGAGCCAAAGTCAGCATCTTGAACTTCTCCTTCCGGAGGAAGCCGTTGACGTTCCGCAGGTCCAAGATAGGGCGTAGGCCCCCTTTGCCCTTCTTGGGAACCAGAAAGTAGTGGGAGTAACAACTACACCCTACTTCTGGCCCAGGAATGCGCTCGAGGGCTGTAACTTCCCCCAACACGCGGTGGTACTGCCGTGGCATGGCTGGAGGGGTCGCTTCGAAGGGGAGGGAGTAGCCCCTTCGGACGATTTGCAGCACCCACCTGTCCAATGTGATGGAGCGCCAGTGGAGGAGGTGATGGCGAACCCTGCCCTCCACTGGCGTCGAATGGGCCTGAAAGCTCGGACTAGGAAGGCTTTGAGGCGGATGCTGCGGGGGTGGATGTGAACTGGCCTCGCCGCTTTCCCCTGGCACTGCCACAGCGGTTACCACGTCCGCCGCCGCGCTGGATGTTAGTCTGTGGCCCGTGGCTGGCAGGACTTGAGGAGGCGTCCATTCCTTGGCCATGAAAGGAGCGACAGGCAGAAGTTTGCTGGCGCTGGCCCAACAGGCCCAAGGATTTGGCCGTAGCCCTGGAGTCCTTGAAACGCTCAAGAGCACTGTCTGTCTTGTCACCAAAAAGGCGACGGCCATCAAACGGCATGTCCATGAAGGAATTCTGGACATCAGCCGAAAAGTTGGCGGACCTCAGGCAGGCGTGGCGGCGAAACGCCACCGTCGTGGAAATCTCCCTGCCCAGCGAGTCCATGGTGTCCAGCCCACATCGGATAGAGTACCGTGCTGCATCCCGCCCTTCTGCAAGGGCTTGCATGAGTTTGACCCGGCCCTTCTCCGGGCAAGCTGGCAGAACGTCCGCGACCGTGTCTCACAGAGAGTGGGTATTACGGCCCAAAAGGCAAGCGGTGTTGCCCAACCGCAATCCCAGACTAAGTGAGAACAGCTTCTTACCGAACTGCCCATACTTTTGGATTCCCGATCAGGTGGAATAGTCGGGAATGCGGTCTGGGAGTTAGAGGCCTAGATTACCAGGCTTTCGGGGGTGGGGTGGGTGGACGGGAAGCTAGGGTCGCCCGGTGGCGCCTGGCCACGTTCCGAACTACAGGGGGACCTATAGCGGGCCTGGACCAAGTGCCCAACAGAATGTAAGTAAGGGCCTCATTAAACGGCAGTAGAGGCTCTGAAGAGCTTGCCTGCGGTTTAAGGACCTCAGTGAGGAGGTTAGTCCTCACGGCCGCGACGGGGAGCTCAAGACCCAAGGCCTTGGCCGCCCTCGTCAGCACCACGCTGTAAGCAGCCCCCTCCTCCGTAGCCACGGTAGGAGGGGAGACAAAGCCAGTGTCGGGCGAAGTGTCCAAACCACTAGCCTCCCCTAGATCCACGACCCAGTCCTGAAACGACTGGCACTCATACCAGAGGGTCCTCAGACCCCTCCAAATCCCCCTCGCCACCCATCTCCTGATAGCCCGGTTCAAAGGATAGGGCCGGATCATAGAAGAATTGCTCTTCTCTCGGCGTCGAATGCGCGTCTAGCGACGCCGGTCCGACGCCGGATCCGGACCGAGGGAGGGACGGGGGAAGAAGTCGTCCTGGATCGGCGTCGGGGCGACACCCTCTAGGGGGGGGTCGGCGCCAGCGGAGGGGTCGTAGGGTCGACCAGCGGCGACCCGGATCAAGACCCTGTGGGGCCCTGCAGCGTCGGGACCGGAGTCGAAGCACCCGACGGCGCCGGGGCCAAAGCACCCGGCCCGCTTGGGCTCCCAGTCGGGGCCGTGGGGCCCGAAGGCACCACAGCAGGACCTGACTGAGGAGAGAGCGACCTCATGACCATGAGGAAGGCATCGATCTCCGGTGTCGCGTTTAGCCCAGGGACCGGCGGGTATGGAGCTGGCAGCGGCGCCTGCGACTCCGGCGGAGCCGCGTGGGCAGTGCCACCCGAACCCCGGGCTGCATCGCGCGAATGTCGGAAGAGCGATCTCGTCTCTTCGACTTCTTGTACCTCTTACCTGAAGACTTGGAGCCCGACAAATGGTGTCGACTCACCGAGCTTCGATGACTGTGGCCCCGCGACCGCTCCTTCGACCTCCTCCTCGACCTGGACCGTGAACGGCACGGGCCGACTGCCGGAGCTCGAGGTGCTTACGGGACCGATCCAGCCTAGCCTTCGACGTCGAGGCCCGGCAGTCGGGGCACGACTTGTCGTCATGGTCGGCCCCAAGGCAATACAGGCCCCGGCGATGGGGGACGGTAACCAACATCAGTCGGTTGCAATCGGCACAGGGCTTGAACCCGGGCATCCCTACCGGCACGGATAGTCTTACGACTCGAAACAGGATCAAAAAGATCGAAAAAGTTAGTAAAAAAGTGACTAAGGAGTACTGTTTTCTCCGGATCTGCGCTTGCTGGCGCGGAAGAAATGCGTTACTTACCTGTAACAGCAGTTATCCAGTATTGGTGTCTTTCATAGATTCACATGCCTGAATCATTCCCCGTCGTCGAGACGGGAGCCTCCGGTAAATAAAAAAGTAATGTCCATAGACATACATAGAGAGAAAAGGGTCCAAGGGTCTCCCCTTAGTAGCCTTTCCTTGTCCTTATGTAAAAAGGACCAAACTGACAGTCAGCCAATCAGCTCCGACCTCCCTCTAGAACCTTCCTGGGAGGAGCCTCAGTCCCTCAGATTTTCGTACGCACCCAGCTAGGTTTGGCGTAGTATAGTTCCGAGAGGGAAGTGAGTCCTTCCAGGGGAGGCGGGAGGGTTGCATGTGAATCTATGAAAGACACCAATACTGGATAACTGCTGTTACAGGTAAGTAACGCATTTCTTATCCAGTATTAGGGGTGTCTTTCATAGATTCACATGCCTGAATCAGAGTAGCTAGCAATCACAGTAGCACATTTGTAAAACAGAGTTGCTCTGCCGTCATAGTAGATAATGCATGTAATATCATACAATAAAGAGACAGCTTAGATATAATATCATCAGAGCAATAATGTGCATACCTGGAAGGCGGGATGTAGGAAGGCTCACCTTACTGAAAGAGATGGCGAAGCACCGCCTGGCCCACTGCCGCATCCTTCTGGAGTTCGATATCCAGGCAGTAGTGTCTGGAGAAAGTATGCGGTGACTTCCAGGTCGCCGCCCTGCAGATGTCCAGGATTGGCACTCCTGCAAACAGCGCCGCTGACGTGGACATCGCCCTGGTGGAATGAGCGGTAACATGATCATTCAGAGGCCGGCCGGCCTGTTCGTGGCAGAAGGAAATCGCCGAGGAGATCCATCTGGATATGCTTTGCTTCGTGAGTGGTAGGCCCATTCTTGGCCTGCTGTATGCCACGAACAGCTGTGAGGATTTCCTTAGATCCTTAGTCTTCTCCAGGTAGAACTTCAGGCACCTCATAAGGTCCAAAGAATGCAGTGACCTTTCCGCTGCTGTGGAAGGGTTGGCGAAGAAAGACCTAAGGACCAAAGGTTCGTTGAGATGGAAGTCCGACGGTACCTTTGGAATGAACTTAGGGTTTGGTCGCAGTATCACCCTATCATGTCTGAATTGTAGATAAGGTTCTTGAATGGACAAGGCCTGCAGCTCGCTGACCCTTCTGGCCGAAGTTAGAGCGAGCAAGAGTGCAGTTTTCCATGAAAGGTGTTGAAGCGATGCCCTGTGAATGGGTTCAAACGGGTGTCGCATGAGCTGGTTGAGTACCAGGTTAAGCTGCCAGGTGGGGGGTACCTTCCGAGGCCTCGGGAAGGATCTGTACAGTCCTTTGAGGAATTGTTTAACTAGCCGACTAGACCACAGGGATGGTCCTGTGATCGTTCTGGTGAACCTCGAGATTGCTGCCAGGTGGACTTTGATGGACGCATGCGCCAGTCCCGACTGGGCCAAATGCAGGAGGTATGGTAGTATTTGTTCTGGTGTGATGGTGAGTGGCTGTAAGCCCTGTTCCGAGCACCATCTGCAGAACCTCTTCCATTTGAGACCGTAGGTCTTGTTCGTACTGTCCGCTCTTGCTTTGGCTAGCACATCCCTGCAGTCTTGTGGGATATTCAGGCCCCCGAATTCTCTGTGCTCAGGAGCCAGGCTGATAATCTGAGCGATTGGAGGTTCGGGTGTTGCACTTGTCCGTTGGACATCGTCAGTAGGGCTGGGTGTTGGTGCAGTCGGATCGGTGATTTGATGGATAGTCGAAGCAGATCCGAGAACCAGTGTTGCCTCGGCCAGGACGGGGCGATCAAGATCAGGGTGCATGGTTCCGCTTTCATTTTCCTCAGGAGCCGTGGAATCATCGGGAATGGAGGAAAGGCTTATGCAAAGACGCTGTACCATCCGATGGAGAACGCATTTCCTAGTGATCCTGGTTGGGGATGCCAACTTGCGTAGCACGGGCATTTTGCGTTCCTCCTGGTGGCAAAGAGGTCGATGTTTGGGACTCCCCAAAGAGAGAAGATGTGAGTGAGGGCGCTGTCCGATAGTTCCCACTCGTGGGAGAGGGATTTTTGCCTGCTCAGGGCGTCCGCGATGGTATTGTCCCTTCCCGGCACGTATTCCGCTTTGAGTTGGATGTCGTGTAGTACCAGCCAGTTCCAGATCGTCTGTGATTCGCGTGAGAGCGAGAGTGAACGCGTTCCCCCTTGTTTGTTCAAATAGTGCATCGTCGTGGTGTTGTCCGTCCTGACGAGCACTGGGGATTTCTGGATGCGGGGTAGGAAGGCTTGTAGAGCCAGAAACACTGCTCTCAGCTCCAAGAGGTTGATATGGAGCAATTGCTCTTGAGAGTCCCATTTGCCGCTGATCTGTAGGTCCTGGAGCACCGCGCCCCAATCCTCTAGGGAGCCGTCTGTTGTTATCACCAGCGGAGATGCTGGGAGGAGAAACGGCAAGCCCACCATCAGGTTGTGACGACTTGTCCACCATTGTAGAGCTTTTGAAATCTTCGGTGTGATCCGAAGGATGTCTTCGAATGAGCCAGTGCTTTGTGTCCATTGGCTCGCGAGTGCCTCCTGTAAGGGCCGCATTCTGAGCCTGCAGTGTGGTATGAGGAGTATGCAGGAAGACATCATCCCGAGGAGGGAGGAGTAAGTCCGAACTTTCAGGTGCTTTCTCTTTGCCACAGCCGTGGCCAGAGATAAGATCCTGTCTGCTCTTTCTTTTGAGGGGAAGGCCTTCGTGCAGCTTGTGTCTAACATTGCCCCTAGGAAGGTAATTTTTGTTGCGGGCACCATGCATGATTTCTTGATATTGAGCGTCAATCCCAGATTTTGAAAGAGATTGGTGCAGGCGTTGGAGGACGTGACCGCGTCCCCAGGTGAGGGTGCTTTCACCAGCCAGTCGTCTAGGTAGGGGAAGACTTGGTGGCCCAGTTGGCGCAGGAATGCCGCCACAGGCGCAAGGCATTTCGTGAATATGCGCGGCGCGGACTTGAGGCCGAACGGCAGTACTTTGAACTGATAGTGACGGCCCGCCACCTCGAATCTTAGGAACTTTCGGTGAGTTTTGAGGATAGGGATGTGGTAATATGCATCCTGGAGATCCAGTGACACCATAAAATCTCCTTTCTCTAGAATGCCCAGGATTTCCTGAATTGTCACCATCCTGAATGATTGGCTTCGTAGGAAGGTGTTGAGCCCCCGGAGATCCAGGATGGGTCTCCACTTGTTTTCTTTTTGTTGAACAAGAAAGAAGTGGGAGTAAAATCCTTTCCCCTTCGAGGATGCCGGAACCCTTTCGATTGCTCCTTTTTGTAGCATTGTCGAAAGTTCCTTTAGAAGCAGGCGTGGATGTTTGTGTGTCCGTCTGCGTGGAGGGGTATTGGGAGGGATGGAGGTGAACTCGAGAGAGTGGCCAAATCGAATAATTTGAAGAACCCACCGGTCCGTGGTGATGTTCTGCCAATTGTGAAGGAAATGGGTCAGCTTTCCTCCAATCTGAAAGGACGGAGATGGTGTTCGGACTGGCTGGAGGAGGTGGTCACTGGCGGCCGCCAGCGCCCCTCTTGGTGTTTTTACCTCTGTAGGACGACCTTCCGAATGAAGACTGTCTGCCCTGTTGTTGCTTGTTTTGGTACTGGCCTTTTTGATTGTACGAGAATGAGGACGAGGACCTGTTGTGATATGAGCCTCTATAGGAGGATTGACCCCTGGGCTTGTTGCCACGAAAGGACTGGTTTCGGAACTGTAGAGATCCCAGGGCCCTTGCCGTGTCTGTGTCCTTTTTAATGGCCTGTAGGGCCTCGTCGACCTGTACTCCAAACAGGTGCTGGCCGTCGAAGGGCATGTCTAGAACCTTTGCCTGAACTTCTTGGCGGAATGAAGTGGCTTTGAGCCATCCCTGTCGTCTCAGCACAGCCGCTCCCGCAAGTTGACGGAAGCCTGTCATGGCTGCGTCGATAGCACAGTCTATGAGCTCCGCTGCAGAAGATTGACCCTCCACGAGGAGCGCTTTCACCTCACCCTGGACGTCATCAGGTAGTTCCTTTAGGTAAGGGGCAATGTCCTCCCATAATTGTCGATTGTAGCGTCCTAGCAAGGCAATGGAGTTGGCCACCTTGATGGACATGGCCGATGTGGAAGTGAAGCGCTTGCCTATTGTGTCCAGTTTCCTGCCCTCTTTATCCGGGGGAGCTGACAGTGGTGATGAAGGGTTGCGGGAGTTTTTCTGGGCCGCCTGCGTCACTACCGAGTCCGGTTTGGGGTGACCATTTAGGCAAGCCGCTGCAGTGAGTGGTGCCCTGTATTTTTTTATCAAGGCGTGGGACCACCGCTGGCACAGAAGCAGGAGTGAGCATTAGCTTCTTTCCCTGTTCCCACAAAAAGTCTATGATTGGAACAGCTTTTGCTGATTTTTGAGGCTGTTCCTTGAAGTCATGGAGGAAACAGTCCGTTTCCGTGGATTCCACCACCATGTGGAATCTCTTCGCCGCTCTCTCCACCAGCTTGTGGAAACCCGCAATGTCCACCGGTGGGGAGTCCGCTTGGCGTGGTTGTGGTGAAGCTGGGGATGATGTAATATATTCGTCCTCATCAGCCTGGTCCGAGTGGTCTGAGTGAACCTCCTGGACCTCTCCTTCCTCCAGTTCTTCCTCTTCCTCTTCTTCGTCCGAAGAGACCACCACTTGAGGATGAACTTCCTGGTGGGGTTGATGGCGAGGATGAGGGCGTTCCGGTGCGGACACCTGAACATGCACTGGAGGTGTCTGATCTTCCTTGTCCCCTGGTGCGGGACTTTCAGGTGCTTGACCTCCTTTGCTAGGTTCCGGAAAGCGCCGCTTGTAGTCTTGCACAAGAAGTTTCAAGTCATCCACCAGTGTCGCCGGCAGGCATATCATGGGGGTGACTTCGGTGTGGACAGTGGCTTGGACCGAGTGCTCCTGATACGTGAATTCGTCCTGTTCCTCATCAGTGCTTTGGCATTTTATGTGGAGGTCTGTGAGAGAAGTAGCGGGATTCAGATGGTCATCCTCCTCGGATTCCTCGCTTTGGAAAATTTCTTGAGGTGGTTGTTTTTCCACCTTGCTAGGAGACGTCGTTTCCGGGGTAATTATTGACTTTTCCTGTTTGGTATACTGAATGGTAGAGCTCGTAGTCGTCGAGGGATCCGTCGACGGTGGTAGCATCATGTACGGCGTCTCCACCAGCTTTGATTTCTTCCATGTTTCGTTCGTCGTCGAATCGCTCGTCGACGGTGTCGTCGTCGAGCCCGTCGTCGACGGTGTCTTCGTCGACGGTGTCTTCGTCGACGGTGTCTTCGTCGACGGTGTCTTCGTCGACGGTGTCTTCGTCGACGGGCTCGTCGCCGACGAGCCGGGCGTCGACGAGGTCTTCGTCGACGGAGGGGTTGACGAAGGGATCTTGGTCGTCGACGACTGCGCAGCCGTCGTCGTCATCGACGGTGCCTTCGTAGACGATTGTCTCGTCGACGAGTCTCTCGTCGACACTCTCGTCAACGACGGTTTGGACGACGATGTGCTCGTCGCTGTTGATGGCGTCGTCGACGGTGTAGTCTTCGTCGACATTGTCAGGGGAATAATTGAAGAAACAGGCCTACCTGTAGATGAAGAGGAAGTAGTCATCGTCGTTGAAGCTGAGGGCGACGATGCCGATGTGGTAGACACCGTGGTTTTTACTGAGGTAGTCCTCTGGCTTTGTCTGGAGGACGGAGCGGGCATTTTGAAGGTTTTATCTTCCTTCGCCGACACTGAGGATGACGCCGATCTCGCCTCAGAAGACTTTTTGTGAGTCTTCGCAGGAGGAGTGTCTGAGTGGCCCGGGGAAGCGTCCCTTGGCCTCTTGCTCGAGACAGCAGAAGTTCTGGAAACGCTGCTCACAGAGGACTCTGGATTGTCCCTGTTCTTAAGCCTGTCCAGCCAGATCAGAAGGCGACCTTCTCTGTCTCTCACGGTCTTTTTGGGAAAAGACCGACAGATTGCGCATTTTTCCGAATTATGATCCGGGTAAAGGCAATACAGGCACAGGTCGTGTTTGTCATCCACATGAATCCTTTTCTTACTGCAGGAAGAGCAGGCCCTGAACAGGGCTTTCTTCCCCAAGTCAGACATGAAAAAGGCAGTATAAACACACACTTACTTCAGGGGTAGTGTGTTGAGGAAGTCCTTGAAGAGTTTTTAGTTTCAGAGAAACTTCCAAGAGAGTTTGATGGTTTTTAGTAATAATCCTGAGGAGAGCTCAGGCTGGAGACTCCCTAGCACAACGTGCGGTAGAAAATCTGAGGGACTGAGGCTCCTCCCAGGAAGGTTCTAGAGGGAGGTCGGAGCTGATTGGCTGACTATGTCAGTTTGGTCCTTTTTACATCAGGACAAGGAAAGGCTACTAAGGGGAGACCCTTGGACCCTTTTCTCTCTATGTATGTCTATGGACATTACTTTTTTATTTACCGGAGGCTCCCGTCTCGACGACGGGGAATGATTCAGGCATGTGAATCTATGAAAGACACCCCTAATACTGGATAAAAAAGAAGAACTGATGTCAGCATGCGAGGGCGGTGTCTAAGTACTCCGACGACGGCATCCCGGCGCCAACGACGCGGACGACGGACGCAGAGCCGCAGACGACGCCTACCAACACACAGGGGTACTGCTACGCAAAACTTTCCAGATCTAGTCTGACGTCTGGGGATATATTGAGGTAAGGAATCTAACACTAACCTGTTTCTTTCAGATTGATTTGTTAAATAGACCAAAGGATAAAAAGTTGATGTTAAAACATTAAATACCATTGCACTCGCTCTTAATAAAGGCAAGATCACGATTGATTATGTGTATCATAGCGGAGGAGGTGGAGAAAAGGATACGTAGATTTCAGTAGCATCATCTTGTCGGTAAACAGTTCTCTAGGTTTCTTAAGTAATGAAATGATGTACGGCAGAAATGAGTTTTTATAAATGTACATAATGCGTACATTATTGCTTGTGCTAATCTGAAAAAAATAAGAAACAATGTGGTGCCGCACACAATGCAACTTCCCAGGTGAGATAGAGATTTGAGAGGTAGTTTCCAATTATGAACTCTATTATTGCTTAGCCCAACTGCAAAAGCCATTACGTGGTTTGCAGGATCACCTTGGGCGGAGCGAAGTTTAAGGACAGGGGAGCTTTCGCATATCAAAGCCATGATGTTAACTGTGGTAAAGGCAAAGGACACACCGGCATTTGACTAGGGTGTATATATTTTTGTGCTAAGTGCTTATGCAAGAAAGAGAAAACTTATATCTCAGTGTCCTAATTGGGGTGTGGGTTACCTAAGGAACTGGTTGCACCCCAAAGTGGGACACCTAAGGCATTTGTACAGTGGGAGACCTGTGTGACTCATGGACCTCAAAACTTTCCATGACAGCACTCAGGATTGTAGTATTCCTACAGGTGAAATCCTGAATTACTGCAGGTTTAGAAGGGAAACCGGTCCCAGGATGCTTGTTTCCAGTCCAAGGAGTTCCCGGTTTGGGAGTTCGGGCTGGAATATTCCCATGAGGAGCAGGGTCAAGACTGATTTGCATATTGCTGTGTCCTAACTGGGATGGCTTAGTGAGCAAAAGAATGATGGATTCAACCCAGATCTCTCTACTTCGGGTGAATGTTTGATTTATTTAGCATTCCGTCCATAATTTATTGCTGCACCACTTCTCACCCAATACCCACACGTGGGTCCCTTGCTCGTTGTGCCACTGGATTCAAGCTAGCCTGGCTGATATGGGGTGATAACCCAAAACCAGTCGGTAGGAAGCTGGCTCTGTTTATGGTATGCCACTTGTGGTTATACCATGCACAGAGTCCAGGGGTTCCCCAAAAATGTACAGGGCTCAATGTAAAACTTAAAGTGCTCTATTAGTGGTAGTGTGGGCGAGCAGCCTTAGGCCTAAGACAGAGGAGTCTAAGACATTTATTGCACCACACTGACCAATAATGGACACGCAAATCAAAAAGGGAATCCACACCAATTTTATAAAAATAAGCTTTGTTTATACTTTATTTTAAGACCAAGATCTTTTCAATAAAGCAAGTTTTTAGATAAAAATACTTTCAAAAGTCGACAATGCAATTTTTGAACAGTTCAATATTATCCTATAGAGGGAAACACTAATGAGGTTAGACAGATAAGTACGCAACTTACAATTCAAGTCTTCGGGCTCAAAGGTCAGCAAGCAGGAAGGGTCGGGTGAGTACCAACACTGCACCACCAGTGGCACAGGGGTGGCCGGGTGCAGAGGTCAAAATCAGAGTGCGGCCCAAAGAGTGTAAATGGAGACTTGGGTTGCTTGAGGCCACAGTGCTTCAAGGTAGGTAAATCGGTTTGAGGGGCCAAGCTTTGGGAGTTAGGTCAAGCACAGGGGAGCCCACAAGTAGCATGAAACATACATTACCAGTGGCACAGGGGCAGGTGGGTGTAGAGTTTAATTTCAGCATCGGGCGCCCAATGCTTTTTAAAGGAGATTCTCCTTTTTGGAAACAGGCTGCAGGCTTCAAACCGGAGGGTGCAGGCAGGAAACCAGAAACAGCAGGTAAGTTGGGATGTTGTGGGCCACTGGGGCACCGCTGGTCAAGCTCCCCAAAGCCCAGTGGCTGCGCGTGCAGGGGTGCCTTTAGAAGTCAGATTTCTTCTTACCAGGCTGGTCGCGGTTGGCAGGACCCTTTGAATTCACACTGCAGACACGGTCGTGGAGTTCAGTCAACACTGGGTTTGAGGTCAGGATCGCTAGGAAGACTTCACTGGACAGGAGAACTAATCAGACTGAGGCCATGGGCATAGGGTGCAGAGTAGGCAGGACTCGCGGTTCCAGATGCACAGGAGTCCTTTGAGTTGATTTCTTCTGGACAGGTCTGCTGTCCACAGGCGATTGGAGTCTTTTTCAAGGGTAGCAATCCTCCCAGGGTTTTCCGAGGTCGCTGGTGCAAGACAGGTCGCGGTTTCATTGCAGGCTCTTCAAAGCGGGAAACGGGAAACAGGCCGGCAATGCTAGGACCGAGGCAGTCGTCTTCAGGCTTCTCTGCAGGGATGTCTTCTTAGGTCATCGCAGATCTAGTTTTCAAGTCTAGGGGGCCACCTAAATACAAACGTTTAGGGGCGTTTTATGAAAGTAGCAGGTAGAGCAAATGGGCACCTTACCTGGGGTGACTACACCCTCAATTATGCCTCCCTCCTGTGGAAGGGGGCATAGACCTAGCCCCGATTTGAGGGGTCAGCCCATTTTCAAGATGGGGACTGAAAGATGTGCTTCACCTCACTTCCTCACCTTAGAGGTGGAATTGGCAGAGGTGGGCACACCTCATTCTTCTAGGTTTTCAGGCTGTTTTTCCCCACCCAAAGTAGAGATGTTAACTTGGGGCCTTCATCTGCTGCTAGCAGCAGAGGCTGGGGGTCGAATTACAAAGGCAGCCGTCCTATGAAGCTTCCGCTTCGAGCAATGGCTCATCCGGGGGAGAAGGTGCGACACCTCTGCCCAGGATGTGCATTGTTTCTGGTCCCAGAGAGCAAAGGCTCTCCACCCAGTGGTCCAGAAACATGCCTGTGTCTGGCCAGGGTTGGTAGGTTTTCAGGGGGGACCTCTCTGATGTGCCATCTAAGTACATGGTTTAACAAATCTCACACTGGCATCAGTGTGGATTTAATAAAAGGAGTTGTTTGGTACCAAACCCTCCTGGGTTCAGTGAAGCCATCATGGTACTGTGGAACTCAAGTTTTCGAGTTCCCAGCCCATGTACTTTCAATGGCTTCCCTGGCACTTACAATATTAAGTAATAGACTTGAATACTGTAGGGGCATATCTGCTCATGCAGATATGCCAACACCTGGGATATATAGTGCAGCTTGCCTTAGGGCTGGTACGGCCTGCTAGAGGGATGATTAACCTATAACTTGGGCAGTGCTAGGTGGCATGGCACACAGGAAGTGTGCCTTGTTGACTTTGTTTTGTCTGCACTAGATCATGCATGCTGCAGTAGCAGTCTGCGTGGCCTAGGTGATGGGTTCCCAGGGGAACCTCTTCAGTTCCAATGCCCTTGGTACCCATGTACCTTTTAAGTTATAAGGAAAGAAAACTAGTACTGGGACAATGGACAACAGGGACCCACTACTCTAAACAAAAAGTTACATCTAAAGCCACGCAAAAACTGTGTGGGGGGGTACTGCAACCGAAACCCATTCTCACACAGTCCCAGGATGCTTGTTTCCAGTCCAGGCAGGGCCCGGCTTGGGAATTAGGGCTGGGTCCAAACTGGGGTGGCGTAGTGGGCCAAAAAACGATGATTCAACTCCGATCTCTTGACTGGCGGTGAATGTTTGATTTACTCAGCATTCCATCGATCATTCGTTGCCGCAACATTTTTAGAAAGTCGCATTTTCTTGTTCGAACCATTTGGCGCCTGCAGCATGTATCCTGGGTCACATGACTAGGTGTAGCTGGCAGTTGGTCTTTGTGTATTGCTCAGACAGTAAGACACAGGTAATAGCTGTTGGCAGGATGGGCCATCTCGGATTTTGTTAGGGGGAGGAGCTGTCACCTACTGCACTTGCACATCACATAGGCTCTGCCCAAGCACCAAGAGTTTCACACTAGTTGTTGTGCCTCCAGACAAACTGTGGCCAGGGCAGGGAGGCAAGAAATTCTCGACATCTCCTGGGGTGGAACCCTTTGGAAACTTCTATGTCAAAGCCGGCACCCTGGATAAATAGTGAACATACAGACAACTCTTCAGTACACGTCTGGACCTGTGGTACATTCGGAAGGACTGCTGTACTGCAAGAAGGACTAATAACATGCTGCAGAGTGAGGAGTACTGGAGCTGCATCTTGAACCTAGGACACCACAGTGATTCCAAGGGCTATCTGGCAGGCCTTCTGATTAGAGCCTTGAGGCTCCAACCACCTGGACTCTGCCTGCTGTGATTCCTGCCCCCCCAAGAGGTGCAATCCCAGTCCTGGACCCTTGTAAGTGGGCATGAAGATGTCTTGCCAGCCCAGCTGTGGTCTCTTGGGCAGAACAGATGCTGTATGACATATTTCCTCGCAGCTCCACATCGGAAGGGACACTGCACGATGCATCTAGACGCAGGATCTCGCATTGCAGCTTGTCGGAAGCGCTGCTGTGTGACGCATCACTGACGTAGGACTTCACATCGTAAGCCTTTCTCGACAGCATCCACGACAGTGATGCAGGACCTCACATCGCAGCCTGCAGCTTCTTCTGAACCACTGCTGAGCAACACATCCTCAACACAGTGTGAGAAGTTGGCCTGGCATATGCTGTCCACTAGTCTAGTGGGCACCTTGCACCAGTCTAAACGACCCTTACTGAAGGTAGGTTTAAAGACAGCCTTTATAGAAAGCTATCCGAGTGGTACCTGTGGAGAGCAGCCTTCAGGCTAAGTCTTGAAGGAATGTAAAGCAGCTTGTTTTACCAGTCTATAATCTCCTGAATAGCCAAATGAAAGGAGAACCACAGGTATATATAAATTATATATGTATTTATTCTGAACACACCTCTCTAGGCTCTTTATGAGGCTAGAGGCAAAAGTAGACAAGTTAAACTTGAGTAGCACACAGTAAATTAGCACAGTATATGTTTTGCCCTAGGGGCCTCACAAACCATATACGAAGAAAGTGCTATAAGTACCGCTGTGAGCATAGAGACGAGGCCTAGGGTTTGTAAAACCGCTGGGGTAATCAGGAACTACCCAAGATAGGGACTTAGGAGAACCACGGGGGACACATGCAGCGTCTAAACACATCCGCGAATCACCATTGACTTCTACGGAGAAAGTTGCGATTAGATTTTTAAAGATTAAGGACACTTAGGAGTGGACTAGGAACAAACCCCTTTAGTACTGGGCAGTTCGAGAGTCAAGAACCACGGGAGCACCGAAGTACTTGTGTTACCTCACCATGGGAAGCTGGGTGCATAGGTGTTTTTTCGTGCCGGGTTTCATCGTCGTTTCCTATGGAGAGCTGCAAAGAAGTGCTGCAGGCGACCAGATGAAAAGTGTCCTGATGGATCCAAGGGGGGAATCGAATATCTGAAGAACCTGCAAGCAGAGGGGATAGAGTCTGTCACTTGCCAGTGACCAGGGAGGCAGTAAAAAGATGCCCATCGATGTCGGGTGATTTCAGGTGCAGGAGGTGAAGCTTGACTCTTCAGTCACGAGGACCAGGGGGCGTCTACGACAACCAGGAGCTGGATTTGAGCTGTCCCACGTTGGATGTCGAGTGCTGAAGCGTCGGTATCCGGATTGGACCCAACAAGCCTTGGCAACAGCAACCCCCGCAGAATGCAAAGATTAGCTTCAGTGCAGACCAGCAAGGTCTGAGGGACTCACCCTTTGGAGGAGAGTCAGGGCACGTCTGGAGCAACCAGGAAAGCCCAAGAAACAAAAGTTGCCTTCGTGGGGACCCACCAGTCCACGGATCAGGGATCGCGAAGGAGCCTCGAGCAGAATTGCTAAAAGCGGGCCCACAGAACACGTGTGGAGTGTAAGACCACAATCTTCGGTGCAGATGGTGCTCAGGGCTTGGACTACAAGCAGCTCAATGCACAACTTCGGGAAAGCTCGGGAAGTAGATGCACTAGCAAATATGCACGGTGTCCAGGAGTTCCAGTCCCACGTCTCTCGTGATGGCTACAGGTCTCAGCTTTGCTGTAGTCTCGTGTCGGCCTCGGAGAAGTCTGGAAGTCCGTGTCCTGTGTCCCAGATTCTTCGGGATCCGGCGGGGCCTCGAAAAAGCAGACCGGCAAGGTGCTTCTTTGGTGCCTGTTTGAATAGGGGGGGGGGTCACTCCTTGACCTCAAGGGAGATCCTTCCGTCTTCTAGTCGAAATAGAATGTCGAAGTTCCAGAATATATGTTGCAGAGTTTCGTCCAGGGTAATCTAAAGTCCTAGGGACTGGCTTCCTATACTTATACAAAATTTAGGGGATGGACTAACTCTCAGGTCCCACCAATCGCAGGACCTGGGGAGGGGTGGTTACACCCCTTCCCCTTTGTCCAGTTTCGCGGATAGGGACACCAGGGAACTTGTGTGCCCCAATACACTAAAGCCTGTCTGGGGAAGTGGTTACACCTACCCAGACAGGCTTAAGACCCCCCTGTCTGGGGAGGTGGTTACACCTCCCTGGACAGGAAACCTATTGTCCAGGCCTCCCCTGCTGGAGTTTCGTCCAGCAGCAGGAGGTCAGACTCGTGTCTGTGGCAGCAGCATCCATTTTGTGATGCTAAACTCTTTAAAACTATTACCGGGTAAATGTGTACATACCTTCTCCCTGTAGAAGGGTGGAATTCTACCCCCGCCGCCAGGACAGGAGGGGAAGGGGGGTGGGGTAGGATTCCAAAGTGTTTGACACCAAACACGACATGTTTTGATGCAGCCATTCCAAAGTTAGCATTTACCCTGAGGGTATAATGCACTTAAGAGTATGGCTGTATCACAGAACAGCTATAAGGAAGGGATTCCGAAAGCTGCAGAGGGGCTCATGCTTGGGCACCCTCTCACACAAAACCAAGCACTCTGCCTTCAGGATTGTCAAGGCCTGCCATAGGAGTATCTTAAAGGCTTATATCTGTCTGTATATATAGATAGATAGAGGTATACTTTAGGTTTGTATGTGTCTGTATATATTGGTAGATATCGGTACAGTATATCTAAGTAAGGGTTGCTTACACCACCTTACCCATGCTGCAGTAGCAGACCTGTGGTGCCATTTTGGAAGACTTCCTAGGGGTGACATAATACATGCTTCAGCCCCGGGTAGGCCTCTGAGGTACCTATGCCCTTGGTACCTAAGGTACCATATTCTAGGGACTCACAAGGGTACCCCAGTAACCAATCTGGGGTGTACCTAATGTACATGCAATCAAATTAGAGAGGAAGCAGCTAGGCTGGGGTTCTGGTTAGCAGGGCCCCAGCCAGACTAAAGTCGATAAATCAGTGAAACACAGCAACAAGTGGGGGTAACCATAGTAAGCAGATCCTACTCTCCTACACACAGGAATACACAATGCTCCACAACCAGGATTTAAGGTACTTTGTTCAGTGGACCTAACCTGCTGCCTGTATCTAGTCCATGCTACATCGCAGTCGGCCTGAACGTGTGACTTTATCTCAGTCCAGCGCGACCAGATAGTCACAGTTGGCACTTTGTGCTTCTTAGCACTAATTTTACTTAAATCTTTACAATTTCTTACCTCTGGTTCTACCAATTTGATTTTTTGTTGTTTTGGCCTAAATAAATTCATGTTTTATTAACCTATTTGTCTATATTGGTGTAAGGTCTTTCGTGTTTTTTTTTTTACTTCATTTCAGTTTGTGTGCTGCATAAATAATGTACACATTGACTCTAAGTTAAGCCTTACTGCTTATGTGGCAAGCTACCAGAGGTTTACGCACAGGTTCATTTAGGGTTTGCTTGTGTGTCACACTGACAAGTATTGTGGTTGCTGCTTGAGTAGGGTTTCATCCCCCCTCAACCAGTAACCCAATTTCCTACACTCTTCATGTGAGTGCCAACAGCATGAAAGATCCAGTGTTAATGAGAAATGAGAGAATAAGTAAAGCTGAATGAAGAAACAAGTTACTTACCTGTAACTACAGTTATCCAGTATTGGTATTTTTCACAGATTCACATGCCTGAATCATTCCCTGTCGTCGTAGTGGGAGTCCCATGGAACATAAATAAAGTAGTAGGTAAAAATTAGTACCTTTACAAAAGCTATTAGGTTAGTAACCATATATTATATAGCCTGGTAGTCTCCTTTTACAAAAAGGACCAAAGTAAAAACTCAGCCAATCACCCTCTAGAACCTTCCGCAGAGAGGCTGAGTGTAGTTAGTACAGTATTCTAGAGGTGCTTCTTCGGGGAGGTGGGTGGGGGGGTTGCATGTGAATCTATGAAAGATACCAATACTGGATAACTGTAGTTACAGGTAGGTAAGTGAATGAATGAATGAATCAATGAAAATATTTGTAGAGCGCACTGCTGCCGAGGCGTCCTGGCGCTATGGAAACTCAACACAACACTATCACAAATTATTGTTGAGTAAAAAGCCAGGTTTTAATGTCCCTCCGGAACATCCTTCTGTTCAATTCCTTTCTCAAAAGAGTAGGAGCTGAATTCCATAATTTAGAAGCAAGAAAGGAGAAACGTTTTCCTCCCCATCTTACTATCATTATCTTGGGAAATATGACCAACCCAAGCGTGGCTGATCTTAACTCACGTGCGGGTATGTACCGGGGAAACCAGGACTGCACATCCTCTGCCACACCACCAAACAGAGCTTTGTGTACCAGACAGAGTGATTTGAACTCAATGCGTCTTCGTACCGGGAGCCAGTGAAGTTGTTTCAAGGCAGATGAGGTGGGATGGTGTTTTGGTAAGTTAAGTAAGACTCTGGCCGCCGCGTTTTGGATTGATTGCAGTTTGGTCACTTGTCTTACCCCGGCTCCCAGGTACAGAGCGTTGCCATAGTCAATTTTTGAAAGAATTGTGGCAATTATCACAGTTTTCCTCAAAATAAGAGGAATAAATGGAAGGATCTTTTTCAACTGTTTAAGCATAAAGAAACAGGCTGATGACAGTTGATTGATCTGTGCATCCCAGTTAAGCTTATCAAACATAAAGCCAAGATTTTTTACTTTAGTTACTGGCACTGGACAGGCCCCTGCTGAGGATGGCCACCAATGCTGGCCCCAAATGGCAGACTTTTGTCCAAACTCTATTACTTCCGTTTTTTCTGTATTTAATTTTAAAAAGTTGTCACTCATCCAATTCATCAAGGCCGAGATGCAATTAGAAAATTTGTCTGCCATTTCATCATCTGCCTGGGTTACTGATACTATCAGCTGAGTGTCACCAGCATATGACACCAGCGAGAGCCCAAAACTCTTTATTAGTTTTGCCAATGGGGCAACATAAATATTTAAAAGAGTGGGGGATAATGCTGATCCCGGAGGGACACCTCCCGGTAACACAAATTCCTCTGACTGAAGTCCCTCCCAGTGGATGATTTGTTTTCGGGATGCCAGAAAAGAGGACAATAAGGCTAAAACTGAATCTGAGATACCAATGCCCTGTAGCCTTTGAATTAACACCAGATGGTTCACAGTATCAAAGGCTGCTGTTAAATCTAGCAGAACCAGATTAGCCCTACCCCCGAGTCCATGACCTTACGTATATCCTCAGCTACCATAAGCAAGGCGGTTTCTGTAGAGTGGTTCGAGCGGAAACCATGCTGGGTATTCAAGAATATTATAAGATTCTAGGAAGGATGTCATCTCTATATTCATGGCCCTCTCTAATACTTTGGCAGGAAATGGTAAACAGGAAATGGGATGAAAGTTTTTTTCGTCCAACTGGTCAAGCTTGGGCTTCTTTAAGAGGGGATAAATACAGGCCGTTTTCCACTGTGAAGGATATACTCCGGAGGAAAGAATGGCATTTAGCACAGGGGTCAGAACAGAACTAATTTCCTCTGGGGCCAAATGTATTATGGACGATGGACACGGATCCAGAGCGGAGCCAGATTTAATTTGGGGCAACATACGAGCTACATTCTCTTTTGTCAGAACAGAGAAATGAGATAAACCATGTACTCCAACCTTAAGTGTAGATTGCACTGGATCCTTTCCCTTAGAGTTTTCAGCTTTACTGGAAAATTCATTATGTACCTATTGAACCTTACTCCGAAAGAAAAAGGCTAATTTATTTACAAAATCTTGGTCAGGAGTAAAAGTTACATCCAGAGGACATTTCAGTAGTGAAGTAACTGTTTGAAATAACTCCTTAGGGACATTTGCCGCCTCTTGGATTTTAAGAGTGAAAAAAGTAGTTTTAGCCAGAATGATAGCGGTTTTGTATTCATAAAGTGTCGCACAATAAACCTGCTTCAGAGCTGCATCTTATTTTATTATCCAAGCACAATCTTTTTGCTGGCATTTGATTTTTAATGCTTTAAGGTCCGCGGAGTACCATGGGGGCGAGAATTTCTTTAGTTGTAATTTTTGAGTTTTTTCAGGGGCTATCTTATTGGATGCCTTATTAAGCCAACTGTAGAATTCCCAAGCAGCATGATTTGAATCAGACCATATCAAAGGCTACGAATCAAGTGCAGACAGTAACTTGTTTCTTATCCAGTACTGGGGTATCTTTCATAGATTCACATGCATGAATCAGAATAGTAAGCAGTTCCTGATCTGTGTGTGTTCTGCGTTTTGTCTGTGTTGTGTGTGCATATATATATGTATGTATATATCTATCAAACCACGCTTGTTTCCCAAGGAAAGCACAGCACACTCCGGGATCTTTTGAGGGCTTTATTTTGATTAAAATTGCGCAGTGATGACAGTCCATGAAACGCTGGGGCATACGCGTTTCAGCAATACATCGCCTTTGTCTGTGCCGGTTTTACTGGCTTCTTGTTGTGTCAGGGGGTCCATACAGGGTACAGCTGCTGTTAATTCCGCCCCGTTTAAATTCTCTTTACGCCACTCCTCTGCACTTATTTCACGTTAACACACCCACGAGCAAAGCATGCTGGTACCTGAAGTCCGGGTGGGCGGCTGCAGTTACAGTGACGGTCCATATATACAGTGGTGTCCCCAAATTGATGAGCACGGGCCACACACCAGCTTGAGTGCCCGGGGTTGGTTTTAAAACAAAGTCGTCTGTGGATTCCTTGTTCAGGCACACAGTGTTGCCTCCTCTCTCCCCAATACAGCGCATACAGCCTGCTGGCAAAATACCTGCTGGGGAGGGGAGCTTGTTTTTGCCTACAATGCAATATGCAATATTGTATACAATGCTGGTGTGCCCAAGTGCTCCAGACCAAGAGGGTCTGCCGCATGTCAGCAACCAGCTTGCTGACTTTACACCAAACCACAGTGGTTTCCCAAGGAAAGCACGGCACACTCCGGAATCTTTTGAGGGCTTTATTTTGATTAAAATTGCGCAGTGATGACAGTCCATGAAATGCTGGGGCATACGCGTTTCAGCAGTACATCGCCTTCGCGTTTCAGCAGTACATCGCCTTCGTCTGTGCCGGTTTCATATATATACATAGAAACATATGCATGAATATACGTATAATGTAGCCATATGCATGTAGCCAAAGAGAAGCACCCTTGTGAACGGTGGGTAGTGCTTCAATAACGTGATATGCAATACCAGTCAAAAGATCAAATATTCAAATATGAAACATGTTATACATTTAAAAGACGTATATAACAATAAAACCTCTCTTTAAAGAGGCTTACCTTAAGAGAATAGGTTTCTTAACACTGCCTGTCCCACTGATGAGTCAGCACGCTGTGATGATTCCAGGCAGTAACGCTTTGCAAATGTGTGCGTCGTCTGCCACATAGCAGCTCTGCAGATTTTTTCAAGTGGCACTCCGGCAAAAAGAGCAGTTGATGGAGGAACTGATCTAGTGGAGTGCGCTCTCACAGTATTTGATAAAGGCTTGCCAGCCTTGTCATGAAAAAATTGAATAGCATTCGCTATCCACCT
Source organism: Lissotriton vulgaris (assembly GCF_964263255.1). Taxonomy (NCBI): domain Eukaryota; kingdom Metazoa; phylum Chordata; class Amphibia; order Caudata; family Salamandridae; genus Lissotriton; species Lissotriton vulgaris. Next base: position 1,230,551,277 of record NC_141693.1, read on the forward strand.
GGCTATGGTAAGTTTAGAGACTGGAGTTCCTTGAAAGGTTTGATCATAAGCTGTAAATAGCGGATTCGATTTCCTTATGTACCTAGTCCTTTGTAAATAAAATGTAAGACATCTCTTGAGGTCTAAAAAGTGTAGTGCTCTATCAGCAGGCAAGGCTGGGTTAGGGAAGAAAGTTCTTAGAATGACTGGTTAATTCAAATGGAAGGGAGTAGGGACCTTAGGAATGAACTTGGGGTTCGCTCTTAGAATAACCATCTGATCAGTCAATCGCAGAGACGGATGGAAAATAGTGAAGGCCTGTATCTAATTAACCCTCCTTGTCAAAGTCAGAGCTAGAAGTGCGACTTTCCAAGTCAAATACTTCAATCCTGCCTTGTGAATGGGCTCAAATGGTTGTTTTAGCAACTAAGACAACACTACAATAAAGCTGCCATTCTGGAGGTAGAGTTTTGATGGACATAAAAGCTCTAAATAGTCGCTTCCTGAATTGTTTTACCACTCTTGATGACCATAAAGTCAGAGTATGTGGCGATTGTATCGTGAAATGGACGCCAGGTGAACTTGCACCGACGACTGAGAAAGGCCAAATCTTGCTAGAGAAAGCAAGTATGGCAAAATGTCTTCCGGAGCAGAGAGAAATGGATCAATCACCGTACATTTGCACCATATACAGAAGCGCTTCCACTTAAGCTTGTAAGTCTTGTTGGTACTTTCAGCCCTAGATTTGCCAATAATGTATTTGCAGTCTTGGTCAATGTTCAAGCCTCTAAATGCCAAGAACTCAGGAGCCATGCATGCAGCTGCAGAGAAGCTGGTTCCAGGTGACGAACTTGGCCCTTGTTCTGTGTTAACAGAGTTGACGTTGGAACCAGACGGATGGGCTGCAATTCTGAGAGAAGGAGTTCCGAGTACCAATGTTGCCTGGGCCACCTGGGAGCTATCAGAATGATGCCGCAACTCTCCCCTATCATCTTCGTGAGGATCCTGGGTATTAGAGTAATGGGGGAAAAGCATATGCATAGATCCCTGACCATCTCATCAAAAGAGCATTCCCTCGAGAGTTTGGGAGAGGGAATCTGCTTGCATAGAATTGGTATTTGGAGTTGAGGTGGGTCGCAAATGCATCCAGCGCAGTTTTCCCCCAGATTGCAAATATCATGTCCAGCTGTGCTTGTTCCAGCTCCCATTCGTGACAGCTGTTGCTCGTCCTGCTCAAGGTATCCGCTAAGGTATTCCGGAGACCTGGGACATGCTTTGCTGTCAGTGAGATGTGATGGAGCAACAGCCAGTCCACAAATGCTGCGCATCTTGTGACATTGAGAGATTTTGTGCCTCCTTGCTTGTTGATATAAAACATGCTTGTGGTGTAGTCCGTCCGGATCAACGCCGCAGACCCTTGCATTAGAGGAAGGAAAGCCAAAAGAGATAGGAAAATGGCTTTCAGCTCCAGTCTGTTTATGTGCATCTGCTGTTGGGCCAAGGACCACTTCCCTTGAACTTGTAGGACCTACAAGTGTCCTCCCCAACCTTCCATAAAAGCATCTGTTGTTACTACGTAATCTGGGATGACTGGAAGAAAAGACTGACCTTGGGACAGATGTGAAGTCTGGATTCCACCATCTCAGGGCCTCCTTCCTCCGAGAAGTGACTATTACGTCGAAGGAGCCGGAGGTCTGAATCCATTGACGTTGCAGTTCCTCTTGAAGAGGTCTCAAGTGCAAACGAGTTAGTGACACAAGATCTATTGCAGAAGAGATCATTCCCAGTAGAGATTTGAACACTCACAGAAACACACTTTTTTTCTGCACAGCTCGAGTGCTAATGCCCGTAATCTGTGCTGTCTTTCTTCGGAAAGGAAAGCTTTGTTCTGGAGGGTGTTCAGTTTGGCTCCCAGAAATGTTATCTGGTTTGAGAAGATTGCGGATTTCTGATAATTGACAGAGACCCAGCTTGTGGAAAAGAGATAGGCAATCTTTAGTTGCATTCTCCACTAGGCGAGAAGACGGCGCCTTTAGCAGCCAGTCGTCGAGGTAAGGGAATACCTGATGACCTTTGCTTCGCAAGGCTGCTGCAACTGGAGCAAACGTCCATTGAGCCGATTTGAGGCCAACTGGAAGAACTCTGAATTGATAGTGTTTACCAGCCACTGTGAACCTTAGGAATTTTCTGTGTTTTGGGTGAAGGACATGGAAGTATGCATCCTCGAGATCCAATGAAGTTATAAAATCGCCCTTGTCGAGTCAATTTAGGATGCAGTGGAGTTGTGTGGCTCACTGGTTAGAGGCGGCAGACCCGGAAGCAGGAGTCGGCCCGGGACCAGGGTTCAGATCCCCACGCGGCAGGGCCGTGGACGAGGGTCAGCGGACTCGATAATTCTCGCCTCAGTGCCTACTCTAACCAGGGGTCCCACTCAGCAAATCTGGGCATTAGCTTGCCTAATCTCCACAACGGCCCCATCAACGCCGGGGATGCCTGGGAAAGCCAGGACTGGTTCCCCAGCGGTATACCGCGCCAGGATACTCCAGTAGTAATTGTGCGCGTTACAAAACAGCTTACACCATAACATAACATATCCGAAAGAGTGAGCATTTTGAAAGTCTGTCTCTTTAAGAATTTGTTCAATTTTCTGAGGTCTAGGATAGGCCTCCACTCTCCCGACTTTTTTCGAATGAGAAAGAAGCGGATGTAAAAGCCTTTTCTCCTTTGGGAAAAGGGGACCTTTTCTATAGCCCCTTTCTATAACCCGGGCTTCTTTGTTGAGTAAGTGAAGGTGAGAGGGGTGCGATCCCCTGGGAGGGGTATTGGGAGGTTTTTGGATGAAATCCAATGTGTGACCATAAGAGATGAGATCCAAGACCCACTTGTCCAAAGTGATGTCTTGCCACTGATCGATGGGTTCTGAGATTGTCGCACCAGTCTGGAAGGAAAGGGAAGCAGCTGTCACCCTGTTGAAATCACTGCTTGCGGCCGGTGTCACGGCCTTGGGATCCCGGCTTTCGTTTGGAGCCCTGTCTGGAGAAACCAGCTGTATTTGCCTGGCAGTAAGATTGCTGCTGGTAACCTTGATGGTATTGCAGTTGATAGGTTTGATAGGATTGGGAACGTTAGTAATTCCCTCTATATTTGGAAAAGCCCCTAACTCGGGCTCCCCGAAAGGGCGCTTTGCGGTATTGTATGGTTACAAGCGCTTTAGCAGTGTCCATATCTATTTTGATGGAGGTCAGTGTCATCAATATGGCTGCCGAACACTGTCCCCATGATAGGCCAAATCCAAAATTTTGGTCTGAACTTCAGGGCAGACATTTCTTGCCTTCAACCACCCTTGACGCTGTAAAACGGCAGCGCCAGCTAATTGCCTGGAACCTGTGCAATGTTCGTAGCAATGGCAAGGATTTCCAACGCTGCTCTCTTACCTTCTATGAGAATTTTTAGAAACTCCTCCTTGCTATCTTCAGGGATGACTTCTTTCAATTAACCTATGTCAGACCACATTTGTCTATTATAACGTGCTAAAATGGCCAAAGCATTAGCCGCCTAAACAGACTGCAGCCATTGATGAGAACTTCTTTCCAATTGAATCAAGGAGTCGAGCTTCTTTGTCTGTTGGAGAAATTATAGGCGTAGATGTATTTTTTTTACCTTGTCTGAGCCACCTGGAAGATCACAGAGTCTGGTTTAGGGTGACTTATAAGACCCGCAAGAGAACCCTCTGGTGCTCTATATTTTTTGTCCAATCTTGGAAGCACAGGAACCACAGAAGCTTGAGTCTTGATGACCTCGATTACTTCTTCCCAAATATGATCAATTATGGGTATTGATATGACAGTTTTTCTTGCCTGGTCCTTAAAATCACAAAGGAAACAGTCCAACTGGTGCACCACTGTAGGAAGATGAAATCTACTAGTGGCCCTATCCATAATGTTGTGAAACCCTCAGATATCCTCTGGAGGGGAGTCCGAGGGATGATGAGGCGGAGGGGATGGCGTTGGTGCTATATAGTCATCCCACTCATCCGCTGGTGGAGTGGGGTCTGTAATTTCTCCTTCTTGCTCATCCTCTGATGTAGTAGGGTCATCTTTGGGAGGCGGTGGAGTGGTCGGAGGTGGAGGCTGCGGTGCTTGTGGACGCACCTGCAGAGGTGGAAGAGGCGCAACAATTTCCTCATGAGGAGGAAATCTTTTATAGTCGACCTACATATTCCGGAGGTCTAAAATTAATGCCGGAGGAAATTGTTATGGGAGCTGTCTAGGCTGTTGGTACTGAACAGGATGGTAAAACTGCTCCTCATCCTCCTATTAGTCATCCTCCTCCTGATATTTCACATTAAGTTAAGAAGGACTTTGTGCGGCTTGAAACCGGCATTGGTCATCATCTGAATCCTCAATATACAGCAGATGGCTTGGAGGTAACAGAGACATTGTTGGTGTCCTGAATTGAGGCTGTGCAGATCGTTGAAATGGAGTTGATGGAACTGTTAGTCTCGTTGACACTGATAAATTTTCGTCATCGACGGTACAGTCACAGCCGGTGAGATTGCCATCGTTGGGACATCTCCCGTCGGTGTTGGCGTAGACAGTTGCATTCTCATCAACGATGGTATCTTCTTCGACGATGGGATTTTCGTCAACGGTTTCGTCGCCGTCATCGATGTCTTCATCGACAATAGCGTTGTTGACAGGCTCGTTGACGATGAAGAATTTGCTCACCGTCGACGATAAAGGCAGCGTTGACGGTAAGGGAACTTTAATATTGGCTGCTGACGTGGTTAACGTCGCCGACGATTTCGACGAGGAGAGGTTCACAATAGTAGTCGTCAACGTGGAAGCAGGCGTCGACGGTGAACTTGACGATGAAGACTTTTGACCCGATTTACCTTTAGCAAGGCCAGAAGATCCTTGTTTTTCGACTGGCGCTCCTGAGGACTGAGGGGAACCAATCTCTGAGGAGACCTTCGGCTGATTCTCCTTTTTTCAAGATACTTTGGCCAGTTGAGAGACTTTAGATTGTTGCATTCTCTCTTCAGGCTGCCCCTCGGGCGACCTGGGCCTCTTAGTTGACAAAGAGGACGTTTTGCTATCCACATCAGAGGAAGCAGACTCCTTCTTTAGCCAAATTAGAAGTCTTCCACCTCTATCCCTTAGGGTTTTAGTGCATAAGGCCTGGCAGATCTTGCAATTTTTTGTCTCATTGTTGGGATAGAGACAATAGAGACAGTCCTTATATGCATCATCCACATGCACTCTCTTCTTCCCACAGGATTTACAGGCTCCAAATAATCCAATTTTATCAAACATTCTTAGTAAAAAAAGCTGAAAGTAACTTATGTGAAAAAGTGAAGAAAACTGAGCCGAGCTCAGGGAGACTCCCTCATACAACAAACTGCGGTGAAAATCTGAAGCGACTCAGCCTCTCTGGGGAAGGATCTAGAGGGTGCTGGTTGCGGATTGGCCGAGTTTTTACTTTGGTCCTCTTTAGGTCTCGCCTGACCTAGCGCATGCGCTGTTGGGGAGACATTTAGTAGGCGCTTTAAAACGTGCTACCACAAGCTGCTTAGGCTGGTCTAGCGCTTGCGTTCACGCGCCCGTGCACGCACGCCCAGCTTTCAGCGTGCGATCAGGCACCATCTGTCTTTCCTCCTTGCTTTCTCAATGCTCCCCCCCCCCCCCCCCCCCCCCGGGCTGCTTTCACTTTCGCTTGCAACTTTGAAACTGAGTGCGGCGCCGCTTCACGGACACCGCGCTCGGTTTATTTATATATTTCCTAACTTTAGCACTCAGGGCAGCGCCCGCTTCAAGGACACCACACTCAGAAGTTAATATATAAAGAAACCGAGCATGTGTCCATGAAGCGGCACCGCGCTCAGTTTGAAACTAAAGCGCAAACGCTCGTTTCCTCCTGAGCATAGTCCCACTCTAGTCAAATGCAAAAATAGCTCTTCTCCAGTTAGCAATTATCGATAAACTGGACTGAGTAAGTCACCAGCCTTATCCCCTCCCCTGCTTTACAGATCCCTTTGAACTTTTTGGGTGCTTCCACTTTCTTCCTCTTAGATTCTGAGAGATTACGGTGATGTTGTAGCATCTGAGATAATTTTCTAGTCTTTTTAAAGTTCAGGAATTCAAAAGTGTATGAGTCGGACTTGAATCCTTAGCATGGTTCCCAGTCAGCTGTTGTGTAATTCAGGGATCATCCCTACTAACTGCAGTAACAAATTAATCGAGACCCTGCATCAGCTGTTCATATCTATACCAATGATACACAAGGAGTCTGTAGGCTAATAAACAATTCCACATTAAATCTCTTCCATGTCATCAACGGATTTTACTTGATTAACATCTTGACTTTACTGAGTCGGAGTGAAAAAAAAAACAGAATTTATGCTAGTTATTCGTAAAGGAAAAGTAAGTAAATACAAAACATGATATAGTTTTTTGCAAGTAGAATCTGTCTGCGTACACATATATGGCACTCTGCGGTCTCACATCACAATGGAGCATGGAAAGTTATAACTCTGGCACATTAATCAGTGATACACATACACTGAAATAAAAAAACGAGCCATGCAATCAGCTAAATAAGTAGTGGTTCGATGGAAGGGGCACTAATTTATATTTGTCTTGTCAAGCAGCAGGGTTTTACTTTTGCAGGAAAAACGACAGAAAGGCAAAATAGTAATAAAAAAACAAAAAAGATTTTATTAGGCCCAAGTAAAAACCCGCTGGCAAACCCTCACCAAGGCAGAAGTCCTGTCCTACCCGTTGAAGAGAACTGCCGGCTATATACCTGTCTGCCTGGCAGTCTTCAAAGCCATCAGCGGCCCATCCTTATGGGCAGAGGATCCCCTGACAGAGTCCCTGTCGGGCTGAGGAAAGGTCAGCCTAGCAGGAACTCTATGTTCAGGCCATGCAGCCAGGCGCTGTACATGTGATCAATGTTCAGGCGCTTCGCTGCCTGAACTGAACTTTGCAGGGCTGAAGATGTCACAGCTCCTGTAGCGTGTATGAATGTATGTGCATATGCGAGTGCTTGATGTGAGTGGATGTGGGCACGAGTGAATGCATGGATGTGTGTACTTGTGTGGGGCCCACACCGGCATTACCGGCTACCACTACTTAAACCGAACAGGCCAACAATCGGAAGCCCACACACCAAAGTAAATTGTCCCTGATATGCGTGAAGTTTCTTCCTGGACTTGATGCATATTTTTGATTCTTTTTTTGCATGGTACTTCAGACAAGAACAATTAGCAGACGGACTCCCCACTCTAAATAGGGTGTTATTTAGAGGCCTTGTGCCTCCTGGCTTAAGGGTTTATCACTCAAGAGACATAAGGCTCTGCTGTCAGAAACATGGGATTTCTCCCATCACTAAATGAGGAGGAGACCCTGCAGGTTTAGTGTGGTGAGATTCCGGTCAGTGCGTGGCTGTGCTTCCACTCCCTTAAACCCCCAATGATGGCCTTAGTGGTTTGTGAATTTTCACTTTTTTTCTCTATTTGTTAGTATTTATTTCTTTTGCTTTAAAATCAATCTATACACTTCAGGCTTCTATTATTATTTTCCAGGCAAGGATCAGGCACACAGTTATGTAACGGTTTCCAAGAAAGAAATGTGTCCAAGTTGGGTTTCAACTGCTGTTCACTCACTGTTTAAAGAATCTATAAGATTATATGCTGGACTGGTTGGGAAAGACTTGCTGTGGGCCTATTATCACAAACTTACAGGGGATTAGAGCCCATCCATTGGTTGACTTTATTCTAACTCATTTGCTTGCTTCTTATGTGATGGCTATCCTCAATGTTGCGTTTACCACCCCAAACTCCCCATGCCCCCTTCAAACATAGCCTCTTTTTCATCTTCTTCGCTGGCTGGCTTATGTCCTTCCAATGCTCACTTCTAGGCAACTACGTGTTTTTCCTTTTGTTTAAAGGCTCTGACAGAGTGCTTGTGTTTGTTTCTGCTACTTCCCCCTTGTTTTTGCACCCTGTATTTGGCTTCTTTCTCTTGTGACTCCTTGCTCTCACTTTCAAGCGTACGTATCCTCCTGCGCCTTATGGTGTCTTCCTTGTATGCTTCCCTGCCCCTGTGTTGCCGTCTCCCTCATGCCCCTGCCATCTCCCAACTGCTTTCCAAAACCCATCTTCCGCCCACCATCCCCAGACCGACGGCCAGGCAGAGAGAACAAACCACACCATGGAACAGTATCTCCAATGCCTGCTACTAGCAGTGGATAGGGAATGGGCAGAAGTCCTGTGGATGGTGGAATATGCCTACAATAACAACATGCATTCCGCCATAGATATGTCTCCCTTCTATTGCCTCCAGGGTAAACACCCTCGTACTACGGCTTGGGACGAGCCTCAGCACAGTCCTCTGCCTACGGTTCAGGCTTATCATGCAAAACTGCACAAACTCTGGCAACAAGCCCGGTACGAATTGGCCAAGGCTAAAGAAGACTACAAGCAGTTCGCCAATTCCCACAGGAGGATGGAACCGAAGTACAAGAAAGGAGACCGGGTACGGCTTTCCATCCGCAACCTCAACGTGCACGGTCCTAAGAAGCTTCTGTCTCGCTTTGTGGGACCCTACGTCATTGAAAAGGTAGTCAACCCTGTGGCCATGAAACTAACATTGCCGCCTCAGATGAAGGTGCACCCTGTCTTTCACGTCTCCCTGCTGCGTGCTGCTCATCCTGAGTGCACGGTCTCTTCCCCTCCGTCCCCGATTCTCAGGGATGATCACCTTGAATACGAGGTCAGGGCTATACTGGGTTCACGTCGTACTAGGGGACGGATGTACTATCTAGTTCACTGGAAGGGGTACGGTCCTGAAGAGCGATCCTGGGAACCCCTGTCCCATGTGCGTAATGCTCCCCAGTTGGTCCGCGCATTCCACATCAACCACCCGTTGAGCCCTCGCCCTGCCACTCCTGTCTGAGCTGTGGGGTTGGTGGGGGGGGGGGGGGGGGGGGGGGTTTGGTCTTGGGAGGGGGTGCTGTCATGGTTCCCGGGGTCCAATTTCCGCAGCGCGTTTCCTTTCTTCACGCATGCGTGATCAGGCTTCCTCTCCTCCTCCCACAGGCGGGCAGGTTGCGGTCTATTTATTGAGACCGGATGCCGCCAGCATACTTCAGCGCTTCCGGGGGAAACCACAAACCACAGCGGTTCCCCCCCGGTCCAGCGCTTCTGATTAACGCCAAAGACTTACCGCTTTGCCTGCTCCAGTTTGTGAACCCGCATGCTCGTTTCCGCGCTGGGCCTCTTTACAGGTATTTCCTGAAATGCCGCGCTGGAGCGCTACAAACACCGCGCTGGAGCGCTTACAGGCTGCCTACAGACACCGCGCTGGAGTGTTAATCCTGTTACCTGAATACACCGCGCTGGAGCGCTTGTTTGGGCTTTACTTTATTTGTATTTAGTTTGGGATCTTATCTCCCCGCGCAGGAGCGCTTCTTTGTTTCTTTCTACTTTGAGCAGGAGCGCTTATTTCCTTTTTAGGTCTCGCCTGTCGATGCGCATGCGCATCGAGCTTGCGAGACTATGGGGGCTTATCCACTCTTGAACCAACTTGCAAGGAATCGTGGCGATTCCTTGCAGTGCCCGTGACTTTTAAGCTCAATGCGCATGCGCATTGAGCTTAAAGGCGCATGCACATCAGTTCCCTCATCCGCACGTCGCATTTCTCATCCCCAGCTCCCCTCCCCAGCTCCGCCCCCTCACTTCTTGATTGCACGGCCGCTAGGCCGTGCCTCCCCTACTCTCCTCCCCCTCCTCCTCCTACTCTGCCTGCCGTGTCGCACCTCTCCCCTCTCCCCGCTCCGCCCCCTGCACACTGGCCTGAATTGTACCGAAGACTGGTTAGGAGACTACGCTCCAGTCATACCCGACAGTGCGAGCAAGCCATCCGTCAGATGTATGACCCTTGCCCGTTTTTCCTTCATTAAGATTGCCCTGTTTCACCGGATTGACCGGTGAGTTTCCACTAGGACTTTCCCAGACTTCGGCTAATTTTTTTACCATTGTTCATTTCCCGCCAACCACCCTTTCAGCCCAACTGATTCCCTCCCGTTTTCTGCCCTCACAGATCTGAACACAAGCACCTATTCAGGTATTTACCATATCACTCACTCCGACCCCCTTTTCACTATTATCACCGGCCATATGGGCACTTCGTTTGGGATCATATTTTAGCCATAGGCCGACTCGGCATCTGAAATGTAATTTGTATTGTACACTGCGTCTCCTTTAAATGTTTTTCTAAACAGTGCGGTTTATGACACAGGCTCTCTGCCGGCTCCTCAATAGCCACCAACTAGTCACGGTGTCACCCTTCTCCTGCCATGGCTTTGATAATCATTATTCCCCATTTACCGAAATGTTTATGAATTGTCTAGTGCGTTTTCCCTTTTACACATGTGGCAACCATCTTTTTCACCGTGCACGTTTCTCTGAACTATTCTTACAGTACCGTTCCTCACTTTTGGCATGACTCAAATTAGATTTTACTGTTTTTTCCACCTCGTTATTTTGAGATTCTTTCCTTTATTATATGGCTCACATTTGGCATCATCCGCACGTCGCATTTCTCATCCCCAGCTCCCCTCCCCAGCTCCGCCCCCTCACTTCTTGATTGCACAGCCGCTAGGCCGTGCCTCCCCTACTCTCCTCCTCCCCCCTCCTCACCCTACTCTGCCTGCCGTGTCGCACCTCTCCCCTCTCCGCCCCCTGCACACTGGCCTGAATTGTACCGAAGACTGGTTAGGAGACTACGCTCCAGTCATACCCGACAGTGTGTGCAAGCCATCCGTCAGATGCATGACCCTTGCCCGTTTTTCCTTCATTAAGATTGCCCTGTTTCACCGGATTGACCGGTGAGTTACCACTAGGACTTTCCCAGACTTCGGCTAATTTTTTTACCATTGTTCATTTCCCGCCAACCACCCTTTCAGCCCAACTGATTCCCTCCTGTTTTCTGCCCTCACAGATCTGAACACAAGCACCTATTCAGGTATTTACCATATCACTCACTCCGACCCCCTTTTCACTATTATCAACGGCCATATGGGCACTTCGTTTGGGATCATATTTTAGCCATAGGCCGACTCGGCATCTGAAATGTAATTTGTATTGTACACTGCGTCTCCTTTAAATGTTTTTCTAAACAGTGCGGTTTATGACACAGGCTCTCTGCCGGCTCCTCAATAGCCACCAACTAGTCGCGGTGTCACCCTTCTCCTGCCATGGCTTTGATAATCATTATTCCTCATTTACCGAAATGTTTATGAATTGTCTAGTGCGTTTTCCCTTTTACACATGTGGCAACCATCTTTTTCACCGTGCACGTTTCTCTGAACTATTCTTACAGTATCGTTCCTCACTTTTGGCATGACTCAAATTAGATTTTACTGTTTTATCCACCTCGTTATTTTGAGATTCTTTCCTTTATTATATGGCTCACATTTGGCATGACTCAAATTCGATTTTACTATGTTTTACCACCTCGATATTTTGAGATTCTTTACTGTACTATATGGCTCGTCGGTTTTTGGAACTCCATCGATACGATCTCACATTCATTTGGTAATTACAACCTGCATAATCTGGATTTTGTTTGTGAACTCAATACTCTCCCGACTGTCATGGATTAGCCACTATGTCTCTACTGTTTCCACTTCCCTCTCACTCTCTCCTCTCTCCTTTCTCACCCTCTCCCTCTCTCTCTCCTCTCTTTACCTTCCCCCTGCTCTCCTTTTCCCCCTCTCCCCATCTCCCCCTCTGCCTGCTCTCCTCTCTCTCCCTCTTCCTCCCCTCTCTCCCCCCTCCGTCCTTCGCTCTCGTCGTTCCCCTCTCTTCTTACCCTCCCTCTCTCCCTCTCCCTCTCTTACTTTACCTCACTTCCCTCTCCCTCTCTCCCTCTCTTCCCTCTCCTCTCCCCGTCTCCGTCTCTCTCCTCCATCCCCCTCGATCTCTCCTCTCTCCCCCTCTCTCTCTCCCCCCTCCCCTCTATCTCCTCTCTCCCCCTCTTTACCCTCTCCTTTTTCTCCCTCTCCCCATCTCCCTCTCTGCCTGCTCTCCTCTCGTTCTCCCTCCCCTCTCTCTCCCCTCTGTCCTTCGCTCTCGTCCTCCCTCTCTCTTCTTACCCTCCCTCTCTCCCTCTACCCTCTCTCCCTTTCCCTCTCTCCCTTTCCATCACTTCCCTCTCCCTCTCTCCCTTTCCCTCTCCTCTCTCCCTGTCTGTCCCTCTCTCCTCCATCCCCCTCTCCTCTCTCCCCCTCTCTCCACTCCGTCCTTTGCTCTCGTCCTCCCCCTCTCTTCTTACTCTCCCTCTACCCTCTCTTCCTTTCCCTCTCTTCCTTTCACTCACTTCCCTCTCCCCCTTTCCCTCTCTTCCCTCTCCTCTCCCCGTCTCTCTCTCCTCCATCCCCCTCTCTCTCCTCTCTCCCTCTCTTTACCCTCTCCTTTTTCTCCCTCTCCCCATCTCCCCCTCTGCCTGCTCTCCTCTCTCCCTCCCCTCTCTCTCCCCTCCGTCCTTCGCTCTCGTCCTCCCCCTCTCTTCTTACCCTCCCTCTACCCTCTCTCCCCTTCCCTCTCTCCATTTCCCTCACTTCCCTCTCCATTTCCCTCACTTCCCTCTCTCCCTTTCCCTCTCCTCTCTCCCTCTCCTCTCTCCCCGCTCCGTCTATCTCTTCTCTCTCCCCCTCTCTCTCCCCCTCTCCCTCTGCTCTCCCCCTCTCTCTCCTCTCTCCCCCTCTCTCCCCCCCTCTCTCTCTTCTCTCTCTTCTCTCTCTCTTCTCTCTCCCCCTCTCTCTCCTCTCTCCCTCTCTTTACCCTCTCCTTTTTCTCACTCTCCCCATCTCCCCTCTCACCACTCAACACTCTACCCTCTCACCACTCACCACTACACTCCCTCTCCAATCCCTCTCTCTCTCTCTCCTCACTCACCTCTCTCTCGCCTCTCTCGCCTCTCTCCCCTCTCCTCACTCACCCCTCTCCTCACTCTCCAGGCCTGACTCTCTCCTCCCCTCTCACCACTCTCCCCTCTCACCACTACTCTCCCCTCTCACCACAGCATCACTCAGCACCAACACAGCATCACTCAGCACCACCACAGCACCACTCAGCACCACCACAGCACCACTCAGCACCACCACAGCATCACTCAGCACCACCACAGCATCACTCAGCACCACCACAGCATCACTCAGCACCACCACAGCATCACTCAGCACCACCACAGCATCACTCAGCACCACCACAGCATCACTCAGCACCACCACAGCACCACTCAGCACCACCACAGCACCACCACAGCATCACTCAGCACCACCACATTATCACTCAGCACCACCACATTATCACTCAGCACCACCACAGCACCACTTGTTCAAATATGTTCTCTCCATGTTTCAAGCTTTATTACAATTGTCACAAAAAAATGTTAAATAATGCTATAGGTGTCACATTTGCAAATTCTATAAATATTGGCATTTACAATAACAAAATTAATACGTTTGCTATTATAAAAACATAAACATGACTAAAAAAATTATTACATTTACAAGACCAATAGCTCCAACTTTTCTAATGCGAGACCTATTGCATTTCCAATGCTTGTTGTTATGTACGCTGAAGAACTACTTGCAGTCCCAGCTATTATTTTGCCTAGTTTCCTGAGAGCCTCACAGAGCTGAGGTTACTGACCTGTGGGGTTGTTTGTACTTACCCTATTCGTAGCTGTGGAGCGCTACACTTCTTCTGTTTTCCCTGAAGACATCTCCACGAAGGGTCCTACCAATCCCGAGGTAAGAGCTGGTAAGAGCTGGTCCGCATGCGCGCAGGAGGTAGAACCTAGAGAGGGTACTTCCTGAGCCGGATATAACTGGGTCCCTCTGTCTTCCCTACAGCCAGAGTCGACGGTCCTTCCTAATCACCAAGGGTGGTCCTCTTCAGGTCTTCCGAGCACCATCCCTGTCATCTCTGGCTACCATCCCCGGTCCCATCTTCATCCCGGTTGATGTACACTCCGTAGACAGGGGTAAGGAGTGTACGGGGGAGAGAGCTCCTGTCGTCTCCGCTAGAATACTTCACAAGCAGCAGGTAAGTCTTGTGGGGTACCTGACAATTAGTAAAGTAAGAACCAAATTGAGGACCCTTTGCGGCATACAGTGCAAGCTAGATGGAACATGTGCTAAAGACCATTTAGGACCCTGCTTACAAGAGGGACTAGAAAATGTAGGGCTGATCTGGCAGCCGCAGAAAGGCTGAACTAGCAGATATATAACCTTTCAATGTGCCTAATGCAGAGCCCTGCTAAGGCAAGAATAAACAAAAGATCTTGGGAAAAGGGTGCAGATAAAGGGTCAACCTGTTTGTCTGTATACCATGACACAAGCTTGCACCAATGGCCGTTGTTTACAGTCTTGGGGGAGGTACACCGAGCTGCCAAAACAACATTACAGACTTCAGGCGGAAGGTCGAAATTGGTCAACTGTCACCTCTTAATCTACACAAATAAAAGTGTGTTGATAGATTCAGGTTGCGAACTTCCCCATACAGCAGCAACAGGAGATCCTCCCGAAGAGGAAGCCTAATTGGAAGTCAATGGACATGTTCAACAGCTTGAGATCAGGGACTCTCAGGGCCCTGTCCAGAACTGCAAGGATGACTTGGGCCTGGTCATTTCTGCTCCCCTTGAGACCTCTGGGCAGGAGTGGATTTGGCAAAAAGACGGACAGGAGGCGGAGCTCCATTCGAGATGAAAAACGTCTCAGAGCGAGAGCCACCTTGGAAACTCCCATCCGGAGAACTGATGCTGCGCATGCTCTGTGGTCGCCTGGGACGACTCCTGGTGGCCCACAGCGCTGGGCACCGCGCCAACACCCACGGACCACTCACGCAACCTGGGATTTATCCTGGACTCCTCTCACGATGACCAAGCAAGTCAACGCCATCTCATCCTCATGCTTCAACAACCTGCGCATGCTCCGAAAGATCTTCAGGTGGATCCCTACCGGAACAAGAAAGACGGTCACCCAGGTCCTCGTCACCGGCCGACTGGACTACAGGAACGCTCTATATGCAGGACCCACAGCCAAACTTCAGAAAAGACTCCAGCGCTTACAGAACGCATCCACACGACTCATCCTCAACATCCCTCACCACAGCCACATATCTGCCCACCTGAGAGACATGCACTGGCTCCCAGTCAGCAAAAGGATCACGTTCAGACTCCTCACCCATGCACACAAAGCGCTCCACGACATGGGACCGAATACCTCAACAACCGCCTCACGTTCTACAATCCAACCCGCCAGCTCCGCTCGCCCCGCCCGCCCCGCCCTCGCCACCGTCCCACAGATTCACAGAACCACCACAGGAGGAAGATCGTTTTCCTACCTAGCTGCCAAGATGTGGAACTTCCTCCCCACCCACCTGACGACTGACCCAGGACCATCTCACCTTCAGGAAACACTTCCAAGGCCTGGCTATTCGGGGGGAGGAGCTTAGCGCGCATCCAAGATGGTCGCGTGAGCACAGAGCTCCCGAGACCCTTGCCGCCTCCCGCATCTATCCTGGCACAGATCCTGATACAGACGACGGGTTTTAATGGATATCACCCTGCTGACACAGAAGCTCTTTTCAGAAATCGAATCGGCTGCCGGGAACCGGACTTACTCCACTTTGAACTTTTGCGGCCTACACCGATTAGCAGCCCGGGTCTTGGATCCCAGAGATACCCAGGTGGCAATTGAACAACAGCGGCCGGTGGAGATCTGCCAGTGCCCCTGACGTACTTTCGGTTTCGTTTTTGGCCTTTGTCTATCGTAACCTGCCGCCATTTGACTTTGTTGGCTCATGGTCTACCACCGGTTGAACGCTTGCCCTCTGCCCTTAGTCTCTAGACTCTGCAAGTCAGATTTGTGAGGAGCCATTCAAACCAGATCCCAAAGGCCCCTCCGGGGCGCGCCGCTCAAGATGGCGGGCAAGTCGGATAGCGAGAAGCGGACCTCCAAGGGCGCGCACCGAGGGGGTGCCATCCAATCAACATTATGGACCGCTACACCCGTCCAAAAGGATCCCCTAGTGGTGTCGGTAAAGCTCTGGATGAGACTGGGGATGGCTCCTCAGTGACAGAAGAATTGACACTGCAAGACGTTATGGGCGCCATTGCAAGCATGAAGACATCCATGGGTCAGCAATACGAAACATTGGCTTCAAAGATTGACACGGTGGCTATCGATGTCAACTTGATTAGGACTGATCTGGCGAAGACCAATGAACGGATGAAGTCTTTGGATATTAAGACCGCCAGCCTTACGACCGACGTATCGATCTTCAGACAGAAGTTCGTAATCTGCGGTCCTCTAATGATTTGTTTGCCCGTCGGCTGGATGACTTCGAAAGTCGAGCTAGGCGCAACAATGTGCGTATCATCGGGGTTCCGGAGAAGTCCACTGAATTAACGACGGATCTCCTTGTAGAGGACCTCATACTGAACCATCTCGCCCCCAAGGGCCTCAGTAACTTTTTTGCAGTGGAGCGTGCACACAGAGTTCCAGGTGGGAAACATAAGCCGGGCGCCCCTCCACGGCCTATCATAGCCAGGATGTTCAACTTCAGGGACAGGGACGCTATCCTACAGGCATCGCGGGCCAACGGCCCCACGAAATTCGAGAATGTGACCATCGGTTTCTACCCTGACTTCACGCAGGCTGTCCAAAAACAACGGATGGGATTCCTGGGGGTGAGACTTGGGGACATGGGCTTGAAATACGCTATGCTCTTCCCTGCCCGACTACGTATTGAGTCCATGGAACGTGCGCTCTTCTTTGACCGGCCAGAGGTCGTCAGTGACTGGCTTGATACTTTGCCGACGCATCGAGACCGCCCGGAGCAGTCAGGGGGCGCTGAAGGTAGCCCCTCAGAGCAGGAGGAGTGAGAGTCGACCGGCATGCGTGCTCTATGGATGATGACTTTTTGTGCTTGTATGTATTTTGTAAATACCCAGAGGCGGTAGGGAACCGGGACTCTTCCTCCTTCAGGGGGTCTTTTCTCTTTTTGTAGATTAGTTTTCTATTGGGCGACAGGCACACTGCAAGGTGGGGTGGCTTTTTGGTCTAAAGCAGGGGTGAAGGGTGGAGGGGGGTGTTCGGGGAATTTCTTTGGGGTGGTGGGGGGAACTTTGTTTTATATTTGTTTACTTCGAGGCTACGTACTACTACATATCCTGACTTTGGTGTCTGTTTCATTATGGGAGGGGCTCGGTCCTCATTTCTAGGATGGGGGGTAGGGGGCTGAGGGTGCTAAGTTGGAATGTTAACGGTCTGGGAGACAGGATAAAGCGGGGGATAGTATTGCAGTATTTGAAACTTCTTTCCCCTGATGTAGTGTTGTTACAAGAAACACATTTGATAGGGAACACATGCCATGCACTGAATAGGCGGGGCTATCGTCTGGTGGCACACTCTGGATTCACTACTGGGTCGAGGGGGGCTGGCGTTCTTGTCAGGAACTCCCTCCCCCTGGAAATAGACAACACTATACTCGACGATAGGGGATGATATGCTGCTATCATGGGCAGGTGGGAGGGGAAGACGATGTCCATACTCTGTGCATGTCCCGCCAGGTTTGCAATCCACGTCGTTCTCTGATTTGGGAAAAGTGGTGTTGGGGCTCCACGAAGGTATTTTGGTTGTGGGTGGTGATTTCAATTCGGTTGTCTGTGGTAGGGAGGACCGCAGCCCCCCCACGGATCTCGCGAGATCGCAATCTTGGCTGGGTAACTTCCTGGAAACACTGGGTCTGGTGGACTGTTGGAGGCTGCTGCACCCCGGATAGGCACAATACACCTTTTATTGAGGCGCACATGGGAGCCTCTCAAGGCTTGATTATATCCTTGTGCCGGCGGTGCAGGCAGTCTCGGTGAGAGAAATTAGACACCTAGCCAGGGGTATCTCGGACCACTCCCCACTTTGGCTTTCTATTGATATACAGCTGGGAGCAGAGGGTCGAGTGGCTCCGATTAACCCCTGGCGCCTTCGCAATCCTAAAACCAGGGCTGGTGTGGTTAAGTCTATGGACTACTATTTCACTGAAAATGTGGGGTCAGTGTCTTCCTCCATTTCACTATGGGAGGCTTTCAAGACGGTAATCCGTGGCCAAACTTTGTCATTGATTGCTAGCGCAAAGAAAAGTAGGAATGAGGAGGTGGTGCGACCGGAGACCGAAATTACTGCCTTGGAGGAAGAACAGCAATCTGGGGTTACACAGGAGGGGCTACACGCTTTAGCCCTTAAACAGTCTGATTATAGAGCTCTGGTGACTGATGCGGCCAAGGCAATGAGTCGTGAGCAACAGGGGAGTCTGTATGACGTTGGAGATAAAGCGAGGAAATTGATTGCTTGGTTGGATAAAAGGGATAGACTGAATCGTGTTGTGCCTGTTGTGGAGAGAACGGATGGAGTGCAGGTTGTGGATCCGGTTGAGATAATGGAGGTCTTCGCACACCACTTCCAAAAGGTGTATGCTCCAGTTTCATACAGACCGGAGGAGGACTCGCACTTGTTACTTAGAGATATCGCATTGCCTAGCTTGTCTGACTCGGACAAAGAGCTTATGGAGGCGGAATTTTCTAACGATGAAATAGCGCTCGCCATCCGCTCCATCCGCTCGGGGAAAGCAACGGGCCCGAATGGCATCCCCATCGAACTGCACAAGTTGTGTCCCGACAAAATGGCGCCACACCTTCGTCAGATGTTTCTAGAATCGCGAGATGTTGGATCCCTTCCACAATATCAGAGACTAGCGTCCATTGTTGTCATTCATAAAGAAGGGAAACCCCAAGACCTATGCGCATCGTATAGACCGATATCGCTTTTGAACGCCGAACCCAAGATCTTGGCAAAACTCCTGGCGAACCGGCTGATAAAGGTGATCGGCGACCTGATACACCCAGATCAGTCCGGGTTTATTCCCCACCGCAACACCGCGCTCAACCTGCGTCGTCTTCACGGCGTCCTGGCAAGGGCAGAGTTGTTGCACGAGCCGGCCATCTTGGTCTCCTTAGCTGCCTCGATGGCCTTCGACACGGTGGAATGGCCATATTTATGGGCGGCCCTTGTGAAATTTGGTTTTGGTCCCGGTTTCATCGGTTAGGTTAAACTCCTATATGAGGAACCGTTGGCTCAGGTGGTGGTCAACAGCAGAGTCTCGGACTCCTTTGTTCTTGGGAGGGGTACGCGACAGGGGTGCCCTTTATCTCCATTGCTCTTCGCGCTTGCTTTAGAACCCCTTGCTGCGTGGCTGCGATGGGAACCGTCGCTTAAAGGCATTAGGTGGTCCCCTGATTTTGAGGACCGCATATCACTATACGCGGACGACATTCTGCTATATCGCACTTCCCCCCGGAAGTCACTGTGGGTACTGTTTGATGTACTGAGTTCGATCGGGAAGAATTCTGGTCTGGTGATTAATTGGGCTAAATCTAGTATTTATTTACTCAACGGAGAAGTACCCCTCTTGCCACGCGTCTGTCCGATACCGATCTCACACGTTGGTGTTAAATATTTGGGGATCTTTATATCACTTGACCCCGCAGCTTGATATGAGCGGAACCTGCTTCCCCCGCTTCTCCAGCTTAAATCCGATGTGACGGCTTGGGGCGGCCTACCGCTGTCCCCAGTTGGAAGGGCTGCTCTTTATAAGATGATGTCCCTTCCCCGATTCCTGTTTGCCGTCCAAAATACGCTTGATCTTGTGCCCGCCAGTCACTTTCGCGAGATTGAGAGCCTACAGAGGAAGCTGATATGGGGCAGGCACCCTCGCATTGCCTTAGCGAAGCTGACTTTGCCCTGGTATGATGGGGGCATCGCGTTGCCTGACATTAAACGTTACTATTGGGCATCCCAATTAAGTGCAATTAATCATGCAATGTACGGCCCCGTTCCAAATCCTGCATTTGAAATGGACAAATGGCAGCTGCCGGGAGGGAACTATAATAGGGCCCTATACTCCAGATCGACTGGAAAGAAATTGACTGGGCCCACCGGGGTCGCGGTACGGGTGTGGTGTAGTACAACCGCAGCTATGGGGTGGTCGGACAGATGGACTAGAGCGACCCCGCTCTACGCGGCGGAGAGATTGGGCAATCTTTGGACTACGAAAGGCTTTGAGAAGTGGGATCTTATCGGCATTAGCAGAGTCGGGGATCTCTGGATTAAGAACAGGGTCAAGACTTTGGACGAGCTCAAATCAGAATACGCACTAAGTGATAAGGAGCACTTTCGTTACATGCAGATCCGTCATGCGCTTGGCTCGGTTTTCCCGGTCGGGACCGTTATCCCGGAGTCTTCTCCTCTTGAGGATAGAGTGCTTGACGGACACGTTCCCGATAGCACTATTTCCCTAATATACAAAAAACGTATTAACGATCGATCGGATTTGCTTTCACAGCTTCGGGGTGCTTGGACCGGCGATGGACTGGAATTGGACGATGAAGATTGGCAGGCTGCGATATCTTCTCCTAAAGAGGTCGCGATTCCGGCCCGTCTCCGGCTGGTGCAATTAAAAATCCTACACCGTATCTATATCATGGGTCCACGGCTGCTGCGAATGGGTTATTCAGTGGATGGGCTGTGCAAGCGCGGGTGTGCTATGATTGCTACCTTCCTTCATATCATATGGGAGTGTCCGGATGTTGTGGTGTTTTGGAATCGTGTGCATGCTGTTATGGAAGAGGTTACGGGTGTTTCGTTGTTGCCGGAGGCCAGACGCTGTTTACTGAATGTATGGGAGCCAAACGATTATAATGTGGTGCAGATGCAATGGGCTACCCTTGGTAAATGGTAGCTAAAAGGGACATAGCCCAACTATGGGGATCCCAAAGAGCACCTCTGGTTTCAGCCTGGAAAGACAACTAGGATTGGTGCATGTTTAGGGAAAAAACTGTATGTTGCTCGTGGTAGACCCAAGAAGTGAGGGAGAATATGGAACCAATGGAACCTGTACCGTGGGGAGATCTGCACTCCTCCTCTTGTAGATGTCCCTGACATACCTCTGTCCCAGTGACCACACATTCCACGTATGGTACATACTACTGCCTATGCTGTGTTCGTCCGCTCCCTGCCCCCCCTTTCCCGAGATTTTACCTCTATACATTGCATACATCATTTTCTGATAGGACCCCCCCCCCCCTCAGAGACAGACACTCACCGTATAGTTTTTATTGCCTCGCTAGTTTTTACTGTTTATGTTTATCGTTTATTTATATATATATGTAAAATGTGAAACCTTTAATCAATCCTGCTTACCACCACAGGACTTCTCAGAATAATATGCGGAATCGCTGCTGGACCCTCGGGTTGTCGGCTGAAGAGCTGTGTAACTATGTAATTTTGGGTTCTTGTTTCGTTTTAACAATGGCCGGCCCCTGTCGTTGTAGGTCTGCAACTGTATTGCTCTTATCGAAATAAAGATTTAAAAAAAAAAAAAAAAAAAGACCTGGCTATTCGAGCAGTAGCAGCACCCCCTCCCCCCTCCCTTCAGCACCTTGAGACCCTAACGGGTGAGTAGCCCACCTTTAACAGCCAGTTGTCGAGACAGGGGAAGACAGCCATCCTCTAATCTCTGCAAATGAACTCTAACCACCACCATCACCTTGGTGAACACCAAGGGGCGCTGGTAAAGACAAGAGGGAGCATGGCAAATTAAAGGTGCTTGAGGCCCACAATGAACTGCAGGTAACATCTGCGTGCAGAGAGGACGGGAAGGAGGAAGTATGCATCCTGCAAGTCCATTCTGACAGGACCTCAGAAGAGCAAGCATTTTGAATTTCTCCTTATTCAGAAAGAAACTGAGCGGCTCAAGTCTAGAACAGGATACAAATATGCTATCTAAAGGCTAAACGTACTTTAACAGTTCCTCCTAGAGCACACTCCACTCGCAAGCTAGGAGCCTCTATGTCTTTCTTAGGAAAGATACCCCTAGAGGACATATGCAAGGCAGCAACTTGGTCTACACCACACACCTTCACTAAACACTATTGTGTTGATGTGCAAGCCAAGCAGCAAGCTGCAGTAGGCTAGGTTGTCCTTAAAACTCTTTCAAACCACTGCAACGGATACAAGCGACCACCGCTAAGGGAGACACTGCTGTACATTCAATGCGAAGTGTACAATCTGCAGCTCATATGCCTCGAATGGAAAATGCTACTTACCAGTATGCATCTGTTCTTGGCATGAAGAGCTGCAGAGATGTACACGCCCTCCCACCTCCCCGGGACTTGTATCCGTTCCACTTTTTCATCTTACTTAGATGCACACGCATGGACATCCTTTTTTCTTTACTTCTACTAACTCCATTTCCCATCATGGCGAAAAACAATCTAAGGATGGAGCCGATGCCCATGCGCAGTTTTGTCCAAGGGAGGAGTCCCCTATCTTGTGACTACAAAGACTTCTTCCATGACAACAACAACCTGCAATCATCCGAGCCCAACACCAGGTGGCGATCTAATGTTAAGTGTACAATCTGCAGCTCATATGCCTCGAACATGATCTTTTATGGTAATGTAGGTGAGCAGTTTAGGCTCATCACACAGTATTGCTAAGCATTTGTTGTACTCTGAGGCATTAAATGAGACTCTAGAATAAATCCACCAATTTAGAACAAGCATTTGCAATGCAATAGGTCTTGCATTACTGATAGTTTGAGGCATTAGCGATGCAAATAATAATTCAATGCTCAAGGCTCATACTTTCAATAATGCTAGACCTAGAGTATTGCACATGCTTGCGTAGTGAGCCAGGAACCAGCATTGTATGTCTCCATGCAGTCCCGTAAGTTGCTCCTAGAGGTACCTAGTGAGCAAGGCACCAGCAATGCATGACTAGGTGCAGTACCGCAAGGTGCTCCTAGAGGTCCCTAGTAGGCAACACACAGGCACTACTTGTCCAGGAGCAGTATAGAAAGCTGCTCCTAGAGGTCCCTAGTGAGCATCATAAACGTTTGGTAACATATGGTACCGCACCCTGCAAAAGATATGGTAAATCCACCCTACCCATATTGCATTGCATGCAAGACAGTGCCACGAGTACATTCAAATAGCAATGTCCTTATATACAGTTAGTAGCTTTGAAATGTGACAAAGGAATTCTTGTACGAGTTACTTACCTTCGGTAATGATGTATCTAGTAGAGACCATTCTAGCCGCAGATTCATTAACGTAGAATTATCTCCAAGCGTGAGACTGGATCCGGAAAACTTTGCCCGAGCAACCCTGCGCGCCGAGGAGACGGCTCCACGCGACTCCGCCCTAACGTCCTCCGTGTCGGTGACCTTAGCGAGGATACATAAGTCCCACCCCGGCGCACCTACGTCAGTTTTCTTTGGAGAACTTTTCAGCGCCACAACGCGGAGCCATCCCTAACAAACTGTGAGAATACTAGAACAGTGTGCGAAAAAACCCCACTAAACCGAAGGGAAAGAAACAATGGTGAGGAACAGAACCATCCAGAATAGAGCCAGGTACTGAGGCACCAAGATCTGGAATGAAAGAACAGGACACCACTACTGGAAAGCAATCCTGCAACAAATACAACAGCCACCCTGGGGCAGAGGCATGTAAAACACGCAGCGAACCAAGTAGTCAGCAGCCACCGCCCGGAATAGAAAGGTACAACATGGACAGAACGGAGAGCAATGACCATTCGACCTCAGACCAGATTAGCAGAGAGAAAGACTACTGAACGCTAAAGTGTGGGACCAGCCAAGGCACCGCAACCCCAAGGACTGCCAAAGGCAGAAGTGCAAGAAACAAAGGAAAGAAGCACAAGGGTACCCCACACTGGAGACCAGGTTGTAGGGGCCCGGAAGTGCCTCTAAAGTCAAGAATGGAACAACAACAACAACAACAACAACGTGAGCATCCCCCAAAGGAGGAAGTAAGACACTCGCAAAAGGCAACCACCCAGAGGCAGGCGGGTGCAGAAGACCCAGAGGGCCCTCGCATAACAGAGAGGAATGGCGGGTCATGAAGGAATCTGCGGCTAGAATCGTTTCTACCAGATACATTGTTACCGAAAGGTAAGTAACTCTTACATCTGATAGAGACTACTAGCCGCAGATTCCTTAACGTAGAATAGATACCCTAGCCATACCCAAGGGGAAGGAGGGTCTGTGAGAGGACCTCCCCAGCTCAGGCGAACCGAAGACCCTGACAGGGGGCAAATGCTGGGACCGAGAAAAAACCCCAGTCCTGCCCAAAAGGGGATGAGCCACGGACAGCAGAAAGAGCCTAGTCCCCTCCCCCCAAAGCAGACTAGAACCTTAGTGTCACAGAGAACACTACCTTACAGGGGATGTGTCACAACAACCAGCGGCAGTCCCGTCCTCACCAAATAGGAGAAGGAAGAGCAATACGAAAGGAGTCCATAAGCCAATGTACCAGGGACCGGCACCGGAAGCCCCAGGTACAGGCAACATTAAAGGAGACCAGTAGCCAATGTACCAGGGACCTCCATCGGAAGCCCCAGGTACAGGCAATACGAAATTAGGCCAGCAGCCAATGTACCAGGGACCTCCACAGGAAGCCCCAGATACAGGCAATGCAAAAGATGGCCAGCAGGTAAAGGGCCAGGGACTACCCCGAAAACCCCAGGTACAGGCAACGCAGGGGAGCGCCAAGGAAGAAGAGCCACCCAGAGACTCCAAGGAGAAGAGCAAAAATGAGGGCAAGAACCCTTCACCGGGAACACATCTAGTGAAGAGGGCGGCCAAACTCAACCCAGCTGGACGACAACAGGCCAGACAGAACAGCACCTCAGTAAAAAGGCAGGTGGAAGAGAAAGACATAAGGCTCCCGAAAAACGAGAAGCATGGTGGCCAGGCCTCCCTCCAAGGCCCCTAGCGGGCGCAGCTGGATGCCAACCAGCCACCAGCCGGAAAATAAGAGGAGAAACAAATAGGACGAACCAAGTCGTCAACACAGGAAAATAACCCTTCTGGACCCCAGACAAAGCACCATGCGAAACGGCAGACAAAAAGGCAAAAACACTGCAGCCTAATGCCGCAGCTGGCCAATAAAACGCACCAACGGCATACAACAATACCAGGGAGGCAAGAAACCCACAAAGGGGAGTCCACACCTTCCCAGTATAAAGCAGGGCTATCCAATCACTACGAATATCCCAGGTAGGGTAGGACACGGCCCAAGAAGAATGGGACCACTCCTAGGGAAGAAATCCTACATCAGAGAACAAATTAGAAAACCTGCGGCAGAAACCACAGAAGGCTAAGTAAGCAGCCAAAAAGAACACTCTTAGCCAAAAGGGGCTGACCCAGCAGCAAATTGAAGAGGTAGGCAAACTCAGGACCTTGAGGGCACAGTATCTCTCACAGAAAATGTAACTTTCACCCAAACACCAGATTCCAGGAGCAGTGGAATAACACATCCCACTAAGACCCGGAGGAACAACAAAACCAACTACGGAGGAGGAGGACAACGCCCCGCAAGAAGATGCTGAATGGCGGAGTCATGAGTGTTAAACAGAAGGACCCTGTCAAAGGGTAGGCCAACCAGACGGTCCCTGATATTTTCAGGAAAAACAGCATCACGCAACCAGGCATGGCGACAGAGCATCGGCCACACCCAAGGCGGCATGAAGAGTAAATGCGCCAAACTCCCTACCATCCAACATATGGCTCCTTAGGTCAGCATGGGCACCCTCATGAGAGACATGAGAACGAAGGGACTCCACAGAGTCCCACAGACTGGAAGTAGCCCTGGTCAATACACACAAAGTGTTAAGCGCCCGCAAGGCAGTGCTAGAAGAAGCTAAGACATTACGCCCCCATGACTCCAACCACCGGGCCTCCCGAGACAGGAAACAACACCACAGGCAAACACAGAGAGGCCTTCCTCAGAAGAGAGCCTTGAGGAGAAGGGAGGAAAGAAAGACAAACAGGGACCTGCGAAGCAGGGCGGTGTCGATGCAGAAGTGCCTGAGGCACCGGATCACCCGTGGCAGGGCGCCCCCAAGCTCCCATAAGGGAATTGTGGAGTGACGCTTCAAAGGGAAGTAACAACTCCCGTCCACCAGAGCCCTGGTGGAGAACTTCCAAAAGGTTGTCCGTAGGAAACGGAGTGACAGAACCACCCATCCACAGAATACCAGCGGCTGTGGAAATGGCCAGAACAAAGGCAACACTAGCCTTCGTAGGGTGCCACGGAGGAGAAAGTAATTTCTCTGCGGGCGACAGCTGCAAGCTGAGCTACCCGTCGCCATGTCCAGGGGGAAGCGGGCAGCCCTGGAATAGTGGGGGATCCACAGATGAATGAGGAACCCCCGAAGGCCAAGAGGCTGGGGAAAAAGCCACCCGCGAGCCACGGAAAGTAGGGTTCGAGGATTTAGGCCGTGGGGGCGGCGAGGAGCCCTCCCTGGAAGATGCCAGTGAAAAGGCAACAACACGGCGCCCTGTCTCTGGGGAAGAACACACCAACAGATGGCCTACCTCTGGAGAGGAATGGACCTCAGGGAACGAATCCAGAACCAGACGCCGGCGAGGCTCCGTGGTGTCCTGCCACCACGTGCTCACCATGAGGGTGGGGCGGGGTCGACACCAGAACGGCGAGGGATCAGCACCGAAACGGCGCTGGCTCTGCCTCAGACATGGCAGTCGCCAGTGCCGAGGGAGACTCCGGAAAACACCCCAGGTCCCTGCCTCTACCCGTGACTCCACCGGAGCCGGGGAGAAGGGCCTGTGGCGCCAAAGCAGAGCCGGCTCGACCTCTGGTGAGGCAGCTGCCTGCTCAGAGGACCTGGGGAGACTCTGGGACAAACCGGGAGTCCTGGCAGTCTCCTGCGACGCCACAGGGACCCCGTAGGGATTTGCGGCAAGGCAGTGATGCCAGGCACCGAAGAGGGGAGCCCGAAGGACTGCACCTCTACAACACAACTCTCCTATGACCTGGAGGCGAAAAGTCAGGCGCCAGAGACTCCACAGAAGACCCCGGCAAGGGATCCGCAGGAGGTGGAGGAAGGGACAAAGAAGCCTGCAGCGCCACCACGTAGGCTGTCATTTGGGCCCTTGTCGCCTCTACGCCAGGAAACGGTGGGTAGGAAGGCGACAGGTGGGGTTGCATGTCCCGGGAGGCAACAGGCACCCACCGCAAAAGGAGGACAAGGCTTAGGAGATAGACTGAAGGACCTACTAGCCGGCGAGCCACACCCTCGAGGCAAAAGACTATGTCGCAGACGAAACCGGCAATTCTTGCTTCCGAAGTAGGGGACGGATGCTGGGATGACACCGACCTGAACAAGCGTGCGGACAGCAACTTCATCCGGCGCTCCCGCCGTGACTTAGCCTTAAGGTGCTGGCAGGCGTCGCAGCTCTCAGAGTTGTGGTGCTCACCCAAGCACCACATGCAAATCGGGTGAGTGTCCGTCGCCGACATTGGATGCGCACAGGAGGTACACATTTTGAAGCCCGAAGGCATTCGCACACGGTTCCACTTTAACGCCAAGCGCGTAAAAGAATAGAAGGCCTGAAAACAGGCCAGGACACAATCCAGATCCGCATTGCACGCGGAAAAGAAAAAAAAAACTGACGTATGCGTGCCGGAGTGTGTTTTATGTATCCTCGCTGACGTCACGGAGGATGTCAGGGCGGAGTCGCCTGGTGCCATCCCCCGAGGCGAAGGGATGCTGTGGCAAAAAGTTTTCTGGATCCATTCTCACACCTGGGGATCATTCTGAATTAAGGAATCTGCAGCTAGTAGTCTCTATCAGATATATTAATTCTGGGTTAGATTGCACTCTATGTGGAATAGATGAAGGGAAATTTATAGTAGGTCTATTATAAATGTGATATGCGCTAGCGAGTAAAGTAACCACTACCAACCAAGTTTAGGACCAACTGAGTGCCCTGTCTGAAGGCCTTTAAGAAAATGATGCCTGGAGACAGTAATTAAAACCTAGGCCGTAACAACATGTTCCAATGGATGTCTCCATGGGAGGTTACAAGAAGAGACAATCCGGTAATAAGGAGTGACTACTAAGTCTAATGACCAATGAAAAATCAACCATTTACAAATGACAGGGAAAGGAGCCAATTAAAAAGATCGCCGGAAAAGTAGGTGGAGCTTTATGCCCATATCCTGAATGACATGAATATAGCATGTCTTGAAGAGACAGCACAAGCAATGCCTATGTGAGACCTAAAAATAAGTAGCATTTTCATATACATTTTTATACCAAGAACTTTGTTATCTAGTAAGAATTCTTTTAAATATGGATTTTTACAGGCAAGTAAAATGTTCACTTGAAGGAGTCTTTACTCAGCAATGCTTTCATATGGGGGAAAAAAGACATATGTTGCATACAGTTATTCACATACGGTTTCCG
The DNA here is from genome assembly GCF_964263255.1 of Lissotriton vulgaris. Classification (NCBI taxonomy): domain Eukaryota; kingdom Metazoa; phylum Chordata; class Amphibia; order Caudata; family Salamandridae; genus Lissotriton; species Lissotriton vulgaris. Next base: position 1,230,579,675 of record NC_141693.1, read on the forward strand.
AGGGTCTCCTTCTGGACTTCGGGTCAAAAGGTCCAAAGTACCCCCAGCAGTTACTCTTTACCTGCCCTAGGGTGTAAGGGTCCAGGTCGAGTTGGTAGCTTTGCAGGCTAGTGGAAAGGGGGGGAGGCACCGAGAAATAGGCTGCAGAGGGGGCTTGAGTACAATTCTGGGAGCTCCCAATGGGGGAGTCTGGTCACAAGGTTCCTGGGAGCACAGCCTGTTTCTGGGTACCCAGTCTGCGGCGTTAGGGTGCAGAGTAGATCAGTCGGTGAGCTCCAAGCGTCCAAAAACCCTTGCGGTTGTCAGTCACGACGACCGAGGTTGCAGAAATCGGGAAACCTGGGCCACTCTAGTAGTGGGTCTCTGCGGTGCAGATGTCCAACAGCCGTACGGTCTAGGCTAACTGGATATAAACAGGACTTGGTTGCTGCAAGGGGGTCAAGTACCCCGGGTATAAGTGCTGTGCAGCTCCCGTCGGTCCTGGTGTCCTCTCACTCGGTGGGGTGACAAATCCCGACCTTTGGAAGCACAGGTACTGCTTCCTGGGTGGCTACTGCCTCAGGCTGGCCGGATAGTTGCAACACAGTAAACCAGACTCTGCTTCTTCTGAGCATGCGAACTGCAGGGGATTAGCTCCTCTACTTCAAGGAAGATTACTAGCAATTTGTGAATAGCTGGTAGTCTACCGGGATTTCTGGTAGTTGTTCAGCTGCAGGAAGGGTCATTCAGTTATTGTCAAAACTGGAGCATGCAGGGTTTGGCGCCAAAAGTAGACAGCAGTCTTTAGTCTCTTGTTTTCTCGCGGCTCTTTATCCTCTTCTTCTGCATCTATTAATTTTAAATTCCTGGCATCAAGGGAGCCTCCTAAGTACTCAATTTAGGAGTGTTAATGGGAGTGACAGGCAGTAGCCAATGGGCTTCTTACCTTTAGGTTGACTACACACTCTTTAGGACCACTTCCTGTGGAAAGTGGGCATAACCCTGATCTAGTGAGCCTAATTCTACCAAAAACCAAGATGGTGGTATTCTAGTTTTCGTGTTCGCATCAGGAAAGAGCCTGATAGAGAACACGCCTCCTGATTAGCTGATTTCCCTGCTGGTCTGGAGCCAAATTGGCCCGGGGCAGGAGGAGGCATTTCCCCTGTCTGTTGGACGCCTGGGTCACATACAAAAGGCAGCAGAAGCTGTTGAAGCCTCCTGCCCTGATCTGCTGATTACTTAGCCATACTGCTTGGAGGTGGTGACCAAACCTCCGGGTGGAGCAGGCATTATTTCTGCCTTCAGATAATGTGGGTGCTCACCTGCAGGGGGTAAGAAACCTCTCTGTGGTGGGAGCCTAGTCTACACCGGTCAGCCAGTACACTAGAGATTGGTAGGTTTTCAGGGGGCACCTTTAAGGTGCCCTCTGGATGCATGTGTTAATAAATCCATCACTAGAATCAGTGTGGGCTTCTTAATACAAGATGTTTGATACCAAACATCTTTAGTCTCAGTTTAAGCCATCATATAGCTGGGGAACTCGATCACCAGTGCCCAGTACACATACTCAAGATGGTTCCCCGTTCACTGGCAATGTCCAAGAATAGGCAGGGACATCACAGGGGCATATCTCCTCATGCAGATATTTCCGAACGTGTAATATAATGAACCCTGCCTTAGGGCTGTAAGGCCTGCTGTAAGGGTGACTTACTTATATTGCATTCAGTGTCTGCAGGCATGACAAACAAGACGCCTGCCACATTGTGTCTTCACTTTTCTCTGCACATGTCACACAGCCTGCAAAGGCAGTTTGCATGAGTGTGGTGAGGGGTCCCCTAGGATGGCACAATACATGCTGCAACCCTCGAGGGGCCTCTTTACCCTCCCTGCCATAGCTACCAGGGGTACCATTTATTAGGGACTTACAGGGGATAGTAAAGGTATTGCCAGTTGGGGAAGAAATTGTACAATTTTAGGAAAAGAGATCTGGCATGGGGACCTGGAATACAGGACCCCAGCACACTGCTGTCAAAAAGAGGTACTTTACTATAATAGTCACAATCGGGAAGGAATAGTCCCTTTGGACAATCTGGAGAACACAGCAGTCTGATGTTATTGACCTCCAGTGGTCAGGTGATGGCATATCCTGCCTCCACTGGGTGCCCATAATGGTCTCAGGGCAACCTAAAGGTACTTGGAGGCTGTGGCTGGAGGGGGTTTATAACTGTCCAGACATCTGGCTTCCTGACCCACGAGACCAGTGGGTGCTGCGTCCTTGGACAAGCAAGGACTGAGAAGGTTGCTGGCCAATGTGACTGGGCAGTTGGAAAAACGGCTGAAAGCTACTTCTGTGGGCATGAAAGGAGCGGAAGGGGGACAGAGGTTGGGGAGGGGAAATGGAAAAGCCCAAGGACATGGCCGGAGCCCTGCTGTACTTAAAGCACTCCAGCACAGGGTTTTCCTTGTCTCTGAACAGATGCTAGCCATCAAAGGACATGTCCATGAGTGAGGCCTGGACATCCCCCAAAAAGCCAGCCAGGTGTGGTGCCTTAAGGCCACTGACGATTTGCCTGCTCTGCCTAGAAAGTTGTTTGTATCCAGCCCACAGCATTTGGCAAACTTAGCTGCGTCTCTCCAGTCTGCAAAAGCTTGAGAGTATGGCTCGGCCCTCCTCTAAGACCATAGGCAGCACCCGCGCAACAGAGTCCCAGAGCGAGTGGGAGTATTCGCCCAAAAGGCACACGATATTCACAGACAGCAAACCAGGCTGGTGGAAGAGAACATCATTGTTTCCAAGGTATCAAGCCTCTTGGATTCCTTGTCTGGATGGGTGGTAGGGAATGTGCAAGGATTTACTATGGAAGTGGAGGCTTAGACCACCAAGCTCTCCGGGGTGGGGTGCGTTGTGAGGAAATTGGGAATCCTTGGGGCGGGGTGATGGCAGCCAGCAATTGACCCATTCACAGGAGCTCCAGTGCAGGACTTGGACAAGGCCCTGAGAAGGACGTGAAGCAGTTCATATGTGGAGACTCCCGACGGAAGCATCTCAGTAAAGACATGTGTCATGACAAGACAACCACAGTAGGCAGCTTAAGGTCTATGACCTCAGCAACCCTCCTCGCCATCGTAGCGAATGAGGTTCCTTCCACCATAGACACAGTAGGAGGGGAAACCAAGCCAGTATCTGGTGAGGTATCCAGTCCACTGGCATCCGCCAGATCTTAACACCAGGTGTCGTCGGTAAAATCTGGGGGCTGGTACTCATCATAGTCAAGTGGCTCCTCCCAGTCATCCGCAAGTGCAAGCCCAAAGGAATAGGGCCCAGGTGCGGATTTGGGTTGCCTTTCCACAGTTGCGCCAGAATCTGCGTTGGACGGCACCCATCCGGCTCAGTATCTGAGTCGGGGATGAGAATGGAGACTCCACCACCAGCGTGCAGGGGTACTGCTCACAAAAGTCTGGATCCAGTCTGACGCCTGGGGATAATTCTAAGGTAAGGAAGCTGCAGCCTGAAATCTCTATTGAATAGGTACTGTAAAACATGGCATTAGGGGAGCAAGCAGCACCGTAGGTGAAAAGGTTGTGCAAGCACTATGTACATGTATTAGACCATAACTTTCAGTCTGAATGCACCCAAGCGTATTTAAACATTTCAAGTTGGTAATAAAAATCTAATTCTTAAACAATTTGATAAAGGATCCTCAAGACCACCTACAAAGTGCAAAACGGTCACATTTCACATCATTTGCTATTAGGGTGAGAAGGGAGTTGAAACTCGTTCAAGCTTTATCTCTGTAAAGTCCTCAACAAACTAAGTGCATTAGCAGTTTAGTGGTTTTCTGCAAACTATATCGCCTTGAATTCAAAGCAGGAGTAAGTCCACCTGTCTTTTAATAAAGAAACCAATAAAACAATCCCTTCTGAGCCAAACATCAATCAGCGATCCAAACGGCTTATTTAACCAACTGCTTAACTGCAAAGCAGTCATTCCACAAGGATTCTTATTTGCACCATTAACAAATGGCACCAGTAAAACATGTAAAACAATGGTTCAACTCCATACCGTTGCTGTACTTCAGAAAGATAGCAATGGTGAAAGGGCATATCTTGTTCTCTGCATTGGTGGTAAAGACTGGGTCAACAGTTGTCACGATACAGAGTGTTTCCATGACGAGGTTGAGGATATCCGCACTAAACTGGGCAGCAAGGTGGATGAGACCGTCCAGAATGCTGGGAAGGTAAGGCTGCAGTACATGTGTGCTCTCGGATGTCTTCAGCTGGTCACAGTATCTACAAGAAATAGGATCATTCATCAATTGCGGTCACAGATTACCATTCACTAGACTTCACTGAACAATAATTGGAATGCTACTATTAACGGAATCCAAAATTTTTTTACTAAGAAAGCAACAAACATTTCCTAACTAATGCAGGGAATGTCGGACAAAACAGCAACCCACGCCTTTTCTTTAAAATGTAATAGTATTTGTTAGGCCTATTTTTAGGAGCACGTATTAGCTCTTTCAAAAGCCAGAAACGTATATACTTATGTGTTAGGATAAAACCCTGAAACTCTACTTAATGAAGCTAGCATAGTGCAGAAGAATTAATAAAGAAGTGATAAATTTGTCATTTTTAAGTACACCAAGAATGGCTAGCAAGATGCATGCCTACACCTGCATCTGATCCTGTGCAGACTACCTTTCATCTCGTCATCCTTTATTCTGTTGCAAAGTACAGACAACTACTCTAGTGATGAGATAAACCCTTCATGGTTTCAGAAAAAAGTCTTGATGCGGTCCTCCGACACTTCACATCCACCATAATACTGAACATTAATGCCTATTGACTTTCATCCACACAAAAAGCAGATGAAACCATGTAATTCACCCCCACCCTGCACTATGAGCACTCACTGCAGAGACTGATAGCATACCACTATTAACAGAAACGGATTGTAAATAAATTAGAATCCTATAATAAAAAGCAATAATGTAGAGGCTTTGAGACGGAGGCTAATAGAATCCAGATCATTAAGATCTTTGTCTATACACAGCCTAAGAAGAGCTCAAGCGAGCATAGAGCATGTACAGTGAGATGCTCTGAAAAGCCGTGAAAGGGGATGCGAAGCAGTAGTAGCCAGGAGGGGGCTTAATGCACCACTTTCTTCCAAGAGGAAGATTTTTGATTTTCAGAGATTGTTTAAATGGTGGAGTCCTTCTTAATATAGAAGAAAAGACTTTAGTTGCCCGCTCCAAGCAGAGCCTTAATGCACTCAGAACATATCTTTAAGAGGCCTGCACAGTTTACAAGTGTTGAGCAGTGACCACAGACCAAGAAAAATCAATTGTGTATGGGCATTTGGACCATAATAACAGGTCATATGCATGCAAGGAATACCCAGTGAACAAAAGATTAAAATAAGCAGTGGCAATGCCAAAAAAGTCAGGCGTTAAAGGAATGATGTATGGTAATGTGAAGAATTACAAGAAAGTGGCAGGGGAATAGGTTTGCATTGGGGGTGGAAGCAAAGAACTCTAGAATAATTTAGGTGCAAGTTAAAGGGTAACGTAACAGTTGCACTGTCAAGCCAAGCATAAAAATGCATGTAGGTTAATGGCTGCCCTTCTCCCATCTGTGCTGCTGCCAGAGAAAAAGACAACAAATATTCTTGTTATCCAAGATACTTTAATATAACTCCAATGTCATTTAGGTGCCCCTGAAATGTCAACATTCGGTAGAACGGTAAATAAAATCATCAAAGCTGAATGAAGGGAAGGGCGTTTTCTGGAAGCACACAACTTGTGTCCAATTAAAACATGGACTTCTGGCTTTCAACAGGAGGGCGGAGCCAAAGCCCCTCTCTGGTGATGCTCACATAACGGTCTGAGGACAGCTGTGCCTCTCTGGTGATGCTCACATAACGGTCTGAGGACAGCTGTGCTGTCAAGCCCGATCACAAAGACACTCAGAAGCAAGGTTTTTGTTTTAAGAGTTTTTCTGCCTCGAGGGAGGAAAGGAAGCTTCTGCAGTGGTGACCAGACATGAGTAGGCTTCTAAAGTGCCGATGGAGCCACACCACCACTTGGGCCACATAGTGATTAATTAAATTAGCTACTTATTCTGGATAATTGATTTTTTGTTTAACTGTTTTGCTGGTGTTTCAAGACAGACTAAATTAAGTGTGAGTAAGCGAGAATGCACATCCTCTTCAATGAGGAACTGTAAAATGCAGTGATTCCCATAATGCTGCTTTTGCACGCAGCATTTAAAAGGGTGTGTTTTAACAGTGGAGAATTCTCATCTCAAACTGGATACATAATGCAGACTGATACTGTACATCTCTCAGAGTGGGTATATCCAAATGCCAAGCCTAGTCCAGCCTCAGACATATCACCCTCTATCTATTAGACAAATCAACACAACAAAAAATGGAAGTGACTAGGCCACAATAAACACAGGTCTTTCCCTGCCTCAATGTTCGGAATACCCTATGCATGGTCGCAATCTGAATAAAATAACTGATTTTATTTCTTGCTTTTACTTGTCTGCAAGTACTTATTCCCTTACTTTCTATGCTTATTTTGTAAGGTCCCAAGAGGTTTCTCATGGACACTACATTTTACACAATATATTTTAACTTAATTTCAACCATATCATCAACACTGAGGCAGCAACATTTTTCCTTACCCCGTTATATAGACTTCATGTGTAGGTTCCACTAGTATTTATCAAGCTCCTAGGAGGAATCAACTTCAGTTGTGAACCTCAGAAACAAACCTTATTTAAAAGGCCATCCACCATTATTTAAATGAGTTGAATTTCTAGTCCCAACACCTTTTCAGTGTTACCCATGTACCACACCGTGCAAAGAATCCTGTGATGAGAACCTTGGAGAAAGAAGGTTTTGTGTGTTCCTCATTTGCTGTCCACAAGAATAGAAGTCACAAGCTGTAGGAGAGTGCCTTTCTCGTGAAATGTGAGGACTGTGAATCAGTCTCTCCACCAAAGGTAAGATGGTTTGGCTGCAGCTTTGGTTGGTGGTAGCCTTATTCCTATGCTATTTGTAAAGCAGCTTCAAGACCGTTTTTTTCATTGTGCAGATATTAGGTGAAATCTAATGTAGCAGACGTGAAAAAGCTGGAACAAAAGTACACAGTGGGTAATGTGAAACAAAGGGATGTTTCAGAACATCACTACATTGGTCGAATTATGTAGTGTATTGTAAAAGTGATGTTCCTTGCGCATCAGCTTCAGGATTGCAGGAAGGAAAACAGGAGAGCATTTCTTTTTGAAAATAGGTGTGATAGCAGGCAGAAGTATCATTATCTGACCTTAGTGAACAGAACACCTAATGATCATGACCAACAATTGACAAAAACAAATGTACCTGATGTTCTTCATGGCACACATTAGAGCAAATGGAAAAAGGCCCTATTCGATGCAACAAAGGTACAACACTGCTTTGCGGATTTCAACCAAGCATTATGGTAAAGTATCTTCACAATTTGAAGGAATCATGGGGGTGGTTAAAAAAAAAAATATATATATATATATTTTTTTTTTCCAGAGTACTGTGATTTTTCTCCAGAAATGCGGAAGTGTTGCTAATTAGCTGTATAAAAAAATTGTTATTCAGCCTGCTTCCTGACTGTGCGCATTCTATGTAAGATCTTCAAGTGGCTACCCCCACACTTGAGGCGCACCGGGACACAAGCCCTCATCACCAGCCGACTGGACTACGGCAATGCCCTTTACATAGGAATCGCTGCACACTTTCTACAAAGACTTCAGACCATACAAAACGCCGCAGCCAGACCCTTCCCCAGACGAACCCACATCACACTCCAACTCGAAAAACTCCACTGGTCCCCGTATAGAAGATTTGGCAATTCAAGCTGCTGACCCACGCACACAAGGCTCTACACAACCAAGGACTCACCTACATTAACCACTGCCTGAAATTCCACCAACCATAGAGAAGACTAGGTACTGCCTCCATTTCACTTGCCAATACTTCCTGCATCTACTGAAGCTGAAGTAGAGGATGCTCCTTCTCCAACATCGCTGAATAGATCTGAAAAAGCTTCCCCACGAGCCATTGGACGATCACCTCTCTTCCCAAATTCAGAATGACCCTCAAGACCTGGCTGTTGGAATAAGCCTCCAGGGCCTAAAGCACATGGATACCCCATCGGGTGATTAGCTGGGCTTTATAAATTCTGCTTGATACATTACCCTTTGAGGTGATCAGGCACTTTACATATTGATATGTTTAAACAGATATGCATTTGGTGGACTCAGACGCAGAGTTAAGTTCCTTTGCGCATCAGTGTCTCTGAGTACTAACTCCACAAATTTTATGCACTGTTCAAATATTCTCAATATCATTTACAAAAATACTGGCCCATTAGGATTAAAAACAGGAAATCTACAACCACTGGTGTGATATTTCTGTACACAGTATTTAGACCACAATAATTAAGTCAGTCGATATGCTGATATCAATACGCTGATATACAGCCACTGTGTCAGAGAAAAATCCTAAAGGATTAACAAATGTTTATTGCTCACACGCCACACAAAAGCCCTTAGAACACTAAACAGTTGCACACACAAAAGGTAACCAAGAGGTATAGTTCCCCACCACTCGTGGAGTATAACATTCCTAAAATGGACTCCACTGCACACAAAACCCAAGCAGGTTTGAGAGTGGTTTAAACTCGCAGAGGAGGAGAAGGCATGCACTCAATTACATCACTCAACATTAAGCAAAAAGAACTGGCTGTTCCACAATGCAAAAAGGATTCCTCAGATCTGATGTGGGCTGCTGCACTTACCCCCAGATTGCACGAACTGCTGATATCCGCACAGAGGGAGGCTGTGTCTCATGTAAACCACTGACTGTAGCCTGCAGGAACTGCTGTATGAGCTCAGTGGACATTGCGACTGTGAACCTGCTAGCTGCCCAGAGGGCGCGTCCCAACAAGAATGGAGACACTGGAACAAAAAAGTGAAAATGGATACATTTTTTATACACTTAATCAATTCTCCACAACATACTCCAAGAAAGCCACTCATGACAATGCCAAATGATAATTTTGCAACATGAATTTATTGATAACTGTGGCAGTAACCCTGCACTCAAGACTGCGGAATGTTTCACAGTAATTAAATATGTGTATTATTTTATTCAACAGATTTATTCATGTAAACACCCCCAGTACAAGTGCATTAGCCTTCCATTTATTAAGCTGGAATGTCTCTACTAGAAAGGAAGTATAGACAAAAAAACAGGGAAACCCAATGGAAGCTACAGATGGATGTGAAAAATGTGACCTCCACAATGGCGTGATAGCTGACCTACAACAGGCAAAAGTGGGCATCACACTTGGAATGCACACAGAATAAGCTCATCACAAAGACCAAGAATCGCTACAGTGACCGACTTGAGACTACACACCTATTACTGGTAACATTTCAAACAATGAATACAAAAATGCCCCAATGTCTAAAGAGTTAGGACATTTGTCTGTGTGAGGAAACTTGAGCTCTATAATTACCACATGATTTGCTGGGAAAGGAGGGGTCATATATTCTTCCGTGTACTGTGATAGACCTGTAGAAAGTCACATTGATTAAAAGAACCAATGAAGGGACATCTTAGCTTGAGGCATTTCTTAACACTGCAGGAGCGTTAACTTTTGTAAACTATCTACTTGTCCAAGGGCTAGGATACAAGTGAAATGTACCTGGTCTTTTAGGAAAAAAAACATCCCTTTGGGTGCAAGCAGTGAGGTGATCAGTTATGTCAGCTTTCTTGTGTTTGCTTTCTCATTATGTCAGAGGTCTGATATTAGCCGCACTGAAGATGCCAAGGCTCATATATTAACAAGGATTGGATTTTATTACACAGCTCTGACTTTACCACAACGCCACACATCTACATGCTGAAAGTAAGCAGAGAGCATCAGTTACAAGGCTAGAATGCCCAGTGGATTTGTGCACTCCCACAAACATACATGCTTTATAGTATTGGCCAACACCTCTACAATCGCCTCCCATACTGGAAATGGTCAGTAATTTACCCCTAACCAGCAAAAAATTAAAACGTTGACCACAGGGGGAAAATGGTGGGAGCAAAGTGAATTAGCAGTTGCTCCGCGGATTTTCATAGAAACAAATATATAGATGTATATTTCCTGATGAGAAAATGACATTTACAAACGTTTGTTAGGAGTATGGTTTCCTGGTCTACTTCTGTAATCTTTAGTGAATTCCTGAGTTCTGCACCAATGCAGGGACAAAGACCTGCAGGTGCACTTTCGTCACTCTCTTTAAGAATGGAGTCCATCATTTTTGTATTTTGCCCAACCCTGTATTCCCAGGATTCTCCAGTCTCTCTTTTTAAATACTGACACGCATGAAACCAATTTTATTAAATGAAGTCTCAGACAAATGGTATCTGAAGTTGTACAATAATTTAGCAAAATGTTTTTCTAAGTTGCAATAGGTTTATGAACATTTTATTTTGAAGCAAATCATCAAACTTGCTTTACTACTTCTACATAGAATGAGGGAGCAATATAAATAGATACAAATTGTTAAATTTTGCAAATATGCATACTCATTCCACAGGAGCACGCATGACTATCACTGAAGACTTATTTGACCAAAGGTGGATAGGAAAATCACTTGACCCTTCTGATAGAAGGCCTATGTCCTATGAGGGCAGAAGGATAGAACTTAAATGCTTCTTTGAAACAAGTTTACTATTTATATACTGCTGTATTCAGGGCAACATTTGTGTAGCAATAAAAGGGCTCAACATTTTGGAGTGGTACCAACAGGGTAGTTTTGGAATAACTAAGGCCTGGAACTAGAGAGCAAGTGACTTTAGTGGGAAACCGGAAGTGTGGAGATGGTGTGCAATTGTGGGCCAATGAACACAAGGATTTTTTTGCTAATAAATTGGGATGTATCAAAGGGTTCAAACATCTCATTAAAGTAAAGTAACATGCTTGTCCCATTAAACACAAATTGCGCAATGTACTTTTAGTGTCGGGGATGATCTGGCGGATGAACTCAGGAAAATGTGAGAGTCAGGTGTAATAGAGCCAATTGAGTCTTCAATGTGGCGTTCGCCTTTGGTGGTTGCCCAGAAAGATTTGTGTAATTTGAGGGTATGTATTGATTTGCGAAGTCTAAACAGAGAAATCTGGGTGCGCTCCCATCCTTTACCAAGGATTGACTATATTAGGTCAATGTTTGCGGGGTCAAAATGTTTTAAGAGTGATTTATTTTCAGCCTACCATAAAGTGGAGCTACACAGTAGTTCCAAGCATCTTACTGCATTTGTGTCTCCTATAGGGAGTTTTCAGTTTAGAAGGATGCCTTTCGGGCTCGCTTAACAGCCTTGGTTTTTTCAGCGCATCATGGAGATGGTTTTGGAAGGAGTGGAGGACACTAGTTTTTCAAGATGGCATCTTGGTTTCGGGCAAAACACGACAACAGCATGACAAATACTTGACCGAGGTTTTGAAAAGATTGCAGGAGAAGGGCATAATTTGGTGTTGAGTCCATTGAATATTTAGGGCATGTTATTTCTGGCGAGGGTGTTGAGCCGCATGTTTGTTTAGTGAGGCAATTGCCAAATCACCTTATACCTTATCCCACATCTAAGGAACAAGTGACATCATTCTTAGGAGTGTGTGAATTGTATGCTAAATTCATCCCTAATTTTGCAGCCAAAACAATGCACATGAGGGAATTATTGAAGAGGAAGGTCGATTTTCTTTGGAGTGATTTTTGTCAGAGCGTTTAATCACAAAGGAGGAACTACTCAAGCAAAAAATTCTTACCCCTTATGATCCCTCAAGAGAATGTATTGTTTCTGTGGACGCTAGCCTTGAGGGGTTGGGTGACTTGGCCACTCAATTCAATCAAGGCAAAGACAAAACTGTAGGATTTGTCTCACATGCGTTGCATCCAAGGGAAAAGAATTACTCTGTTGTTCAAGTGTTTTTTATGGGGGAGAAACTTTAAATTTTGACTGATCGCAAGCTTCTCATTGCCATCTTTAACGGTCACCTGGTTAAAGATCATACCCCACAGATTGCTAGACTCAATTCAAAATTGTTGCAATACAGTTTTAGGGTGGAGCATATTCCCGGGGGAATAATATTAGAGCATATTTTCTCTTCCTTTGACAATGGATGATGCTGTTTTGCCAGAGGATGAGGAATGCTTGGTTGCCAGAGTGTGAAGGACACACTGTGTTACCAAGTTTGATTGGGTGAAAAAGACCAGTAGCTCTATGGTCTGGTTAACACTGAAAGGCGCAACCACCTTACGGAGGAAGTTAAGATTAGTTCTGAGGACATCCCTGTCCCTGTGGACCTGAATAAAGGATTCCTGCAGTGTGAGTTCTTGTAGCCCATTAATGTGTAACAGGGAAGATATTGTAACTAAAAAAGCCACTTTTCAGGAGATCTGCTGTAGAGGACAAGACTGTAAAGGCTCAAACGAATGATCCAGGAGTCTGGTGAGGATAATGTTTAGTTTTCACACTGGTGGAATCCAAAGTGGAATGACCATCTTAAGAAATTCCATAAAAGATTGCACCACAGGTATGCAGAACAGGGAGGCATGTTATCCATTGTGCATTTAGACCTCTATTCCCACCAAGTCTAGCCATATTGAGGTGTAGGTTAGGCCCAAGTTTTCGTAGATGAAGCAAGTAGCAGATATCTTTTTTTAAGGGGTCTAACTTTTTGGTGGTACACTTGTGGCCAAATATTTTCCAATTCGCTGCATACCAGGCACATTTGGTAGGTACATGCACTCCTGTGGGAGACACAGGTACACAAACTCTAGGAACTCAGGTGCCAGATCACTAGATTTAGCTGATTGGGGTTTAGAAGCCGGATCTGTTCTTGGTAAGAAGAACCAATCAATTGGGCAGCTTTTAGTAGGAGTTGACTGATATCTTGAAACGAGCATGAGGGGTTGAACGTTCCGCAGACTGAGAATGAAGAAATCCTGGGGAGTTTAGTTTGTGGACATCAATGGAGTAATGTACTTTAGTCCAGACGTTGTGTAGCAAAGGGGAATCAAAGCATGTGAATAAGTTCTGCATGTGGTGAATAGCAGCTCAAGAAGTTATCCTGATCTACGAGGCCCAGTTCTGTGTCGGTGTGGGGTGTAATAAGTTTTATGTAGGATATGTAGTTTGGTCTGGGCAAGATTTGGGTTTCTATTTTGGTGAATGGGGAAGTCCATAACTTAAGCCAGTCAATGTCTGATGGTTTGCATTGGCCATACTGAGACCAGTCCTTCGGCCACTTCTGTTGAGTTGAAAAAGGGCCACTCTTGCTACCTACAGTAAAAACATTTTTAAATGGACAAATAAGTTGCTGTCTTTAGGTACCACATCTGTTGGAAGCACACTGTTTTAAAATATTTTGGAGGAGCACTATAAACGCAACAGACCATGTCAAAGATAATGGAGGATTGGGAGAGCACAATAAGAGAGACAAAAGGAGAACAGATGTGTCCGTAGTCAACTTCAATATTCACTGTACATTTTACTTCAAGCAACCACTGTGTTGAGTGATCCCTGGGGAGCAAGATGGCTGCTTTCAAGTAAAAGCAAGTTGTTAAGGAATGATCGAAATGTGCATTCAACTTCGACTAGATGCATCACTAGATGCCAGGGCGCAAGAGGACTTCAAAGAGTGTCTCAACAAAAATACATTATATTTTTTAATCTGAACATGCAACTGACAAAGAAAGCCTATATCAAACTGAGGCTTACCTGATAAATTAAGATCTGTTAAAATCACGCCGGTCAAGAACCCATGCATATCAAACTGGATTCGGCCATTCTTCACATTGTCTGTAATGATAGACTTCACCGAACCCAGAGCAAGCATGCAAGCTTCATGGATCTTCCACCTGAGTTAGGAGAAGGAGGGTGACTATAGTAAATGTCATATTAAGCAATATATGAATGATCCTACAGGCGCAAGCATGCAAGGGATTACACAGCAATCAGTTCTAGAAGCTTCTGAGTCTGTAAGAGATAGCACACCAGAATAGAAGATCCACAAAAACATTAAGACATGGTAACTATGTAAAGGTATGAAAGACTGCAGAAAGATTTCTAGCTACCAGTTTTTGCAGCTAAAATGTATGACAAGTCTGCTTCCATTATGTTGTTTTAATTGAGAATCACTGCCAATTCCACTATCTTTATTCAGGCTTCATTACCACGACTCAAGAGACATCCAGGGATTTCTGACTGCACAAAAGGCTGCGATAGTTGAATCTTTAGGTGAATGACAGGGTCCAAGGAAAATGAGAAACAGTTAGGAAAATGCTACTTAACAGTATGCATCTGTTCTTGGCATGTAGAGGTGCAGATTTCTACACGTGCGTTAGATCGCCACCTGGTGTTGGGCTCGGATGATTGCATGTTGTCGTCGTCTTGGAAGAAGTTTTTGTAGTCACGAGATAGAGGACTCCTCCCTTGGAAAATAGTGCGCATGGGCATCGGCTCCATCCTTAGATTGTATTTCGCCATGATGGGAGATGGAGTTAGTGTCGAGAATGAAGGGATGTCCATGCGTATATATCTAATTAAGCTAAAACTGGAACAGATACAGGTTCCGGGGAGGCGGGAGGGCGTGTAGAAATCTGCAGCTCAACATGCCAAGAAGAGATGCTGGTAAGTAGCATTTTCCGTTCGAGGCATATGAGCTGCAGATTCTACACTTTGCATCGATTGTGCAGCAGTGTCTCCCTTAGCGGTGGTCATCTGTATCCGATGCAGTAGTTTGAAAGAGTTTTGATGATCAGCTTGGCCTACTGCAGCTTGCTGCTTGGCTTGCACATCAATACAATAGTGTTTAGTGAAGGTGTTTGTTGTAGACCATGTTGCTGCCTTACAGATGTCTTCTAGGGGAATGTTCCCTAAGAAAGCCATGGAGGCTCCTATTTTGCGTGTGGAGTGTGCTCTAGGAGGAACTGTTAATGTGCGTTTTGCCTTGTGATAGCATATTTGAATAAATTTAACAATCCACCTTGCCATTCCCAATTTAGAAATGGGGTTGCCTTTATGTGCTGGAGAGAAAGCAACAAATAGTTGCTTTGTTTTGCGAAAGGATTTGGTCCTATCTATGTAATAGAGAAGAGCTCGTTTGACATCTAGTGTGTGTACAGCTCTCTCTGCTACAGAGTCTGGCTTTTGAAAAAAACACTGGTAACTCTACAGATTGGTTTAGATCAAAAGGAGCAATTACTTTAGGGAGGAATTTAGGATTAGTCCTTAGAACCACTTTGTTACGGTGTAATTGTAAGAATGGTTCTTGTATAGTGAAAGCTTGAATTTAACTAACTCTTCTAAGAGAGGTAATAGCAATGAAGAAAGCTGTTTTCCTTGTGAGAAATTGCAGTTCACATTTGTGTAAAGGTTCAAAAGGGGGTCCATGAGCCTGGTAAGAACAATGTTTAGGTTCCATCCTGGAGAGGATGGTAACCTAGGAGGAATAATTCTTTTTAATCCTTCCATAAAAGCTTTTATTGCTGGTACTCTAAACAACGACATATGCGGTCTGTTTTGTAGGTATGCCGCAATGGCTGCAAGATGTAATCGTTTAGATGAATATGCCAAATTACATCTTTGTAAATGGAGAAGATAACATAATATTTTGTTTGGAAGCATCCAAAGGATCAATTTGATTATTAGTGCAGTAAATGGCAAATCTTTTCCATTTAGCAGCATAGCAAGCTCTAGTAATAGGTCTTCTGGCTTATTTTATGATATTCATACAGTCTGGTGGAAGGTTAAGGTAACCAAACTCTAAGACTTTAGGAGCCAAATCGCCAGATTCAGTTGACTTGGATCTGGATGCCCGATGTCTCCATGGTTCTGCGTTAGCATGGATGGTGTCAGACAGTTTTTGGTGTGGAAATAGAGAAAGTTCTAGCTGTGTGGTGAACCACAGTTGGCGCGCCCATGTAGGAGCTACCAGGATCAGTTTGAGAGACTGTTGTTTGAGCTTGCGTACCACTAGTGGTATTAGTGGGATTGGCAGAAAAGCGTACGCAAATCTGCCTGACCAGTTCATCCATATCGCATTGCCCTTGGACAACGGGTGTGGAAACCTGGCGGGGAAGATTGGGCATTTTGCGTTTTCGTATGTAGTTCCCATTCGTGGACCTGTTGTATCTGTCGACTTAACAGATCGGCTATCTGATTGTGAACTCCTGGAAGGTGTTCTGCTAGCAGATACATCTTTCGTGGAATGGCCCATCTCCAAATGTTTTGTGCAAGCTGGGACAGCTGCCGGCAATGTGTGCCTCCTTGTTTTTGTATGTAGTACATAGCTGTCATGTTGTCCGTCCGGATTAAGACAGCTTTGTTCTGTATGTGCACTTGGAAGGACTTTAGAGCTAGGAAAATTGCCAGCAACTCTAGGAGATTGATGTGAAGCACCTTTTGTTGAGTGGTCCATCTTCCCAGAGTTGTGTGGTGGAGCAGATGTGCTCCCCATCCCGTCAGTGAGGCGTCTGTTGTCAGTACCATCTGCGGAACTGGCTCCAGGAACTGTCGCCCTCTGGACAAGTTTTTGGTGTTCCACCACTGCAGAGAGCGAATTGTGCGACTGTCCACCAACACCAGGTCTGTTAGTTGTCCTTGTGCCTGATTCCACTGATGTGCTAGAAATTCCTGCAATGGGCGCATTTGCAGTCTTGCATATGGTACAATAAAAATGCAAGATCCCATCATGCCTATTAATTGCATGAACACACTGGCTGGGAGAGAGTGTAGGCTTTGAAACCTTTCAACTAGGGCTTGAATGCTCTGTATCCTGGCTGGACTGGGATAAGCTAGAGCTGTATTGGTGTTTATGGTAGCCCCTAGGTATTGATGTACATGAGAGGGCTGGAGAGGTGACTTGGTGTAGTTGATTGTAAACCCCAATTTGTGCAGTGTTTGAATTTTTTGAGATGTGTGTTGGACACACTGATTGAATGACTTGGCTTTTATGAGCCAATCGTCTAAGTATGGCAAGTCGTGGATATGTTGTGTTCTGAGATGTGCTGCTACTACTGCTAGGCACTTTGTAAACAGTTGTGGTGCAGTTGTGACCCCGAATGGAAGGACTTTGAACTGATACTGTTGTCCTTGTAGTAGAATTCTGAGGTACTTCCTGTGATAAGAATGTATGGGAATGTGGAAGTAGGCGTCCTTGAGGTCTAGTGTGGTTAGGAAATAGCCTTTTTGCAACAATGGGAGCACTTGTAAAATGATCATGTGAAAATAATCTGGGTGTATATACAGATTGAGAGGCCTTAGGTCTAGAATTTGTCTTGGTGTTCCGTCCTTTTTGGGTATTAGGAAATAAAACATCAAGGAACAGGGGTTTACTCACTTTAACAGAACAAACTCTAAGCTCTATTACATCTTTTTGCAGCAATGAGAGGACCTCTTGTTGGAGCAGCATTAGATGTTTTCTCTGGGTGGTATATGTGAAGGGGTAGCTGTAAGCTCTAGTCAGTAACCATACTGGATAATTTGTCTTACCCACTTGCCTGTTGTGATGGAATTCCAGACAGGTGGGAACTGTGTTAGTCTACCCCCTACAAGAGTGGAATGCTGTTGGGGAAGCAGAAGGAAGTCACTGTTTTGTGTTGGGAGAGGTTCGACTATTGTTATTTCCTCGACCTCTTCCCTTCTTGTCTCTCTAGCCTCCTCTAAAAAATCCTTTATTAGAGGATGTTTGTAAATTTGTTTTAAAGGAAGCTGAATTGTCTGCTCTAGCTTGTATTGAGCCTCCTCTGTATAAGGAGCGACGAAAGGAGCCTCTTGCTTGGGTGGACTGCAGAGCTCCCATAGACTTGGCTGTGTCAATGTCTTTTTTTCATTTTTTCAAGTGATGTGTCTACCTCTGGACCAAACAATTGTTGTTGGTTGAATGGTTGATTTAAGATTGTAGTTTGCACCTCTTGCTTAAATCCTGAAATGTGTAGCCACGCGTGACGTCTAAGGAGGACACTGGTGTTTATTGCTCTGGATGCAGTGTCTGCTACATCTAGTGCGCATTTAATAGAGGCATTTGATATAAGCTTACCCTCTTGTATGAGGTCATCTGCTTGTGCCTTATATTGGCCAGGAAGATGTTGTAAGAGCTTCTCTAGCTGATCATAGTGAGCCCTGTCGTATCTTGCGAGGAGGGCCTGTGTGTTAGCAATACGCCATGTATTGCTAGCTTGGGCAGCTATTGTTTTTCCTGAAGCATCTTTGATTCTTTATCAGGAGGTGGTGCTTCACCTGATGTTTGGGAATTTGCTCTTTTCCTGGCATTTGAAACTACTAGGGAGTCTAAAGGTAGCTGTCCTTTAATATAGGCAGGATCTGCAGGAGCTGGTCTTTTCTCTATCCTTGGGTTTATAATGCTAGCTCTTACAGGATCTTTAAACCCTTCTGGTGCATGTTTAATGACTCCTTTAATCATTGGCAGTATTTGCACAGATTTTTGGGAGTGTTTAAAAGTGTCTAGTAATAAATCTTCCTCTGCCTCATCTGAATGCATGGTGACATTGTGATAGATGGCAGCCCCATTAATTAAATGTCCAAACCCAATATTGTCTTCTGGAGGAAGGTTTAGATGAATATATATGTGTGGGTCAGGAATATCTGGTACATCCTGTGGGTTTGGATACGCCCCGTCTGGTAAACCTGTTGGATAGGGAAAGGGTAATCTGGGTCTTTTTCCTCCCCCATGCTATACTCATCATCAACATCCTGATGAGGTGTATGTTGTGGAGAATGAGGAGGAGAATTTTGAGGTGAAATGTTTAAAGGAAGAGCAGGAGAAGGAGATACAGGAGAAGAAGGGTGCATAGCAGATGTGCAGAGTCCTTGGCAGGCACTGGAGGTTTAGGTGCTGTATCTGACTTCCTCCTCCTGTGTGGTGTAGTGGAAACATGTCCTGTTTCTGGATCAATGTAGATCCCTACTTGTTAAGGATCTGGTTAGAAAAGCTCCTCCTCTTGAGGCACAGCCTTTGGCACCGATTTTATCAGTTCCGAATCGGTTTGTTGCTTGTCTTTAGCCTTAGGAGCTGATGTTGAGTCATTTGGCGTAGATTTCGGCACCAGAGATATTGTCTTAGGAGCTGAAGCCGGTTTCGTGGGCTTTGAAGGATCGGAAGCAGGCTATGTTTGTTTCGGCATCGAGGGTATCGGCCTCGGAGTGGAAGCTGTCTTCGGGGTATCGGAAACAGACTTCGTTGTTTTCGGAGCAGCTTTGTCTCTCGGAGTCGACGGTTTCTGTGTGTCTTTCGGAACCGGGACGTCTTTTTTTTCTGTGCCGAGGGAGCAGGTGTTATCTGCACATGCGGTTTGCTCGATATGGAGCTACCAGAAGGCTTCATTATTTTCTTCGGAGCCAGGCTCGATGGCGGGGCTTTTGAAGTGTTTTTTCGGTCTCGACTGGGCCCCGCAGGCGGAGTGTTGACCTTTGCCTTCGATTTTGGTGTTTGGGCTGAGGTAGGGGCAGTGGTACTCACGCGTTGACCTGAAGGTATGAAGTCATCGGAGTCACCTGCCTCGGATACGATCAGGAGATCATCGGAATCATCTTAGGGGACACATGGACCTTCGTCGAAGATATCCACTGGTTCCGGCGCTGATCTCTGCATGTCTCGTCGACGGGCCCTTCGATCCCGAATGGTCTTTTTCGATCGAAAGGATGCACAGGCTGTGCAGCTGGGTTTGTCGTGCTCTGGCGATAAGTACAGATTACAGACCTCGTGATGGTCACTGTGTGGAAATTTTGCTCCACACTCGGGGCATTTTTTGAATGGCGTCCTTTCCATGAGGTGTAGGCCTCACTGCATGGGTAGGCCCAACGGCCCGCGTCAACGACCAGAATGGAGCTGATTAAGTCGAGTCGATGTTTATTGGCAAATTTTATGCGTCAAAGTACTAGAAAAGTAGATTTCCGAACCGGAGCGGAAAAGTTTCATCCTAACCCAGTGGCGAAAAAAACAATCTTTGATGGAGCAGATGCCCATGCGCACTTTCGTCCAAGGGAGGAGTCACCTATCTCGTGACTACAAAGACTTCTTCCAAGACAACAACATGCAATCATCCGAGCCCAACACCAGGTGGCGATCTACTGCAAAGTGTAGAATCTGCAGCTCATATGCCTCGAACAGAACATTCCTAAGCAACTTTATCTAGTTATTGGAGTGCATTTTGGAACGGCAGTAACAAAAATGTAAGCACAAGGCAAGCCATGCCTAATCATTTCTTTCTGCGAGAGTGTGCTGAAATACAATATCACACATTTTTCGGACACCTGAAAGCAAGATAAAACACTACGGTTGAGAAAGTACATGGTGTTAACAGCATTCATCAAAATCACCTAGAGGCCATTGACATAACAAGTGGCTGCTTCATCATGGAAAGCAAAAGAATTCTTCCAGTTTGACAACAGAAAAAACTCCTTATGGTTAGGAACTTGGGTCCTTAACAACGGCCCAATTATTCTTCCTCTCTGAGACGAACTACCTGGAAGAAAACAGGTCTCTGATCATGCAATAACTCGTCATTTTTCCCATGACTGCCATTCTTGTTAGGTGCTATATGAGGATGAGTGAATACGAGATCAATGAATGTCATGATGTGTAGACCCGGCAAAGGCAATATCCGTAAATGCAAGGGGAACGTATAGAACCGCTTGGACCCGCGCAATGGCCGTTAATGCAATGTCATTGTGTACCGTAACTTGCACCCGCACAGCAGCGCCGACATCAGCACAGCAATGATGATGCCAATGTATTCCTGGATCCATGCTCATACGATATTTTTATGAAGTATGACTACGTGCTTCAGACCAAAGCAAACTTTCTCGGTAATACCAGTACAAACAATATCAATGTACGAAATGATAACTGTATGCGTAATGAGGATAATTCCGATAAAAATTATACCAGTGGCTGCCATATTTTGTATAGGAGTTTCGATGAACTCACATCATTGCAGTCTGATTCATCCAAGGTGACCTATCCATCAACTCAGAGTGGTCAGGCATGTCCTGCGACCCATGCCCACGCCCATCGACTAACAGGTCTTGAGGTGTATAAGACAGTCTCACTGTCAGCAGACAAGTATATAGAATACATATTACATCTGGTCTGTATAAATAAATCTGTATCAATAAAGGCAACGTGACTGAGGTAATTCTGGGGTAACTTCATGTGCCTTACTTCTGAAATTACTATTTTAGTATTATATAAATGTATATTCACGTCACAAAGAGACCAAACCTACACTTACAAAGGCATTTTTACTAGAAACATGAACCCATCAGCAACTTCATCCTAATTGTGTATGTCATTTAAGAAAATCAGTACAAAAGGGGGTGGTGATGGACGGAGCATCTGAATCAATCAAACACTCACACTCAGTCAAAAGATCTGGGTTTAATCCATCACCGTTCTTTAGCCCACTCTGCCACCCCAGTTCAGACATGGCTATATGCAAATCAGTCTGACTGGCTTGGCAGTTCGGGCTGTACTGTTCCCATGAGGCACAGGGTCCGACTGATTTGCATATGGCCATGTCTGAACTGGGGTGGCAGAGTGGGCTAAAGAACGGTGATGGATTATACCCAGATCAGTTGACTGGGGGTGAGTAGTTGTATTGTCAACGCTCCGGCCATCATTTCCTTTGGTTTTTCTTTGTTCACCAAAAGTTGGCAGGGTATGCTCAGACGTGAGTCCCTTGCTCACTTTGCCACAGGATTCAAGCAAGCCGGGTTGAAGACGGCTGAAATGCCAAAAACCGGTCCTCAGTAGCTTATTTCCGGTCCAGGGAAGGCATGGCTTGGCAGTTCGGGCTGGACTGTTCCCATGAGGCACAGGGTCAGATTAATTTGCATATGGCCATGTCTGAACTGAGGTGGCAGAGTGGGCTAAAGAAAGGTGACGGATTATACCCAGATCAATTGACTGGGGGGGGGGGGGGGGGGGGGGCTAGGGGTGCGCTCCGTCCATCATTTCCTTTGGTTTTTTTTTTTTTTTTTTTTAAGAAAATCAGGCGTCCGTAACCTTTTATTAAAATCAGGATGGTACCTATCTATGTGTATAAGTCAACCAGTAGACAACCTTTAATCCAATAAAAACTTCCTGCGAAACAGTTAAGAGATTGTTTCAGACACTTCCAGATATCTTTATGGAATGAGATAATTGATATGTTTCAACAAATATTTTAACCATTTTATTGCAGAAAAATAGGTCCTTGACCCATTTTTTTTTAAACATAACCTAACAACCTGGGGAAGTGTGGCTCACTGGTTAGAGGAGGCAGACCTGGAAGCAGAGGTCAGCCCGGGACCAGGGTTCAATTCCTGGCTCGGCGGGGTCTTGAGTCCTAAAATGTCCATGGACTCGACAATTCTCGCTCCGGTGCCTACTCGATTCACGGGTTCACACTCTGCGACTCTGGGCTATAGCTTGCTTAATCTCCACAACGGCCCCTCGCGGCGGGATGCCTGGCTTTCACCTTGCGGATACCCTGCCGGGGTTATCTCACAGGGGAATACCAGGACGGGTTCCCTAAGCAAGCGCTTAGAAACAGGTCGGTGATTTGCGCTATATAAATTCCTGTACATTTACATTTACAACAAAGCGGCAAGTTGTGAAGCATGCTTCTGGAAAGCAATAATAGAAATAAGTCTCAAACACTTGTGTCCAGATGTCAGCAATCATTGGGCAAGTCCAAGCTGTGAGAAGTTGGCCTGATATAAGATGCTCACTAGTTCTAGTGATCACCTTGTATCAGTCCAAACAACCGTTATGGTGATTGGTTGTAAGTCAACCTTATAGACCAGCTATCCTAATGGTAGCATGGACAAAGCAGTCTTAGGCTAAACTCTTTTGGCATGTGAAGCCAGCTGTTTTACCACATATAACTCCTTGAATACCAAATGAAAGAACACCACACAGGTTGTTATGAAAATAAACAATATATTTATTACTAACAAAACACCTCTGAACTCTTTATGAGATCAGAGGGCTAAGCACATGACAAGACTCTTAGGAAAAATACGTTTAAGTTGCATAAATTACAATGGTGCCCTAGGGTCACGTCAAACCATATACTAAGTAAATGGTATAAGGAAATCGACTGAAGGAATGGAGCTGTCCAGAGGCTGTAGGATCGTTGGGACTACACTACCCTAACCTTAGGTAAGTAGCAGGAGGCCCACGGGACGCGTGTGCAGAGTGTGAACTCACACGCGAGATGCGGGACAAAGTCAATGGACAGTACAAATTACGAAAAGGTAAGTAAAAGACAGTTCCGACTAGCTAGGACTAAAACAACTGGATACCTGGACACTAGGAGAGTCAATCTACCCTTGAGCACCGAAATGCTCTCGTTACCTCACCCACGGGCTGCGGGTGCATAGGTGTGAAAGTGTGTCGGGTTTCCGCGTCAAAGTCTATGGAGCCTCGAAGAAAGATGCTGCAGGCGACCAGGAGGAAGATGTCCGGAGCGATCCAAGGGTGGATCGAGGAAGATGAAGACCTGAAAGCAGAGGGGACAATGTTCAAAGTCACTAGCCACTGACCGGAGTGGAACCAGGAAGGAACCAGATGCTGTCGTCGCGATCAGGTGAAGAGTGGACGCTTGACTCTGCAGCCACGTGGACCAGGAGGTGTCTTCGACGACCAGGATGGAGGCACGAGCTGTCCCACGCAGGCTCTCGCTGTCGGCGGTGTTGGTTCCGGATTCGGCATCAACAGGCCTTGGCAAAGGCAACCCACGCGGTGAGGGGAAAAGACGTCTGGTGCGGACCAGGAGGGTCCGGGGTACTTCTCCTTTGCAGGGAAGCAAGGGCCAGTCTGGAGCAACCAGACCAGCGATGTAGATTTCGTGGATCGTCGTCTAGGAGGTCACTGGCCAGCCGGCAAGTGACCAGACAACGCGTCGATCAGCAATCAAGCAAAAGGGCCCCACGCAGGTCTCGTGGATGCTGGAGGGCTGGTCTTCTGTGCAGGAGCTGCTCGGGGCTGGGGCTTCACAATCCCCAAAGCACTTTCTCGAGAATGCCTCTGAAGTCGTGCCGGAAGCGAAGTGCAGTTTCTTCAAGATGGCCGGTCCCACGGGTCTCGTCGCACCCACGGATCTCAGCTGTGCTGCAGATGTAGGTAGAGGTCAGAAAGGTCTGGAAGTCCGTATCTTGTCGGGCTCTGAAGTCTGGTTCCAGGCAGGAAGGACGACAAAGTAAACAGCTAGAACGCTTGATGGTGCCTGCTTGTGCAGGGTGGTCACTCCTTGGCCACAAGAGAGATCTCTTCAGTCTTCTGTGGAGCAGAACGTCCAAGTCCAGAGTTTCTTCTTGTAGTTTCAAATCAGGATTAATCTAATTTGGAATAGGACCAGCTCCTACCTTTACTCTCCTAAAGGGGGCTGTAATATGAGTAGGTCCCTCCTATGGGTGGGACCAGGAAGGGGGGTGGTTACACCCCCTATCCTTTGTCCGGTTTTGCGCCAGAGCTGGAGTGCCCCAGCAACTGGTTTGAACCGGGGTATGCACAGGGACACCTTGTGTGCCACAGGCATGTCTCATTCCTTTCAGCCTGTCCTACCTCAATACACAAAATCTGTCTGGGGTGGTGCTAGCACCTCCCAAGGCAGGAAACCCTTTGTCCAGGCCTCCCTTGCTGGAAGGACTCCCAGCAGCAGGAGGTTGACTTGTGTCTGTGGTGGCAGCATCCATTTTGTGATGCTGAGACTCGAGTTAACTTTAACCGGAGTTCACAGTTACATACATGTCATGTCCCTCTAAAAGGGTGGAATGCTACCCCCGTCGCCAGAACTGGCGAGGGGGTAGTATTCTAATTCGTATGACACCTTACTCGACATGTTTTGATAATGCTATGCCAAAGTTAGCAATAACCGCGAGGATTATAATGCACTTAAGAGTATATGGTATAGCGTTATCATGGAAACAGCTAAAGGACTTGGTTCCAAAAGCTGCAGACAGGCTCAGCTCATGCTAGAGCCCCATCTCACATAATTCCAAGCACCCTGCCTCCAGGATTGACAAGGCATGCCAGAGGAGTGACTTATAGGAGTATATGTGTCCCTTTTAGGGTTAGATATAGGTATACTATATCTATAGCAAAGGGTGATTACACCACCTTGCCCCAGCTGTGTTACCAGCCAGTTGTGTCAGTTTTGGATGGCCAGCCAGGGGTGGCATAATACATGCTGCAGCCCCTGGTAGGCCTTGGGTGCACTCTTGCCCTGGGGACCTATGGTACACTGTACAAGGACTTACAAGAGTGACCCAATACCAATTAGATATGTACCTAAGGTACATGGAGTCCATTTCAACAGAGAGAGCAGGAAGCCTGGGGTCCTGGATAGCAGGATCCCAGGCTAACTATGTCGAAAACCAGCAAAAAAGTTGGGGGCAACCATAGTCAGATATCCACCTTCCTACACAAGCCAAGTGTATAAAGTCCGCTCTATCTTTCTTACACCTGGGACATTCCGATTGCACATCAAGACTTGTATCACATAATCTGGCACTGGTGTAGTATATTCTGTGCAGGACCTTGTAATGAATACATCTACGCCTACTATTGAGTGAGACCTGACCGGTTTGAGGACAGCAATATCTCCAGATCGAGTTACTCAGGTTCTCTCCAAGGTCAAGACCCAAATACTCCTCGCTCTCAAACCAGGCGATTTGTGTATTTCGGACATCAACTGGTAGACTTTGAAAAATGGACAGAGAGTTCTCTGTGGTAATAACATAATTCAGCACCATCAGGGAGTGTCTCTTTTGGGGAAAAAATTGAGATAGTGGGCCAGAATCTTGTGCCTCACTCTTAGGTACAAAAGTACATCAAATACTCAAAAGGTCATGGGAGGAATGCTTGCGATAAGTGTAACCAACAACAATTCCTTGTGGTACATCCTTCTTTGTTCCACCATTCCACCACATTTTGGACCCAGCCAGAGGCAAATAATTCTTGATCATGTTCCTAAGGAACAGTCCAAGCTGAACTGCCGGACCAAGTTCTCCCGGAGCTAGAACACAAGCAACCCAAGATTGTTTTTGCCCTGAATGAGGCTCATCAGTCAGGTGTATCTTGGTTCCAGTGGCACAATGAGAATGGGACCCAAATCTGGGCAAACCCATGCCACTTTAGGGAGGTACATCGGTAAACTCAAAAATATGGCTGAAGGAGCTATCCCGGCCTCTATTTTTAAAATGTTCTATGTGTCTACACATAAATCAGACATCTTTGTTAACTCAACATGCCACAGCTGCTGTTTGGCTTTGGGGTCCAGAGTGGCCATTAGTAAAGGAATATGAAACAGGGAGACATGAGGTGAGTAAATGTGTCTAGTCCTGCAATGTATTTTATTTTGTGTTATGCATATCGAGTGTGCATACCGGTACTCCAATGTACTGAAGGTCGTTTTGAAGACTGCAGAATAAATGTAGGCAATGCTAAAGGCAGGGTCTTTTCAACTTCAATTGTGCATAATGGACATCCCTGCCATGGGCATAGCAAGCCTGTGCTACTCAATGGTATAGTTGAGGTTCGAGAACCGCAAATTCGACAGTGCCCAGTTTATACATTCTAGTTTATCTGCCTAAACACATTTTAGGAAAGTAATTCTGATAGATTTAAAAAAATGTGTTGAGTACAGTGTAAGGTATACTTATAAAGAGGTAAAATAATTGGGGCTGGAACATCATCTACATAGCCACCACTCACCAGCCAGAGAAATAGGGAGGGGTTGCCATCTGGCCAATGTATCATGCACTTTAACCAGGGATGTCTCAAAATAATTTTCCGGTATTACAGTTGAAGGGTCTTTGAGAATTCCAATTACTACGTTTTGGATTGAGTACTCAGAGCAGAACATTCAAAATGTAATTCAGAGAATGCTTGTTAACAGACGCACTATTGCTATAGTCCCGTTTACCTGGAGTCCTGAAACTCTTTCAAAATGAAAGAATTCTATAAGTGTATGAAAATTTTGGCTAGGATTTTTTTAAAACTTATTTTTGCATTTTATATAATTCAACGACGCAAAGTGCATGGTAAAAGGTGCCATTGTTACATTCACAGAATGCAGGTACACAAATCATCCGTCCAGTAGACTGTAATAATCTTTTTGACTATCAATACATAATGTAGAGTTTAGCGTTATGGACCATAACCAAGGTACACTATAGCTTTCGGTCATGCACCTACGACAAGGTTCAATGTCCCATTCAACTCTTGTCTTTTCTATCCAAATCCGCGCCTGCTGTAACGTTCGTTAAAGCTGGTCAACATTGCACCCCATGCTTCCAAATCCTCGATAACCTGGTCATCTGTGTGGGAGAGCTTCATATGCTGTTTCTCTGCAAAACCCCATTCTAACACATTTGGCTAGGATTTTTATCACAGTACGATTGTAATAAGCATACAGAGAAATAATATAGCTTCTTCCCCAGATGACTTTCTGCTATTTGCATAGTTCTTTCATATTTCTGATAAAAGTTGTCAATTACATAAAGTATATGGGTAGAAGGGGAATCTTTTCCTGCCTTCATTGTGGGCATTAGTTGCCCATTTACCTCGATGGGTGCTATCTGATTGCTATACAACAATGTTATCAAGACAACTATACCTTTACCCGGATCCATTCTTCTCAACATCACAAATAAATAAGAGCAGTCTAGTGAGTAGAATTTTGTATGCGCATCCAGAAGAAATGCGTTACTTACTTGTAACTGCACTTATCCAGTATTGGTATCTTTCATAGATTCACATGCCTGAATCATTCCCAGTCGTCGGGGTGTGAGTCCTCGTTACATAAAAGAATAATGTCATAAAGACATATACATAGTAATAGGCCAGAGGCCTCTCATTAGTAACATATCCATGTCCTTTTGTAAAAAGGACCAAACTTTGGCCAAGAGCCAATCAGATATCACCACCCTCTAGAACCTTCCTGGAAAGAGCCCTAGACCCTCAGACTTTCGTAAGCACAGTGCTAAGTAGTACCTACTGAGAGAACCAAGGTGAGCCCTTCCAGGGGAGGTGGGTGGGTTGCATGTGAATCTATGAAAGATACCAGTACTGGATAACTGCAGTTACAGGTAAGTAACGCATTTCTTATCCAGTATTAGGGGTATCTTTCATAGATTCACATGCCTGAATCAGAGCAGCAAGCAATCCTTAGCACATTTCGTATGGTACGACATGTAAACTCACTCGATATTAGAATACCAATTGTGAAATATAACAAGTACCAAAATACCATATAAAAGAGAAATATGCGAATAGACAGTAGGATGGAGGGATGAAAGAGAAGGCTCACCTCTAGAGAAATAGATGACGGAGCACAGTTTGTCCTACTGCTGCATTTTTCATAAGTTCTGAATCCAAGCAGTAGTTCTTGGTGAACGTATGTGGTGTCTTTCATGTCGCCGCTCTGCATACGTCGATAATGGGCACTCCCGCAAAGAGCGCCATTGAAGTGGAGACAGCTCTGGTTGAATGAGCTCGAACTTTAGAATGCAGAGGATGACCTGCCTGGTGATGGCAAAAGATAATGGCTGCAGAGATCCAGCGAGAAATGCTCGGCTTAGTCAAAGGAAGATGATTTCTGGGCCTGCTGAAGGCAACAAAAAGCTGGTTGGATTACAGAAACTGTTCTGTTCGGTGGATGTAGAACTTTAAACAACGTTTGAGGACTAAAGAGTGGCGAGACCTCTCTGCTGCGGAAAGTGGATTTGGGAAGAAAGTCCGCAAGACAATAGGTTCATTCAGGTGGAAAGTAGACTGAACCTTCGGGATGAATTTAGGGTTGGTCCGTAGAATAACTCTGTCCTGTTTGAACTGCAGGAAAGGATCCTGAATAGAGAAGGCTTGCAGCTCACTTACATGCCTTGCTGATGTTAGCGCTAGTAAGAGAGCGGTTTTCCAAGACAGATATTTGAGGTCAGCTCTGTGTATTGGCTCAAAGGGATGCTTCATCAGTTGAGCAAGCACAATGTTCAGCTGCCAGGTGGGTGGTAAAGCTCTCACCGGAGGGAATGTCCTGAACAGGCCTTTTAGGAATTGTTTAACCAGCCTACTGGACCAGAGGGAAGTACCAGATGACGAAGGCCTGAACCGAGATATGGCCGCTAGGTGGACTTTAATAGAGGCATGGGCCAATCCAGTGTGCGCCAAATGGAGCAGGTAAGGTAGAATTTGTGTAGGTGTTGAAGAAAACAGGTGTATTTTGTTTGCTTTACACCATACACAGAACCTTTTCCACTTTAGAGAATACGTCTTGTTGGTACTGTCCGCCCGAGCCCGGGCTAAGACTGCCCTGCATTCTTGAGGAATGTCTAGATTCTGAAACTCTCTGAACTCAGGAGCCAAGCCGACAATCTGAGAGATGCTGGATCCGGATGCTGGACTTGTCCCTGGTTCATTGTGAGAAGATTCGGGCAAGACTTGAATAGAATCGGCGGTTCCAGCGACAGGAGATGAAGCTCTGTGAACCAGTGCTGGCGCTGCCACGCTGGGGCTATCAAGATCAGGGTGCAACGCTCTGTTTTAGTTTCCGGAGGACCCTGGGAATTTGGGGAAACGGAGGAAATGCGTATGCAAAGACTATGCACCATGCGATCGAAAATGCATCCCCTAGTGATCCCTTTTGTGGATGCCAGCTTGCGTAATGTTGGCATTTTGCGTTGTGCTGTGACTCAAACAGATCCAGGCGAGGCCTGCCCCATCGGGCGAATACAGAGCTGAGAAGTTGTTGATCCAGCTCCCACTTGTGGCACAACGAGCGTTGTCTGCTTAGAGAGTCCGCCATGACATTGTCCGTCCCTGGGACATACTCTGTCCGAAGGGAAATGTGGTGTTGAAGTAGCCATTTCCAAATTCGTTGAGATTCTTGAGACAACGTCAAAGAGCGAGTTCCCCCTTGTTTGTTTAGATAGTGCATTGTGGTGGTGGTGTCTGTTCTCACAAGCACTGGGGAATCTTTGATCCTGGGCAGGAATGCTTTTAATGCCAGGTAGACTGCCCTTAACTCGAGGAGGTTTATGTGCAGTTGCTTCTCCGCAAGGGACCACTGCCCGTTGATTTGAAGGTCCTGAAGGAACGCACCCCATCCTTCCAAAGACGCATCTGTAGTTATCACATGTGGCGAAATTGGAAGTATGAACGAAAGACCCTGCCTCAGATTCTGTGGGTGAAGCCACCAGTTGAGAGCATGGACAATGGTAGGAGTTATCCGGATTATGTTGTCGAAAGATCCCCTGGATTGAATCCACTGAGCGGATAGCACCTCCTGAAGTGGACGCATACGAAGGCAGCAGTGTGGAATCAACAGGATGTTTGAGGACATCATTCCTAACAGGGATTTGTACAGGCGCACCGTGATGGACTTTTTGGATTGAATCCGGGCGGCCAAGGTCCTCAATTTCAATTGAAGTTCCCGTGAAGGGAAAGCCTTTCTCTGAACAGTATCTAGGACAGCTCATGGGAAAGTGAGACACTGGGACGGCTGAAGGATGGATTTCTCTTCGTTGAGATTAAGCCTCAGATTGTTGAAGAGCTGAAGACAGGCGATGGAGGACTTGGTCACGCCTGCGAAAGTAGGTGCCTTGACGAGCCAGTCGTCTAAGTACGGGAAGACCTGGTGATGTTGTTGGCGGAAGTACGCTGCTACTGGAGAGAGACATTTGGTAAAAATGCGTGGCGCTGAAATCAGACCGAAAGGCAATACCCGAAACTGGTAGTGCTTGCCCGCCACCGCGAACCTGAGGAATTGTTTGTGGTTCCTGTGGATTGGTATATGAAAATATGCGTCTTGAAGGTCTAAAGACACCATGAAGTCGTTCGCATTTAGGAGTTGCAGCACCTCCTGGATGGACACCGTACGGAATGACTGTTTTTTGAGGTATTGGTTGAGGTGTCTTAAGTCCAATATAGGTCTCCATGTTTTCTCCTTCTTTCGAATTAGGAAGAATCAGGAGTAGAATCCCTTGCCCTTCTGATTCCGGGGGACTCTTTCTATCGCTCCTTTTTGAGCATGAGGGAGAGTTCCAATTGCAGCAGATGCAGATTTTTGTGCCGCATTGGTACTGGCGACTTTTGAGGAGGAGTTTCCATGAACTCCAGAGAGTGACCGAATTGAACAAGTTGGAGGACCCATCGATCTGTTGTAATTTGTTGGCAATTGTGAAGGAAGGATGAAATTCTCCCGCCAACTTTGCAAGGTGGAGAGGAAATGGAGACCAGTGGCTGAGAGAAGTCATTGCCTTCTGGCTGTGTCCTTCTTCCCTCCTCGTCCGCGAAAGGAAGACTTGTTGTAGGACGAATGGTTTTGCTGCTGTCTTTGCTGGTACTGAGGTTTGTATTGCTGATTTGAGCCGTACGTGGATTTGTACCCCCGACAGGCGCCTCTAGAGGACTGACCTCTTCCTCTGGAGCCCCGAAAGGAAGGATTTTTGTATTGGAGAGTACCTAGAGCCTTTGCGGTATCAGTATCTTTTTTGATACCCTGGAACATCTCATCGATGTGTTGCCCAAAAAGAAGTTGACCGTCATACGGCATGTTTGGTCTGAACTTCAGGCCGGAAAGATGTTGCTTTAAGCCAACTTTGGCACCTCAGGACTGCAGCTCCTGCGAGCTGACAGAACCCCGTGGATGCGATATCCATCGCCACACCAATCATCTCCGAAGCGGAACACTCGCCTTCAAGGAGAATCTTTTTCGCCTCTTCTTTCTGCTCTTCTGGGAGCGAATCCAAATATGGAGCGATATCTGCCCACATTTGACGGTTGTAGCATCCCAATAGTGCCAAAGAGTTTGCTGCATGCACCGTTAGAGCTGACATGGATGAAAACCTCTTCACTATGTTGTCTAGTTTTCGACCCTCCTTATCTGGCGGCGTAGCCAATGGATTTTTTGACTTGCGCTACATGGGTAATGACATGGTCCGACTTTGGATGGCCAGTAAAGCAAGCTGGAGCTGTGTCAGGAGCTTTATATTTTTTGACCAGTCTGGGCAGCACTGGAGCCAGCGATGAAGGGTTTTGCATTATTTTCTCCCCTTGTTCCCAGATGTAATCAATGATGGGAATGGACCGTACAGCCTTTTGGAATGGTTCCTTAAAATCATAAAGGAAGCAATCCTGCTGTGTTGCCGTTACCTTGAGTTTGAATCGCAACGCTGCTCTCTCTAGGATGTTGTGGAATCCCCCAATGTCTTCCAGGGGTGAATCCGCTTGTGCCTGTACAGGGGATGCTGGACCTGGAATCACAGTCATCCCATTCGTCTTGCGTGTCCTGGAGCTCCACTTCCTCCCGTTGTTGCTCCTCTTCGTCTTCCTCATCAGAGGATGGCGGAGGACACGAAGGAGCAGGATCTTGTTGAAGGACTAAAGGAGTAGGCCGAGGCCTAGGTGGCAGTGTCACAACTGGCGGTGTCACAACTGGCGGTGTCACAACCGGCGGAGGCGGAGCAGTGGACCGAAACCTCTGCTTGTAGTCCACAATCAGAAATTACAGATCTGTCACAATGGATGCTGGGAGACACACCATAGGCTGCAGAGGAGGCGGAGGAGGTTGGAATTCCTCCTGGTACTCCACATCATCCTGTCCTTGTTCCTCATAATCCGAGCTTTCATGAAGTTTAACGTGTAGTTCAGAGGGGCTTGTCCCTTGTCGGAACATAGAGCCCTCATCAGAGTCCTCAGTATCCAAAGATGAGCAGGGGGGAATGGCTGGACCCTGCTCGGAGAGGTCAAATCCGGCGTGAGAGTACGCGTGGTCATCCTGAAGTGAGTATAAGTACACTTCAAGGGAGGCGACTCTACCGTCGTCGAACCAGTCGACGGTGTCTTCTTCGATGACTACGTCGTCGACGATGGTTGCTTCGTCGACTGTTTCGTCGACGCTGGTGTCGCCGTCTACTGCTTCGTCGACGCTGGTGTCGCCGTCGACGGGCCCGTCGACTGCCTCGTCGACGCTCGTATCGACGACGATTTAGTCGACGATGAACCAGTCGTCGTCGATGGAGCCTTTATCGCTGATGACGATTTCGTCAACGACGATTAGGTTTTTGTCGACGTCAATGGCACTTTAGTCGACAATGACGATTTTGACTTAGTCAACGATGAGGCACTTGACGGTGGCGTCGGCGACTTTTTGATAACAATAAGAGATGGAACAGACCTACCCATCGACGACGACGAGGATGTAGTAGTTGTCGACGTTGACGTTAAAGATGACACCATCGACGTGGAAATAGTGGCGGTCGACGTTGTCACAGGCAGAGCTGAAGACGTCACCAAAGGTTTCTTGGAAGGCAGGGTCTTGTTGAGAAACCTTCACAGCCATGGCCTCGGAACGAACCTCTGAAGACTTGGGCGTCTTCTTTTGAGGTGGCTGCAAAGATTGTCCAGGGGATGACGTTCTAGGCCTTTTGGGAGAAGAGTGTATACTCCTAATGGAACACTCACTCTCACCTGAAGAGACTGCTTGATCCCTGTCCTTGAGTCTCTGAAGCCATATCAGCAGGCGGCCCTCTCTATCCTTGAGTTTTGGCTGTAAAAAGTGCTGCAGACTTTACAATCCTTTGCTGAATGGTCAGGGTAGAGACAGTAAAGGCAGGCTCATGCCTGTCATCCACATGAAGCCTCTTTTTGCCACAAGAGGCACAAGGTCTGAAGAGCCCCTTTTTTGGAGTATCAACCATGGATAAATTGAAAATTCCTCACAGAAAGATAATTCTGAGACATATATGGAAAAAATCCAGAAATACAAAGCAGCTGAGCAGAGCTCAGAGGAGACTCCCTTAGCACGACGTGCGGTAGAAAATCTGAGGGACTAAGGCTCCTTCCTGGAAGGTTCTAGAGAGTGGTGATATCTGATTGGCTCTTGGCCAAAGTTTGGTCCTTTTTACAAAAGGACATGGATATGTTACTAATGAGAGGCCTCTGGCCTATTACTATGTATATGTCTTTATGACATTACTCTTTTATGCACCGGGGACTCCCACCCAGACGACGGGGAATGATTCAGGAATGTGAATCTATGAAAGATACCCCTAATACTGGATAAGCTTAAAGATTGCGGGGAGCTTTGGATTTTTTGGAGCACCAAAGAGAAGAAGGTAAGTTATCAGAGGTTGAGTGCTGGAGAATGTAACTTGATTGTTGCATTGACACCAATCCTCCTATATGAGGGTATAGCCGATTAGAAATTATTTTGGCTAAAATCTCTGTATCTATATTGACTAAGGAAACAGGCCTATAAGGCTAAATCAGTAGGGACTTTATCAGGCTTTATTGCGTTGGAAATTGTTGACTCCCGCAAGGATGGAAGTATCTGGAATGTTTCTCTAGCCCCTAAACTTTTCCAGAAGAAGGGTAGCCAATATATAGGAAAAATATGTGCTCGTGATGATTTCCCCTGAGGAAGTGATTTAATCACCTCTTTAATCTCTTTGACAGATATTGGTTAATTTAATGGCTCCTCTCTCATGACCCTCTGTTCACACTAGACAGGCCACAGACATATTGCTGAAAACAGTCGTCACTGACCCTTTTACCGTCCTACAGCTCAGAGTACATTTGACAGAATATCCAGGAAGTGTGTCTCTTACTATTTTCATCAAAGATCTCTAGCTCTTAATAGACAAGCAAGTGTTCTTCTCGGCCTGTCTCCTTCCACAAAATAAGTTCCTCAGCTGGCCAATGTTTGTATTCACTGTGTATATATCCATATCAGCATTCACAGCGGTGTTATGGTCCTGTATCTATTTTGCCAGGAGCAATTCCACAATTATACTGTAAATGACTTCATAGTCAAGTCACTCTCAATGCTATTATTGCCAAGAGTAGCTTAGTCATTCAAAGTGGTCTTCCTTTCTGAAGGGAGGAGGGAGGGGGGGGGGAAGTTTCATATTTTAGTGTGTTTGACTATTGCCATTCGATTTTAATTTTCCATTTGCAGTCATTTTACTATACCAACAGTGGCTAGCTGTTTTGACAATCAACTCCTAATAAGACTATCAATGCCAGCATGTTACATCTTGGCTCCCAGACTCCTCTTGAGCTTGTACTTCCTCCCTCAGTCCCTCCGGTGCATACAGAGGCCCAAGGCACCAGATTCCCCCCCTAACCTCTTATTATGATCTGCTCCAGAGGCATCTAGCTCCTGTTTTCTCAGTTGTGTCCACCAAGACCAATCTCTCTAGACAGTGGGCCCCGTGAGACACAAGCATCACTCCTCAGGGTGCCCTTTAATGCCCGCAGGCCCTAGTCTCTGAGGCCCAAATACCACACTGCTGTACCCCAAAATTGCAGTTGCTGAACTAGGACAGCACTCCTATATTCTGCACAAGGAAATCTTGGGACAATGATGGGCAAACGTGATGTAAATAGTTGGGCTTGTGTCAAGAAGCCACTCGTTCAAGTGGCCATATTGCTTAACTGTTAACTTGCAGCCCTTCCATTTCTCCCTCCTAAGTTACAGAAATCCTCTTAAAGGATTCTGAAGGATATGGGTATATCCGTATTGGGAGACCTGTTCCTTAAGTTATCTTTATAGGTTTGCAGAAGCATACATCTAGAGCAGGGAACACTGTACTGATGATCTTGCAGAACAATAGAAAGTGACTGGCCAGAAGCCCGGGAGGTTGAATTGGAGCTTCAAACCCCTAATAAGCCCTGGAAGTATTACTGTGCTGAGGTTAGAGGCATACATTAAGTTAAAGTTAGTCCATAGTCCATATTACTCAGGAATGCATAGCTAAATTCTCACTGGGTGGGTGGTGGAATGCAAGAAGTGCAAAGCAACAAATACAGGCTTTCTTCATATTGCAGTTGTGTTCACTCCGGTGCTAAAATTCCAGACTGAGATTTTTGCCTTCCTGGAGGAGATGGTATAGCCACCCTGCTTTCAGCACGTGAGCTCCCCTTTCTGAGTGACACCACAAAAAAATACCCAAGAAAGCAAGTACACATTGTGAGTATGGTGTAGCTCCTGACTAAACGTTGGTGTTGATGTATTAAATGATAACCAAGCCGCCTAAGGAGGAAATGCAGCTGAAGGATATGGTATATTGCCAATGAACTAAAGAAGGCCTACAACTTGGGAACTGGTGTGATCATAGGTGCAGCAGAAAAATGACAATGAAACACATTTTCTGACAAGGCCACTGCCTTATGATTACAAGCACCATTTAATCAGCTGAATTTGGAGTTGATATACTGATGCACTGTAATGTTTCCCTATGAATCGAAAAATCCTTACCGCTGTTATTTCGTGGTTTCTGGTGTCACTATTGCTTGCTCTACACCCTCCATGACTTCCTTCCAGATCTACCATTTATCTCTTCTGCCCTCTCATTTTCTGTTATCATGTACCAACTTCTCCAAAAAGCCATCTTGTTCAGAAGTATAACCTTACATCACTATGTCCTGTACCATTTTCCTAATCTCATGCCGGTTTATAATTTGCACTGATACTGCTGGCCACCATCTGGCCACCCCCCTCGCTGATATGTATTTAGCCTTTCTTAAATGTGAATGGTCTATAAAGCTTTCATTCTATTGCAGCACTTACCAACAACCTACTATGTTTTGCAAATTCTTCTGAACTGTTTCGATCATGCTTTGATTCCCTAATTTACAAACCCTACTCATGCTTTGATCCTGACCCTTCGACAATATCCTGATTGTACTCCTTCAAAGAAATACTCAGTCCAAACCCTGTAAGATTCGCTCATGCCTAGATCCAGCCCCTTCTAGAACCATCCTATTTAGGATCCATTCTTTTCCAATTTATCTCTTCCTTACCAGTGCTCAGACCCATGGCTCTTTGTCTGCTCGGCTTCTTGCAGATGTCTGGTCGCCGCTGCAGCCAATGCTGCTGCACTCTCATTCTGAAATTCTGTGGAAACAGCCTGAAAATTAAAAGTGGAGGGGAGTTGGAGGAGTAAATTAATAACGGCCATGGATGCACCTTATTTTAGGGATGTGAAATTATTTAACCAAGACTAGATCATTCTGTCATGGATGACCAGTGCTTCAGAAATGTATGGACTACTTTCAAGACCAGAAAAGCCAAAAGATGCATTATATATCAGTGCTTTCATCAGTTGAAAATAGAGGGATTTGGGCGTGATGTAAGGGCAAAGAAGATTTGATAGGCTGATTTTAAAGTTCCTTGACCATGAGGGAGGGGAAAACTCAAACTTAGTCTTGCAGACAGACATTGTAATTAGTAGACAAAGAAAGTTGTGCTTGTACCGAGTTCTGGAATTCAGAAAGACGGAGAGTAAGGGGGGGGGGGAGGGGAATGGGGAATAACTTTACTGGGGAAAAAGCAAATCTTGTATATTGGAAAGAACAAAAGGGCAGTGAAACATTGGAGGACGATACCTGTTAAAAGAGTGGAAGTGAGGCTCTAACATTCATTATTCTCAGATTGAGAAAAGAAAGTTCTTGCTTCTTGTCATGGTTAATTGTAGTCTGCCAAGCAGGAGTTCTTACCAGCAGTAGGTCCTGGGCAGCAATACGCACAGTGTAGGAGAAAGTGTCATCATCTTCATCTTCCACAAACTGCTGCGGATTCGCCGTCCAAACTTTTATCTAAAAAGTAATCTAAAATGAAAATAGTGGTGGGGCAGTACAACAAAATAATTCTGCAGAGATTTTTTGAAATTTTGAATTGTCTGTATCTATTATTATCCAATAGGCAATTATTAATTTGCATAAGCAATATTCCACTGCTCACTTGTATTACAAAAACCTATACTTGTGGTCCATTTCGATTGTGTATTTAAGAGTCTTGTATAGCATTTCTTTGTATAAATATGAGATAATATGGCATAGACTATGATGACAATAGTGCAGAGTGAGTGCTTTAAATGTAGCAGGTTCTTTGGGAAATTCTGGCAGAGTTGTCCTTGGTACATTGTGGAGTGAGAAAACAGTTTTTGCACATTCAAATATCTATTGTTGTTAGACACTATCAAATCTCACTAAAACCCATCAGTTTCCTATTACGGAGGGTCAACCTGACAGACACTATGACACACATTCAATCTCGTTCTAGACAAGCAGGCAATACAAATATAAGTGAACATGATCTCAACTATTGTGCAGCAATGAATGTGGGCATTTTACCTCTATAAGTTTTACTTGCAGCCAACGTGTTGGGAACAGCAAAACATTTTATTTTTAACTCTTCTGGGTGTGCCGAGTGCAATATTGAAAGGCAGTGCAATATGAAATGAAAAACATTCATTTATTTATTTAATTTTAGAGTGCCTTTTTCGCAATGTTGTAACTTTTTTTGTGTTCGTAGAGCACGGTAGCATATTCAGAAAACTTCACTTTTGTGTCCAGGATAACCTGCACAATTCCAAAACATCGGTTCCCATAAACCCACAAATCTTCCTCCCATCCACAGACAAATCTGCCTTAAAATCCACTTCAGGCACAAATAAACCCACATAATAGCTACAGATTCAATACTTCCCTCACTACCACCACTCGCAGATCCCTCAACTCCCTTCACAGCTCAATTTTTACCTGCTCTTCAGTGATCTGCATATACAGAATCATGTAGTACATGAGCTCCGGCAGCGCCTTCTTCACTGTACTTTTAAACTTGTTATTTTCCAGTAATATGTGAACAAACTCAAATATACTGAACACCAAGTTCTCAAAGCCGAGGACTTCTCCTGAAAAGAATAAACATACAGAGTTAATTCTTAAAGTGTGGCAAAATCTTCTGTAAATGGTCTAAAACAAAAAATGAAGAGACTTTGCACTAGCAGAAATTATCCTGAACCGTGTGGCCATATTTTGAAATCTATAAATCTCTTGACACTTTGATCACGACAATCCCACGCAGTTGGGTTCTACCAACAGCAAACCGTGTCTGCCAGTTTTATTATTTTGCCCACATAAAATGTAGGTGAATATGGACCTTCTTCTAAAAAAAGTTTTTCTGTGCAATATACCCATTGCAATATTTAAGACCTATATTGAAAATAGCAAAAATAAGATCTAAGAAAGATGCTCCCGGAAAACTCTCTCCAAAAGCTTTAAATTTATCAGAGGTTATTTTTAATCAGATACATGTCCAATTTGAAGCTTTGATATTCTTTTTCTATTTTTCCTTTTCTTTTTAAGTTTTAGGAGGATATTGTACCTGATGAGGGTCTACACAATAAAAAGGGACGTGATTGAGAGGTCAAACACTGGCGACAGAGGGAAGACTTACCCTTGGAAGCGAAATGCCTCATAACTGGACACTTGTCGACAGTTTCATGGGAAAAAAACTATTTAGATGCGGTTTATTACTTGAGAAAGGAATCTATTGAGAGCCCACTCATATCAATGCAAAAATGTCTTTCTTTGCTCTCAGCAGTCTAGAAAAAGACTGCTTTTTATACACTGCAAACTTTGGGGACAATCCGAAAGTAGGCAATAAAGGTTTTCACAGTGCAGATCCTCTTTATTTTTTACCATGAGTGATATGATTTAAACAAGGCTCTCTGGCAGTAGCGGGTGCTACCGAACAGGGGTGGTGTGAGGGAGGGGAGACATAAGGGGCAAGAAATAAAAAAAATAAACACTTACCTAAATACCTCGGGGCGCCACCTCCCCTCCGTCCTCTCTGCAGCAGGATGCACACCGCCTCCCAGAATCCCCTGACCAATCACAACACTGCCTTACAGCAGCATCGTGATTGGTCTGAGCACTGTGGCTCGGCACTCAAAGAGGGACTGGGAGGCTGGACATGTTCTCCACCAAAGCTCTAATACAGCTTTAAAGAACATGCATTGTGCGCTTGATGGTTTGGCCATCCCGAAATAGCCGGCCAAACCATCTTGCGCATTTTGGTGCAGCCACAACTCCTCCTCCCTGAGGCACGGGGAGCCCAGCCCCTCCCTGCCCCGGTAACAATTTGGCTACAACTGCAAGCTCAATACAAAAAGTAAAACAACGGAAAGTTATTTTGATTTTTTGTATTGAGCTTGCAGTTGAAACAGTGGCGATGCTCCTCTGCCTTAGCGGTGAAGCAGACACCTCTGGTACCCAAGAGTACTTCTCAGAAGGTCCATCCTATTCCCCACACAAGTGACCAGTGCTGGCACATAGATACAGAGGAGTAAACAACTACATTCACCAGGAACCTGAAATAAAGGATATTAGCTAAATGTTTCGGTCACGTACTGGGAAGGAAGAGGAAATGGAAATGCTACAAGACATAAAATTATGTGCTATAGACACTCGAAAGCAAAGTACAATATATATATCACATACAATTCAAAAGATGTTTTGAGGCAACATGTACTCTGACTGGTGTGACCAAATCATCCTTTGAAATAATGACATTCCACTAGGAAAAATACATCAGTTTGTTCTACACCGGACACTCTTCTTTAACAAATGCATCACATTCTAAACCACAGTTCTCGTCTGTTAAAAACAGACGGAAATCTACTGTAGGCTGTCAAAAAGTGAATAGAGCAATGATCTTGAGTAGGGAACAGCCAGAGTATTAAGGAAGCACACCAAATAGTATGAGATACTGAAGACCTACCAGGCTTGTGAATGCAAGCATATCCCTACACATAAAATGCTGGAGATCCCCAGCGAACATAGCCAGGTACATATGCTTAGAAGTTGTACAGTACTGGAGAGAGTTTGGAAGACTGTGCACATATATGCATATGGAACTCTTTAAAGCGCTAAGTAGCTATCATACACATCTACTCGGATGCGAGAAAAATTAACCATCTTCCCGGGTGGCCAAAACACTCCATAAAAACAGAAAAGTATGGATTATTTGTTCAAATTAGGAAGTTTTTTTTACCTTTAAATGCAAACCTGATTATTGTTGGACAATGGTCTTCTCTGAAGGGTCACCCCAAACATTTTGCCTTCCTCCTCCTCTTTTTTTGACCTTTTTGTTGGCTTTAGGGCTGAGCACTAAGCCACTGCTTACCAATGCTAAAGTGAATGTGCTTCTCCCCTACACAAGGGGTATACACAATTGGCATAATTAGTTTACTTGTAAGCCCCTGTTAAAGTGGTATACCATATATTCAGGGCCTGTAACCTACATGCTACTAGTGGGACGTCAGCACTATGCCACCTACACTAATAGCCTTTCAAACCGGTCTCAGGCCTGTGTGTGGAGTTAACTTAGCATCGGAAACTACTTACCAAGCCTTAAACTTAACGTTTATTACACATAGGTCACCCAAAAGGTATGCCCTAGGTAGCCCATAAGGCAGAGTGCTGTGAAAAAATGTAGGACATGCACTTTTAAGTTTCCATTGCCCACAAAGTGACAAACATCAAAAATAGTTTTCCCTACAGTTAGGCCTACTCCTCTCATAGTATAGCAATGGGAATTCCTTAAGCTGTAATTCCCGGTTAGAAAGGAGTAGCTGCATCATGTTTCATATCTTTGAAATGGCAATGATAAATCCTTTTAACTGGTGAAGTTGGATATAACATTACTATTTTAGAATTGACACTTTTAGAAAGTGGACATTTCTCGGCTCTTACTGCTCTGTGTGCCTTGCAACCTGTCTCTAATACACGCCTGCGGGTGGGTGGCAGCTACACTTTGTGCATTCCCTCTAGACAGCCACAAACACAGGAAGAGTGGGTGGGACAGAACTCATCCACATTCATCTGCATTCTGATAGCTCTTCCTGAGCAGGAGAGAAAGGGGAGTTGAAACTTACCTGATAGTCTGGAGCCAGGGCTGGGATAAAAAGGGGACCTGTGCACTTCAAGGGCCTGCTCTGCAGTCACCTCAACTGGGTATTGTAGGTATTGCAGGAAAGTGAGTTTCTGTTGCAGTAACCCCCCCACTTTTTTGCCAGACTACTGATGCACTTTTACTTGGTGTGCCCTGGGTCCCTGCCAATCCGGTTCCCAGGGCCTGTGTTCTTTCCCCAAAACTAACCCAATTGGCATCTCTGGCCACAGGTCAGTCCCTGGTAAGTGGTACCACAGGTACCCAGGGCACTGTGACCAGAGAAGGCCTCTAAGGGCTGTAGCATTTATTGTGCCCCCCTTAGAGGTCCTGTACCACTACACTCCCACACTGCCTTTGCAAGTTGCGAGTTTTGGTGTACAACAAAGTGAAGTGTCGACATGGCACACCTCTCTGTGTTCCCTGCCTACAACCCACTGCCCTGGCATAGATCAGTCACCCCTCTAGTTGGGTGCACTATACCTGTCGTGGAAGAACTGTTTTTCTGCTTTGTTGTGCTGCCTTGCAGCCTGCTTATCTCTGACCTGCGGAGAAGGACTAGACTCATCTCACTTGAACCAAGAGTGACTAAGGGAGTGCTGGCTTCCCCCTGTTCTGAAGTCTCAGGGCCATCAAACACTTCCTTCAATCCTCCAATAGCATCTGGACGCTGCCATTTGTAAATCCTGCCAAGTGGTGTCAAACCAGTCCTGGGCCCTTGAAAGGCGACTTCTGCTGTACAGAACCGTCAAAATCAACCTGGTGACTACTTTGTGCCAACCTGGTGACTACTTTGTGCCAATCTGAACCAACACATTGGCCCTCGATGCCGATGCAGGAGCTGATAGACGATGGATGGACTGCACGGATTGAGGGCGAACAGCGAGACTAGACGACAATGCAGCACCTGCACCGTAAAGGGGTTTATCGACTAAGCCAGACTGGAGGTCGACGCTTGCTCCATCAAGAGTACTTTTTCAGCCAGACATGCGCGAATCCTGTAGCCGGCCTGCATACCACTACGGTCGGCTTGAACTTTGGATTTTCCCTGGTATACAGCGACCAGATGTCCCCTGTTGGCATTTTATGACTATGCACTATAATTTCATTTTATCTTTAAAAATTCATAACTGCGGTTCTACTTATTGGATATTTGTGGTTTTGGTCTTATTTGCTTCATAAAAATATGATCTATTTTTCTATTTTTTTTGCAGTGTTTTCATTGTGTTACTGTGTGCGCGCATATTGCACTGTTGTAGGGATTCTGTGTAACTGAGCCTGAGATCACTGAATGTCAGTATGTAGGAACTGAGCCAACATACCACATCAGTACCTATGAACCCCAATCCAAACTAGCTCACAGTGCCTTCCCTGCCGTTCTTACCTTCCCACAGCGACAGATAAGTTGGCACCCCAGATTACAACCCTCTAGTACTCTCAGGGAACTATGGAAAAAGATTGTCACCTTTCGTTTTCTCACTCATGCATGTCCATAACAAACAAAGCAAACACACAAGAACAGTTTACAATGTTTTAAACGGTCTTAAACTATCATGCTCTATTATAAAACAACCATATTTAAAGATGTTTATGCCTCAGTCTACCCTCACTACGTGGGCACAGTGATGTATCATAGATCTCTGGGATAAGAACCAAACCCAATACCTGAATTATTGTTGGGTAATCTGCTTATCAGAATACGCAAGGCTGGCGCATTCGTCCCCGGACCTTTCTGCTGCAAAAAAAACCATTTCTGTTTTAAATGGCACGTCTCGTGTCTTTTTGAAAACCGCAGATGGGAATGTATGCCAAGCTAAGTTGCTAGCCGAGCACAGAAGACAGGGCACTGTATTTGACCTTGTACGAGATGTTCAGACAGAGTCCTATAGAGCAGAACCAATAACAATAGCATGTGCAGTGTTTTGCTTAAGTAATATCATGGCACAAAAATAAACGTGCTGAGCGCAACATGTGAAAAGTAGCCTACAACAAGCAGTTAGGCTAAAATAAGGGAGAACTAAGTGGGCTCTAAAGGGTACTCCAGTCACCCCCTTTTTGTTCAGGCAAGTAACGAACGGAGCAACTAGATAAACATCATATACAACAAGCTAAGAAATTCAATGCTTTGCTAATAGAGAGGTTATTAGAAAAAGATTTACAACCGTAATAATAAAAAGCATAACATGTCAATTTGGGAACATAGCCAGATTAAGGTGTGTTGGAGGTATCTATGAGGTATCTATGATGTTTCCCATGAGCTCAAGACAAAAGGTAATCCAGGATGGACTATCTCCGAAGACAATGAATCCACCATAGCCCAGGTCAAATCATACAGAGAACACACATGATCCTTGGTATCAGCCGATGCTGAGGAAGTATCCGGGCAACCTTCATCCATGCTATTAGAGCTAAAGTTAAATGAGTCATGTGGCGAAGAACTCCCATCCTGTGAAAGGAGGACCTCATACCTGGCATTGTGCAGCAGCCGCAAGTCAATGAGAACGTCAAAATGGGTCATTAGAGGACTCATCAAAAGGTTCATGTCCACAGGAACCAACATTCGCAAAGCCAGGCAAATATCCAGTGCTCATTCGAAGGAGCAACAAACATTGAAACACTGGTTTAACGCAGATACACTAGACAGGGTGGAATGTCAATGACAAATCAAGATCCAGTTCTTGGAGCAGTAAGATTCCAAAGAACTTTACCAAAAGTTCACAACATAACTGGAACAGTGTTAGTTCCAGAGAGCTTCGAAACAGAACATCCATTGTGGAGGAGCAAAAAATTGAATCAAAATGCCGCAAATGAGTAAAAACACCCATAGGATGACTCATAACACCCTAAAACAAAGGGAATGAATAAAAGCCAGTATTACTCCAAAGATTTTCCAGAGGGAACAGACTACGCTAGAACCGAGAACATTAAAAAGTGAGCAAGGTCGGTAATATTAGATGCATTACAAATGTGATGAA
Organism: Lissotriton vulgaris; assembly: GCF_964263255.1. Classification (NCBI taxonomy): domain Eukaryota; kingdom Metazoa; phylum Chordata; class Amphibia; order Caudata; family Salamandridae; genus Lissotriton; species Lissotriton vulgaris. The sequence continues at coordinate 1,230,624,470 of NC_141693.1, forward strand.
CTAATTTGCTGAAATGTATTGGGAGTTTGGTGTTTAACAAGGACTGGATTTCACTGGATGCCCTTGCAACTTGCAATTCGGAGGTTTAATCGAGCTGATGTTAGTGCTACTACTTTATGAAACAGTGCTCTGAGCGTGCTTAACTTGTTAAAATCTGCCTTCAAAATTGGAATGAAAGACCACAACGAGCTATTGTATCCTCCTTGCGGAGGTGGGAACACACACTATTGCAGCAGGTGACAATGCAGGAAACTGAGAAAATATATTGGATCGCAGCTTTTAATCCACAGAATTCATAATCATTTAATATTGAAAAGCTTCCTTTTCAAAGAACTTTAATAAGGGGAATTATAAAAGACGTTGGGATTCCTTCTAGTAAATAGACCAGATGTGCTACAGAAGCATTACATGGTGCATGTAATGTAATGGTAACGTGTTGACAAACAGGAAATTGTCTAACAGACGAGTTGTACTAATTTCCAGTAAGGAAGAACTTATTTGCACGTTCCCAGCAATAAGAAAATGGGAGGTAACATAATTCATGAATCAAGCTGCCTCCGCTGGGCTAATATCTGCCGAAGGGAAAATGTTTCACACGCGCTGAAAATTTAAATGTTGAAATTGGCAGAGATATTAGGCCATGTATTAACCATAAGGCGGAAGCGGTTTCTGTTACAGTGAATGGGAGTTTTTTCTATCTTCGAGACGTAACATTGTATAGGTTGTAACTTTTTTTGACATTAGTCGTCATTTCTGTGTCAGATTGAAAGGCACGAATAGCTGGCTAGAATTAAGGTAATGCAACCATTTTTAAGGGTTTGAAGGGTTCAAGTAAACTGCATGATGGATCTAACCTAACTTTGCAGATGGAACATGGAAGATATCAATAACAGAGGACACAATGTTATTCAAATAACAAATGCGAGAAAACAACGTATTAATAGTATTATCAACAGCAAGCCCTTACCAAAATGATCTTGATCTATTTGTCTTAAACATGCAGTAGCTTCCATTTGAGGCAATTAACAAATGTAATTAGAAGTAGCATAAATACATCTTTTAGTATGCAGATATTTAGGACTAACAGAAAATCAGATAGGTCCATGTCCTCCAATAGAAAAGAAAGATATTTCACTGCAGTGAAGTTTTCTAACCATTTTCGGCACAATTTTTCCACTGAATAGGTAGTAAAAATTGCTCAGCTTTGCCATTGGGAATAACGAGGATCAGGTAGACTAGCTTTAAACGCCGGTGTGGAGTTAAAAAAACCAGCCATGACATCCATGTGTGTCCACAAGTCACATTAACCACCAGTGAAAACCTGAAAGTGTGGTCTTAAAAGTACAATTCTGTAACATACTATCGAGTTGATCAGCAGTGAATTTGTTAAATGTTGCCAATTTTCAAACTGTGCAAAGGAAGGAATGGTTAGTGCGTTCATTTCTATAATTTAAGCCGATCCTAGGCATGCAGTCTACTTAACGGGGTCATTCAGAAAAAACATTTGAGTTGGAATTAAGCAGGCTCAAAATAAAGTATCCATACCCTGGACCTGCCAGGATTTTGTACCGAAAAGGATTTCAAATCAATGGTGTTCATCCAATAATCACAGCATTTCCCAACTAATTTTGTAACAAATGAACATGTAGAGATTAATTTGGTTTGCATAAGCAGATATTCTTTTCGTTGGTGAAGGGACAAGTCTAAGCTAAAAGGACGTTGGATCTGACTGGTCAACCCTGAAAATATGTACATTTTTCTTTGTAAGTTTTCAAGCTCCCTTGTTTGAGAGTTGGACAATGTTCCCATAGCAAAAAAAATTTAAAGTGTGCGTTGAACACTAATTCGACGTAAATAATGATGTCCAAAATGGTGGTAACAGAACATCTCACAATAGTTTGCAGAATTAAGGCACACATCATGATTAGAAAAGAGTATCATATTCCAGCAATGAGAGCATGGAGTTTACAGTTTCAACATCCCAATCATCACAATATAACCCAGGTACTATCACATTCCCCATAGAAAGACTAAACACATATGGTATCTGCAGGATCTCTGTAGGACCGAATAGCTCATACAGAGCTTTATCCCAAACAACTCCACCATTGGCTGGAACAGCTAAAATGTTCACGAGGGACAAGTCTTTTCTTAGCTCATGAGAAGGGGGGGGGGGCAAACACACTGTCGCCCAGTTCTGCAGCAGAGCGTTCTGGAAGATTGTGGCCATTAATCAGCAAAGAAAAAACAAATCAAATCCACAGGAATAGGACAACCAAGGAAAGAGTTATCCATATACCAGAGATAGGGCCAGATAAGTGAGTTTCAGCCATGAAAAGAAGACAGATCCGTGCAGCCGGAGTGTCTAAAAGCACAAGTTACTTACCTTCGGTAACAATATATATCGGTAAGAAACAGTACTTAGTGTTCGATTCCTTACCTTAGAATATCCCCAGGCGTCAGACTGGATCCAGAAAGTTTTGCGTAGCAGTACCCCTGCGCGTCGGTAGGCGTTGTCTGCGGCTCGGCGTCCGTCGATGGCGTCATTGGCGCCGGGATGACGTCTGAGTACTTAGACGCCGCCCTCGTGTGCTGACGTTAGTTCTTATACCCCGCTTTTCCACGCCAGAAACGCAGAGCCATGATAAAAACCGACACTGGTGCCATGAAACTAGGGCCCTCAAAGGGAAGAACCTTAACCCTAGATATCAGTTCGCAGAACGGGGAGGATGGGTGGGGCGGTAAGGAATCTAACACTAACTACTGTTTCTTACAGATATATCGTTACCGAAGTTAACTTGTGCATCCGAAAGAAACAGGTTAGTGTTAGATTCCTTACTTTAGAATAGATACCCCCGCAATACCAACCCCGGTGGTGGGTCTGCGAACCAATGATCACACCAGAAAGTCCTGGAGAACAGAACGTCCGAAAAAGCCATCTCTCCGGACTTGGCTGTCCAGGCAGTAGAGTCTAGCGAACGTGTGCAGCGAGGCCCACGTAGATGCCTGACAGATGTCCTGAAAGGGGATTTCCAAGGCAGTAGTAGCCGCCGTGGCCAGAGTGGAATGGGCACGCAGCTCCACAGTAGGCTCCTTTTTAGCCAGTGAATAACAAGCCTTTATGCACAAAACCCATCGAGAAAGGGTCCGTTTGTGCACCGCCCGTCCCTTCTTAGCACCCACGTAACGAACAAAGAGCTGGTCGTCCACCCGGAACTGGCGTGTGTGGTCCAGATAGAATGAGAGCGCACGTTTTGGGTCCAGACGGAGGAACCTCTCTTCCTCTTTCGAGGGATGCAGAGGCGGAAAGAAGGTGGGTAAGGTGATGGACTGCCCGATGTGGAAGGCTGCGACTACTATGGGCAGGAAGGGGGGACGCGTTCTCAAGACAACTTTGTCCGGATGGACAGAGAGGAAAGGAGGTTGAGAAGATAGAGCCTGGAGATCACTCATTCTCCTGGCAGAGGTGATGGCAACCAGGAATGCAGTCTTAAGAGTAAGAAGACTAAGAGGGCAATTGTGAAATGGCTCGAAGGGAGCGCACATCAAATAAGTCAGAACAGGGTTCAAGTCCCACTGAGGAATCAAAAAAGGAGCAGGAGGAAACATGTGAGTGATGCCCTTCAAGAACTTATTTACAACAGGGGACTTGAAAAGAGAAGGCTGATCAGGAAGCCTTAAGAAGCTTGAAATGGCAGAGAGGTAGCCTTTGATAGTGCCCAATGCAGAGCCCTGCTGGGCAAGAGAAAGAAGAAAGAGGAGAACCTCTGAAAAGGGGGCAGAAAGTGGATCCACAGCCTTTGCTGTGCACCATGCCACAAATTTGTTCCACCTGCAGGTGTATACCGATTTTGTGGAGGGACGCCTGGCTGCCAGAATCACATCACAGACTGCAGGAGGCAGGTCAAATGGCCTCAACTGCCCCCGCTCAGTCTCCACGCATGGAGGTGGAGACTAGACAGGTTCGGGTGGGGGCCCGTCCCCTGCTACTGCGACTGAAGGTCCTCCTAAAGAGGCAGACAAATCAGGGGATCGAGTGACATGCTGAGTAGCTCGGGATACCAGTATCTTCGTGCCCAGTCCGGAGCCACAAGGATGACTTGGGCCCGGTCGCGCCTGATCTTCTTCAGCACTCTGGGCAGAAGTGGTATAGGCGGAAAGGCGTACAACAGACCGCAGCTCCACCCGTGACGAAAAGCAACTCCGAGCGAGTGCCGCCTTGGAAATTCCAACGTGCAGAACTGATGACATTGTGCATTCTTTTCTGTGGCGAATAGATCTAACCAAGGCACTGCTGAAAGAGACCTTGCGCCACGTCCGAGTTCAGACGCCATTCGAGATCCATCATGCACTGACAGCTGAGTTCGTCCGCACTGGTGTTCAGGGAACCTGCCAGGTGTTGAACGACCAGGGACACGCCCTGGTGTTCCAGCCATTGCTAGAGGTGGAGAGCCTCATGACAAAGGGTCCACGAAGCCACCCCGCCCTGTTTGTTGCAGTACCACATGGCGGTGGTGTTGTCCGAAGAACACCTGCACTACACATCCCCAGACAGAGGGAAGGAAGGCATTCAGTGCAAGCTAGATCGCCCGCAACTCCAGAAGGTTGATATGGAGCCGGGACTCCGCCGGAGACCAGAAGCTTCTGATCTCCCTCCCTCCCATGTGGCCCCTAATTCCAGGAGGGATGCATCCGTCATCTCTACGTGCTCCGGTTGGGGTAGGGAGAGAGATCTGCCGCTGACCCAATCGCAGTCCGTGAGCCACCACTATAACTGTCTCGCAGTGTCCTCCGAGATCAGGACTTGGTCGGACAGGTTGCCCTGAGGCTGGGCCCACTGAAACATCAGGGTCTCACTGCAGAGCCCGCATCCGCCACCTGGCGTGATGCACCAGAAGGATGCAGGAGGCCATCAGCCCCAGAAGCTGCAGAATCAACCTGACCAAGACTCGGGTTAAAAACTGAAAAATTGGAATCAGAGCCTGAATATACCGAACTCGCTGTTCGGGAGGATAACCCAGAAACTGCGCCGAATCCAGAACCGCTCCGATGAAGAGGAGCTTCTGAGAGGGACACAGGTGTGACTTCGGCACATTGACGGAGAACCCCAGCAGGTGCAGGAGGTCGGCCATAGCCTGGAGGTGGCTGACTACAGTCTGGGGCGAGCCCGCCTTCAACAACTAGTCGTCGAGATAGGGGGAAGACTGACACCCCTAAAATGCGCAGATAAGCTGCGACCACCGCCATCACTTTCGTGAACATACGAGGGGCGCTGGTAAGGCCGAAGGGGAGCACGGTAAACTGAAAGTGCTCGTGGCCTACCGTGAACCAGAGGTAACGCCGGTGGGCCGGCAGGATGGGGATGTGAAAATATGCTTCCTGCAAGTCCAATGCTACCATCCAGTCTCCGGGTCTAGGGCAGCGAATACCTGAGCCAAAGTCAGCATCTTGAACCTCCGGAGGAAGCCGGTGACGTTCTGCAGGTCCAAGATAGGGCGTAGGCCCCCTTTGCCCTTCTTGGGAACCAGAAAGTAATGGGAGTAACAACCACACCCTACTTCTGGCCCAGGAACACCCCTTGGCCAAGAGACCGTAACTTCCTCTTACAGAAGTTGCAAGTGAGCCCCCCGGCACGCGGTGGTACTACGGTGGCATGGCTGGAAGGGTCGCCTAGAAGGGGAGGGAGTAACCCCTTCGGACGATTTGCAGCACCCACCTGTCCAATGTGATGGTGCGCCAGTGGAGGTGGTGAGGGCGAACCCTGCCACCCACTGGCGTCAAAAGGGCCTGAAAGCTCGGACTAGGAAGGCTTTGAGGCGGATGGTGCGGGGGTGGATGTGGACTGCATAGCCACTGTCCCCTGGCACCGCCACGGCGGTTACCACGTCCGCCACCGCACTGGATATTGGTTTGCGGCCGTGGCTGGCAGGACATGAAGGGGCGCCCCTTCCTTGGCCACGAAAGGAGCTAAAGGCAGAAGCTTGCTGTCACTGGCCCGACAGGCCCAAGGACCTGGCCGTAGCCCTGGAGTCCTTGAAACGCTCAAGCGCACTGTCTGCCTTGTCGCCAAAGAGGCGACGGCCATCAAACGGCATGTCCATGAGTGAGTTCTGGACATCAGCCGAATAGTTGGCGGACCTCAGCCAGGCGTGGCAGCAAACCGCCACCGTCGTGGAAATAGCCCTGCCAAGCGAGTCCATGGTATCCGGCCCATATCGGAAAGAGTACTGTGCTGCATATCGCCCTTCCGTAAGGGCTTGTGCGAGATTTCCCCGGGCCTCCTCCGGGCAATTTGGCAGCACGTAAGCGACCGGGTCCCACAGAGTGTGGGTATAACGGCCGAAAAGGCAAGCAGTGTTGACCGACTGCAACTAAGTGAGGAGAACAACTTCTTACCAAACTGCTCATACCTTTTGGATTCCCGATCAGGTGGAGCAGTTGAAATGCGGTCTGGGAGTTAGAGGCCTGGATAACCAGGCTCTTGGGGGTGGGGTGGGTGGACAGGAAGATAAGGTCGCCCGGGGCCGGGCGGTGGCGTCTGGCCACGTTCCGATCTACAGGGGGGCCTGTAGTGGGCCTGGACCAGGTGCCCAACAGAACGTCAGTAAGGGTATCATTAAACGGCAGTAAAGGCTCCGAAGAGCTTGCCTGCGGTTTAAGGACCTCAGTGAGGAGGTTAGTCCTCAAGGTCGAGACGGGGAGCTCAAGAGCCAAGGCCTTGGCCGCCCTCGTCAACACCACGCTGTAAGCAGCCCCCTCCTCCGTAGCCACGGTAGGAGGGAAGACAAATCCAGTGTCGGGCTAAGTGTCCAGACCACTGGCTTCCCCTAGCTCAACTGCCCAGTCCTCATACGACTGGCACTCCTGTGCCAGAGGGTCCTCAGACCCCTCCCAATCCTCCTCGCCTCCCATCTCCTGATAGTCAGGTTCAAAGGATGGGGCAGGATCATAGAAGAATTGCTCTTCTCTCTGCGTCGAATGCGGCATCGAGTGACGCCGGTCCGACGCCGGATCCGGACCGAGGGAGGGACCGGGGACAACGCAGTTCGGGGATACCCTGGGGCTCGGCACCGGCAGAGGGGTCGTAAGGTCGACCAGCGGCGACCCGGATCCGGACCCGGATCCAGCGGGGCTCTGCGGCGTCGGGACCGAAGTGGTAGACGTCGCCGGGGCCGAAGCACCCGCCGGCGCCAAAGTCTCCGGCCCGCTTGGGCTCCCGATGGGGGCCGCAGCGGGACCGGGCGGAGGAGGGAGCGACCTCATGGCCATGAGGAAGGCATCGATCTCCTCCGGCGTCGCGTTCAGACCAGGGACCGGTGGGTATGGAGCTGGCTGCGGTGCCTGTGGCTCCGGCGGAGCTTTGTAGGCGGTGTCGCCTGAACCCACCGCCCGCATCACGCAAGCGTCTGGGGGAGTCGGAAGAGCGATGTCGTCTCTTCGACTTCTTGTGCCTCTTACCTGAGGACTTGGAGGCCGACGAATGGTGTCGACTCGCCGAGCTGCGATGCCTGTGGCCCTTCGACCTCCTCCTCGACCGGGACCGTGAACGGCGCAGGCCGACTGCCGGAGCTAGAGGCGCTTACGGGACTGCTCCCACCTAGCCTTCGACAAAGGCCCGGCAGTCGGGGCATGACTTGTCGTGGTCAGCCCCAAGGCAATACAGGCACCGACGGTGGGGGTTGGTAACCGACATCAGGCGGTTACCATCGGCACAGGGTTTGAAACGGGGCATCCCCATCGGCACCAAGAATCTACCGACTAAAAAGAATCCAAAAAGGATCGAAAAAGCTAGTCAAAAAGTGACTAAGAAGTACTGCTTTTTCCAAATCTGCGCTTGCTGACGCAGAAAAAAGAAGAACTGACGTTGGTGCGCGAGGGCGGCTTCTAAGTACTCAGACGTCATCCCGGCACCAACGACTCAGACGGACGCGGATCCGCAGTCTATGCCTACCGACGCGCAGGGGTACTGTTACGCAAAACTTTCCGGATCCAGTCTGACGCAGGTGATATTCTAAGGTAAGGAATCTAACACTAACCTGTTTCTTTCAGATCAGAAGAATCATCAAAATCAAAAGAATCTGAGGAATATCATCTCGACCCACAAAATACCCAGAAGCAGTTTGTAAAAAAACTGGTGCCACCGGTACGTTTAAAGAATCGGTAATACCCAAAAGTGATATGTATTAACGACATCAGCTCCAGATACAGTAGAAAGTTCCATACTTCAGTCGAGTTGCTGGCATTTGTAGCGGATGCAGGTATAGATTGATGTGCATTCTCCGCTTTAGTCAGCAGGGGAGAACCTGCCTCAGTGGTGCTCACTAGCTGCAGAGGAATTTCCTGTATGGTGGCGAGAGGAGTTATTGAACTATCAAGGACACCTCGTGGCCTACTGTTGAGAATCAGCCACATGATGTTACTTGATGTTATCAATGAAAACAAAACTATTGTCTTTAGAACAAGGAAGCGGTGGTAAGATTACAGTTCTTGAACATTGAATGCCAAGGACTTACACCGGTGCTTGGTGCCAGGCCAAACTTATTCTTTACCGCAACCTTCCCTTGCACAAGATCCCCAACTTGCGGAATCCAGCTGGAAGGTTCTGTTTTCTCCTTGATTCTTGCAGAGGAAGACATCTTCAACTGCTCGTTGGATTGGCTGTCACAGAACGTTTGTAGGTCCTGTAAGACAGCATAACGATTATTTACATTGCGGCCACAATGTCTGGACCTTCAAGGCCTGGAAACAATATTTTGATGCCAAAGAGGACCTCGTAAGCGGCCCAGCCACCAAGAGATCTTTTTGAGAGTTTGTTGAGAACATGCTAAACCAATCGGAGTGGTGGATCCAACTATGCCCTGTGCCGAATACTCTATCTGTGAAGGACTGCTTCATCCTCTCCACATCAGAATTGCCCTCAGGCCTAAATGAACAAGTTACTTACCTTCGGTAACGATATATCTGTAAGAAACATTAGTTAGTATTAGATTCCTTACCTTAGAATATCCCCAGGCGTCAGTCTGGATCCGGAAACTTTTGCGTAGCAGTACCCCTGGGCGTCGGTAGGCGTCGTCTGCAGGCGTCCCCTGCGGCTCCGCGTCAGTCGTCGGCGTTGTGCGCCGTGATGACGTCGCTGGAGTATATAGACGCCGCCTCCGCGCGCTGACGTCAGTTCTTTGCACACAGCTTTTCCGCGCCAGAACACGCAGAGCACTGTGAGAACCAACACTGGTGCCATTTGAAACTAGGGCCCTGAAAGGGATGTCCTTAACCCTAGGTATCAGTTCGCAGAACGGGGAGGATGGGTGGGTCGGTAAGGAATCTAATACTAACTAATGTTTCTTACAGATATATCGTTACCGAAGGTAAGTAACTTGTTCATCTGAAAGAAACAAGTTAGTATTAGATTCCTTACCTTAGAATAGATACCCCAGCAATACCAACCCCGGTGGTGGGTCTGCAAACCAATACATTCCTACACCAGAAAGTCCTGGAGGACAGAACGGCCAAAGAAGCCATCCCTCCGGACTTGACTGTCCAGGCAGTAGTGCCTCGCAAAGGTGTGCAGCGAGGCCCACGTAGCCGCCTGGCAAATGTCCTGCAAGAGGACTCCCCGGCCCAGGGCAGTAGTAGCCGCCGTGGCCCGAGTGGAATGGGCCCTCAGCCCAACAGGAGGCTCCTTCCGAGCCAAAGAGTAGCACGCTTTGATGCACAGAACGACCCACCGAGAGATGGTCCGTTTATGTACCGCCCGTCCCTTCTTCGCACCCACGTAGCCAACAAACAGTTGGTCATCCACCCGGAACTGGCGTGTGTGATCCATATAAAATGAAAGCGCACGTTTTGGGTCCAGACGATGGAGCCGCTCTTCATCCTTTGAAGGATGCGGAGGCGGGAAGAAGGAGGGGAGGGTGATGGACTGCCCGATGTGAAAAGCAGAAACTACTTTGGGCAGGAAAGAAGGTCTAGTCCTCGGAACCACCTGGTCTGGATGAATGGACAAGAAAGGAGGTTTGACAGAAAGAGCCTGGAGCTCACTCACTCTCCTGGCAGAGTTGATGGCAACCAGGAAGGCCGTCTTTAAAGTCAGGAGACGGAGAGGACAGGAATGAAGTGGCTCAAAGGGAGCACACATCAAGAAGGTGAGTACCAGGTTCAAGTCCCACTGAGGCATCACAAACGGAACAGGAGGATACATGTGTGTGATGCCCTTCAAGAATCTCGTTACAATAGGGGACTTGAACAAAGAAGGTTGATCAGGCAGCCTCAGAAAGGCCGAAAGGGCAGAAAGGTAGCCCTTGATAGTGCCCAGAGCAGAGCCCTGCTGGGCAAGAGAAAGAAGGAAGAGAAGAACCTCAGAAAGAGGGGCAGAAAGAGGATCCACAGCCTTTGCTGTGCACCATGCCACAAATTTGTTCCACCGACAGGCGTATACCGATTTCGTGGAGGAACGCCTGGCTGCCAGAATCACATCACAAACTTTAGGAGGCAAGTCAAATGGCCTCAACTGCCGCCGCTCAATCTCCACGCATGGAGGTGGAGGCCGGACAGGTTCGGGTGGAGGACTGTCCCCTGTTGCTGCGACAGAAGATCCTCCTGAAGGAGCAGGCGGACCGGGGTACCGACTGACATGCTGAGTAGCTCGGGATACCAGTAACTTCGAGCCCAGTCCGGAGCCACAAGGATGACTTGGGCCCGGTCGCGCCTGATCTTCAGCACTCTGGGCAGAAGTGGTATAGGCGGAAAGGCGTATAACAGACCGCAACTCCACTCGCGCCGAAAGGCGTCGCCGTGCGAGTGCCGTCTTGGAAACTCCAACGCGCAGAACTGATGACATTGCGCGTTCTCTTCTGTGGCGAATAGATCTAACCAAGGCTCTGCCCATTGCCGAAAGACGCCTTGCGCCACGTCGAGTTCAGACGCCATTCGTGATCCATCGAGCACCGACGGCTGAGTTCATCTGCCCTGGCGTTCAGAGAACCTGCCAGGTGTTGAACCGTCAGAGTCACGCCCTGACGTTCCAGCCATTGCCAGAGGCGCAGAGCCTCCTGGCAAAGGGTCCACGACCCCACCCCGCCCTGTTTTTTGCAGTACCACATGGCGGTGGTGTTGTCCGTGAACACCTGCACTACACTCCCGTTGACAAAGGGGAGGAACGCTTTCAGTGCCAAACGAATCGCCCGCAGCTCCAGCAGGTTTATATGGAGCCGGGACTCCGCCGGAGACCAGATTCCTCTGATCTCTGCCTCTCCCAAGTGGCCTCCCCAGCCCTGGAGGAACGCGTCCGTCACAACAACGTGCTCCGGTTGGGGAAGGGAGAGGGACCTGCCTCTGACCCAATCGCGGTCCGTAAGCCACCACTGCAGTTGTCTCGCAGTGCCCTCCGAGATCAAGACATGGTCGGACAGGTTGCCCTGATGCTGGGCCCACTGAAACTTCAGGTCCCACTGCAGAGCCCGCATCCGCCACCTGGCGTGATGCACCAGAAGGATGCAGGAAGCCATCAGCCCCAGCAGCCGCAGCGTCAACCTGACTGAAACCCGGGATAACGGCTGGAAAATCAGAATCAAAGCCTGTATATCCTGGATTCGCCGTTCCGGAGGATAGACCCGAAACAGCGCCGTGTCGAGAACCGCTCCGATGAAAAGGAGCTTTTGAGAGGGGCACAGGTGTGATTTCGGCACATTGATGGAGAACCCCAGCTGGTGCAGGAGATCTGCCGTCATCTGAAGGTGGCTGACGACTGTTTGGGCCGAGCCCGCCTTCAACAACCAGTCGTCTAGATAGAGGAAGACTGAGACCCTCAATCTGCGCAGATGAGCTGCGACCACCGCCATCACTTTGGTGAACACCCGTGGGGCGCTTGTAATGCCGAAGGGGAGCACGATAAACTGAAAATGCTCGAGGCCTACTGTGAACCGCAGGTAACGCCAGTGGGCCGGCAGGACGGGGATGTTAAAGTACGCATCCTGCAAGTCCAACGCTACCATCCAGCATGTCGGCCCCGCGTCCGGATTCGGAGAGGGAATGGGGACGGCGCCGCCCGGAGCCGTCGGCGGCGCCGGGGCTGGAGCGCCCGACGGCGTCGAGGCAGGGTCACCCGAGCCGCTAGGGCCCCCAGACGGGTTCACAGGGCCCGAAGGCGCCGCGGAACCCGCCGGGTGAGAAAGAGCCCTCATGGCCACAAGGAACGCCTCTATCTCCTCGGGGGACGCACCTTGCCCAGGGACCGCAGGGTATGGAGCAGGCCGCGTCGGCGGAGCCGCGGGGGTGGGGCTACCCGAACCCCCGGCCGCATCGCGCCAGGGGTAATCGGGGGTACGATGACGACGCCCCGACTTTTTGTGCTTCCTACCTGAGGAACCAGAAGCGTGGTGACGACTCCCGGAGCGTCAGTGACGGCTCCGCGACCGATCCCTCGATCGCCGGCCGGACCGGGACCGCTCTCGACGCGGGGCCGACACCCGGAGCTCGAGCAGCTTGCGGGACCGCTCCCGCCTAGCTTTATTAGTCAAGGCCCGGCAGTCGACGCAGGCGTCCACGTCGTGGTCGGGGCCCAGGCACCGGAGGCAGAGTCGGTGATGATCCGTGACCGACATCGTCCGGTCACAGTCGTCACAGTTCTTAAAACCGGGCATCCTACCGGCACCGTAGAAGATTCAAAGATCAAAAAAGATCAAAAAACTTGGTCAAAAGACCGGAGTACTGCTCTTCGGATGGCGCGGAAAAAAGAACTGACGTCAGCGCACGGAGGCGGCGTCTATATACTCCAGCGACGTCATCATGGCGCACGACGCCGACGACGGACGCGGAGCCGCAGGGGACGCCTGCAGACGACGCCTACCGACGCGCAGGGGTACTGCTACGCAAAAGTTTCCGGATCCAGACTGACGCCTGGGGATATTCTAAGGTAAGGAATCTAATACTAACGTGTTTCTTTCAGATGGAGAAGAATAATGCAATATATCAACAAAGAGAGAGAAAGGGTTATAGGGCACTCTTAGTCCCCAGTCATTTGGTATGGGATTTCTGGATCCACACTTTACCAGGTTCCAAATTGAGTTGTTTGGTGTGGGTGGTAAGATGACAAACACTAGAATCAGTGCAAGGAAAATGACCAGTAATTGGAGGCAGGTGCCAAGGTTCCGTGACAGACCTAGTAAGTGTGGCTGGTGTTGAGCTTGGTAAGGGTCTTGTATGTACCAAGGCATCTTTTAGGCTCCTGCCCTTTTTGAAGGAGAAGAGGGGTTTCTCCCAATTGCTCATGCTACTTGTGATTGTTCTCCAATTTTTATTGATTGATTTCTTGACGTTGTCTGAGAGGGTGCTGTAGGTGGTTACACATGTGAGTGGCACCTCTGTGTTCGTCTTCACATTCTCCTCAAGGAGGGCATCGCGGGGTTGATTGCGTGCCCGGGTCTGGCCTTTGTTGAGGAGTCCTTGCGGGTATCCTCTTTGTTTCAATTTTTCGGTCAGTTCTTTGGCCTGGACTTTGTAGTCAGTGATGTTACTACAATTCCTTCTCAAGCGAAGGAATTGTCCACACATATCACGGGCAGAAACATGTTGACCTTTCTCTAAAAGGGAAACACCAGTATATTTTATTTGGTTAGTTTTCCCTACACATAGCAAGTTTTTATTATGTCAGGTTGACCAGCTAATAAATGATTTTTTGGTACAACCTTGGACATTTTTAAATTCACTATACTTTTTCACTCTTTACCCTCACAAGAACCTGCTCCGCAGTCTCCTGGCGTCGCAGCACACCGGGGAGGTATTCGATCTCTCCCGGTGGACCCGATGATGAAGCATGTCACCACTAGGGTGAGTGAGGGTTTCCTGAAAAAATCTTGCATTTTTTCTTGAAATTGGTCTTTTCATCTGACCACTTACAACTGGCCTCAAACTTCACGTGTTACAATCACTCTGTACCCTTCCCTGACGGACACTCTTCCTTTGTTTATTTGCTAAACTGACTGGGGACTAAGTGCCCTATAACCCTTTCTCTCTCTTTGTTGATATATACCTAGCTGCACACAGCAGTGAGAGCCCCCTCTACACATATATATTTTTGAGATACAACAACCTGTATCTATCAATAGAAAACAACATAGAGCAATGGCTAACTTGGGACTCACATACTCTACAGAGAAAATAGATGAATTATTGGCAGATCCTAACATATTTGCAGACCCAGCAATATCTCAAGTAATTTCACACACAGCTGAATGGGAACAACTGACTGAACTTAAACGTGACGGAATAAGGACCATACTTCATGGTACCATACTTAAACAATATCTCACCTCCAACTCAGCCCCTAAAGGGCTTTTGGTCACAAACGCTCCCAGGATTTTTCTAAATGATGCCACGTTTAGAAGAGACTGGGCCATGATTGCATGGCATTGTACGAATTAATGCATTGGGTAAAATCAGGAATGTATATTCTGCTAAAATTAAGGAATCCTAATAAGGATTGCAGTTTCTTTAATGCATTTGGAGATTGCAATTGTGCACACTTCTCTAAAACGTGAGGGGCAATACTCTTATACTCAAGTGTAAGTTAATTTCCTAAGAAAAGGACACATCGAAATGAGATATGCGATTTCTGATAGTTTAACTTCTAGCCATATGAAGTGAATCCTAAAATTAGGCAATCCACTCTGGCCAAAAGTGGGTTTATTCATGGTCTGTCAGGTAGACATCATCTACATAAGACAATGCATCCGGGTCAATATCAAGCAGACTTGACAATGCTGGCAGCAAATAATCCCGGGCCAATCTTGTAACCCCTAGGGAGACTTGCATATCTTTTTTGAGAGTCAAGCGCAGAGAAGGTGTCCAATCTGTGCTTTTAGGCGCTATATTGTGACTGAAAAAACAGCTGGAAATATCCAAGGTCGTTTTGTATTTTTTATGAACTGTATGGTTAATTATTACTGTACTGTGTGTATTGTGCGCGAATGGCTGGTTAATTGCCTGAAGCCTAAGACTATTCGATATGAATGAAATGGTTTCAAAACAGCAAAGAGAATTATTCATCAGCGATACAGGTTTCAATGACACCCTGGTACTCCAACTGTGAGTATTTCTTTAACGGGTGCCTTAGCATCTCGTTTAATTGGGATATTGTGGCGGCTGGACCTTATGGGTATGATATGATGAGAGTCCTTATCCCAGCCAACATGATCGCGGTATAAAGAAAGGAATAGTGCAAGAGCCCATTCTGCAGCATAAGCTTGTTTGACCTCATCAGGGAAAGGAGCAGAAAATGAAGGAAGCATGACATACTCACCCTGTGGGGATCTTTGGACATAAGAGTGGGGGCCAATCGACCTACGCTAAAAGGATGTCATATGAACGTTAAATTCTCCCGGAAGATTACTTTAATGGTGCATTGTATGTCACCCTCAATTTGTATATCCAAGCCATGTAACCTATCTGGAGGAACTTCGCGCCTATCTGGGGTTTCAACAGTAACTAAGCTATCAGTTGCTTTCGCTGCCAGAAACTCTTGGGGATTCCGGTGCACTATGGTGACTTCTGCCGCACTGTTAAGGAGAGTCATTGCCCAACTCTTGTTTAGGAGGGTTCCCAGTGTCTGTGGCTTATTTTGTGGTGATTACAATTTTGTTTTTCTGAAATTGGGGTTTAAATGGAGGAGACTTTTCCTCCTTATCTTTACGTCAGAGGAGTGTTGAGTCTCTTTTCGGTATCACATACTCTTCTTGTCTGCGCTCAGATCACCCTCCTCCAACATATTGTTTTTCAGATGAGTGCTGCAAGGAACAAGGAAAACATGTATCAGAACTCTGATACCTGTCTGGAGCCTAGATTTTAGTGCAATCACAAAAATAGTTGCATCTCTCAGAGGGCTCCTGGGGTGGAGAACCTCTCGGAGGTTTCCCTTTCTGTATTTGTTTAGATTTATCTCATGTTTTTTTTTAACAAACTCACGGTTTTGCTCATCTTCTTTGCCTTGCATGCAGAGGCACTTTAATAGGTCTGATTCCTAAAGTATTGCGCCCTATGGATGTGTACTCATCAGCAATAATTATAGGTAGCTCATGTTCACAGTCTGCTTTTGCGACCACTACAAGCCTATGGCGTATAGCCAGAGATGCCACTTCACCATTAATGTTGACAAAATTATTGCAGACACAACAGGAAAGTTTCCCACTAGTTTCATCCCCAAATCCAGGGCAGCTGCTTCCCGTGCTCATTCTGCATTTGTTTTAAAACATGCAGCAAGACTAACATGGACCGAGAACCATGACTGATGGAATATACAGCGGCAAACACTGAATCCCGTGATTTGCGGTCATCTAATCCGGGAACCATTCCATGTGGGAAGAACACAGTTAATATTCTGTGTTGGTCTTGTGACACCTGTAAGGGGAAACAGAGCTTCAAGGTGATCTTTTTGGGCAATCTTGATTGTAATTTCCTAACTTTGCTCATAACTGAATGAACAATTACAGGACTTATTATAGGCGCTGCAGACAGCTGTGCTTGTCCTAGCAGGCCAGGTCGTGGTGGAACGGACAACAAAGTGCGTGAAACATACTAAGTCAAGCGTCTATATAGTGTAACCAATGCAAGTAATAATGCACATGTTCGTATAAGATTGAGATTAGCTTGGAGTATATCCAGCTAGTGCTGGCCAAGTCTCACCATTATTACTAAGAGGACCCAAGCATACAGGCGTTGGTGCACGAAAGAGGGCGCCAAGTAACCAAGTATTGTGTTGCCAGTAAGACAGGGGTATTTCCATGGGCACATAAGCTCTGTAATGACCTGGTGGTGCAGGAGTTGTATATGTATGAAATGTATTTGTATTAGCAACCACAGCTGGAAAATCAATCCAAGAATAAAACATTTCAAAATGAGAAGCATCATTTGATTCTACAACAAAGATAAAAACCACCACCTGCATTAGTAAGTCCATGATGCATTACATGAGCAAGGACAGCGGAACAGAAATTAACAGGAATGACAACAGCGGGTGCAGCCATTCATAAAATAAATGGAAGCAAGGTTCAACACAACAATGGGTTATCCTTTCACACTTTTGAGTTTGAAAAACTACAGAATTTGGCGCTTCCATAACAGTGTGGAGGATCAATCCCCAACACCATGGACTTCTCCAGTGGTAGGTGTAAGGGCTATTCTAGACACACACAAGGCCTACGCAGGAGACCTGTGCAATAAGTACTGGAACAAGTGTTAGGCACCATGTTACAGGGATTCTGTGAAAACAGAACTATGCCTTGGATAACAAAACATCAGTATGTAGACTGGGTCACCAAACCACATCAGTACCTATGAACCCCAATCCAAACAAGCTCATAGTGCCTTCCCTGCCCTCCAAACCTTCCCACAGTGACCAGGACCCCTCAGGGAACCGTGGAAACAGATCAACACATTTTGTTTTCTCACTCATGAATGTCCGGAATAAACAAAACAAAAAACACAAGAACAGTTCACAATGTTTATTGAAACTATTGTGCTCTATTATAAAACGCTGCTAGTAGAAAACATGCATGCCAGCAAAGCGAGCAGCATCACTAGTTAACTACATACAATGAGAAGTCCTAACATGTTTAAAGATATATCTGCCTATCCTCACTAAGGGGGCACAGTGATATATCAAAGATCTCTAGGATTAGAACCAAACCCCATCCCTGATTATTGTTCGGTAATCTGAATCTCAGAATGTACAAGGCTGGCACGTTTGTCTCAGGACCTCTCCTCTGCAAGAAATCTCGGTTCGGTTTTCATATGGCACTTTCAGTGGATGTGATAAAAGGTGTCTTTTTGAAAACAGCAGATGTGAATGTATGTTGGGTCTAAATACCAAGCTATGTTGCTAACCGAGCATAGAAGACAGGCACAGTGTTGATTGACCTTGTATGAAATGTTCAGACAGAGTCCTAGAGAGAGAAAACAATAACAAACATTTGCAATGGTTTGCTAAAATAATAGTGGCACAAACAAACGTGCTGAGTGCAACGTGCAAAGCGGCCTGCAACCAGCAGATAGGCTAAAATGAGGGAGAACTGAGTGAGCCCTAAAGGGAACTCACAACAGCACAAATACTTTACACATTGACTCTTTATATAAGCACGACTGCTCTGTGCCAAGCTACCAGAGTGTGAGCACACAATATTTTTTAGGATGTATTTAGCTCAACCGGACTAGAGTGGTGGTTCCTGCTTGTACAGGGTGTATACTCTGACAACCAGAAACCTCACTTCTAACATCAGTCCTACCCAACATTTGTTTTTCTTCTTCAGACATTCAGTGCTCCATGCTTTAATGCTAGGACACCATTTGGGCATTATGGTCAGATAGAAGATGAGCATAATTATGCCTAGGGTGGGTAAAAACAGAACTGCGTGTTCACTCATGTAGCAGATCCACAGACAGAAATGTCTGTTTTGTCTTGCTTGCTTTCTCCAGCAGGAGGATCCAGCACTGTGCATATCCAGCACGCAAATTCTTATCTGCCACACTTCCCCACTCTCACTAGGGTAGCAGGGAAAAAAAATCCATCTCTATGTTTTTTACACACTTCCTAAAGCTATCTTTATTCTCCATTTTTACTGGAAGGCTGGATTTTGTCACTTTCTTCACAAGGAATCTTCCCCTTGGAAGTGGGTGGGTGGTGAAGAGCCCTTTGTATATAAGGTGGAGAGGCTATCAGAGGCAAAGTATTTGAGGTTTAGGGGGGAATACAGGTTTCAGGGCAGCTGTCAGAGGAAGGTTGCAGTATGTGCGTTGTGAGCAAGTCGGCAGTGCATCTGAGGGAAGTTTGTATCACTGTTGCCCATGATGTGCCTGTCGTATTTGTAACTCTGCGAGCTATATTGTACCTATTCCGTCTATAACACAAACGTGTACGATTCTCGCCATACAGAACGTCTAGTAAATGTTGGGCAGGCAGTGGAGGTAGTGCTGCTTTCAATGCTGTATGTGTGCTGTTTGCAAGGGTGTGTGCAATGCTCTTACCCAGAATACAACTGCCTTTGAGTGTGCTACGCATCTCGGTCAGATTAGCCCAGCCCGCTGTTGACCTAGTTCCACTTATTCTGAGCAGGAGGAACTTTTTTTTTTTTTTGGGAAAAACATTTATTTTAGCATTCAATAAAAATACAAGCATGGCCCTACAACCGCGGGGGCCGGCCGCCAGCCAAATTAAGACCGCCGATATCGCAGTACGACACAGCTCATCAGCCGACAACCCAGAGGTCCGGCAGCGATTCAGGATAAAACTTGTATTAGAATGCCCAACTGGGTTCCAGGATGAGACAGAGGTTTCATTTTATATTATATAAGAGAGGATCAGGTGCCATACAATCAAACAGAAGAATGCGGGGGACAGGGTAATAGGATATGCATGTAATAACCACTATAATGGAGCATTGGCGCCAAAGCATATAGATCGGTACAAACGAACACACAATATACATTCCATGTTGCGCCAGTTCTCGGGTCCTGCCCACCCAGAAATCAGGATATCATAAAAACATAAGCACTAAATACAAGCACACGATAAGAATCTGAATGATTCGTAGCTATACTGATCCTTTAAGGAAAGAAAGAGAAGGAAAAGAAAGGCCATAGAAAATAAAAAAGGCAAAATAAAAAAAACCCTGCCCAGCCCCCCACCCTGCACCCCTGCAAATGGCTACAGCCTGACCCCACTAGCAGCGTGCCTGTCGCCCTTAATTACTAAAACCCTAAAGGTAGGAAAAAGAATGGAGGAGGGCATATCCATTTGGGCTCCCAGCCCCTTTAGTCCCCCCGCCAGAAACAGCCACCCCCTATCACTAAAAGACAAACTTATGACGACACTATATAAGAAATTAGAGGGTACCGTGAGACACCGCCCAGCCTCTTAGAGCAAACAGTTGCAGGTCAAACACTTGTGAAAGCCACTCCAACCCTTCCCGACCTAGTCGATCTTAACCTTGGCCCTTCCGAACAAGAACACAAGCCCCCCCCCCCCCCAGCGAGACCCAAAGGCACACAAAGAAGTAATAAAAAAGAAGAGTCATCAAAAATCAATCCATGGCGACTTGCAGGCAGTGAGTCCACAGGAACTTTAGACGCAGAAGAACTCTCCCTCCTAGATGAACAGTCCCAATGTATCCTGCACAGGAGTGGTAGAGTCACCAAGAATGGAGAAGATGACCACAAGATGAATGGAAAGTCACAAGCAGAATGGCAGCAGATTCCTGTTTCAACAGTAAGGCTGGGTCCGGTTCCACCAGGAGCATCTCAGATAGGCGCGTGTCCAATTTGCTCAACAAGATATCCACATGTGAGCGAAATGCCCAGATTTCTGCCAGTATGGACCTCAGCGATGGCTCATGCACCGTTCGATCCATAGTCCCATGCCCGACATCAATCACAATCACCTCCACGGGTGAATCTGGCATCCTCGGGGGGGGACAAACAGGATCACGAACGTGCAGATGCGGAGGGTGACCGGTCTTTATTCGCAGCCACGATCTACCCGGTTAAGGCCGCAGCCCAGGGACCCCGAACCACCGAACCCCGGCGGGCCCAATACCGGGTCCGCGGGACGGGGACCCCCACCCGCAGCCAGCAGCAAGCAGAATCACTCCTCCGTCGATGCTGAGCAATAGAAACGATTGCCGCCAAATTCGGGCTTAAACTAAGCCTCCACTCCGGTTGACGGGACCCCGCCTGGTTCTCCTGGCCGATGTTGCACTGCAGCCCGGCTGTGAAAGTACTCTAGGCCCCGGCTTCACCGTTGAAGTAGGCCGCAAACTTCAACTCGATGGAACTTCGTCAAACAAGCCGAAAAAGTTTCAGGATTTCACCATCGGAGTGCGGAACAGTTCATGCACACTGAGACTAGGCGTAAAGTCAGGATAATGTACAGGATATCGTGGCGGGTTACGGAGGTCGGCGGAGCCGGGAGCCTAAGCAGCCATCTTGTTTGCTGACGTAGCTCCTCCTCCAGGAGGAACTTTTAATGCTGCTTTCCTCATTCTACATGTGTGGGTTACTGCATTTTGATAAGCTATATTCCATCTTAATTTCCAAACGTAGTCTGTCAACGTTTTTGCTAGCAATTCTTTTATGCCCCTTCTCTCCTCCCTTGAGCTACTTTAGTGCCAGGATGCCCGCTAGGTGACAGTGCGCTTTCTAAATTGAATAAATAAATAATTAAATAAATAAATAGCTCACCAACAATCTGAAAGAATAATATATATATTTTTTTTAATGCTCAGACCGATTTTTCATATGCAGCTGCTGGACCTAAATATGTCCGAGAGTCTTTAATATGGTGACCACCTGAGAACAAACTCTTCTCAGTAAGGGATAAGTTGCCCTGTTCCACAGGCAACCTTATGAACATGGTGAGAAATGTAAAGACCAGACAGGTGTCCAAAGAAGGTAAATGCTCCTATTTTAACCGTGGACTGATATGATAGGAGCAGCAAGCATAAGTGACTATACTCAGTTCAGCATTCAACATTGCCCTCAGCGCTGACAGACTCAATTTCAGAAAGGGTGAAACAAATGCATTTCCATAGACCTTATGGGCAGACACTAGTCTAGATACCTTGCATGTGAAGGAACCTTTAAAGACAAGACTGTTGTTGGAACTCCTGAGCAGGGCTTATTAAACGACCAGATGGGGTTATTCAACTTGATGCATTGCGTTCCATTATGATTATGTCTTTATTCGATTTCTGTTCACATCTCCTACCTAGCTAAAGCAAACAAGATATAGGAGTTCTCCACCATCTTCTCTTCGTCACTACATCATAGTATGGTCATCATAGAGAAGACCAGAAATCCTCACAAGCCCATGCTGTAAATGGAGATGTTTTTAGATGCTAACAGGTAAAGATGAAGCTCAGTAGTGGCACTTGTAACTTAACTCTAACAGCCCCATTACTTTATGCACAGCGAAATACAAATAAAGAATATGCAGCCCTAGCGCATTTTCAGTAACCTATCTTAGTTGTTTCGCAATCTATTCAGATGAGGCATTCATTACCAGGAAGCTGGATAGGTCATAAAGGAATATGCCTATGAATGCAAGAGTTAGTAAATAATGTGTGTAGGAAACTGCCCTTTTTTGACATGGTCACCCCCACTTTTTGCCTGGTATTTGAAGCAATTTTGACAGGATGTGCACTAGGTTCCTGCTAATCAGGTCCCCAGTGCCAGATATTTCCCAAAACTGTACAATTGTTCCCCAACTGGAAATACCTTTGTCACCCCTATTTGTCCATAGTAAATGGTACCCCAGGTACCTAGGGGACATGGACATGTACTGTTCCACCCTAAGGGACCACTCAACTAAATCATGCAGACTGCCATTGCACACAACATATCACACAGTCTTGTGAGCCATGTCTACAGACACTGCATACAGTATATGTAAATCACCCGTAAAGCAGGCCTAACAGCCCTAAGGCAGGGTGCACTATACTTAATGTGAGGACATACCTGCATGAGCAGATATGCCCATGTGCTGGCCATTTCAATTACTGCCAGTAAAGTTACCAGGTAAGCCATTTTAAGCACATGTGCTGGACACTTTAGAAAAAGAGTTTCCCAGCTACATGATGGCTTCACTGAAACCAAAGATGTTTAGTATCAAACATCTTGTATTAATGAACCCACACGGATTTCAGTGATGGGTTTATTAATACAGGCACCCAGAGGGCAGTAAAGCATCAACCTCTGAATACTTACAAACTACTGGTATGCTGGCTGACTGGTGCTGACCAGCCTGCCACCACAGTTTCTGACCCCCAGGGGCGAGGGCCAACACTTTCAGGACGTCAGGAACACAGCCTGCTCTGGCAGAAGGTGTTTAACACACCCTTCCAGCAGGATGACCTGTAAATGTGCCTTCCGAGGCAGGGGGCTTAAAAGACCCAGCCTCCTTCGATACGTGAATCTGGTTTCCCTCAGAAGGATACCACCCCCTCTGCCCAAGGCCTATTAGGCGCCTGGACAGGCAGGAAAATTAGTAGTCAGAGAGGTGTGTTCACCCTCAGGCTTGTTCCACACCTTAGGTGGGCTACTTGATTAGGACACAATATTTCAGATTCTGCCATCTTTGTGATGGCATAATTAGGAACACTGGGACAGTGTTATGCCCACTTCCCACAAGAAGTGGTCATTTAGGGGGCATAGTGAACCCTGGGGAAAATAGCCCATTGTCTACTACCCTACACTCCCCTAATGCCACTAAATTTATTATTTAGGGGAGCCTCAGCAATCAGGAAATTAGATCCTGTTGACCTGAAAGAAAACAGACAATGAGGAATCGCAAAAGCTATACCCAGAAGACCAGTAAAAGACTTGGTGCCAACCCTGCCGGTCAGTCTGCTATCCTCGACAATTACACCAGACGACTCGTCCTATAGCTGCCAGTGCCTCCAAAAGCCTGGGAAGACTTTCAGCCTTTAACTAAGACCCAGGAACTCCAGTGGAGTAGCGGAATTGCTCCCCTGCATCCTGCAGGCACCCCAGTAGAGCTGCAAGGATTCAAGACCGCCAGACACCCACGACCAGCAAGCACCACTGCACCCGTGCCCCTTAGCCAGAGCTGAAGTGGGTCAACGGTACCAGTGGGCGCCCCAGATACTTCAGACTCGTAGGATAACATTGCTACGACTGAAAATTGCACGGTGTCAACTTTTGAAACCTGCAAATATTTCTATATCGAAACATACTTACCTGATCGTATTGATTTGGTTGTCTAAGTGTATATAAATATATGTTTTATTTTTATAAACTGGAGTGGATATCCTTATTAAGTTGTGTGTACCATTTATGGACTGTTTTTTGTACTGCAGATGTGTAACACTCCTCTCTGATAAGCCTAAAGCTGCTCGACCACACTACACATTGAGAACACGTTAGGATGAGAACGCACTTTAGAAGAACCCAGAGTAATATTAAAATATTCATGAAACAACAGTCTTTTTAGAAGTCTATACTCTCAGTTTTAAATGTAAACAAACATTCTCTAAAACACTACTAAGGTGTGGAGAGAAACAACACCAAGAGAGAAAAGAAGCAAGAATACAAACATATTGTGAAAACAAGCACTAACTTATACAATATAATAGGACCTTCAAGTCCATGGCTGGGCATAAGCAAAGACATTGCAAATATTAATATAAGTAAGACTCACCATCAGAATCAACAGGATCTTCCACCTCTTCCGTGTAGTTTACTTCCGTTCTCACATAAGTGCGAGCCGTTAAAGAAAACAATCTTGATTCAATTATTATCCAGTACATTTGTGGAAACTATGCGATTTGTCAGTAGTTGGGCTGAAACAATGTGTCTGCAGCATCAACCTGGTAGTGCTACTTTGTGTAGATTCTGGGCATATGAATTATGCTAGAAATCTCAGTTTTATGATGGTTTTAGTCTCATGGTTTTAAATTAGCTCTTAAGAACCAAGGCTCTGTTTGGTAAATGAGATCTTTACATAAAGAGTGTACTTTATAGAACACAAGGTTTATTCTTAGAGGGCAGGGCCTTCTTTAATAGAACACCTCCCAAGGAGCACCGGCTTGTAGGCGGACCAGCCAAGAGGCATTCTTTTACACCATTAGAGATTTAGAGAAGCACAATCACGTGCCAGAAGGGAATTACCAGGAAGTAAAGATTGGTCAAATAAGAAAATCTCAAGAAGCACCATCTTATACGAGAAGCAAATTCACATGAATCAAAATGAAGAACAAATCGAAAGCAGAACAGAAGGTGTCATCTTATAACAGAAGGAGACTCCTAGAAAGCTCATCCTTCTAGCAAAATAGGCTCAATTAGCCATGACTGAATGTGTAATGTAAATACAGTGCTCATGTAAAGAGCTCCAATACCTTCGGGTCAAGTTCGCGCTATCTAAAATATGCAAAATACAAAACAAAAAGTAAATAAATAAAGGAGGCAGGTCTGAGAGGGGATGGAAAGGTGAGAACATATATGGGGGGCCAGTGTGTATATAAGGGGTGGGTGACCGAGTGGATGGGCTAAGACAGAGATCAGGGTAAAATACTGGACTGGCGTGAGAGAGAGGCTATAGGCAGTCTACAATTTTTGGCAACTTGGACATTTCTAAGAATGTTGCAGACTTCTCTCCAATTTATCCAGCCTTAGACGTTCCTAAAAGGACCTCAATCACCTGATGATTTAAAAAATAGCGAAAACAATAAATTAACCTATGGATTGTTTAGTTAGCACCATTAATGATCATAGAGAATCAATATACGTATTGCAGGATACATTTTGTAATTTCCTATGTTTTGTTGAGATTGTATCATCGAGCTACTTTATACCTAAGCTGTGGAGAATCTTTTGCTGTTGGCAAGAATGGATCCCAGATGAAAGGTAGGTATTTAATGATTTGTTTAAAACTAAATCTAAAATTACTTTCTAAAGCAAGTATTCTCTAATGAAATACCATATTCAGTCTGTCACAACTGCCAATAAGTGTACATAATGAAATTAATCTTTCAGACACTTTTCAGAATCTTACTTGGGTCAGCTGCATGTGTGTCATCCGAAATTGATAGGCCTAGGTTACCCACTGCCTTTGGATCGCCCTCTATGAGACTACCTTTCTAGGAGGTACTAAAAACAGCATAACAATGTTAGTATCAACATTTCAAGCACTCCTGGTGGACTTTGATTCACTTGTGTCAGAAGTCTGATTGGATCACATCATTACATTAAAAATACATCACTCTAAATATTAAGTACCAAGAACGCCATTTAATCACTACATACTAGTTATCTTCTCCAACTCGTCCAAGAAGACTCAAACACAACAATCATCAATAAATGGCGACTAATTGAGCAACATGCCGCTTTCATTATTTAGTTTGTCAAAGTCAACCTCCTAACTAAGTAGGCCTCTACGTTCTCCCCACCCACCCTATTTCTTAAAGGTGAACTCTAAACACTGGTGCCTAAACAGATGTAACTCACCGACAGAACCAGAATGACAATGTTGTCTCAAGTGGTACAGGGATACCTCTGGCAGAGGTCTCAACTGACCAGGACAGGGCTTGAGAAAGCACTAAACATACAGAGAACAGGACTCAAGAAAGAAAAGAAAAAGATCAGGAATCAAATGTGAGAAAGTCGAGAAGTTCCTTTTTTTATTTTAAAAGGGTATAAGGCAGCACTTTCTGTCAGGGTATTCCATACGATCGGCAATATCTGCTGCATGGAAGACACCATATGCTTTGGGAAGTTCTTCACCAGGGCAGTCACAGCCTGCAAGACAGAATGACGAGTAAAACGTGGATAACAATATCACAACCAAATGCTCCTTCAGACACCAACACACACCATCATGGCATTCTCTCTCAGGAAGACGTTCGAGGAGCTTGCTCACTTGACCACACACAGTACAAGTCTATACTCATCCTCCCTTCTTTTTTTTTAAAAAAAAACAAGAAAATACCAATTCACAAGGAGAAAGAACAATAGCATTCACAGCACTATGAAAACGGAGAATACAACTGACTTTTCTAACAGTCAGAACTCACTACTGCAATTTCTTAAATCTCCATCAGGATGAAATTATACATAGGTGAGTAGTGAGAAAGGCACATCACTAGGAGTACAAGAATAACTATGACCAGAACTTCACATTATTAGGCTCACTCCCTCACTGTGTGGAAGGCTTCAAGCAAAATACAGATCACACAGGAGGTTTGCCAACATGGCCTACTCAGGTGTGCTTTGCAGACCTAATCCAGTTAGGGATTACAAAATGTGCAAGGTTGCTGATCTGATAGTTACATAGATCAACCTCCTCTTTTTCACTCTGCACTTCTGCTACACTTTACCCACTGTGGTTTATCATCCTTGCTAGTCTTTAGCCCCTCCTTCTCTACATAAAGACGTTCTTTGCATTTTTTTTACACCCAGGTTATTTGGATGGATGTGGTTTCCAGGCCCTGGTGTTGTCATTCGAATCGCCTGTTATTTGTGCACACGTTTTTCTAGCCATAGGAACAATGTACTCACTGCAAAATCGCTGTTGCAGGAAAAACTAGGTTGAGGCTTAAGACTCTGAAAGCCACCCCTGTCTTGTCACATTTATTTTCACTACTTTATTTTTAAAATTACCAACACTCTAACAGTACATTACACTTTATCAACCCCAGACTGCCTGGCTAGCAAGCTCAAATTTAAACCCAATCCTTCTCATCTCCTTCCCTTGCACTATTTTGGGTAGAGACCAAAACCCCAAATGCACTGATCCTACACACAATGGAGAACCTATGAAGGAGTAGTTAGGGTCCGGTTTTAAACAAAACATCAGAGGCAAATACCACGTCTCCCCATCAATAATTCCTACCTAATTTATTTGTTACGGCAAGTGCAATGGGGTTACAGGACAAGGACAGGAGGCTGGCTGCATTACGGGTCAGGTGAACCAAGGTCCATCGTAAAATGTAGTGATAATGCGCATCTAGTACTATGTGGTACCACAGTTCAAACCTACAGGAAAATTAGTAAGGATAATTGATCCACTGTGTTATGAATTGTTCAATGTGTGTTTTGCTGCCTCACAAAGAATGATGCAATGTAGGTGGACATTTTGTGGAACTGAGTTGCCCAACGAAACCGGTCATTCTGAGGGAACAAACTCCAGGGATCTTGTGAAATCAGCTTTACAATTGCCACATTCTCTGAAGAACTGAACTCTCAATGGAAAACGTAGAATACAGCCCTACTCTTTAACAAAACGACACCCAAAAATAGGTGAAGTATGGTCAATGAACTTCAACCACAAGAACCATAAGAACATGATAGACATGTAACTGTCACATCGACCATGAAAAAATTAAAGCGAGTCAGCAACACTTCCAGCACTGAGATCATAAAAAGGGAATGCATAACCACAGCAGCACCAAAATCTAAGCACTGCCAGTGCACAAGAGGCTCTGGAGCCAGAAGAGTGCAAGCAACATCCAAGAGCCAACTTAAAATAAATGCTCTAACCCCAGATATACAAGGTCATGCATCCACACATGCCCGAAGAGGAAACACTGGTAAGCATGAAAGGGCAGAGTGTAAAGAGGTGAATTCTTATAACCTGGAACTGCTACCATTTGTTATAGTAATATTAGAACATAGTGCTTGGAAATGCAGAAAGGAGTTTCATGCAACTAACAGAAAATGGAACAAATTCACCAACTCTTATATCGTAAATGTAAACATTCAGAAATTATGCAGTAAATAACCAGGTCATCAAGTCCTTCCTAAAAGACATCAAGTCCGACGAGTTTTTCAGTGTGTAAATCAGACGATTCCAAAATGTGGTTGGGATGTTTAAGAAGCTTTTACCACTCCAGCTTGATAAACGTGGTTTGGGGACCTCCACTAGCATGTGTGAGGAGGATCTCAAATTTCTGATTGGGTTATACCCGCGGAAGTGGGCAATCAAATAAGCAGGTCCCTGATTATGCAGTGCCTTAAAGGCGATGCAGAGGGCCTTAAAATTAATCCACTTTTCCACTGGAAGCTAATGTAGAGCTTTGAGAGACAACTTGGCCGAGGAATATTCTGGGATACCAAAGAGCTAACGGGCAGCAGAGTTCTGCATCTTTATCCCGATCAGAAGGCAGTTACAATAGTCAAGCCTTGACAAGACTAATGCAGAAGCCACAGTTTTCTGTAGGTCTGACGGTATGTATGGAAATATCTTCCTCAGAACCTTCAATGTATAGTAGGCGGATGAAGTGATCACTTTCACATGATGGGAAAAGGACAGGGTGGTGTCAAAAATGACAAATACTCTTTGCCTTAGTGGCAGGGTGGGGGGTGGGGGCAGCTCCGAGAGCTACCAATATGAGGACAAGATGGTTGGATCTCTGCCAAATAGGAGAACCTCCGTCTTTTTAGAGTACAACTTACGACAGTTCTCAGACATCCAGCCGCTCACCTGTCGCAGGCAAGCACGAAAGTTGGAGATTTAATTTGGTGTTGCAGCAGCTCATGAAACATCCATTTGAGCCTGTTCATAAAGTAGACTTAAAGTACCTCTCTTGGAAATCAGCGCTTTTAGTGACCCTCACCTCTGCTCGGAGAGTCAGTAGAATACATGTTTTCACTATCAAACAACCGTATTTGAAATTCACCAATGTTTATGTCCTTCTCAGACCTAATCCAACGTTTATTCCTAAAGTTCCCTCTACATTGCATTTTAATGAGCCCGTTATATTGCAATCTTTCTTTCCTACTCCAAATTCCTCTGCTGAAAAATCCTTGCATACCTTGGATGTCAAAATGTGTCTAA
The DNA here is from genome assembly GCF_964263255.1 of Lissotriton vulgaris. Classification (NCBI taxonomy): domain Eukaryota; kingdom Metazoa; phylum Chordata; class Amphibia; order Caudata; family Salamandridae; genus Lissotriton; species Lissotriton vulgaris. The sequence goes on from NC_141693.1 coordinate 1,230,653,802, forward strand.
AATTCTACATTTCACATACTGTGTCCATCAAAAAATCCAATCAATTATTTGTTTCCTATGGTGGTCGAGAACCAAGAACAGCTGTGACAAAGCCCACTATTGCAAGGTGGATTGCATCTACTTTTCAATTCTGTCATTCTAAAGCAGGACCTCTGTTATATATGAGACCCAAGGTTCACTCTATAAGGGCAGTATCCTCATCTACTGTTTTTTTTGCTGGACTACCTTTGGAAAAGATTTGACGTACTGCAACCTAGAAGAATGTGCACACATTTAGACGGCATTGCTTTCTTGATCTGGCAACAGAGGTTGAATAAGCAGTGGGTTAAACAGTGTTGCGAAATCTTTTTAAATATGGTAAGCCTCTGTAAGGAGGTGATTATATCTTTACAAATTCTTATGTTCATTATTAGATATGTTATTTTGATACATATGTTATGAATTGCCCAGTATTGGGTTGGCAATGGGTACTGCATTATTGTATTGGTTTTACGAGGTATCTATTGTTGTTTCTTATGATACCCACCATCCACTATACAACTAAGTATTGTTTACTGCTAGCTATTCTGATTCTAAGCATGTGAATCTATGAAAGATACTGGATAAGAAAACGAGTTACTCATCTGTAACTTCAGTTATCCAGTATTGGTATCTTTCATAGAGGAGAGGCTTACCTTAACATTATGGCATACTTACTGTCACTTGTGCTACGAAAATCTGAGGGTTTTGCCTCTCTGTGGAAGGTTTTAAGAGGGTGCTGCAGCCTGATTGGCTATGTTCCAAGTTTGGTTCATTTTGCAAAAGGACTAAGATTGGCTAATGTAGTGACTTTGAGGGCCATAGTAGCCTATAGTGCAATGGTATTATGACTATAATGTATGTATTTTATTATACCGCGAGACTCCCACCTCGTAGGCGGGGATGATTCTAAGCATGTGAAAGATACCCCAATACTGGATAACTACATCATCCATGGATACTTAGAGAAAAGGCATAAGTATCATGACAATCAATAAAGTCAGTCAGTAGTCTAACCCTCCTCAAAAAACAGCACTTCTTTTCTTTGCTGCATAGAAGCCAGATGAGCGTTATTTCTTGAGTAGTGGTATGTTACTGTTGTGGTGCATATTATGGATAGTTATTAGTTATTAAATGGTACAACAAAAAACAAAGCATGTGTCCAATGTGGGAGGGGTGGTTTGCGCAAATTCTTTAAAGGTTTTGCTTGCAGTCAATCTTGTGCGCTATGACTTTTTAGGTCGAGCATTCAAGACTTCTTGTATATACTTTAGTATACACTTATATGTGTTTGTACTTTGTGGGCTCTGAAGATCAGCCCTAGGACTTGTCGGCTTCTGCTTACTTTGTTTTCTGTTTAACTGTCTCTATTTAACTGTCCTGATAGAAAAAGACCAGTAGAGGTCAGTAAAATACCAGATTCACTTTAGCATTCTCTAGATTCCAATCAAAAGAAATTGTGTTCCACGAGCACCCGTAGACTATAATATGTTTTTCAAATCTTGTATTTTCAGTGATATGACCACTGAAGGCCCTGATTTTATATTAAAAAGAGCTTCAGACTATACGATTTCCCACTGAAAGGCAATATTTCTCTACATGTGTTCCCATACCTAGTGTGTCAGGTGTTAACTTTCCCTCCATGTTAAAGAACAGTAGATTTTTCAGCACCCAGGCTAATGTGCTGCATAGCTAAATACATATGAGGTCCCAAAGGCAAGACCGATTGCACTGCAAATGCTTGTTTAAACATGTAATTGGAGTTAATGTTCTGAAAGTTGCAGGATCGTCATGAGGCACCCGACAGAACATACAAATCAAAAGATGATGCATGAAAAAGATGCTTGAACCTTCGAAGACAATGCTCTGTTACCTTTAGAACCTCCATTTTAAGCCCACTATCTGCAGTGGGCCCGTCCGGCATCCGGAGGCACTGGACAAAGGCTTCAGTGAACTGCTGCACCACAGGGAAAATGAGAGCCTTGGCTGCACCCTGATTAGGAGTGACAGAAACGGATTATTAAAGGCACATTCCATCTAAAACTATTATCTTACAACTAGCAGTGCAGGTAGAACAAAATAAATGTTTTAACCACCAGCAACATACAAACATTAACAGAAAAGGAAAAAAAATATGCGAGGCAATAAATTAACAAATGGGAAGTTAAACATAGATATGAGTGATGTGGTAATACAATGCAATCATTTATTCTGCTTTTCTGACTATGAGAACTTTAAACAGCAAAATGAGCAGCTGTTTTATGACAGTTTGGGATGAGATCACTAAGTCCAGGCACAAATGGAGATCTGCTCAGTCATATACCTGGACATGCCCGACTGTCTTGCTCCACAAAAGGAAAACTATCACTATGATGAGACCTTTGTATTTCTGCTTCAGTTAAATTAAACTTATGAGTAATAATGTTTGTGGAGAGTCAATTTATGTGTAAATGTTATGCTATAATCATAGTATGCGAAAACCAGTGTTGCTATTATTCACATTTAATGTAATCTTGCTTCAATAATGTATTAAATATACATGCATTCAGAATAAAAACTATGAATACAAAAACACTCATGTAGGAAACTAACCAAATCAATATCCTCCTTAATATACATCGGATTCACATTGGTAGACAAGATCTTTACATATCCTCAAATTTGTGACAAAAGAGTTGTAGGAGATTAGTGGTGGTGGACACTTACTTAAGAGAAGCACCTAGACTTAATCCAGACAATCCTTAGGGCGATTTTAGTGGTCTTAGCCAATAGAAAACGCTCTAAGTGATAGATGTGGAGAGCAGCCTCCAGGCTTACTTAGCCCAGAAGGAGTGTTAAACAACTTGTTTTACCAGAACTAATCGTATAGTGTAAATTAAACGAAAAAGAACAAATCGGTGTAATTATAAAAATAAGTATATTTAAAGACTTCCAGAAACACATAGGGGACGAACTGCGTCAATTCGTCACAACTAATCAGGGCTCGGTCTCATCTCCTGGTACTTTATGGGAGGCCAGTAAGGGTACCATCCGTGGCTTTGCCAAGGGCCAACTCAAACTCCAACATATGAAACAGTAGGCTCACACTTCTGGAGGCCCAGGCTACCCAGCTGGAAGCCCACCCGCCTGGAGAGAATATTGAGGCTCAGGATTGGAAAGTGAAAATTTTTTTTTTTTTCACAACCAATTTTATTGAGCAAAAGAGTATCAAGAATGTGGTATCTTCACACACCAAGATCCCCACAACAGTATCAATGTAATAGTAACATACATAGTATTCCATGAAGCAAGTGTCAATGAAGCTCAGCTTTAAAAATGCCCTAACAGCCCACCCCAACCCCAACTACACCCCCACCCGTACCCAACACCCCCCCCCCCGCCACACATGTACAGAAGCAACACAAAGACGATACACAGAGAAGAAGCAGGTATAATGCAACCAGGGTTTTGCCATTTGGGCCAGAAGAGTCACTGCGATCAAATGTCCTCCTCCTGCTCCGCCGGGGGTTCCAAGGACAGGCCAAGGTAGTCGGCCCACCGCTTCCAGATCTTGAAATGTTTGCGTGGGCAGCCCCGCGCCTCAAAGATCGGTTTTTCAAGACCCATAAAGTAGTCCAGCCCAGCCTTCCATGCAGACAGGGGGGGGGCCCTCACAGATTTCCAGGCCCGAGCCAGGTCACGCTTAGCAACCACCAGGCCCAGGAGTAACAGATGACGCTTATACATGTTGCCCCCAACCCCTTCCATAATGTGCAGCAGGCCTAGCCGGTGGGTTCGAGGAAGATCCCAGCCCAGGACCTCAGCCAGGCAACTCCATACGCCCCTCCAGAATCCAGCCAGGCGACCACACGACCACACCGTATGCAGCAGGGAGCCAGGCACTTCCCCACAGCGCAGGCACTCCGATGACGCAATCAAACCAGCCTTCCACAGACGTTCACGTGTATAATAGGCACGATGCAGGTATTTGAATTGTATCAGGCGGAGCCGAACCGCAATAGCGGTGCCGCGCGGGGACTCCAGCGCCTCCCTCCAATCATCCTCGTCCAGGGCGCCCACGTCTACCTCCCACGCCTCCCGAAGGGAGCTGAGAGTGGATGAGCAGTGAGTAACAAGTGACTGATAGATCCTAGAGACCTTCTTGTCTCCCAAGTCTCCCATAAACACTTTCGCCTCAATCGGACTGAACTCCGGCAGGGAGTCGAGGCCGGCAATGCTCGGGGCGAGGGCATGCCTCAGCTGTAGGTAGCGGAAGAACTGGGACTGAGGCATCTGGAACTCCACACGGAGTTCCTCAAAGGACTTGAGGGTGGCGCCTGATACGACCTGGCCCAGTTGTGTAATTCCAATAGCCTCCCAACCCTCGAACCCGGCCAGGGCCGCCAGTTCCGGGAGCATGCCGTTGTGCCACAGCGGCGTTTCAGCCGTTAATTTGCCCCACCAACCCATGCGGCGCAGAGACTGCCGCCACACTGCAAAGACCACTTTAGTTACCGACGGCAACCCACGGCGTATACGGGCCGAATAAAGAATGGTGTGGAGCGTACGATCTCCCATGAGATGTCTCTCCAGGGCATAGGCCGGGTCACTCCTATCCCCGTACCACCAGTCATTAAGGACAAGTAGATGTGACGCCTGGTAGTAGGAGAGGAGGTCGGATGTGGCCAAACCACCACAGTATGTGGACAGAAAGCACGTCCTCAGGGCCACCCTGGCTGCACCGCCATCCCACAGGAAGCGGCTCAGCAGAGTTCACCTGGCGGAACCACTCCATGCCAATAGGGTGCGGGAAGTGTTGGAGTTGGTACAACAGCCTCGGCAGCGCCACCATCTTAAAGATGGCCGACCTCCCAAAGATTGTAAGGGGCATCCTGGACCATGTTTTGACATCAGTCTGGACCCGTTCCCACACCGGCAAGACACTGCGTGTCCAGGCCACGGCTCGCGAGGTCGAGAGGAAGACACCCAGATACTTCAGGCCGTCCGTCGCCACGCGCAGGTCGGCGGCCCAAGGGTCGGCAACCACTCCGCCATGTAGAATCCACAGGGTCGATTTAGACAGATTAAGGTGGAGCCCCGAGACTTCGCCAAACCCCCGCATGATCTCCAAAACTCGAGGGCCCGAGCGCCGCAGATCGGTAAGGAACAGGAGGACGTCGTCTGCATAGAGTGCAATCCTATCTGTTAGGGTATCGTTCCAGACAAAGCCACGCATACGGGCATCCATTCGTATCCGCGACGCCAGGGGCTCCATGGCCAGGGCGAACAGATAGGGGGACAGCGGGCAACCCTGCCGAGTACCACGTCCGATTTGGAAGCGCCCTGAGACCGCACCGGCTACACGGACCGACGCCGTAACATTGGTGTAGAGGAGAAGGATATAGGACAAGAAGACAGGCCCTAGATTGAGGCGGGCCAACAAGGTGAACAAATACGCCCAACTCACCGAATCAAAGGCCCGGTCCATGTCCGCAAGGAGGAGTGCGGCCTGTTCATCCCTAGCACCCATGGCGTCGATCGCTGCCTGCGCCCGCCGGATATTATGCCGGGTGGCCCTGCGCGGCATGAACCCGGCCTGGTCAGGGTGGACCAGGTCGGCGATGTGGGGCAGAAGGCGGTTCGCCAGGGCTTTCGCCAAAATCTTGGCCTCGATGTTGAGGAGGGAGATCGGCCTGTAAGAGTCGTGCCGGTCCGGCGCCCTGCCTGGCTTCAAAAAGACTACAATCTCGGCATGACGCCAGTCAGGTGGCAGCTCGCCTCTAGTCCGCGCTGCCTCCAGGGCGTTGCGAAAGTGGGGTCCCAGCTGAACATGGAACTTTTTATAAAATTCGGCAGGATAACCGCTCGGGCCGGGCGCCTTCCCAGTATTCAACTGGCCAAGGGCCTCCCCAAGTTCCTCGGACGTAAGCGGGGCCTCCAAGGCCGTTCTAGTCTCCTCCGGGACTGCCTGCGGGAGTAGGTCTTCCAAGTATGAGGCAATCTCGCCCTCCACCAAGGGGTCACGAGGAGCGTATTGTGCCTCGTAGTAGCGGGCAAAGCTAGCCGCCAACCGACCCGGGTCGGTCATGACCGAGCCGTCCTCCGCCGTAAGGCCGGGCAGCTCGGAAAGTGAAATTTTTTAGAGTTGAGATCAAGCAGTCCTCCATGGAGTCTGCTAAGCTGCTATGGAGGTCTTCCGTGGCGCGAGTGTACGGATGGGGAGATAAAAACGGGTAGCTTCTCCAGCGCTTAGCCACTTATCCCATGGCTAACAGTATTATCCCTGAAAAGACTGACTCCCACCGGGAGACCCATCAGACCCTCACGGTGGTGGCCCAGTGCTTTGCCTCGTAATATGCCTCCATATACTCTGCCCAGCTTCCAGACCTCACACTCCCAGAGCTCCTCCGGCGTGAGAGGGTTTCCCTCCTGTGGCTCAGCGACACTGAGGCGGAGGACCTGGATCTCCTGATTGCTCCGGAAGAAATTAACAATGCTATCTTCTGCATGGCTGCGGGTAAGACGCTGGGAACAGACGGACTCCCACAGGAGTTCCATGCGTCCTACAGGGACATGCTAGTCCCCCACCTCCTAGCAATGTATCATGAGGTGGCTGACCGCAGCTCCTTCCATCCTGAAAGAGACCTGGCCACTATCGTAGTGATTACAAAGTCTCAACCTCCCTCAGCCCACTGCTCCGATTATCGCCCCATCTCTCTCATTAACGTTTGAACGCGGCCAAGTCGGTCTTGGCCCCCCCCCCTCCATTTGTCGAGAGAATGCTTTGATTGGCCTGGTCTCTCAACGTCACTCTTCTTGTGAAACAGGTTTGTGCCGACCTTCTTAAATGGCAAACGCTGCCACTAAACCCTATAAGCAGTAAAGCCCTTTTTGAGATGATGGTCCTGCCCCGATTTCTCTATATGCTTCAGAACACACCCCTCTCCTTCTCACGGTCCTGGTTCCGAGAGATGGATGGTTTGGCCACTAAATTCCTGTGGGGAGGTCGGCGACCGAAGTTGGGCCTCCCCCAGTGCAGGATACTGCCCGCTGACAGTTGGTTGGGCATGACGAACCTGTATTTATATTATTTAGCGACTCTGCTCATCACAGTGCATGACTGGTTTAATGGTGGCTGGTTGTACCCGGCGTACCGCCTCAAGGTCCATAACTTGTGTTTCTCCCAATATTCAGCGGATGCTCTACGGAACCGTTATCTCCCACGCTCGGCCCAAGGTCACGTACAGGGTGCTTTTGGCCTGGCGGGCCTCCCTACGCCGAACCTACTATTTGGGCAAATTAACACGATATACCCTTTGTGGTGCGGAACGTGCCTCAAGGACGTCGTCGCTCTTTCAGGTTTCAGAGCCTGGGATCTCATCAGGATTTCACAACTTGGGGATGTCTGGGGCGGGACCCACGTACGAGATTTCCCCGATTTCCCCGATCTGCAGGCCCGCTTCTTCCTCCACAACACAGTTTTACCATTACCTACAGCTGCAACACGCCCTCCACGCCCACATCTCAGATGGGACCTGCTTACCCGAATATAGCCCACCTGAAGCCCAGGTCATGACTGGCAATCTGGGGAAAGGGGGGATTTCCAGCATCTATCGTTCCCTCACGAATAACAACCCCAACTCCCTTTCTCATCTCCGAGATAAGTGGGAGGGTTGGCTTGGCTCCCTGGACGACGCTGACTGGAGGGATGCACTGATGGCCCCCAAAACTGTTACAGCCTCAGCGCGGCTCCGATTGGTTCAAATATACTACTTACACGTGGCCTACCTCACGCCACTGCGTCTTCATCGCGCTGTACTCCGACCTGATGCTTCTGTCCCCAATGTAGTTGCTCCCAAGCTGACTTATCACATGGTATGGCTCTTTCCTATGATCACACACTACTGGAAGTCAGTGACAGGGGAACTTACGGAGGTCCTGGGTTGGGAGGTTCCCTTGAGCCCGGTGACCATACTTCTGGGTGTCGCTGAGGGATTGGATGGGTCCAGAGCAGAGAAGCTTTGTTTAAATACGGCATTGATGGTGGCTAAGCGGGACTTTTGAAGCTCTACGATTGGACCAGACAGTTACTTCCATGGCACGTTGGCGCAGGGGGGTGGATTGGTGCGCAGCGCAGGAGCGACCAATGTATGCGGCCCGGGGCTGTCCCAAGAGGTTTTGAAGGGTATGGGGCAAATGAATCTGGGTGGGAGAAGACTGAACATTCCTGATCACCTACGGACCTGGGTGGGGACATTGTTGCGTGCTACTCATTTGTTGTGTGCTGGGGGGGTATTTATCTTTCATCACTGTTATACAAGTATCACTGTACTAAGAGCTGGTATTGTTTTTCATTTGTTGCAATTTGTAAAAATCAAACTTTATTATCAAAAAAATATATATTTATTATTCACAATCGCTAACACATTAGTATACCTCCAACCTGGATATATCAACACAATACACACAATATTTTAAATGTAAAACAAGTACGTAGAACAAATACACAGTGGTCTCCAGGGGGAGACCAAACTACATACAAAAGAAGTGGAAAGTGAACTGCGACCAAAGTCGGAACTTGGACCAGGAGACTCAGAAGAGCTGGGGACCCACAGAACCACCTGAGGTAAGTACCCAGGAACCCCACTTAGGCTGTGTGCCGAGTGGAAAAACAGATGTGTGCCCAATGCAAGTCAATGGGAAAGTCGCAGTTGCAATTTTTAAGAAGAACCCTTCCCAGTAGACCCTGAAGAAACCCCGTGGAAGATGGAAGGTTGGAGAGTCACCCCACCCGTGGATACCCCAGGAACCAGGATACTTATACCAGGGAAGCCTGGTGAATAGGTGTGAAGTGACGTCAGAAACCGCCATATACCACAATGGAGGAGTTCAGAAAAGATGCAGCTGGCAAAGGTGAAGGAGTCCGGTGGAATCAGAGGATGAACTCTTGAAGAGGAGTACATGAAAGCAGAGGGGACAGAGCCTATGCCACTCGCAAGTGAGCAGGAGGCACAGAAAACCAATGACTACCGATGACGGAAGATGCAGGAGTGATGACTGACCTTGTGGCTGCAGCTGTGAGGACCAGGCAACACTGTGAAAGACCAGGAGCTGTAAACAAGCTGTCCCACGTCAGAAGTCAAGAACCAGGGGGTCGTTTTCCGGCAGGAGTACCAATATGCCTTTTCAGCAGCTACAGATGTGGTAAACAAATAAGGTGCAGCGCTGTGAACAGCAAGTTCCAGGGGACTCACCAAATGCAAGAGTTAGTGCATGCCCCGAGCAAGCAGGGGAGCCCAATGAAGCCAAAGAAAACCTTCACGAGGATCCCCAGGCCGAAGGTACAGGAGTCGCAAGAGGACCTCAAACAGCTCACCAAAGATGCAGGTACATGGTGCAGAGGATGCGGTGAGGACGAAGATCATGGCAATAAGAGAGGTTGGAGCTTCTTGTAGCCCAAAGATCTCTGGAGGACAGAGTCAACAAGCCTTAGCAACGGCAAGTCGACACGCAGCACAGAGGTTCGGTTCCAGCGGTTCTAAAGAGGGATATTTGCCTCAAACATGCTGAGAAGACCATGCAGGTCCTCAAGGGAGTTGCAGTTCCACCACCTGTGTTGCTCAGCCTTTCGGAGTCCATAGGACGTGAGGAGCAGCAGACTGGTCAGCTTGGTTGCAGTGCCTGAAGATGCAGGGGAGTGACTTCTTCACTTCAAGGGAGATTCCTGGGACGGAGCTAGTCAGGAAGCGAAATGGCCGCTACCTAAGCGAGCTCCTCGCCTGCACCTACAATATCTGTAAGAAACATCCTTCACTTCGATTGGGGACGTCTGGATAAGGCACGGGGCCCGTGAGGAAAGACAACAGAACTAGCGGCGGGCCATAAAAACCTCCAACAGCTGCCCCGTTGCCCTGCTCTGATATGCGGACATCTGAGGCCCTGGAAATAAAAACTAAAGTAAATCCCCGGGCCACAGTGCGCAGCCAACCCGCGACGGTGAACTTGTAACGCAGCAGGCCAACTGGGCGGACCAGACTGCAACGCGCTCCGGAGCCCGGGACACTGGCTGAGCCCGTGTGCCCTGGGGGGGGGCAGGTCATACCATCCCTGATCTGCAGGGGCTGCAGAACTAAGCTGTGGGGAAAAACAGAACACGTTGGAAGACAACGCACGGAGGCCTGCTGAGGACCTACCACTTACAAAACCAACTCCCGACTCCCGATCCCTGGGCTGGTGCACCCCCCTGGCTGCTAGGGCTGGGCCCCTGAGACTCGGCGGGTGGATAGCGGGCTTACCGGAGGAAGCCTCGAGCGCTGCCTGAGGTCGCGCACCGGGAGAAGGGACAACAGCTGCCTGGTACACACGTGAGTACAGAGCTCTCGTTGGCCGGGTATCGGAGGAGCTGGAACTGCTCTGACACAATAGCGCTGTGGAGCGAAGCCATAACTGGGCTTTTTACAACAATTAGGCTCCACTAAGAGACACCGGAAGCAGCGGCCCACTGAGTAGCACCCCGATCACTGGCAAGACCACACACCATATGGAAAGTCCCGAGACAGGCGGAAGGCCCCCCTGATAATACGACCATATAAAATAAGCCTGCCAATAATTGCATGTCACGCTCTCCCATACATTTGAATGTACTGGATACTACATGATCTGTTGTGTAGCTTTGGGTTGGTGACGCCGGGACATTACAGCGGCGCACTCCGTGGTTCTACGAAGTCCCGACATCTGAAACTGCGCCGGGGACCCATTGATTGAGAACACAGGCAGTGTTTATGGAATAAACAAGGTAACAACAGGACAACAGTGATACGGCGCAGCCCATGAAGTAAACAATAGAAAAGCGCCTGTAGCTGCGAACTAGAGTCGGTGTGCAGAAATACAAGAGGAACCCAGAGGAGCTGGCCGATCATTGCGAAAATCCTGAACTACAGAGACCATGACGCGGCACTGCGCAAAGCCAGGGAACTGGGGAAACTGTCACATGAAGGTATGGACATCTCCATGATTATACCATACGCTATGCTATACCCGGCCAAGCTTAAAGTCACTGTTGAAGGTAAAACGCAGATCTTCAATGAACCATTGGAAGTACAGAAGTTTCTGCAGCAACAAGCAAAATTGGGCACACAGAGGAAATCGCCACCAGGTGAACAAGGAGAACAATCCACAATGTCAGATGTTGAATGATCTGGATAAACAGACACACATTGGACGCTATGGCGACACCACTACATGCAGTGGAGAACACTCATATCCAGTAGTCAATGGATGACTAGGACTCTATTACAGGATAACCACTGATATGCAACGCCAGATAAGTTGATAGCCGATAAGTATATCATATTGTAGTATTAATGTGATATGTTATGTGATGAGGGCATTGTGCGATGATTGAATTGTCGCTGCCTGCACGGTTCCATACACACTGAGGAATATCAATGTTAATTGTTGAAGTGATGTGACTAGGAGGGTGCAGACCCATGTGGCCTAGGCCACAAGCAAAGTGTAGGCAGCTCTGGCCCCTGCGCGTGAACCGCACCAATTGTTGTATTCCTTCTTTGTTTTCTTTGAGGGGATAGGTTGGTTATAGTTGGATGGGGTGTCTCCACTAGTTTTGGTGTAGTGGAGAGAGGGGGGGGGGCAATGGGTAAGCAGAAAGCTCAGACCAGCAGCATGACGGCAAGAATAATCGTGACTGACACTAACAGACAAAATTGACACATACACATGACAGGGGATGGCTCCACACACAATAGCTGACACTCTAAAACAACACAGACCACTGGCACTCCTCATGGAACATGAGAGGCCTGCATAACCCACAGAAAATATGTAAGGTGCTAGCATACTTGGACAGACAAGATAGATGTGGCTTGCCTGCAGGAAACACATCTCACAGACTCGAGGGAACAACAAATTGGAGCGAAATGGGCCTCCTTCAAATTGGCATCATCCTACTCATCCTACGCTAGAGGAGTCTTGATATGGGTGAAACGTACAGTACCAGTCACTCTAATTAAATCCATATGTGACGATCAGGGGCGCTATGTGATATTGCAGGGAAATTACGAGGGCACAGTGTTAACCATAGTAAATGTATATGGCCCAAACACTGATGATCCCTCTTTTTATGCTAGAATGTGGACACAAATGAGTGATCTCCAGCCTGGCACGGTCCTCTGGGGAGGCGATTTTAACACTTGTTTAGACCCCGCATTGGATAGATCGACAGGTCTAGATAGATATGGTAAACATTCGGCTAAATTTATACGGGAAGGGATGGCAGACTGGGACTTCGTGGACATATGGAGACCGCAACACCCGGACAGGAGGGAGGGGACGCGTTTCTCGTCAACACACCTTACGTGGTCCAGACTAGATTACTGGTTAGTAACACAGGATGTATGTACATGGACAATTGAGGTGGTACACTTGCCCAAGACATTTTCCGACCAAGCACCGGTTCTAATCAAATTAGAAATACAGACGCACACTCCGAGACAATTTACATGGAGACTGAGGACAGACTGCATTAGAAGATCAGGTATTCCCAGAGGGGCTCCGCCAAGCCATATTAACCTTCTTCGAGCAAAACACTGGCTCTGTCCAGAGTACAAGGACCCTCTGGGAGGCGTTTAAAGTCACCATACGGGGACATTGTATAAGTGCACATGCAGGCATACTGAAAGATATACAGCGACAGCTAGAGAAAATTGAGACGGACATTATCGAATTGAAGCGCAAATTTGAAGAAACTCCATGTGACATGATATTGGCTGAAATTAGGAAGCGCATTGATAAGTATAACGAATTTGCTGATGATGAGATTAAATACATTTCATGCAAACACATAGCCCGGAACTACAGGGAGGGGGGCAGACCTGGCAGGGAATAATCGTATAAAAATCAGACCCACTCCTACCACTGCATTTATCACGCAGATCCAAGACGCACAGAACGATCCAGTATACGACACACCGGCCACACTGGAATGCTTCACTAACTATTATACCCAATTGTATACGGCCCAGATATCAGCCTCCACTCCAGATATATGGGAATATCTGAATGAGAGTCGGCATGGTTGTCTGACACTCATAGAAAATATTTTTGCCACCCTATTTCTAAAGAGGAAATAATAGACGCATTTAATTCTCTTCCCAATAATAAAGCACCTGGCCTTGATGGACTCCCCAGAAAGTTCTACAAAGAATACCGGGATATACTAGTACCACATTTCGCAGAAATGCTTGATGAAGCACATGAAGAAGGCGCATTACGGGACACGCTAAACGAGGCCCTTCTAATAGCATTCCTGAAGCCAGGTAAAGATCCCCAAATGTGCGATTCCTACAGGCCCTTATCCCTAATAAATATTGACGTAAAAATGTTAGCTAAAATAATTGCGCATAGAATACAAATCACTTTAATGTAATTTGATATTACCGGACCAAGCGGGCTTCATGCCAACGCGGTTTACTACCCACAATCTTCGCACCATATTCTCACTCTACCACCAATTAGATCCCGATGTGCCGGCAGCTGCTGCTCTCTTGGATGCCGCTAAGGCGTTTAACCCTGGAATGGGGCTTTATGTTTGTAACCTCGCGTAAGATGGGGTTCCCCGAACCATTTTTAAAATGGATCTCCTTACTATATACGACGCCCAAAGCACGAGTCAGGATAAATGGCTCCACATCTGATCCTATAACAATTACACGTGGTACTAGACAAGGATGCCCACTATCACCAATGCTCTTTGCTCTAATACTTGAGCAGCTGGCCTGTAAAATTTGTCAGAAACATTCTGCAATGGCTCTACAATTTGACCTCAGACCGATTGGTATAGCAATGTATGCGGATGACATGGTCCTATACACTACGCATCCGGACAAGAACCTAAACCCGCTCAGAGATGAGTTACGCTGGCCTCCGCATAAGCTGGGATAAATCGTTGTGATACCACTTACTAAAGACACGAAGGAACCTCAGCTAGAATTCCCCCTGAACTGGTGCACAGATCCGGTTAAGTACATGGGGATCTTGGTACACAGAGATCCAGAGATAGTCATTAGGGAAAACTATGGAAAGTCAATGACTAGACTAGAGGACCAGATAGACAGGTGAATAAAAATGCCTTTTTCAATGGCCGTCAGGATAGCCCTTCAGAAAATGATAATTGTGCCTATGTTCCTGTATCTGTTCTGGAACATATCAATCTGGCTGAACAAGTCCTTCTTTGATAGATTATGCTCTGCCCTTTTAAGACGAACATGGGCTGGTAAACAGGCTAGGGCAAGCTGGAGAGTCCTTACGCAACCATATCACCTGGGCAGCTTTGGGGCACCACACTTTCAATTATATTATCTTTGTGCGCAGGCACAACATGCGCACTACTGGACGAAACCACACTCATACATACCACATATCGCAGTGGAAAAGGATAGTATTTCCCCCACGCCTCTGACAGCGTTGCTAGCCGACCCAAGTCGCTATACGCCAGGAGACATGATACACACGGTCAAGTGGAGTTCGAGAGCGTGGCATGCGTTGGTATACAGGGCACACAAACTACCGATATATGCTCGCGCACTGCCCACGGCCGAACACCCCAGCCTTACAGTAACTAAAGAACAGAATATGCAAGCTTTGCTTGCGGAGATGGGACTAAATACCATGGGTCATTTGGTCCCCCATAATACATTTATTAAGTGGACAGACCCATCCTTATGTGCACACAAGACCCCAATGAAAACATTTCCGTACTTAATGCCAGGCACGGCTGTGAGGTCACACTACAATGCGAACAATTGTCTACACTACAAATATTTTTAACGGCTCCCACTCTTAAGAATTTGGTAACACGGCTATACACAGCAGCTCAGGATGAACAGGTGGATAAGCCCGTAGCAGCGCGAAGTAGATGGGAAAGGTCACTGGTTATCTCAATTGAAGAACAAGACTGGCAATACAGCTGTACACAACTCACGCTTCTTACGTACAATTGCAACTTACGCATTATACATTTCAAGTTCATTCACCAACTATATTATACATCAGCTAAGTTACAAAGACTGGGTCTTAGAGAAACAGATGCCTTCCTTAGGTGCAAAGCACAAGGTGCGGACTTCTTACACGAATCATGGTCCTGCCCTAGTCTGCAGGCATACTGGGATGAAGTCACTACCGCACTAACTGCAATGTTATCGGAACAAATCCCCCTTGACATGCATATTGGGAGATAAAAAACTCAAATAAGCTAGACGCAGAAAATTCTTGGCGGTAGCTCTACTACTTGCAAAAAGACGCATAGCAATCAGATGGGGGAGCAAAAGACCGCCCAGACTAAAAGACTGGATTAAAGACATGACGTATTGCAAAGAAAAGCTAGAGACTTATGCGGAAGACATCCCACTAGCTTCAAGACCAAGAGAATTCCGGGAACCACTCGTGCAATACTTGCAAGACACTACAGAATCAGAGACATGAACCAACATTTAACAATGACAGATGCTACAGTGCTCGGAGGAGAGACTTTACACAGGACTAGACGAGTGTGATAAGAGTGGTGATGCCACAGCAGGGAGCTATGTGGTCACATGGGCATAATTTACTGTCAATAGAAATTGATGAGGAGCAAATGTTAATGAGTCTGTGTATAACTTGCAATGTAACCGCTAAGTGTCAAATGTATCAACAAATTTGCTTAATATACGATACTGAATTCCATGTAATTGCTGGTCAGAAGAAAAGAAAAAAAAAGCTGATTCCTTTGGGTATCTGAAGCCCACAGGCCTGGAGAGGAACCTGGATGAAGCACAAGCACAGACGAAGTATAAGACTAGCTAGATGACAAGACCAGGAGCAGTAGGAGTCATCCTTGATGCGGTTTCTTTTCCAGGCGTAGTCCAACAAAGTCTATGGTGTCCAGACAGTTGAAGTGGTTTGGGGTTTGAATCTTGCCCCACGAGAAATCTGGAGAGCCACCCACGGCAAGCCCTTAAGTACCCTAGGGAAAGGGTTGGGACAATTTGAATATTCCTCCAGAGAAGGGGCTGGAATGAAGGGAGGATACTCCCTTGTCCTTTATCCAGCTTCCAAGCCAGAGAGGGAGTCAATGGCTACCTGAACTTCACAAACTGGAGAATGCAAGGAGGGCACCAAATATGTCCTTCAAAGCAGTCTGGTGGCACTGACAAGCTCCCCCAGCCCAATGCACTAAATCCTGTCTAGGATGTGGTCACAAATCCTTATGGCAGGAAACCTATTGTTCTGCCTTCCCCGGCTCGAGTTCAGCTCAGCAGCAGGAGGGCAGAAACGTGTCTGTGGTCGGATGCAGCACAAGCTTGCTGTTAGACCCTGAAAGGCTAGGACTGGGAATACAGGGTGGCACCATAGCGGAGTCCCTCAGTAAACAAGATCCTACATCTAAAACTGGAATTTGTGTTGGGGTAGGATTCAAACATTTTTGATACCAAACAAGACCGGTTTCGGTGCAGCCAATATATAGTTAGGCATCTCGGATTGACTTGATGTCTATTATATGTATTAAATGGCTGCCCACACTTACAAAGCCTGGAGAATTGACCCTGGGGTTTGTAGAGGGACCCTGCTCATGCAGGGGCACTCAACAACTGGTAACCAAGCACCCTGCCCTCAGAACTGAAGAGGCTGCCATAGGGGCGACCTATTTGATTTAAGTACAGTGGCCTCAGATATAAGGAAACTTATATCTGTTGTAATTGGTGCTAGCACCAACTTACACAGGCTGCAATGGGAGGACTGTAGTCACAGTTTAAGTGGTCTCTCAGAGGTGGCCTAATACATGTTGCAGCCCATGGGAGACCCCTGGTGTACCTATGCCCTGGTTACCTTAGTGCCATATACTAGGGACTTGCATGGGTACACCAGTAGCCAATTGAGAAGGTACCAAAGTACTTACAATAGTCCAATGTAGGGAGAGAGCACAGTGACTGGGGTCCTGATTAGCAGAATCCGAGTCAGACTAGTCTGAAAACAGACTGACACCAGCAAAAAGAGGGGGTAACAATGAAAGCAGATCCTACTTTCCTACAGATGGTCTTTATGAAGAAAAAGTAGCACCAAACTCAAATGGCCTTTAGTGTATATAAATAAAGCATCACAGCAAACCCATACAGTCAACACTTTTTTTGCAGTGGTGAGCGCTTTTTCAGGGCATAATATGAATACCAAATCTTAAAGGCAATACCCAGAATGTCATTAGGCTAAAGTTCTGCTCCTTCCTCAGTACCGATCTCATACAAAAAGACCCCAACATTATTAGCCATGAGTTAATTTACAATCAGTAGGGTTACCAATTTAGTTGGTGGTAATCTGCACAGGGCCACTTCTCAGCAGAATGTTCTAAATATACATATTAAACTTATTTTTCCCAAATAATAATAATTCCTGCTGTTTGCCAAGAATAAGCAACAAGGTCTAGTACAATCCTGGCTCACCAAGATTAACTTGGACAGTTTCAAACCAAAACTTCACCCAATGCCAAGTCTCTCGGATTCACAGGAAAACATTGCCAAGAATACTATGGCAGCAGTTTACCAGCTCTCTACTGATGAATCTTAAACCATGTCTTCAAGAAGCGACTTCAGAAATGCAGTACACGTCCATTTACACTTGCAGCACAATGGTAACAATACACTAATAGAGGGCCTCTCATACTCAACAATGCCTCCCCTCTGCAGCAGCACACCGCATCAAGGATCTGAAGAAATCTAGCTACATCACCAGCAACCTGATGGAACTCCACTGGCTGCCTTTGTAGCCCACACCATCCTGAAAACCAACTACATCATCTACAAAGCTATCACCACACCAAGCTTAGCATCTCCGGCGGCTCTTGGCACGTTCGCAGTCAGGACATCATTAGATTGGACATAAATAAAAAGTGCAAGAAAGAAAGCAACAGGTCTTTTCCATATGTGCATGGAGGATATGGAACCACAACCCATTATCCATAAGAACTACAACAACCCTTCTTCAATTTAGGCAAAACTTGAAGACTAACGTCTTTGAAGAACACAACATTAAAATACAGCTATAGTGTCTTGGTTTTAAACCCTGTATAGCAGTGCTTCTCAAACTTTTCAAAACCACAATATGGTTTCTCTGAATAGTTATCATTCATCCATCACCAAGTAAACTGTCGCTTTGTTTTGATCCTATTAAAATGTGTTACCTTCACATTTCAGAATTACATAAAAATATCCTTCATTTTTGATCTCGCGACTGTTAAATGTGTGCAGTTCATATACAGGTATTTACATTTGTTTTGTGTTATACAAAAATGTCATCTTACAGTCTTTCTTTTCAACACCGTGTCCCAAAAAGATTGTCACATAATTCATTTTACTTTCTCTGACTGAAAGGAGTTGTTTGTGTAAACAAATCCCGTTTTAAAAACCAGTAAGCAGCAATACGGTATAACTTGGCATTTGACCACAGGCAACACAAAGACACAATTTAACAGGAAATGTTATCTATTGCTTGGACTTTCCCAACCCACCAACTATCAGCTGGTCGCAACCCAGAGTTTGGGAAACACTGCTGTACAGTGTTCTGCTTCCTTTCCGCGAGGTTCAAACTGTTTAAATTAAAAATGCATCTAATACAGAGAATAGCAAGTTTTTGTACATTCACCATGAAATAAGCTCTTTTGAAGTGTTCAGGAAACAGAACTAACTGTGAAACAGGTAAACAAGGGAAAAAAATTATGAAAACGCAAAGAGGACGAGGTTTCTCAAACAAAGCACTAGTCAGTCAATCAGCTTTATTCGGAAAAATAATAAAGTTACGTTAAAAGCATTATATTTCAGATCAAAATAATCACAAAAATGATTTACCCAATACTAATAGCACAGACAAAATATCTAAAAATAGGTCATGTCACAACCAAAACACTAAGCAAAAAAACCAAGGGCAAACGGCGGTCCATAATTAGTTGTTTTTATTGGGCCCCAACCACCACTTGGCTAGTTACTAATAAAAACAAGGTCTCTCTTACCTCCTACCTGGACAACCTTCCCTACCCAATATCGCAGAGCTCTGTTTAAGTGTTTCATTCTCATTTCTCGACACCCTTCTCAAATTATATCAGTAAAGTCTGTTATATTAACTTCGCCTTTGGTTTTTCTTGCTACCTATTCAGCTTTCTCCACCTGATCTCCCTATGCACACATCAACAGTAAATGCAGCACCACCTTATACAGCACTTTGCCAAACCAAACAAGTATTGGCAAAGCCGACAGGTGCTGCCTATTCTGTGCAGGATGGCTAAAAGTTAAAAAAAAAAAAAAAAAAGTTTCAAAATATTTTTTTTAAAATAAGCTCTGACGCAGCCAGCTTGGCCGCATCATAGCACTTTTGAAGTCTCACCTAGACAGCGCTCGTGTTGTCTCTTCAAAACCTGTTGTATATACTTTGTAGGCTTACAGCCCGCACATTGCTGTTCATTTGTTTCTTCAAGTCCTTTAAAAAGCCTTGCTTCCAA
This sequence comes from Lissotriton vulgaris, assembly GCF_964263255.1. Taxonomy (NCBI): domain Eukaryota; kingdom Metazoa; phylum Chordata; class Amphibia; order Caudata; family Salamandridae; genus Lissotriton; species Lissotriton vulgaris. The sequence goes on from NC_141693.1 coordinate 1,230,673,336, forward strand.
GTGGTTAATCTTTCCTATTTGTCCCTCCTTTTCGTGGATTGTTCCCTTCCACGAAGCACCACCCCATTACTTGAAGCCTTACACTTATCCCATTTTAGCAACTGCTTTAGAAACTTCTTTCTTCTTGGTTTAAGTGCACTTCACACTATCGTTAGTGTTTTAATCTCGCTCCAAGCTTTTCTGTCAAAAGGGCTGTAATTTTGATCTCCTCACATTGGCTGTTCATTCAAAGACCGACATCAAACACCAGACGCCGTTTCCTCAAGGGTGCTTTTTCTTTCTCTGACTTCAAAGTGGGAGACCACATTTTCCCACCCCCTCACTCATCACTGCTTGCCCCCTCCTTGCTGATTATTTATACAAGCAAATTGCTTCATGTTCTTGTCTTACCAACTCCCTCTCGCTAGATGGTTGAAGCTGTTTCAACTAAAAAGTGTTCATGTCTGCGGCTGCCAACCAGAAGCTTCACTGTTGGCTGTAAAATGAGGTGTTAGCACCTAATGCCACAGAAGAATGGTCTGGGATGGTAGGACATTAGAATGTACAGGGGGCCATGTCATTGAAGCCTCTTCGGAAGCGCTCATCAGCAGCAGCATCCAGACCAGACCCCACCGCCTCTGTACAGCTTTACTGGCTCTTCCCGGTGCGGAGGCCCGGGCCAGGAGCAGTGTAAGATAATAACATATCTGAGTCTAAACATTCTTTGTGTAACTGTACCCAATGATATTCTGCAGCTCTTTCAAGTAATTCTAGATGTCCTACATAGTCGTCAGGAGGGGAAGGCTTTGCAGGGTTAAGATATGGGTCGTTATCTGTAGGTGAATCTGTGTGGTAATCGTTCCAGGGGTCTATGGGTAAATTGGTTAGTATCCACATTCTTCCTCTTGAAACGAATAAAGAAAGGTGGGTCCTCTGACTCAGGTTTGTGTTTCTAGGTGACTTGGTAAGAACATCTCCTGTGTCTGGAATTTTTGGCGCTGAAGGTTTCAGTGCTGAGGGAGGCTTTGCTTTTAGCGTCAAAGATTTCAGCTCAGACGCGGTTTTTGGCTTCGACCCTGAAGGTTACAGCTCTGTGCCAGATTTCGGCCAACTCGATCCCAAGCTGGAAGGCTTAGAGACATGTTTCGGTGCCAAGCCAGAGAACGGGGCATCAGAATCATCTTGTTGGTGCCTACCGTGGCCCGAAGGCGGGGGTGATGGTGGGACCGAAGACTTTTGTTTCGGCTGAGTTGGAGTGTGGGTTAAGGGGCGTCCGGTACTCAAGATACGTTGACCTTGTGGAAAGTCTTCTTCCAACTCTGAATCCGATTCTGGAATAGAGACAAGATCCTCCTGTTCTTTCTGTGCCCCTTGTGCATTGAATTTGTGCTCGGATCCTTCACCAAAGATGTCTGGAGTGTATTTGATGTGTTGACTTAGCATCTCGCGATGTCAAGCCCGATGATCACGCAGAGTTTTCATCGATCAGAACGATCTGCACGCGTCACAGTACTGTTCATTGGGCTCCAGAGACAAGCTCAAGTTGCATACTTCGCAAGAGTCAGTGCGCAGATACTTGGAGTGGCAACGAGGGCAGAATTTAAATGGAGTCCGTTCCATAGACTGCGAAGGGGTCCGACATGGTTAGGCCGGATGGTCTTCCCGAAGATCTTCAATTGAAATAGGTTTTCCTCGACGGATACGATACGCGGAGAAGTGGGATATGCATTCAAAACAATACCGATGCAGGTAGAGTGGCTTGCATACCCAGGGGAACCCGAAGAACAGCTTCGAACATGAGCACAGCAATACACAACCGAACCCAATGGTGGAAAACAACTAACAATGGAGCTGATTGCCATGCGCACTATTACCGAAAGGAGGCATGACCTACCTCCGGACAGGATAGACTTCTTGGTTGAAAAACAACTTGCAAACATCCAGACCCGACACTAGATGGCAGAAGTAAGCAGGTGATATATATATATATATATATATATATATACACATATACACTTCACAGTCCTGTTCCGCTGCCTCAAACCAGGACCAAGATCCAATCTGCCACAACGGATACCACAGGTACAAACCACTCCACAGCGCAAGGGTGAAATATCAACAAGGTTTATTCACACGGATTCGCCAGCATGACACGTTTCGGTCACTCCACGGTGACCTTGATCACATATATATATATAGAGAGAGAGAATGTGTGTGTGTCTGTTAAGGGATGGGGTGGCCTTGCCATTGAGCCAATGGCAAAGTCGAACTAGCATTCTAAAACACTGCCCTTCCAGTGTGCAGTGGCAGGCTGGAAGCCATTTTGTACATTGTCACACAGGGGATGGAACAGATAGTAATACAACCCTGGGTGGGGACACAGCCTTAAATGCCCTGGGTACCATACACTAGGGAGGTATAAGTAGGTCAGTCCTTGCTAACTGTGGGTATCCAATTCAACATGCAATTTGTAAAGGGTCAGAACACTGGCACGGAGGTCTGATTAGTAGGCCTCCGCGCACTCAGTCAAAAAACAAGCAGCATCAATCCAAAAATGTGGGGGTAAACAAGCGAAGAGGCATTTCCTTACAATTTGTCGTTTTTACTTTTCTATGATTGGACCATAAAAAACACCAAAAGCACCCACATGTAGAATCTAGGAACATTCATAAAATAGAAACACCCATTTCTACAAATAAAGCAAACTCTCAATACATGTGTAAAGGTCATTTTTAGGTTTCCTGTTTTTATTAATCTTACTATACTAATGTATGAACTATATTCCCAAAAATTTATCTTGCTGTCTAGGTCCACAATGATCAGCCGTACTGACTCCGGATTTATTTTTTTTAAAACAGAGAAACTAAAATCAGTTGTATGCATACAGCACAGTGGCAGCCTACTGAAACACACTATGCCTTAACCCCAGAAATTGCACTGTTGTGCTATACGATTCAAGGTCCACCTCACAATTTCGTTTTGAAGGATGGATTGAGGATCTGAAAACACTCAATACCTACCATTGTTCTGTGACATGTGGGAGAAATAGATTCTCTCTGAGAAACATAAAAAAAGAGAACAGTAGACCAAATCTCTGCCCTAGAATAGGGAGGTTAAATATTAAGGAATACACATAGTCTCCGCAAACAGACTACCTAGGGAGGCTTGGCTCACCAGGTTTAGAGTAGAAATGTACTCTTTAGATGTAGGAGCTGAAGCACAAGAAGCCACTTCATGAACGTCTAGGACTGAGCCATTTCACATTAGAGCAAGCAGCTCCCGCTGCTTTCCTGCAAATGACCAGTTTGCTTTTGATTCACATTACATTCTGCTACAAAATATTTCTGCCTACAGTCTGCTTAGTGAAGCCAAGTCAGTGTAAATTACCTTATTAATTGGCTAACAGCATTTGAGTTTATGCAATTCTAAGTATATTAAAGCGCTTTTTGCATCATAGGAAACTACTCAGCCGAGATATGGCAACCGAGAAGAAGGCGAGAAGCCAGACTGAGATTTACATGAAAATTCAAAATAATGCTGGAAAAAAAGAAATGGCAAGCCCTTAAAGTCTAAGTCAACTGCCCACAGTTCAAGCATATTTGTGAGATCCTTTTGCCCTGAAGGGAACCGCTTACCCTCAATAGGCCACTCAGATGGATTTCCCCAGCCTTCCACTAAAATATCCTTTTCAATGATCTGAGTTAGAGATTTATAAATTGGGATGCCATGAAGCTAGTTCTTACATTACAGAACTTGGGACTGACAAAGATGAGGAGTTCAAGACTTCTTCGCAACAGTTCTCGGTTTTCTAAGATCATGGGTATTCCAGACAATCTTTAAGTGGCTGCAGATGAAATCTTGGATTAAAACGTTAAAAGAAATGTACAAGGTCAACCAGTCAAATGTATGGTAGTTGCTATCTGACAATAACATGTGCTCTGTATGGAGGACACTGACTTATGACAGAATCACATTCTTTATTTGTAGCATTACCCCCAAAAAAGACTATGGCCTTCATTACGAGTGGCTAAGGGCTAGGGACACGGGGCAATCTCAATGCTGGAGCGTTTAACTCTCTCAGTACATCCTGCTCTGGAATCAACAGGTCCAGAAACTCTAGGGTTTGCTGATCCAGGTCTTTGTGCGAAGATGCTCCCAGACCCCGCATGGGCTTTGAAAACAGCATGAGGAACAGCAAACAGTCCCTGATCACCGATTTGCTCTCCCCCAACACCTCACAACCAACTACAAGCACATGTCAGAACATCTCCTGCACATATTTACCTCCTGATTGAAACAGGTAGAAAATGTGTGCAGATTTGGGCCAGTTATTTTACATGCAGAACTAGAACCAGTATTTTATTTCGGGGTCCCTATGATAATCCCCATTCCAGGAAAAATAACTTCTAATTCCTTGATTTGGGGTGTGGGATACCAGTGAAAACCAGAGATTTACCGACCCAATACTTGAAGTAGTGAGGAGGTTGTCTGCAGATTCTACAGCACCTTGTAACTAGAGTCAGTATTCAGCAACCAGTCACTTAGCTAAGAATAAATTATGAAGCCATTGTGCCAATGCAACATTTGCCAACATGGCCATGCACTTGCGGAAAGTTTGGGCTGATTTCAAGCTGACAGGAAGGTTAATTTAATACAAGTAGTTCTTCCCTATTCTCAGTCAAAGAATCTTCCTGTGGTGTTTTCATACAAAGATATACAGTAGGCGTCTTGTACATATACGGAACACAGGTAGGCTCCATGTTGTAGATTCTGACTTTCTCAACACATTTGTTTCCAGAATTTGACAACATTCCCCTTAAAAGTTGGAACAGACACCTTAGTTTCGCTGATGTTTTAGAGCGAAATCTACCATATTATTTTATACAAGAGTGTACTTTCTGTACGCTCTAGTCCAGTGGAATTGGTCTCCGAACCCTTGATAGTATGTTGGGTGATGAAATGTGGCATTAGATTTTGCATCTATTCTGCACAATATCAAGCACTTTTGTGTCTGTTTTAAAATACCACGGAGTAATAATTTATAATCTTCTCCTCTACCAAGAATCAATGGTGGCACATTAAAGATTCACAGTTTTACTGGAGAAGTCTTTCCCGCAACCAAAGCCTGTTCAAAATAAATACATATATAAATATGGCTCACCTTTTCGCTTTGCCACTGCAGACCTACGGGCTTCGCCTAATGGTTTTTGCCAACGCTGTTCATCATCATCACAATGCTGTATATGAGTGCAAGCGTCATCGCATGTATATTAGTCATGACGTAATGGCAGCCCCAGAGTGATGTATAAGTGTGCAGGCACCACCACAAATGTTCACTCGTACATAAGGTTTTGTCTGAGGTGCTGCAGGAAATGTTCTTTCAGTACCGGCACACAGGAGTAGCTGTGCACTTTAGAAATCTGATGAACAGTTTCAGCTGTGGTGCCAGACCTTTAGGTGTCATAGGTTATTGCCTCAAACTGCTTCTGTGCCTCTGAAGAAGGATTCATCTTGTTTTATTTACAACAATCAGATACCCTCAACATAAGGGGATACAAGAGAAATTGCATTGTTCAAGACAAACAAGGCTAAAACTCTGATAAAAATGTTGTCTTTTCTGTTAACTGTTCATACGGTTTAGTCAAAGTGAGATTATGTGGAACCGAAGACACTCATGGAAAAAGACACTTAAATCAAAGTAAGTGGTAGCAAAAGACTAGAATGGAAGCACGCAAATGTATTGTAAATTATTATAGGAGGGTGAGGAATATTATGGGGGAGATACCACCTCACAACAGACATGAAGAAAAAAAACATTCAGAACAACCTTCAAGGGAAAAGAAACTAAGTTATGGTGCAGCAATTAAGGACACTACTAAAGTCCAGCAACTAAAGCGAGATGTGAAATGCTGAGCAATGAGAGCCCATTAGAAGTAATGGGCTATAGTCAGCACTAGGGAGTATCCTTTAAAACTGGTTGATTAAAGCAAAATATATTTCAGAAGTTCCTGTCAAGCACTGATATTTTTCCTTCCTTCATTAGGAAATCATTTAAACGCTTCAACTACTGATATTGTATGACAAAAGTTTATACCCGGCCAAAAGGGAGACACATATCGAACATGGGAGAGCTGGTTGGGAGGTTTGGAGGAAAGGGGGGAGGCACAGAGCATGAGCTTACAATGTTGTCTCAAAACAAATACTTATTTCAAAGGTTTTTAACACCTTGGCTGCTAGGGGTTTTCCCCTCCTGTGCTGAAAATGCTTGAATACTATAGTTTCATGACAAGGTCAGCTCGTCATAAGCACAGCTCAACCGTGCCTCATGACGAGCTGACCTGGTCATGAGCATGGAAGGGGTTAATAACAAGCAAAGCGAATGGAACAACAAACATGGAGCATAATGAAATTAAGTACTGGAGAATTATTAAAAAGTGATGGAACCTAGGAGGCAGTGCAAGAGGTGAAGCTCTGCAAGTCTAGTTACAATGCATTGTTTGTGAGAACAAGCTACAAAACCCCTGACCAATGTGCACCAAAGTTTCATTTGAGCATGCAGTTCAGATCTGAGGACAAGTAGTTTGTTAACCAAATTAAACCATATGTAGTTCAGAAACCGAAAGAAACCTAAAACTCGCTTCTTAACGGCCACTGCTGCCGCCAGCTAATGACCAGCATATACCAATTACTAACATCAAAGTCCAAGTGTCATTGAAGGTCTTCCAGCTAGAACCATTTCATTGCATGGTTAGAAGCAGATACGTTGTTATGTGTGTAGAAAAAGTACAGAAATAGCACAGCAGTGTAGAATGAACAGGTCTGATCTTAGATGGCCATTACAAGAAGCTGTACCAACTACCCACAGGTGGGTCATGAATGGAAGCACAAACACGGAGTCGAAATTAAAAAAATCCATTTAAACTTGTATTGCTATTTCCTCTGGACAGGACACATGCAAAGGAAGAAAGTTTTCTTACCTTTTCAAGCTCCTCCATGTTGCAAACCATGTGTGCACAGGTGGTGAAGATTTCCACTGCACGTGACCTTGTGCGTATCCCATAAACCTGTCAGAAAAAAGCGTACAGTAAATACTATGCAATTGTTCAGCACCTTCTGAATGCATAGACACAGAAAATAAATTCATACCTCATTGAATTTTAACTTCAACAGCATTACAGTCCATCATAATGCAGTATTATCAAACTTGCAGCCCCACAATGTCCATTTTCTTCAGCTCACTATGTTCGCCCTCCTAGCAACTTGTGTTTTTACAACGCCTAAAAGTTTAAAATGCTGGCACTTTTGCATAGGACTTCAGACCCAGTGCTGCAAGTCTGGCCTGTTTCACAAGTTCAAAGTCTATAGTGAATTCCTTAAAAATCTAATGACAATTCAGGCAGCACTGCAGGCTTTCCAACAAGGAACGCTGCTGTCCTTTCTTATTCAAATTCAGAATTAGCATTTGACCAAGTCCTTTGAGCTCGCCTGCATCAATACATTTTTTAATTGTTCAGCAAAGTGGTTTGTATGTGTGAAAATTCTGACAGTTTGTTCTAAATCACTCAATGTGAGATTATCAACCAGTTCATATTCTAGCAGGAATAAAGACACCAAGCAGTTTGGTTTGGCTTTGGGGCTATCCTTATGGTTTATCCTGTCTGACTGCAAATTAAATGCCTAACCTGCCCTTCTCTGTAAATGGGTATTTGTACAGCATAGCTGTTGTGTGCTTTTATTTATAAATCTCTCAGTTTACCCTGAAACAAGTACAGTTAGAGTACTCTGACTTAAAGGTGGGCTAGTAATGGATTTGACCTGACTGCTTCCAATAGTTTGGCCTCCTTTTAGGCCCATTGCCACATTCTGGTGAACCTGACAACTCAGCTGACTAATAATGAGAGAATCAGGCTCTAATCACAAAGAACATTAGTATATTGATAGCTATGACAAACTCATAATTAAAGGTGGGAGCTAACTATGAAAAATAAGTATGACACTTCAAAAAGTGTATTATTTAATCTAAAGTGAAAAACATTCATCACAAGAACAAGGTAAAGACACTTTTGAAGCTTGCCTGGTCTATGGATATGATGGTTTGCACACCGTACATTCAGCCTTTCCAAGCTGTGGCTTACAATAAGACAGGGGCTCACAAAAATTCCTAAGTGGTACCCTCTGCTATGAAAGTCAACTCCTTATACAAGTTATTTTGCACAGGATACACAGCCTTTGCCATCTAAACCTCTATGACAGATGGCGGACACAGAGGACAGACGTGTCTTTCTGTTGGATCATCTTGATAATAAAGAGGTACTTTTGACTACTGTTTATGTCACAAACACAGGTCAAGAAAACTTTTATGACTTTTATGACACACAATCATTAGTAATAGCCCAGTGTACCTGGTCCCACATGCTTCTGGGTGGAGGCTGTAAGGGGTGAAGGACTTCTACAGGGATATATCTTAATCTCCACTGGCCATGGCAGCATCATTAAGGATAGCCAAGGTTTTGTCAACTTTGCGAAAACACTGTCACCAACGGATGTCTGGGAGAAGGAACATACCAATCTGAAAGAGTATTCCTTCTTTTCCTCTATTTAAGACATCCATGTTGGAGAAGGAACATACCAATCTGAAAGAGTATTCCTTTTCCTCTATTTAAGACATCCATGTTGGAGAAGGAACATACCAATCTGAAAGAGTATTCCTTCTTTTCCTCTATTTAAGACATCCATGTTGGAGAAGGAACATACCAATCTGAAAGAGTATTCCTTCTTTTCCTCTATTTACGACATCCATGTTAGACTTAATCAAAGATATAGCAGTTACGACCTGCTTCCCGTAGTTAGCTAGCACAGAATAATGGGTTAGGACACATTCTGACCACGAACTACTGAATGCCTTTTTTTTTCAGGGACATACCCAACCCATGACCCCAATGTGGAGATTGCAACCCAGAGCACTGGAGGACCCTTCCTCTTGGGGAAGAAGTTGAGAAATAGTTAAAGGCCAACAAGGGTACCGCAGCAGAAGTCACAACAAATTGGTGCCCTTTAAGGTAGTGTTAAGCGGCTCATCTATAGCAGCAACACAGCATTAGAGCAAAACTCACAGGAAGATGAGTCAGAGTAGAAAAACATATTGGCCCCTCAGATCAGATAACTCTTAAAACTAAACGTAATGAGGAGAAACATGAGCAATATGAGGAGCCACACCCCAGTGGCGTAACATAAAGAGAGGGGGGCCCCCTCGCACTCCGTCAAGAGGTCTCAGGTCAGGGTATGTGCTGATGGGGCCCTCTGGAACTGCTCCCCCTCCTACACCGTGGGGGCCTATGTTACACCACTGCAACACATTAAATAAAATCAATGGAGTTATCATAATTAAAATGCATATTTAACCACTTAGCATGTAGAAGGAGCAGGTTGAATCTTGCACTGGCGTATCTACCAAAACCAAAGAGGTTGGCCCATTGAGCAAATAATAGATGTAGTGGGACAACCCCGATACAACAGGTTATTACTTAGGTTGATTTTCTATTATTCTACTGAGCCATACTCCGTTCTCTTTCTTCCAACAGAGGCAACTGGATTTCTATTTCAATGGTACGCAACTACACAGACTCACACGCAGATCACAAGGCAAGAGCAAGGGCGTAGTTTAGTCCGTTATATTCAGTGGTTATAAATCTTACATTTCCTAATTAAAAAAGCAGTGAGGTGGAGAGGTGAGAGAACCAAGATTCGGGAAGGCCTGTTTCCATGAGGAAGCGAGTCAGTATGGATTTGCATAAGGTGTGCCTCTGTCTACAGTGGCATAGTGGGAGAAAGCAGTGAGTTGGAACGCTACCCCAAGGGATTGCTACTGGTTAGACTACTCACAAGCATTCATCCCATCAGCTTTGGGGTGTTTGATTCGCAGTAGTATGCCTGGAAACCTGAGATTGTCACAGCTTTCCAAGTCACTACTACCAATGTTTGTGAATTCCCAAAAATAGCACATTTGTACCCATTCGAGGAGTACTTCTATGGGTGCAGATTTACTAATTTCTATTGTTAAACTAGTCACTATATGGGCCTTGTTCACAAACCTAAAATTATTTACACTTTTGAGTAAGTTTAATTTTGTTAGTTATTCCCAAAATGGGGTTAATTTATATCAAAAGTGTAACTTGCATGTTAACACCAAATTGAAGGGTCTGGGGGATATTCACAAGCAGCATTTTGTAATACGTCTAAAGCCACTGCAGCCCGTGAAAGGAGCAATAACGAGTTGCCTGCTAGAGGCTTATTGTTCCAAGAGCGAGGCCTTTGAGGTTGTCTATTGGGAGCTACATCGCACATCGGAGAGCCGGGCTCGCTTCTGCTGGAGGATAGCTATGCGTAAGGATAGGATGTCTCGCAGCCTAATACTATAACGCCATTATCAACAAGCATTAGAAATGCAATAGGTCTCGCAGCATTAGAGTTAGTGCTTTTAGAATTGTTAATGGTTTTTTTTGTAAATCTTTAGCATGAGGTTGAGGGTGAGTGAGGGTGAGGGGTTGAGGGTGAGTGAGGGTGAGGCTGAGGGGTTGAGGGTGAGTGAGGGTGAGGGTGAGGCTGAGGGGTTGAGGGTGAGTGAGGGTGAGGCTGAGGGGTTGAGGGTGAGTGAGGGTGAGGGTGAGGCTGAGGGGTTGAGGGTGAGGGTGAGTGAGGGGTTGAGGGTGAGGGGTTGAGGGTGAGTGAGGGGTTGAGGGGGTGAGGGTGAGGGTGGGTGAGGGTGGGTGAGGGTGAGTGAGGGTGAGTGAGGGTGAGTGAGGGTGAGTGAGGGTGAGTGAGGGTGAGTGAGGGTGAGTGAGGGTGAGTGAGGGTGAGTGTGGGTGAGGGGTTGAGGGTGAGTGAGGGTGAGGGGTTGAGGGTGCCTGACCACATGTTATCGACAGGAATACTTAAATGTGGCATTTTGTGTCGGTATACAGTGATTAAATGCAGTATCACATTTCTTATGTGCCCCTAATTTTTATGCGGTGTGCATTCAAAATAAAATTGGTTCCTAAAAGTCTTCAAAGTCCACCTGATTTTTGGAAGCAGTGGCACTGTTCAATTAGAATATGCAATATTTAATTAAAGCAAGTAAACCAAGTAACAATATATTTGAATAACATCGAGATTTAACTTGAAGAGCTAAATCCTCTGACAAGAAGCATTCCCGATAAAAAAAAATAAACAAGTTGAACGCGTCCTGGAACTGCGGTCAGTGGTAAACCCTACCTGGTGAGACCTGTGGAGACCCCTGCGACACACCAACCGCTTGCCGCCAGGATTAAACAGATTGGGTGGATCTGGTCGACCCCAAAGTGGAGCCTGTGCCTGCACGCCATACTGTGAATGGGCCCGCTTTCTCTTTACAAGTGGTAACAAGAAAGGGTGGAGGGGGCAGGGGAGGAGGGGTCCGGGGAGGAGGGAAGGGCCAGAGGGACTTGATGGGAGTGGTGGGGGGGAGGGGGAGGGTATAGAGAGGGAGAGGAGGAGAGACAGGACAGGGGGAAGCAGCAGAGACACGGCGGGTAAAATAAACAAACAAGCCTTTAACTTCCTCCCTTATTGGCTGTAAAGAAAACGTGCTTCAGGCAGGTTAGGCTGCGGCAATCGAGTCACAGTAGGTTCGTCATACATTCTCCTGACCAATCCCCATGCGATGCTTTTGGTGTGCAGGTGGGCGAGTTCTTGGGCATCGATGTCACGCTGGAGACGATGCAAAGACGAATCGCAGCCAGAGGGCACAAGCCGGCATCCACTTCAAAGGATGTCACAGCCATTAGTTTCAAAATAAAGACAGGTTTTGAAAATCCACTAATACATTTATTGGATTTTAACGACGCCCACAAGCCATCAGATTGCTCCACGCGCGCACAAAGTTCGAAAGTAATTGCATCCTCTTAAACAGCGCGAGCTTCGCTCATCTGCAAAGCCGCCTTACCAGATATGCTTGGTCAGCACGCCACTCATTTTGCTTCCTGTCCCTGACACAAAGTCCTTCAAATGGCCCGATAGTGCGCTGCGTCTCACAAACACGGGCGGAAAACAAATCTATTGCTAATGTCTGTTGTGGAGCGAGCCCCTCAGACAGTCATTTCCCGCTGCAAAATATGTGAGAACGCATGCCAGCCCACCTGAAGCACAAATAGCCAGACACTGACGGACATCTCGGCTGGTCACATTGCAAGACAACAATCGGCGGCTGGAAATCATTACCCCTCGTTGTTTTACTCTACTGAAGCCTCAAAAGACCTCCTTAAATTAACACCGGATATCCGTCTCAGAAAGAACCACTTAACAAGGTGCACAATTTAAAATACTGGATTTGTATAAGAAAATTGCAGTACTGGAAAAAATATTCTATTTTATCGAGGCTTAAAAAAATGATCGATTGCTTACTTTAAGTCCAGTGCTCACCACATCACCCACAGGTTGCAGTGGGCATCTTTTTATACCTCAGCCCTTCCCCGCCCTCACCAAGTACCTGGTGCACAGGCGTCTTGAATAGGGGTTGAGAGGGAGAGCCCGGCGCACAGTGACAGGTGGGGAGCAGGGAACACAAAAGGAAGGACTGAAGGGGGAGGGGGGACTGCGAGGAAAGCGGGCATGGCCCCCAGGGATCGGAAGCAGCATTAGGACGGCCCACTGCGAGGGCAGGGAAGAGAGGTTCAGGGCACTGAGGATGGGAGCGGGAGAGAGACCACGCCAGCAGGTGAGGGACAGGGCACAGCACTAAGGGACAGGTAAAGCACTGGACCCAGAGACTGGGAGGAGGTAGAGGAGGCAGGGGCACAGCGACTGGGAGGAGGTAGAGGAGGCAGGGGCACAGCGACTGGGAGGAAGAGGAGGCAGGGGCACAGAGACTGGGAGGAGGTAGAGGAGGCAGGGGCACAGAGACTAAGAGGAAGAGGAGGCAGGGGCACAGAGACTGGGAGGAAGAGGAGGCAGGGGCACAGAGACTGGGAGGAAGAGGAGGCAGGGGCACAGAGACTGGGAGGAAGAGAGGAGGCAGGGGCACAGAGACTGGGAGGAAGAGGAGGCAGGGGCAGAGAGACTGGGAGGAAGAGGAGGCAGGGGCACAGAGACTGGGAGGAAGAGGAGGCAAGGGCACAGAGACTGGGAGGAAGAGAGGAGGCAGGGGCACAGAGACTGGGAGGAAGAGGAGGCAGGGGCAGAGAGACTGGGAGGAAGAGGAAGCAGGGGCACAGTGAGAAGGCGCAGAGACGGAGAGGGACAGGACACAGAAGTGAAGAGGAACAAGGTATAGTGACCGAGAAGTTGGCGAGGGGCAGAGCACAGAGACTGGAGTCAGTAGATGGAGAGAGACTGAGCCTGAGAGGAGCAGAGGCACAGGGCACACGGTGCCAGCAGGAGAGCAAGCAAGACGCATGGCACAGTGGCTGGGATCAGGGGATGGAGAGAGAAAACCTGTGAGGAGAGGGAGCGGTGAACCTGCATGGGACATGGCACAGAAAGGGGAGGAGGTTGCGGGCAGGGCATGTGCCAGCAGAGTAGGCGACAGAGAGAGAGTGGCACAGACCTCGGTGCAGACAACGAAGGTCAGGGAACAGTGGTTTGAGAGTGGGAAGCTGAGGTGCAGTTTGTGGGCGCGGTAAAGAGGAGCAGTGCTGGCTATGCCAAGGTACGGGGAGCTGTAACTGGGAGAAGGGAACATTGGTGTGAAGGAGAACAGGAGAGGGGCAAAGGACAGAGTGGCACTCGTAGTAAGAAGAGGAGGAGAGCGAGGGTGAACAGATGTCTACCACCGCCCCTGTGGTGTCCGGCCATTGCTGTTCTGTTAGCAGAGCCAGCCCACCTGAAGCACAAATAGCCAGACACTGACGGACATCTCGGCTGGTCACATTGCAAGACAACAATCGGCGGCTGGAAATCATTACCCCTCGTTGTTTTACTCTACTGAAGCCTCAAAAGACCTCCTTAAATTAACACCGGATATCCGTCTCAGAAAGAACCACTTAACAAGGTGCACAATTTAAAATACTGGATTTGTATAAGAAAATTGCAGTACTGGAAAAATACACCCCTGTGGTTGTGTTTTTTTAAGTAATATACCTTACCTGAAAGAATCAAAGACAAACAAGCGCTGGCAAAGTTCCTTGCCGAAAACGTGCAGGCGAGGTGCGACACGGCAGGAAGACGGAAGGAAGAGAGGGGAGGGGGAGGAGAAATGCGACACGCGGGAGGGGGCGGGCAGGGGAGGGGGCGGAGAGGGGAGAGGTGCGACACGGCAGGAAGACGGCAGGAAGAGAGGGGAGGGGGAGGAGAAATGCGACACGGCGGGAGGGGGCGGAGGGGTAAACAAAGACGGACGTGCACGCGCCCGTGACTTTTAAGGTCAATGCGCATGCGCATAAGCTTAATGCGCATGCGCATTGACCTTAAAAGTCACGGGCACTGCAAGGAATCGCCACGATTCCTTGCAGTGTGGATAAAGAGTGGATAACTCGCAATACTCTCGCCTTGCTCGATGCGCATGCACATCGACAGGCGAGACCTAAAAATGGGGTATCCCAAAACGGTCTAGGACCTGGGTACAGTACGTTAACAAAAACAGTGGTCCTTGACCTAATTCAAAGCAATGATTATATCACAAAAGTAGTCCTTAATTGATTAACTTGGAGCCCAAATAAATTTTGCTCTTTGGAAAAGATCCAGACTGATTCATACAGTCACAGAGCCCAACAACTATCGTGTTTATAGAAAAATATAATATTTTTTATTTTTGCTAAACCATGCTTATAACCTCTTAGAATTCAAAGGTTTCAAATTTCAATTTTATCAGGTTTTTACAATATTTACAATGTTTTTAAAGGTACGCATAACAAGGTGCTCACGAAAAACGTGCAAAGAGTTAGTGCTCGAAAAGGTGGCGCAGGTGATTAAGAGAAAGGAAAGAGTTGGTGACAATTTATACAAGTGAATATACTTATTCAATATTTATAAAACAGTATAACCTGTCCACTTTCAATGTTCACAATCTAGTGTATTAGAATCTCATTCATTTTTTAAACACGTATGTATCCAAGTTGCCAGAATGCTTGTGTAGCGACGTCAGAATTTAATCCACTCGTAATGATAGTAAATTCCCACTGCCAAGTAGTGTTGAGGACTCCCTCACAGTTTGGGTTATCCAATGTATCTTCCCGCCTCGATGAGGGATATTATACGTTAGTGCCGGTGTGGTCACTCTTTTTTATTCCATATACGCCAAACGTGATGCAAGGGGAGATCCACTATGAAGCGCCGGTAATTTCTCACCGCTCGCGAACCAGGAAGTGAGTTCCCGGGAAGCATTCTGGCAACTTGGATACATAGACTGAGTGAGATCACCACCATTGAGAGTGGATTAATTCTTACGGATTCCATTTTGCGAGATGGATATATAGATCCTTGGTCGATTTCTGATGACGACCACTTGAATTACCATTAGGGAACTGGTTTACGTCAGGTACGGAGGGTGCTCTCTAGTCCTGAAGAAGACCCGCAAGCAGAGGCTATCAGTTACCCCAAGGCATTAAGTTGGGTCGCAACGTCGACACCCCTATTAAGATCACCTGGACCACTATACATCTAGTGTTAAAACGTGTTTAAAAAATGAATGAGATTCTAATACACTAGATTGTGAACATTGAAAGTGGACAGGTTATACTGTTTTATAAATATTGAATAAGTATATTCACTTGTATAAATTGTCACCAACTCTTTCCTTTCTTTCTCTTAATCACCTGCGCCACCTTTTCGAGCACTAACTATGCACGTTTTTCGTGAGCACCTTGTTATGCGTACCTTTAAAAACATTGTAAATATTGTAAAAACCTGATAAAATTGAAATTTGAAACCTTTGAATTCTAAGAGGTTATAAGCATGGTTTAGCAAAAATAAAAAATATTATATTTTTCTATAAACACGATACAGTTGTTGGGCTCTGTGACTGTATGAATAAGTCTGGATCTTTTCCAAAGAGCAAAATTTATTTGGGCTCCAAGTTAGTACATTAAGGACTACTTTTGTGATATAATCATTGCTTTGAATTAGGTCAAGGACCACTGTTTTTGTTATAATACTATAACGCAGTATACCACCCAGTGGCTCAACTCGCAGAGAATCACACGCCAGTCGGGGCAGGACGAGGGGGCTGAGGCAACTGAATAGCCCTCCCGTGTCGAGCTGCTGAAGGCGATCCAGGGATCACACTCGGCCCTGGAGCGACAGATAGAAACAGCGTCTATCGATGTTAACTTACTGCGGACTGACCTACGGAAGGTCGCAGATCAGGTTACTGATGCGGAGGGAAACATTGAACAACTGCAGGGAGAGGTGGCGGCCCTAAAAAAGACAGTCCGACAACTTACGGCCACAGCGGGGGCTTTTGGAGCAGAGGATGCGGAAGGGAGGGCGCGTCCCAGTAATATCATGAATTGCTCGGAGGGGGGCAGGGGGGGGGGGGGGGTTGTAAGGGTTTGTTGAAGGGGAATGTTTTAGGCATCACATGTATTGCATTTCGGGCACTGGCTGGGACCTACACTACGTACAGAGCATTGTGGTGGGGTAGGCTACATGGTCAAACATGGGGTACAAGTTTATGAGCTGGAATGTGAGGGGGCTGGGCACATGCACAAAAAGGTTCTTTTCTTCGTAGACATGGAGTGTCGATTGCGTGCCCCAGGAGACCCATCTGGTAGATGAGGGAGCGCAGAAGTTGGTGAAAAAGTGGCGGGCCAGCTGTTTCATTCATCCTTTTCTACTTATGCCAGGGGAGTTTTGGTTTGGGTGGCACATGGGGTTCCATTTGCTATTCAGTATGTGGAAGCGGACATACACCGTAGATACCTGCTCCTTAGGGCAAAGCTAGATGGTAGGGACGTCATATTGAACACTTATGCACCTAATACGGATGACCCGGTCTTCTTCCAGACCCTTCAGGACGTGCTGGTTCATGACCTGGAGGCCCCAGTCCTTTGGTTCGGGGATTTTAATTGTGTTGTTGACCCGCTCCTTGATAGGTCTCCGCCCCGCGCAGGCACCAAACCCTGCATGACTGCACAGCTTAGGGAAGTCATGGATAATATAGGGGCGGTTGATATTTGGCGCCAGAAGAATCAGACGCAGAAAGTGTATACCTATTTTTTCCCCCATCCACAATACGTACAGTCGCCTAGATAGGATATTAGTGGCGAATAAGGGGCTGGATATGTCTATATAGATTACCCACCAGGCCCTGTTCCTATCAGATCACTCTCCAGTCGCCTGCTCGGTGCAGTGGGGAGCCCCGGTTAGTCGCCCGAGGTCTTGGAGGCTTCCAGTGGATATCCTTCGGGATCAGGTAGGGCGGGCCCACATGGAAACGGCCCTTGAGGACTATGTGGAACTTAATTGGGAGGTAGGAGACATTTCCTTGGCCACTAAGTGGCAGGCCCTGAAGGCGGTGGTGAGCGGGGCCTGCATGGGACTCACTTATGGAGTCAGGAAGAAGGACCTCCAGAAGGCGGAGGATAGGCTTCTTCATGCCCAAACCCCAGACGGCCCCTGACGCCCTACAGGGGGAGGAGGAGCACACTGCCCGAACTCGGCTGCATAATATCCTTGATAGGCTTGATAAATACACACTGGGCCAATATAGGCAGTGATTGCATAGGGAGACAAGTCGGGAGGCCTCTTGGCTTGGGTACTTAGGAAGGAACGGACTCCGGAGCGCATAGTGGCCCTGCGGGACCTGAACGGGGACATCGTTCATTCGGAACGGGATATCTTCGGAGTTCTCCAGTCCCACTTACGAGTCTATACCGCAGAGCCAGATATCTCCGAAGCCACTTATCTCCCTTATTTACATGAATTGACCCTGTCGACACTTTCTGAGTCGGCCCGGGAAGACCTAGAGGGTGCCCTGATGCGGTCTGAGATACGAGCGGCCCTGGCCCGCCTGCCCCATGCTAAATCGCCTGGAAATGATGGATTTCCACTGGAATTTTATCAGGAGTTCGGGGGTACACTGTCTTGTCTTCTATTACAAGTCTTTTTAGAAGCGTTCGAGAACGGGTCTCTCCCACAGAGTAGGTCACAAGGGGAAATTTGTATGATCCTCAAACCGGGTGGTGATAAGAAAGATCCTTCTTCGTATCGCCCGATCACTATGATTAATAAGGATGTCAAGATTTTGACCAAGCTATTAGCTACCCGGTTGGCAACTTATATGGAGCATTTGGTACACCCGGACCAATGTGGGTTTATTTCAGGGCACAACACTGCTATGAACCTGCGGCGCTTGAATCACATTAAACATTAAGTACAGGGTAGTGAGGAACAGACCGTCCTGGTTTCTATCAAACTCGCCAAAGCGTTTCATACAATTGATTGAGGTTATTTGCAGGAGGTTCTACGGGCAATGGATTCGTATCCTATATAGCTCCGCTCGGGCCAGGGTACGCCTGGGCGCCGTAAGATCAGAGGAAGGCTGCTGGGACGGGGCACTCGACAGGGGTGTCCCCTCTTGCCGCTCCTTTTTGCCCTGGCCATTGAACCATTTGCCATAAGGATTTCCTCCGAGATGTCGCAGAGGGGCATCTAGGTGGGAAACACTTGCAATGTTCTTTCTCTGTTTACGGACGACGACCCTGTTTATTTTTAAGGCCCCTAGGGAGGCACTTCCAATATTATTGCATCACCTGGACCGGTTTGGCAGGGCGTCGGGATTGCGGCTTAACCACAGCAAGTACCTGATTTTTCCGTTGTCGGGTCTTGAATCTGTACCCCTGGGGGACTTGCCGGACCTAGGGCTGCGTTGGGAACGGGAGGGCTTTCATTATTTAGATCTTCAAGTGGCCTCTACAGAGACTCAATTATTGGCACGCAATATTGAGCGGGTGCTTAAGTCCCTGCAGCAATCTGTGTCCTTTTGGAACACCCTGCCGTTGTCTCTGATGGGCCGCCTGGCCGTCGCCAAGATGGTAATGCTGCCCAGAACACTTTATGTCCTTCAAAATACGCTCAGTCCTCTACCCCCTAGGATGATTTTTAGGACCCTGAACACGCTGCTCGCGTCCCTGCTGTGGGTTGGTCGGCGCAGCAGGGTGGCCCTCCGAACTGTCGTGCGCTCCTATGAGGAGGGTGGTCTAGAAGCCCCGCGCTTCGATTTATATTATTATGCGGCGCAGCTGCAACCGGCTGCCAGATGGTTCGCTGATGCAGATGTGTGGGAGACACGACTGCTGGCCGGTAGAGCAACGGTCCCGGAGCTACAGGTGGCACTCATGCAGGGGAAGGGGGCAAAGGATACGTTGCCCTACGTTGTAAAGCACACAGCGGATGTTTAGCAACGCTTCATAGAAAGAGTCCTACGATCAGTGCCCTTTCATAGGGAACTCCCGATCTGGATATCGGCGCCCATGGTAGAGGTGGAACAGCATATGTCCTTTCGTGAATGGAGGGAGGGGGGCTGTGAGGTCCTGGCCAATTTGTACCCGACGGAGACCTTCCTGACTTATGAACAGGCTGAGGAGGCCTTTGGCCTTAGCGGGGGACAATATCTACATTACCAGGGACTGCGTGACATAATGAGATTGGTCTGGCCTCAGTGTCCGGAGGCTCCCCCAATGACTTACACCTTACATATTCTTTTGACGTGCGGCAGGGGACGCCGGCTGATCTCCCTACTATACGCAGCCATGAGATGCGACTCTGCCCCGCCGGTCCCTCCATCCTCGGCGGCTTGGGAGACTGATTTGGGTACGCCCCTAGACCAGGGGAAGCGTAAACGCATAGGAGCTTTGACACAACAGGTATCATGCAATGCACGCTTTAAACTAATTCATTTTAATTCCCTACACCGAACATCTCACTCCGATTTGGCTGAGTCGCTATTTGGAGAGCAGAGGGGACAGTTGCCCCAGATGTAGCGCAGAGGGGGTGGGCTTTCGGCACTTAGCCTGAGACTGCCCTTTAATAGGGCGCTTTTGGGCAAGTGTTGTAGATCACATAACTGCTACTACAGGCCTCCGGATTACACGGACACCTTTACATTGCCTACTGGCGTTAGTCCCTAGGTCGAGGAAGCGGAAACTTTCTTATAAATTGTTGCAACTGATGTTAGTGTTGGCCAGGCGCAGGGTAGCTATATGGTGGGGGCCCCAGCGATTCCTGCATGGCTTAAGGATGTCAGAGAATTGACCCTGGCAGAAGAAACGCATATGCAGAGTACAAGGAGGGATGGGAAATTGCAAGAAGACTTGCTCGCTTGGCGAGCCATGTGTATCTCAGGATTAACAATGGGAGAGCAGTCTTCACACAGTGATTCCGAAGGGTCTAGTGGCGACCTTTTTTCAACACAGGGATCAGGGTCTGAGGGGGAGGCGGGCGGTGACTCCTGAGTGGTGTTTGATGTAGTGCATGGTGCGGGCCCTGGTTATTACCTCACGATAAAGCATATTTATTCAGTTAATTTGTCAACTGAGTTTTCCTCATGGATCTTAGTATACCCAAGTGTAACCTATGTCCAAAAAGTGACATAATGAGGCTATCGATCTGTATACATGTGTTTTTATGAGGGGGGGGGGGGGGGTTGATGTGTGACTGGTACATCACAAAATTGAAAAATAAAGTTTTAAATAAAATTTTTTTAAAAGGATGCCATCACAATCGTCCTCGACTCGGACAGGGAGCAGGACCGACGTGTTCCAGAACCATGACTTTCAGGTTGGAGCCAGGGCCTTTTGTCCTTGACAGGCCCAGAACAGGGGATGAACGAGAGGGGAGTGGTGATCCTGAGGAATATTGCCACCTCACTTCTCGACTCTCACTTTCCAGATGAGAGGACTGCTCATTACCCTGCTACACCTTGGTGAGCACTTATCTGCATTGGGTCTTTAAAACTTTTTGGCTTCCTGACTTACACCAGGACTAATCCACTTGTATTCGACCAGGACTCTATCCATCTGTTTCCATTGACTATCATTGGTGCCTTGTGGTTTTTAGCATTGTTTTCACTTAACCCTTTAAAAACTCATAAAATTCATATCTCCCATTTCCCATATTGCATTTTTATTGTTTTGGTCTTATTTTACTCATACCTGTATCTTTAAGTGTGACTTTCTACTGTGTGTGCTCTGCTTAAATACTTTACACATTGCCTTTATTGTTTTAACAATACTATAGTGTAGGGTAGATAGGACTGTATATCAGACCCATCAGTAGGACATCATGTTATACTTTGTGAACTATAACTTCACATATGCTTTAGAATATCTAGGTCAAACTATATTACTCCTGTTTGCGCCCTTCAAAAACTCCTGCTCCATGAAGTATTACTAATCTCTACAATCAGTTACACACCCACATAAAATAAGCAAAGTTATATGACATCAAGAAAACTACTGAGACCCATATACTTTGCAAATTTTTCTTAGCACTTCTGTTTTTCTTCCGAGCTTTTGGGTGGTGTTCAAGCAATTTTGCAGTGCAAGTATTGTTTTAGAAGAATCAAAAAACAAATGTACAATCGGAGCGTTTAATTTTTATTTTTAAAACATAATTACAGGTTCCAGTTTCACCTTTTTCCAGGATTTTCTAGACATGGGGAATGCCCCTTAGCATTGCGATGGTACCCCAAATTGCCCAGGCCAATGATAGTCAAAACATACAAGTCATGTTTTGACTATCATTGGCGCTCTTTGCCCGTTTAACGAAGGGGCTGAATTCGGACCTAGGCAATTTGGAGTATCATCGCAACGCTAAGGGCCAAAATTCTAACTCGGG
The DNA here is from genome assembly GCF_964263255.1 of Lissotriton vulgaris. Lineage (NCBI taxonomy): Eukaryota > Metazoa > Chordata > Amphibia > Caudata > Salamandridae > Lissotriton > Lissotriton vulgaris. The sequence goes on from NC_141693.1 coordinate 1,230,695,104, forward strand.
CGAGATGCATGAAAAAATTAACTGGCATATAACAATGGCAGCATTGCAATAGAGGATCACTTTGACATATACCTCCTTATTATTTTCTATTCAAACTATGGTGGCTATAGGTCTGCAATAAGTGATAAACAGTATAGATTAGTTATTAATATAGCGGATTTAAACTCATCCGGTACAAATGAAAAAATTTAATATAAAAGAGTGGTAGGCCCAAGAAATAGGACGATAACAATAAAGGTAAAATGTCATTATTTTAGGTTTTAAGCCTGTGTGCCATTTTTGTAATAGAGAAACGGATACCATAAACTAAGCTCCGTTTTGAATTTCCGTTTAAAGTCTGACCCACAGTGATATGTGTGTCTACACATGAACCAACTGAAGTGAGTGGTTGACCTTAAGTGTCTGAATGTTGTAATATTAAAACACTATAGATCGGATAGGGGTAACATCTGAATATAATCTTATTGTTTTCCAATTAAGATTATACTCACCGATAAGCTGAAGCAACGGTGGACTTAAACAGACCACGTGTACATTTGGAAGGATTGGTTAAGTAACCATCACCCCCTTTTCATACCCGATTAGAGGTATGTATTTTATGTGAAAGATTGATCATCTGTATGAGTGTTAGAATGAGGGAGGATATGTGCATGATGTAGTGTTATGATTTTAGGGATTTATGAACTAAGTATGAAATATTCGTTCATCGAGTGATGTACGTACCTTCCTGTGACAAATAGGGCTACTAAAGACTGTGTGGTTATGTTGAACCCGTTAAACAACTGTACGGACACGGTGATAACAGACCTTTTTTTTTTTTTTTTTTTCTTTTCTTTTTTTTTTGTCCTCATTTGCCTTACCCACTGCTTAGGAAATGCCAACCACCTTGCGTGTCCCCGACCAAGAGAGGGAACCAAGAAAATGATACCCATCTCTGGAACTGGACTCCGAGATATTTTACTGGTGGCAGAGAAGTCCCAAAGAGAAGGGGAATTTAAATTCTTACGCTGACTCCATCTAGGTATGTCTCAACCTGCAGGACCAAAACACCGTATCGGGGCCAGACCCGGTCCAAGGAGTATTGTTGGCATAATCATAGGACCCGGGGAAAAAAAAAAAAAAAAAAACCCCGGAACACTATCTCCACTGTGTCAACAGATCCCAAAAGGCCAGATTACGGTTATTGCAAGCTCTAGCCATGTCCACCTTTGATGTTTCATATAATGACGTGAGCCAATCCGAATATATTGGAGCAGATTTTTCCACCCACCGTATGCAGATCTGCCTCCTAGCCAACAGAATAGCATAAAACAGAAAAGATCTTGCTTCGCCAGAAATACTGTCCTCGATTCCAAAGATGATTAGTGGCAATGAAATTACTAATGATGTGTTCATAATGGAATTTAAGGTAGACAGCACTTCCTCCCAGAACTGACCGATGTTGGGACATTCCAAGAACATGTGAATATCTGAAGCTCCTGGTAAATTACATTTATTACACTTCTTGTCTGGGAGAAATTTGGAAAGTCTCTGCGGTGTTATATAAGCCCGGTGTGCTGTGAACAAATGGTTGCGCCTCAGCCATGATGGCTTCACCACTTTATAGAGGAGCGCAAAAGATCTTAACCATATCTCCTCACATTGTAAGCCCATTGTCTCTCCCCACAATTCATCTGGAAGGGTGAAATCCCCATCGGTTTCCTCCAGAAGCTGCCAATACCAGAAGGCCACCTCCTTACCACCCCTAGGTCTTTCTAGTAGCAGCTGCTCCAGGGAGCTTGATTTCCCAAATAATACATCTTTGCACCGCTGGGCTCTCCCCCAGCTTTCCAGCTGGATGAATTTAAATCTAGAGCATGCTGGACCTATACGCTCATGCAATACATCCCAAGGAAGTATCGATCCATCCACCAATAACTCTCCCCATCTAGTAATTCCAGCTTCCTCTAGTGAGGAAGATAAGCTGTCCCTAAGACACTCCGGTAAAACCGGGGAGTCCCATATGGGAGCGAAATTAGAATAGTAAGACAGCCCCAATCTTCTTCTAATGGCTAGCCAGCCCCTAGCCCAAGACTGTATAATTTTCAGTCTTATTTTCTTGAAGTATTTCTGACTCCCAAATTTAAATAGAAATCCGTCAGCTGGTAGATTTGCTCCGGTTAACATGGCTTTATACATTGCCACCTCCAGAAGACTCGATGGTGTTTTTAGTAACATCCTGGAGTAGGACAACTGAAAGGCCCAAGCGTAGTACACTAAATCCGGTAGGGCGAGGCCCCCCTTCTCCCTTCTCCTCCTCAACTTCTTCCACGCAATTCTAGTTGACTTATAATTCCAAATAAAGGAGTTAAGCTCTCGCTGACATCTGTCCAACATCTTCACATCAAACCCCAAAGGAATGGCACCAAATATAAATATAAACTTGGGAAGGATAGACATTTTTATTAAGTTGACCCTCCCCATTATGGAAAGTGGCAAGTGTGTCCAAGATTTCAATAGGCCCTTACATTCCCTGGAGACTCGATCTAAGTTAGTTTGGGCAATGGTCCCAATGTCTTGGGTGATTCGGATCCCGAGATAGCGCATAGAAGTGGTGATATTAATGCCTAACCGTGGGTCCGGGATATTCCAGACCATAACCTCGGTCTTACTTGAGTTGATATTATAGCCCGAGATCTTGCCGAACTCTACAGCCTTCTGAATCACGGCAGGGAAGGACAACACCGGATCCGAGGTAAAGATTAAGATATCATCGGCATATAATGCCGTCCGCCTCTCCCACTCCTTAAACTTGAATGATGGTATATTTTCGTCTGCTCGCAAAGCCTGGGCAAACGGCTCAACGTACAAATTAAAAAGGAGGGGAGAAAGCGGACAACCTTGCCTCGTACCTCTAGTGATCTTAAAGGGGTCTGTCAATATCTCATTAATCAGCAGCCTAGCCGAAGGGGCTCGATAGAGTAAGGCAATAGTTCTGCGAAAGCCCTCCCCAAAGTTAAACCTTTTTAACACTTCGTTTAGGTAGGGCCAATTGACCCTATCGAAGGCCTTAGCTGCGTCGAGGGTTAAGGTGGCCAGTGGAAGGGAAAAAGCAGAGGCAATATCTATAGCCCCTACCAAATCATGTGTAAGATCTGAAAGATGGCGCCCTTTAATAAAGCCTTTCTGGTCGTGATGAATAATGGTGCCCATTACCTTACCCATTCTTGCTGAAAGTATTGCGGCAAAAATCTTATAGTCGCTATTCAGCAAAGATATTGGTCTATAGGACCCACACTCTGATACGTCCTTCCCAGGTTTGGGTATAAGAACAATTGTGGCCTCACCCCAAGATTTTGGTGGTGGCTTTCCTTCCCTGAGGATACCATTAAATAGGGTTGTCATTACTTGGACGATGTTCTCCCCCAATACTTTATAGATCTCCCCAGGGAGACCGTCTGGACCAGATGCTTTCCCTTTTTTTACCTGTCTTATTGCTTCCTTTACCTCTACCTCTGTTATTGCAATCTCTAAACTATTGCTCTGTGTTGTTTATAAGGTTGGGAGCACTATTCCATTCAGCCACGTGTTTCGTGCCATCTGATCATCAGGCAGTTCTTCCCTATAGATAGTCTCAAAGAATTCATAAAAGGCTTTACCTATCTCATGACTAGCTGTCCTTGGTACCGCCTCCCCTTCCACCTTGATTTCTCTAATATATTTCTGAGCTTGGTCCGATTTAATTTTCCACGCCAGTACTCTACCCGCGGCCTCTCCAAACTCAAAATGGGAAATCTTACTTGCCTTCCATTTTTTATTAACCCTCTCTTGTAGTATATTTTCTAGTTGGTGCTTTAGCTCAGCCAATTTTAACTGCTCCTCAGGAGAACCTAGAGACTGACCTAAATTGGATTCTATGCCCTTCATTTCTTGTTCCAAACTATTTGCCATATCTTTGTATTTTTTACTCCGATATGAGGACCTATTAGTGATGCAGCCTCTCAAAAAGGCCTTAAAGGCCTCCCAAACCACCTCTGGAGAGGAGGACTCCATATTAATTTCAAAGAAAGCAGTTGTCTCTGCGGCCAGGAATTTCACTTCACCTTCTTCAAGTAGGAGTGTCCGGTCAAAAGACCAAGAAGGATGTTGCCTCCTACTGTCGGATCTAATTGAAAAAACAAGAGCTGAGTGGTCTGACAGGTGAGATGGAAGATAATCAATCGCTATTAAAGCGTCTTTCAAATTATAAGTAAACAGAGCATAGTCAATTCTGGAGGAGTGCTTGAAACGACTATTCCGATATGAAATCCCCAATTTACTGCCTGCTCTTTCCCGCCAAGGGTCCGCCAGGCCTAGCTGGACCATAATAGCTAATAGAGTTCGCCTAGACTTTGGTGAACTACAGGCCCGCGAATTTGCTGATTTGTCTAATTTAGGATTCAGCACAATATTAAAATCGCCCATCCAAATCACCGGGTCCTGAAAAAGTAGCAAATGATTTCTGACGGCATCCAAATGCGACAGATCATCCGAATTTGGGCCATAATAGCCCACCAAGGTGTACCGTTGACCCACCAACTGAACTCTCAATATCAGCCATCTCCCTGTATGATTCTCTATACACTCCAAGATTTGGGCTTTCGCAGCTCTTTTGAAAATAAATATAACCCCCCTAATGTTAGCATTGTGGTCAGTAGAGCTGAATTTATCGACCCATTTCTGTTTTTTAAGTATCTCTACTGCCTCTGATTTAAGAAGGTGTGACTCTTGAATTGCAATAATTTGCGCCGGGGAGTCCCTCAGGTACTGCATTATACGCTCCCTCCTACTTCTCCCTCGTAAGCCATTGACATTCCAGGACAAATAGTGGAGAGCTGTCATATTACCACCGCTACCCCCCTCGTATCAACCTTTCCCAATAGCTCTTGCGGGAACCTTAATTTTTGCCATTTTTGATGTTGGACAGATGTCAGAAATAACCATTCCGCAAAATAGTAGGCAGACTTAAGAGGATTTTTTACTTTATTCCCCCTCCCCCCCTGCACCCACCCTCCCCAGGAAAACCCTCCCCTACTTACTCTGACCTGGTGGATGGCCAGATTTACACCCACAACGACTCTCCAACCTCACCTCCACCCTATTGGAATAGTCTGTAGACATACTCAGAACCAATATGGCTGTTAAGAGGAAACTTATGTTTGTGATGTCAGGGGACTCTTACAAGGTGAAGGGAATGCAGCGAGTGGGTCACACTCGTATACACACAAACCTTATTAGATTTTAATTTAACTTGTGTTTCCCCTACACTCACTCTTGTCATGAGATAGGTTAGGAGAAAGATAGAGAAGGAATTTGTTATTATATCATTACTAGTAGCAGGTGTAGTTATGTATTTTTTTTTTATGCATGTATTTATTATAACTCATTCCTACTCACCCCCCCTTTACTATTTCCCTTCCCCCTTTTTTTATTTTTTTATTTATTTATTTTTTTTTTAATTCTTTTTGATTTTAATATATATATATTTTTTCCATTCATTTCCCTTCCTACCATGCTTTTTACCTATTGTGATTCAGGGCTATTTAGACTTTAACATAACTAGTATAGACCAGACATAACTTGTAATGTCGGTTAACCTAGATCAGACCCAAATAACCCACTATCCCTTATACTGAGCCTGAGCCTGGGCATGGTCTCTAATAGATTCTAATAGCTCATCTGCTTCTGATGGTAACCGGACATTATGCATTTTATTGGTGTACATAATACGCAAAAATGCTGGGAACCTCATCTGGACAGTGGCGCCTACAGCTCTAAATTTTTCCATGCGCTGCCCCAACTCCCATTGCCTGTCAAGCGTGGTCTTAGATAGGTCTGATCGCACCTCAAAAGAGAAGTCCGGGCCCTGTAATGATCTAGCTTTCAGTGCGAGGTTCAAGATCTTATATTTAAGTGAGAACGTTAGGAAGTTAATCAAAACCTTTCTAGGTTTGTCTCTCCCTGGCTTTAGGCGGAATGGGTCGCGGTGCACTCGCTGGATATCGTTGTCAAGCATCTCAGCTGACTCCTCCAAGTTAAGAGAGTCTTTTAGGATCTTGATCACAAAACTTTTAAGATTAGTGCCCTCTTTTCCTTCCGGGATCTTTAAAAGTCGCAGGTTATTTCTCCGGGAATAATTCTCCAAACTCTCAACTCGCTCTCGCATACTTTCACCATCCTTCTGCAGCACTTGAATTTTGGATCTAGCTATCTCGAGTTTAGATGTCAATAATCCCACCGAACCTTCCAAAACCTCTGTCCTTGCGCATAATCCGTCCACTTTTTGATCCAGCATGTCACAGGATAGTCTAATCTCATTCTGATTCACCTTAGAAACTGCGAAATCAGCGCGAATTTCCACCCTCATTGCAGCTATTGATTTTACTAGGGCCTCCAGTGTATTCCCAACCCCTGGGCCTTCCAAATCGCCCTCACCTCCACCTTCGTCTGTTGCTGCTACGTTGTTAGAGGCAACCCCCTTTTGGGGCCCTTGATATCCTTCATGGGATTGCTGGTTACTTACTGCTGTGACCTCCGTTTCATTTATAGGTGCGGGGGGCTCCGCTAACCCATTTGCTGTACTGGGGACAGGGATGGCTATTGGGAGTGTTAGTACTACAGGCGCTGTTGTCTCCTTTGACCCACCATCAAACTTGGATGTTGATGTAGGTGTTGATGCGGGTATTGATGCGGTTACTGTTGTTGAAACTGTCTGTACCTCTGAACTCCCTGCCCCGGCAGTCGCCATCTCTGATGTAATGTCCAGTACTTGGGGTAGTACTTTAAAAAACGTGCGTAACGAAGGGGTGATGCCACTGAGTTTCTTTAGGGGTTGACTCTTTCCCCTTTTCTGCTTGGGGTCTTTAACCAATTCACTAGTGGCACTTGTGGAACCCCCCTGAGGTTGTCTTTTTTTTTTTAGTCCCCTGCGCCCTTTTTCTGAACTCTTGTTCCCACTCCTAGCGTTCTTTAGCGCTACGGGCTTATTTCCCCCTTCAGAGTCAGATTCCCTGCTGGAGTCTCTGACTGCCTTACAGTCCGTTACACAGAAGTCTGGCGTGCCTACCTTGTCCTTGCCCTGCAAACACGCTGATGTATCCCTGCTCACCTTCGAGCCTGCTTCCGGATTTACAGCAGCAGCGTAGCTCTCAGCTTGGCCCCCTCTCCTCCTCCGCTCCGCCACCACGGCTCCTCGGAGCACCCGGGCAGCCGCCGTGCGGCCGCGCCGAAGCTCCACGGCTGCTTGTCTCCAGCGAGGCAGGAACGCGGGCGGAAGAGGGCGGGTCACAGCCGGCAGGCACATCAATCGAGACCGGGGGTCAGTGAAAGCTTCGCAGCCACCCGGCTTCTTCGTTACTTTTTCTTCGTTGCGTTGCTTAGCGTTTATTGCCCCCTGCCCTACGAAGCGTGTCCTCCAGATCGCTTTACATCACTTTCTGTCTAGAGACGTCCCGCAGCATGGTCCCGCTCGGACAGAGCAGGGTGAGGTTCAGAAGAGCCGACTCTGGGTGTGCGAGCCGCGCTAGCCTGCGGCCGCCATGTTTTTCCCGGTGATAACAGACCTTAAGACAATGGTAATGAAGGTTGTTTGTTTTCTCATATATTTGTATCATTTGTATATTTAAACTGTATACTGCGTTTGTAAATGGTTTTTAAAATGTGGGAGGGGTCTCTATCAATGAAATAATGAGTTTAATTAATGATTATGTAAAATAGATTGTAGGTAGTATTCATTTTATATTTTTGTTTTAATTAGGTGTATCTAATTTTGAAACCTGTTGAGACACGCTTCATACATGTCCTGATGAAGATGGTACTTCAATAATTCACTACCACCGAAACGCGTCGACACCTGCACTTTTACATTGGGTTATATCCAGAAACAGCCTTGTGTCTAAAGCAACTAATGAGTAATTAGACTGATGGCGTTTATGTATTTGATTCCTGTTGGGAATAACCTTTGTCTGATTAATTTAAGCACTTCACATATACTTCTTTGTCTCTCATTATGTTTTTTCATGCTTTTTAATGGGTAAATTCATGTATTTCTCCATTGCCAATTTAAATTATTTTTAATAAACCCTGATTGTGTTATACATTTGAGCTCTTTTGCTTTGTGTGATATATGGTTGCTTTTGGGGTTCAGATTTGTGTTTTTATCCATGTGGATGTATTTGTATGTGTGATATAACAGTGTATATTTGGTGACGAACTTGGTTGATTGTATACTTGGTTATATATACATTTCTGTGCATGTCCAAGAGAGCTCTCTCAATATTTACCAGTGGTACCCTGCCTCTTGGCCAGTGGGGTCCCTTCCTGTTTTGTTCACAAAAGTAGACTTGGCCTGTAGGCAAAGACCTTCAGAACCACTGGGAGGACTGACTGCCTTCAACAAAGACCAGATCGCCTGCAAACAGCAGCTCTGCTCCAAAGAAAGACTGATACTGCTGAGGACCAAGAAACCAGACACCTCAAACTGCCAGTTCTCCAGTTGCCTACGGCTTAAGAACAAGGGGCCCACAGTTCCCAGTGAGGTCCCAGACCTCCAGAGTTCGGATCCACCATTGGTTGACCCCTTCCAGGACCCCCTGACATTGCTTGCAGACTCTGCACGGAGACCCCCACCCCCCCCAACCGTGAGTCGCCCGGTAAGGGAAAAACCAACCTCAAAATGCACCAATGCACCCTGCGCCCCGGAGAAGAGAACATAAGTGCACCTTAGACCCAGAGCCCTCCAACTTACCTGCCTCGCTTTTGGTTCCTCCCTGAAGACTTCCTGGATCGAGCCTACAGGCTAAATCCAAATCAGGCAACCTCCATGGGATTGTATTGGGCTCCTGACACCAAAGCACCCTGCACCCGGAAGCCCATGCGCCATTGGTGGTGTGGACTTGGTGCCAACCTGCGACCTCCTGTGCTCTGACAACCCTAGGAGCTTGGCTCCCAAGACAGAGGGGTCTGCTTGTGAACAGACCCCAACTGGGGTGCCCCCTCGCCCCATTGGCTAACATTGGGCCTGTGCGCTCTGCACGCGGCAGCCCTAGTGCCGCTGGTGGTGTGATTTGAGTGCCTTCTGGAATCTTGGTTATAACCCCAAAAATCTATTCTTGAAAGACGTGTACTTACCTGCAAACCGATAACATTCTTTTCTTCCATAGGAACCCACGTTGAGATTTTTCTCCCAAAAATGTTCAGTGTTTAACTGTCTTTTGTATTGAAACCAAAGTAACTTTGCTTGGACCCCAAAATTGTCTTACTTACTTTGTATTGTAGGACCCACGGTATGATATCTAGGCATATCCCCCTGAGTAGTAGATGTAAGAAATGCGTTACTTACCTGTAACTGCAGTTATCCAGTATTGGTATCTTTCATAGATTCACATGCCTGAATCATTCCCAGTCGTCAGGGTGGGAGTCCCCGGTACATAAAAAGAGTAATGTCATATAGACATATACATAGTAATAGGCCAGAGGCCGCTCATTAGTAACATATCCATGTCCTTTTGTAAAAAGGACCAAACTTTGGCCAAGAGCCAATCAGTCATCACCACCCTCTAGAACCTTCCTGGAAGGAGCCCTAGTCCCTCAGATTTTCGTAAGCACAGTGCTAAGTAGTACCTACTGAGAGAACCAAGGTGAGCCCTTCCAGGGGAGGTGGGTGGGTTGCATGTGAAATTGCCTTCCCACGCCTGCCTGACCTTAAAATGGCGGCCGGGTATGACTTGGAACTATCGGTCGGCGCCTCTACTTGACCATCTGGTCCCAGCCCTTACTGCCTCTCCCATAGGCGACCCCGCAAGCTCTCTCTGTGTTTCATACCTGCGGGGGTGAGCCCTCTTCAAGGATCCCTGGCAGTAACCCTCGCCTGCATCTACCTCTAGTGCGATCTACCGGACATTTGCAGTGCCTTATCGGGAGGTGCCCACCCGACAACAACAACCCGGGAGGTAGGGTCGCTGGCTGCTCGCTGATTCCTAGTGGAGCCTCCCGCTAACATATCTGAGCAGGGGGTGCACAACTGGCCCCTAGTGCTGCGGCGGCTCCCCCTCGCACCACCCTCCTTGCAACTCGCCTGGACCTAAGATGGCGGCCGCCAGTGACTGCAGAGCGAAGATAGGGCCTGCTCTTAACATGCCTGGGCAGCGCCCCATGGCCAACGCGTGACCGCACCAACACCTCCGCCACCTTGCGCACCCTCACGCACACCGAGCCGGATGCCCGCAGGCTCCCCAAGATGGCGACGTGTGGGTCCCCAAGATGGCGAAGCACCTGCGGCTGGCCTCCAACTTCATCTCCCACCTGGGCCTCCACCTTCTCTCCTGGACTTCTTTTTGTTCTGTCCTGACCGACACCCTGCTGCTGTTGTCGGACAGTTTCTCTGGACTCTAGCCCTCCCTCCACTCCCTCATCCTTAACCCTTTTCCCCGTGGATGATCCTCAAATGTTTCTTCCCTTTGCCTCATCTCCCTCCTGGGCTCCCATCTTCTCTCCTGGACTTCTGGACTTTTGTTCTGTCCTGACCGACACTTTGCGGCTGTTTCCGGACAGTTTCTCTGGACTCTAGCCCTCCTACCATGCCCTTGGCCTTAACCCTTTTCCCCGTGGATGATCCTCAAATGTTTCCTCCCGGTTGTGCCTACCCTTCTCTCCATACCCTTGCATCCCTCCCACCCTCCCTTTGTGCTGTGACTGCATCCACACTTATGGAACTCTGCTCCCTGACTTATTGTAATAACTCTAATTAATGGTATTCGCTTTAGACCTCTAAGTGATTCTTAGATTGTATCCATGTGTATCCCCTCCCTGTGTTTAGATTTATAGCTGTAACGACTAGTCGCCTGTGTGACTGTTGGAATATAGCCAGGTGTATACCTTCCCCCGTGTGAAGAGATACCCTACTCACTAGAACAAAAGAAACGTGCTCCTGAAATGTGTATCGTAACTAATTCTATGTAAAGTGCTTTGATAACATGTAACGGAACTGGTGCTATGTAAAGCGCCTTGATAACCTAATAGGTTCAAGTCCTGAAATGTGTAACGTAACTGATTCTATGTAAAGTGCTGTGATAACATGCAACGGAACTGGTGCTATGTAAAGCGCTCTGATAACCTAATCGGTTCAAGTTCGCGCTATAGAAAACTCTAAAAATAAATAAAATAAATAAATAAATAATACCAATACTGGATAACTGCAGTTACAGGTAAGTAACGCATTTCTTATCCAGTATTAGGGGTATCTTTCATAGATTCACATGCCTGAATCAGAGTAGCAAGCAACCACCAGCACATTTCGAATGGTACAACATGTAAAATCACTCGATAATAACATATCAATTGTGAAATATAAAAAGTACCAAAATACCATATAAAAGAGAAATGTGCAAGTAGGAAGGAGGGACGAAAGAGAGAAGGCTCACCTCTAGTGAAATAGAGGACGGAGCACAGCTTGTCCTACTGCTGCATCTTTCATAAGTTCAGTATCCAAGCAGTAGTGCCTGGTGAACGTATGTGGCGTCTTCCATGTCACCGCTCTGCATATGCCAATGTCTGGTACTCCCGCAAAGAGCGCTATTGAGGTTGAGGCCGCTCTATAAAAAAAAGACTAATAAAACGACCGCTCTAGTGGAATGAGCCCGAACCCTGGAATGTAGAGGATGTCCTGCTTGTTGATGGCAGAAAGCAATAGCCGTAGAAATCCAACGTGAAATACTCTGCTTAGTCAATGGAAGACCTTTTCTAGGTCTGCTAAAGGCAACAAAGAGTTGGTTGGATTTTCTAAATTGTTCTGTTCTGTGGATGTTGAACTTCAGACAACGCTTGAGGTCTAGAGAGTGGAGAGACCTCTCCGCTTCTGAAAGTGGATTTGGGAAGAAAGTCCGTAAGATTATAGGTTCGTTCAGGTGGAAGTTAGATGGGACCTTAGGAATGAATTTAGGGTTAGTCCTTAGAATCACTCTGTCCTGTTTGAACTGTAGGAACGGGTCTTGAATGGAGAAGGCTTGGAGTTCACTTACTCGCCTTGCCGAAGTAAGCGCTAGTAGGAGAGCGGTTCTCCAGGAAAGGTATTTGATGTCAGCTCTGTGTATTGGCTCGAAGGGATGTTTCATCAACTGAGCAAGCACATTGTTTAGCTGCCAGGTAGGTGGTAAAGTCCTCACCGGAGGGAACGTCCTAAACAGGCCTTTCAGAAATTGTTTAACAAGTCTGCTGGACCAGAGGAAAGCACCAGACGAGGAACGTCTGAAACGAGATATGACCGCCAGGTGTACTTTTATTGAAGCATGGGCCAGCCCTGAGTTTGCCAAATGAAGAAGGTAAGGCAGAATTTGCGCAGGTGACGAAGAAAAAGGGTGTATTTTGTTTGCTTTACACCATATACAGAACCTTTTCCATTTCAGGGAATAGGTCTTGTTGGTACTGTCGGCCCGAGCCCGGGCTAAGACCACTCTGCATTCCTGAGGAATGTCTAATGTTTTGGAATTCTCTGAACTCCGGAGCCAAGCCGATAATTTGAGAGATGCTGTATCCGAATGCTGGACTTGCCCGTGGTTCATCATGAGGAGAGTTGGGCACGGTTTGAATGGGATCAGCGGTTCCAGCGATAGGAGATGGAAGTTCTGTAAACCAGTGTTGGCGAGGCCACGCTGGGGCTATCAAGATCAGAGTGCAATGGTCCGTCTTCAGTTTCCCGGAGGACCCTGGGAATCAGGGGAAATGGAGGAAATGCGTATGCAAAGACGTTGCACCATGTGATCGAAAATTCATTCCCTAGAGATCCCTTCTGGGGATGCCAGCTTGCGTAATGTTGGCATTTTGCGTTGTGTTTGGACGCGAAGAGATCCAGGTGAGGCCTGCCCCATCGGGAGAATATGGAGCTGAGAAGGTGTTGGTCCAGCTTCCACTCGTGGCATACAGAGCGTTGTCTGCTCAGTGAGTCTGCCAGGACATGGTCCGTCGCTGGGACGTATTCTGCCCGAAGGGAAATGTTGTTTAGAAGTAGCCACTTCCAAATCCTTTGAGATTCTTGAGACAACGTCAAAAGAGCAAGTCCCCCCTTGTTTGTTTATATAGTGCATTGTGGTGGTGTTGTCGGTTCTCACAAGCACTGGGGAATCTTTGATTCGTGGCAGGAACGCTTGAAGCACCAGGTAAACTGCTCTTAACTCGAGAAGGTTTATGTATAGTTGTCTCTCTGCAGGGGACCACTGACTGTTGATCTGGAGTTCCTGACGGAACGCGCCCCATACTTCCAAGGACGGATCTGTGGTTATCACATGTGGCGAAACTGGAAGTAGGAAAGGTAGAGCCTGCATAAGATTCTGTGGGTGAATCCACCAGTGTAGAGCTTGGACCATGGGAGGAGTCACTCGGATTACATCGTCGAATGATCCTGTACATTGGATCCATTGAGTGGATAGCTCCTCCTGAAGGGGACGCATATGAAGGCGGCAGTGTGGAACAAACAGGATGTTCGAGGACATCATCCCTAGCAGGGATTTGTACAGGCGCACCGTGATGGTCTTTTTGGCATGTATCCGGGCGGCCAAAGACATCAGCTTGGATTGACGTTCCTGCGAAGGGAATGCTTTCTTCTGAGCTGTGTCTAGGACAGCGCCAAGGAAAGTGAGACGCCGGGAGGCTGAAGGACGGATTTCTCTTGATTGAGAGTAAGGCCCAGGTCATTGAAAAGTTGAAGACAGGCGTTGTAGGACTTGGTCACGCCTGCGAAAGTGGGTGCCTTGACGAGCCAGTCGTCTAAGTACGGAAAAACTTGGTGATGTTGTTGCCGGAGGTACGCTGCTACTGGAGACAGGCATGTTGTAAAAATGTGTGGTGCCGACTTCAGGCCGAAGGGCAAATCCCGAAACTGGTAGTGTTTGCCAGCCACAGCGAACCGGAGGTATTGTTTGTGGTTCATGTGAATCGGTATATGAAAGTAAGCGTCTTGAAGGTCTAAAGACACCATGAAGTCGTTCGCATTGAGGAGTTGCAGTGCCTCCTGGATGGACACCATACGGAATGACTGTTTTTTGAGGTATTTGTTGAGACCTCTTAAGTCCAATATAGGTCTCCATTTTTTCTCCTTCTTTCGAATTAAGAAGAATCGGGAATAGAACCCCTTGCCCTTCTGACCACAGGGGACTCTTTATATCACTACTTTCTGGAGCATTAGCGAGAGCTCCAATTGCAGCAGGTGTAGATTCTTGTGTAGCATTGGCCGTGGAGGTTTTTGAGGTGGAGTTTCCACGAACTCCAGAGAGTGTCCGAATTGAACAAGTTGGAGGACCCACCGATCCGTTGTAATCGATCTTCAATTTTGTAGGAAGGATGAAATTCTTCCTCCAACTTTGCAAGGCGGAGAAGCAGAGACCTGTGGCAGAGAAGTCATTGTCTTCTGGCTGCGTCCTTCTTTCCTCCTCGACCACGAAAGGAAGACTTATTGTAGGACGACTGTTGTTGTGGTTGTCTCTGTTGATACTGGGGTTTGTACTGCTGATTTGAGCTGTACGAGGATCTGTACCCTTGAAAGTCACCTCTTGTCGAATGACCTCTCCCTCTGGAGCCCCGAAAGGAAGGATTTTTATACTGGAGGGTACCCAGTGCCTTTGCTGTTCATCAATGTTATGTTATGTTATGTACTGTGTCTTCTATAGCGCACGGCTACCCCAAAGGGTGTCCCGGCGCTTTGGCAAAGAGACCTGAAACTGAAAAACACAACACGGCAACTCACAGTGGTCCAAAGAATCATGCAGAAAAAAGCCAAGTCTTCAGCTCCTTTCTAAAAGAAAGGAGACTGTTGGCTTTCCGAAGGGTGACAGGGAGCTCGTTCCAGCGGCGTGCTGCCAGATACCTGAAGGACCGTCCTCCCATCCGGGCAAGTCTAATAGGCGGCACATCGGCCTTGGCCAACCCGGCCGACCGCAGAGTCCTCCTCGGCGCATAAAAAGCCATGCACTTCCTGATGTAATTCGGGCCAACTGAATGAAGGGCCTTAAATGCCAGGGTAAGGATCTTAAATGTGATTCTTTTAGAGATGGACAACCAATGCAACCTATTGAGCAAATCAGATGCTTTTGCTATGCGTGGAAGGCCAAAAATGGCTCTTGCTGCCGAATTCTGCACTATTTGCAGCCTGGCAAGCAAGTATTTAGGCAGTCCTAACTAGAGGGCATTGGCGTAATCGAGTCGCGATCCAATTAACGCCTGAACAATAATTTTTTTGTACTGCAAAGATAACAGCGGAAGAAATTTCCTGAGCATCTTCAAAATGCCGAAGCATTTCCCCGACAACCCAATAATCTGTGTTGTCCGAACAGAAGTTGGCCATCATATGGCATGTCTAGCACATTAGTCTGCACTTCAGGTCGGAAAGACGTTGCTTTTAGCCAACCTTGTCGCCTCAGGGCCGCAGCTTCCGTTAGCTGGCGGAACCCCGTGGATGTGATATCCATCGCACAATCAATCATCTCAGAGGCTGAACGTTCGCCCTCTAAGAGAATCTTTTTTGCTTCTTCTTTCTGTTCCTCCGACCGACAGTGATCCCAAATATGGAGCGATATCAGCCCACATTTGCCGAATGTAGCGTCCTAACAGTGCCATAGAGTTTGAAGCATGCACGGTTAGTGCTGACATAGAAGAAAACCACTTTCCGATGTTGTCGAGTTTTGGTCCTTCTTTATCAGGTGGCGCAGTCAGCGCAGCCAATGGATTTTTGGATTTGCGCTGCGCTGCCCGAGTAATGACCGAGTCCGGCTTGGGATAGCCAGTAAGGCAAGCTGGGGACGTGTGACGTGTCGGGAGCCCTATATTTTTTGTTCAGTCTGGGCAGAAATGGGGGTAAAGATGAAGGGTTTTGCATGATTTTAAACCTTTGGTCCCAAATATAGTCAATGATAGGAATGGACCGTACAGCCTTTTTTTAATGGTTCCTTAAAATCGTAAAGGAAACAGTCTAAAAAGCCCCTTTTTAGGAGTATCAGCCATGGTGAACTGAAAACCCCTCACAGAGAAAAAATTCTGAGAGAAAATGTGTGGAAAAATCCAGAAACACAGGAAAGCTGAGCAGAGCTCAGTGGAGACTCCCTTAGCATGACGTGCGGTAGAAAATCTGAGGGACTAGGGCTCCTTCCAGGAAGGATCTAGAGGGTGGCGATAGCTGATTGGCTCTTGGCAAAAGTTTGGTCCTTTTTACAAAAGGACATGGATATGTTACTAATGAGAGGCCTATGGCCTTTTACTATGTAAAGATTCCAATTTCAACCACCATTGCATTATCTTGTAAAGCATGTTCTATTTACCTGTGCCAAGTCCTGGTTCTAGAAATAAAATATAAGTATACCTTACCTAAATGAATACAATAAACCCTCAACACACCCTCCTGATAAGCCTAACTGCTCGACCACACTGCCACAAACAGAGGTTACTACTTACCTAATGTAGACTCTGCTTTACCGGTGGGGAACCCCTAGACTCTGTGCACACTATACCTTACTTTGTTATAGTATATACAGAGCCAGCTTCCTACACTCTCATTATGTGTCCTTTTGCTGTAACATCTCTCAGAACAGGTTAGCTTTCGCTGAATTTGTTCCCCTCAGTATCTCTTTAGCCCGTCACAACTATTCTACCTAAATATTGTACCATTAGCTTACAATCTGCCTGTTGCTTTGGTGAAAATGCTTGATAACAAAAATTAAATGAAGTAGTTTACACGTACCTCAGCCATTGTAAAGATCTTGTACATCTCAGGAAGAATAACTGGAGCAACATGGGGCATCTGGGTGTCTGTCACCTCACGGGTAAACTCTAGGATGAAAGGAAGGGTTTCAGTGAATGGTCACTGTATGGAGTCTGTATAACAGTGAGTTGAAAAGAATAGATGAGTAGAGATTTGCATGAGAACACGTTCAGTGCCCTAAGAAAAAACACCTATGATCAATACAAGTTTTGGATACAGATGGAAGACCGCCTTTCTAGTGGCCATAACCTAAGCCCATAGGAATAGTAAGTTACAGTAAGCAACAATAGACCGCCTTCTATAAAGACTAAGTAGTAGGACTCGCCCTAGTTTCTTTCCAAAAGCAGGGTTTGCTTTTCATGTAACAAACTTGTTCCCTTTCAACTTTCTTCCAAAATCATTCTACGCCAGATGAAAGGGATTTAAATTCCCCTGGAAATAAAAGGGTTCTAAAATTCTGTCTAAACAAAACTAAAGACATCAGATAAACTGACCAATTTGTTAATTTTAGCTGTACAAGAAATATATCAGCTAATGCAAAGTATCCCATTTCTAAATGGATTTTTTCTGCATCTTATTACGTTACAGTAATGCCAAAGCGTCCTTGTCCGGTAGGCCAAGGACCCAGTCACAAAAGTGTAGAGCTCCTACTATAGCATTATTGAGATACATTATCAATTAGACATATGCAAGGCAGCCACTGGAGGTCTATTCACCTTCAGATGACATTCCTGTCTTGACATCGATTCCAGATCTAAATTTCAAGTGGACTAAGCCTCTGCGCAGAATCTTTTTGGTTTGGAATCATTTCCACTTTAAGGATGGACTTGTTTTTCTACTAAGCTCTCACTTAGCTGTGCTTCTAGTGCTTTTTCGAAGTAATATTCATAATAGTCATAATAAACCCTCGCTCCTCCCTGGAAGAAGGGTAGGAAAACAGCCTTCAGTTTATCCCAGGGTCCTTTCTCTCTCTAAAACTCCCAACTGTGACCTACAGTAGTGTTGGGATACTACAAATCCCTCCTATGCATTTGTTGGTTTTCTTCTGGAGTTACTGTACTAAATACATAAACATGCATATAAATGTTTATTAAAAACGAATTCTAAGAAAAAATATTTTTTTAATGAAATGCCATATTAGTCACTTCAAAGACTTTATTCGGATGTGACATACATCCATAAAAGTTACACAGGAAATGTCACATTTAAAAAATAACATGATAAAAAAAAAGTTAAACTGGGATACATAGCATACAAAAACATCATGGCAGTAGAACAATATTAGCAGTAGTTAGACAAAACAGAGAAAACCATTCCCCTATAAACAATTCTGCTGAAAGATACCTAGAGCAGCATTTCAATAAAAACTCACTGATGTGCATAGAATGAGCAGCAGAATAAGAGAGCAAAGTGCTACAGGCGCTCACAGTGATTCTAAGAAAGATCCGACATGCATAGTTATTTCGTTGTCTGAAATTGCACTAAGACAGTAAAGGCTAAGCTAACATGCCTAGTGTAGGAGGACCTCTTTTAGAAGTGGAATTAAAAATGGTTTAAAACTTCATATGTTAAGTATCTATATGCCTAAAATAACAATTTTAATAAGCATTTGCAAACCAATAATAAATAACTTCTGAAAAAACTAAACATTAACAAAGACAATGGTTAGTCAAAAACATACAGTAGGCATAATTACAACCCCAAGGATTTCCAGCTCTTACAGTTGATTTAAAAAAGGTGCTAACGCAGAAGCATGTTATGTCACATGTCATCTACATGTTAGGCCATATATTTTGAATTTGTATGGGATTTATAAAGCGCCAGAATCGCCCATGGGGTATGTCTGCGCTGCAAAAAAGGCATACGTCAGGTCTTAAGAAGTTTCCTAAAGAGGAGGAGATTGGAGCACTTGCGCAGCTCCGTGGGCAATGAATTCCAATATTTTGGCGGTAGATAGGCAAAAGTTTTGCCTTGTGTTCTGAGTTTTCTATAGCGGGGCGGCAAGCAGCCCTTTACCCTATGAATAAGCGATCTGCAAGGGAGGTATTACTTAAGTTTTTCCGCCAGTTAGCTCGTACTTTCACCATGAAGTGCCTTGTGGGCAAGGCAGCTAATTTTATACTTAATTCACTGGCAGATGGGAAACCAGTAAAGCTGCCTCTGCAATGGTCAGGAAGAGGTTCTAGGAGGCATTTTAAGAGCCAGACGCGTGGCAACGTTCTGAATCACCTTCATTCTACTTAGAAGTGATTAATTCGCCGATGCAAGGAGAGCATTACAATAATCTAGCCGTCTAATGACCAGGGTCTGGATCAGGGTTATGTGGACTGATAGAGGAAGCAATTGGAACACTCTACAGAGAAGGCTCAGAGTATGATAGCAGGAGCTGAGGTGGCCATGACTTGGTCTCTCAGATTGAGAGCGGTCCAGGCGGACCCCCAGGTTCTTAGCCATAGGCTGCGGGACAGGGGCTGGGCCCAGCGTATTCGGCCACCACTCGGGGGACTAAATCGTTTGAGCACTGCCAAATATCAAGATCTCAGTTTTGGAAGCATTCAGCAGGAGGACATTTTCTGTCATCCAACCAGATATTGCTTGCAAGCACTCAGCAAAAAGTTGTTTAGTTGAGTCTTTGTCATTATCGAAAGATAGGAGTAGTTGGTTATCATCTGCATAGGAATAGGGAGTGAATTCATGTTCCCTAATGATTTTAGGAAGGGGGGCCACATACACATTAAACAGGTTGGGGCTGAGTCAAGAACCGTGGGGTACCCACTTGGTAAGCTTCAAGGTGCTTGAACGAAAGGAACCCAGGTTGATCGTTTGAGTACGCTGGTCCAGAAAGCTTGCAAGGATTACTTACTTACCTGTAATCCCAGATCTCTGCCTGGGGTATCCTCATCAAAGTCATAAGCACTTTAATATTCCCGCCCATGTGCGGGACCCCGGAAACACAATCATATATGTGAAAACATACATACATACATATATATACATATATATATATACATATACATATATATATATATATATACACATATATACATATATATACACATATACACATATATACATATATATATACACACATATACACATATATACATACACATATACACATACACATATACACATATATATATACACATATATATATATACACATATACACATATATATATATACACATATACACATATACACATATATATATATATATATATATATATACATATACATATATACATATACATATACATATACATATACATATACATATATATATATATTCCCTGCAACAGCAGTTATGCTTGATGTTTACAACTGTGTGTATATAAGAAATATTTGCGCATGTTTTGTCATTTGGATCAAGTCTGGACAGATAGCCAGGGCACCTATGTAGGGGTCGTGGAGACGGCGGGAATACACAATCATATCAGCATATGCCCCGCCCAAATTACAGACCGATACTATAAAGGGGATAACAGATATATTGCTCAATACATCGGACACGATTCAAATCCTTGGAGGGGACTTGAATGACGTGATGAGCCCATCTATAGACCGGACAGGTGAGCGAAATAGATCGCAGAACAAGACCCCTCTGGCCAGATCCATGGAGATTTTGGGCCTCCTGGATGTGTGGCGTTGGCTACACCCAGACACCCAGGCATTCTCTTTCTTCTCTGGGGCCCACAACGTCTACTCTCGCCTGGATTATATCTTTATGGCAAGACAAACGCTACAAGTAACGGACTCGGCAGAATATTGTGCTCGCGGGGTGTCTGACCACTCCCCCTTGGTGATTCAGATAGGACGACGAAAGAAGAGAGGTCCCGGAACCCTGCGACTCTCGGCCTGGGATTTACAAAATCCGGACATTAGGAAGGGACTCAGGGCCGACGTGAAGGTGTTCTTGAGAGAGAACGAAGGATCTGTTGAATCCAGAGTAGTCCTATGGGAGGCGCTCAAGGTAGTGCTTCGTGATAGGGCCCACTGTAGACTAGCTGAGGCTAGAAGAAAGACCCAAACTGAGACACAGACTCTAGAAGCACAAATACTACAGCTAGAACAGGAGCATTTACTTACGAGAGACATAGGGGCGCAAAGGCGACTTGCTGATACCCAGGCGCAGTATAGGCAACTAGTGACGGGGGAAGCCAGAACGCAGGCACTGGCGACCTTGCACCGCATATATGATGTAGGTGATAAGTCCGGGAGACTATTGGCTTGGCTTAGTAGGAAGGAGAGAGACGAACGCTGGGTTGAGAAAATACGGGTGGGCCCGACTTCTTGGGCGTGCACTGACGACAAGATAGCTGATGCATTTGCCGACTGTTATGAAACTCTATACGAGGCCTGAAATATGGGCTCCAAAATGGAGGCGTTGCAATACATGGCGCCCATCACCCTCCCAGCGCTTGGGGAAACTGAGTGCGACGATCTGGAGTCAAACGTTACCGAGGAAGAGGTTCGAGAGGCGCTGGCTAAACTCCACACAGGGAAGGCCGCAGGGCCTAACGGCTTTCCTGCGGAATTTTTAAGACCATGGCTTATCTCTTGCCGCGACATTTGCTGGATGCTGAGGAGGAAGGGCAATTCCCCCTAGATCTTAGACAGGCCACGATCGTCCCGATCCATAAACCAGGGAAGCCCCCGGAGGACTGTGCCTCATACCGCCCCATCTTGTTGCTAAACGTGGAGGCCAAGATATATGCAACTATACTGGCCTCACGCATGAGAAGGGTCGTCCCGGACTTGATACACATGGATCAGACAGGGTTCATTCCGGAGAGGGCGACCAGATATAATTTGAGGAGGACACATAACTGGCTCCATGTTGTACAGAACAGAACTGACCCGCATTGGTTAATGTCCCTTGACGCCGAAAAGGCCTTCAACGCTGTCTATTGGCCCTTCCTAGAGGGAGTGTTAGAACGGATGGGTTTTGGACCCAAATTCAGGAGGAATATCGGCCTACTGTATACGGGCCCGGAGGCCCGGGTAAGGGTAAATCGGGTGATGTCAAGGACCTTCTCCATACAGCGGGGAACCCGGCAGGGATGCCCTCTGTCACCTCTGCTATTCGCACTGACAATCGAGGTAATGGCCTCTGCGGTCAGACAAAATAAGAGGATCGCGGGGTTCTGTATTAGCCAAACGGACACACGACATGAGAAAATATCCCTCTATGCAGACGACGTCCTCCTCTTTGTTACACGGCCAGAAAGTACAGTGCCGGCTATATTTGAAGTACTGTCGACCTATGGCGAAAGGTCAGGATACCAGATTAACTGGCACAAAACGACACTTTATGATCCACAAGGACGTGAGGAATGGCCCCAACTGCCACAAAATCTACGGACGACCGGAGAAGGCTTCCAGTATCTGGGGGTATTCATCACAGCCGATAGAGACACGTCATACGATCGTAATATCGCTCATATCGTGAGTAATTTTAAAGCCGATGCAGACAGGTGGCGGTCTCTCCCCCTGACGATACTCGGTAGAGCAGCGATGTTCAAAATGATATCTCCCAAAATTCCTTTACGCCTTCCAAAATGAATATTACCAGATACCTACCAAGACGTTCGAGACATCCAAGCGGACCTCCGGTCATTCTTATGGCTGGGGAAACACCCCCGGGTCGCCCTCACGACGCTACAGAGACATCAATATGATGGGGGGGATCTCGCTTCCTGACCTGGAGGCCTATTATTGGGCGGAACATCTTACCCCCATTAATGATTGGCTCCACGCACCCGCCACTCATCCCACATATGCTCTGGAACGGTACCACATGGGCTCACATTCAAGTCTATACTATATATATGGGGGGAGGGGACAGGCTGGACTATTGCCGACAACAAGGATTACATTGGGAGCGTGGATTGGAGTCACGAATGTCACTGGCTGGGCAAACAGAGCTACAAAGCAAACGCCTCTATGGGAATGCTCCTGGCTCGCAGAGTTACGCAAATTGAAAGGGTTCCAGGGCTGGGACGACATCGGCATCTCTACATTAGGGGACATCATCAAAAACGGAGTGCTGAAACCATTTGCATCCCTGCAGTTCGAATTTGGGTTACAGGGCTCTCAACTCTACAAATACATACAATTACGACACGCTTACTTGGCGGAAGAGACACTAAGAGCTCCACTCCCCGAATACGCGCCACTAGAGGGCCGCTTACTGCAAGAAAAGATCCCAGGGAAGGCGGTTTCATTGACCTACAAAACAATTATGAGTAACAAACCAGACACACTGGCGGGCCTCCGAGTCACATTAGAACAGGAAGTGGGTGAGATGGACGATGTAGACTGGGGGGGTACTGATGCATCCCAGGGAAGTGGCAATCAAGTCACGCTTACGCCTAATCCAGTTTAAGATCCTGCACAGGGTATATTATGACAGAGTACGGCTATGTAAAACGGGGAGGGCATTGGATCCTAGCTGCTTAAGATGCAGGCATGAGAACGGGACTTTCCTACATATAATATGGTCATGCACACATATACAGACATACTGGAGCGAGATCGCCACTGAATTAAGTGCCGTACTGGGGATAGACATTTCACTGGAACCAAAGTTGTTCCTACTGGGAATGACTAACGATATAGATCTGCCTCGCGCACAGCTAATATTCTTAGTGTTGGCCTTGGTGGTGGCTAAGAGGGACGTAGCTAGGAAGTGGGGAGCGGCTGACACGCCTCAGATAGGGGAATGGAGGAGGGGACTAGACCTCTACATGGCGGCAGAAAGAGTCACATATAAGGCAAGAGGCTGTCCGAGGAAATTCCGCAAAGTGTGGAGTAAGTGGAGACAATACCATGGCCTAGATGGGGGTCTCTGAAGGGACCAAAACAATTACGAGCTGATCAGTAGATAGGAGGGAAGAAGAGGGGCCTGGGATGAGGGGTGAGGAGCATAGGGAGAGAAGTACTGGATGTTCATTTGGAATGTGATACTAAGGCAGAGGTCTTCAAACTTTTCCAGGTTGAGCCCCCCCAGCTGAATTCCCCCAGATGTTGGGCCCCCCCCCACCACCCAACAGAAACCTCGGGAATCCGGCACACCACATGATCGACTGCCACGCGCACACCACGGGCCATATCCGGCAAACAATGCTCAACACAACAAGAGTGCCTAGCAAACTGCAGGCCTGTGAGTGGGTGTGGCGAAACGACAGAGGCGTACCACACAGCTCAAAACACAATCCTCCAAGACAAAATGTGCGCAAATTCTCCCCACTAGGATGCCCTGCCTTACACAGGACACAGAACAACAACAACACCACCAACATGAAAGTGACGGGTGTGCCGGTGCCTAGCCACACCTAGACTCTCAATCTGTGGGTGGATCCCTGCCACTGCCATCCTCAGGCTGTGCTCCACATCCAGTCCTGAACGGTACCTAGTCTTCAACACCGCAAGTGCTGAGAACCCAATCTCACAAACTCCCCAACAAATAAACAAATACATTGTAGGATGTAAAGCACAATGCACATATGAACCAAAGGGAGGACCGCCGTGATGAACCCACTATAGGAAACACACCATGGGTGTTTCACCAAGCGGAACCCAAAACATGGAACACCGACCTTGCCCTTGGGGGCCCCGCATTCAAGTAGCAGCTGGACGTCACGCAAAATGTCACACGCATGATGCATAGATCCCACACATAGAATACAGAACAGTAACACCTAGGCAAGGGAGCAGCCAAACAATTCAAATACCTCCCACTCTGAACCACAGCTCCCATGGCACCAAGAAAGCAAAGGAAGTCATCACAACCCTCCCCATCCATTATGTACACCTTGTCATCCACCAACTCCCCCACCATTCATTCCGTCCCTCCATCTGTGCCCCATCCACATCCAAACCCCTTCAACCACTTGCAAACCCATCCACCATCCATCCCCACATCCATCATCTCACCCATCCATCCCTCCATCCACCCCCTCACCCATCCATCCATCCATCCCTTCCCCCAATCCATCCCCTCATCAATCCATCCACTCTTCCACCCATTCATCCACCCGCTCATCCATCCAACCATTCACCCCTTCAACCAAGCTATCCTCCCACTCATACATCCACTCCTCCACTCATTCATCCATTCACTCATCCATCCAACCACCCACCCTCTCACCCATCCAGCCATCCCCCCACCCACTCATCCACCCACCCAGTCACTCATCCGTCCACCCACTCAACCCCCCTCATCCATATACCCATCCATCCCTCCCGCCCGCTCTCCACACTCCCCCCACTCATGCATGCACTCTCTGGCCCAGCCATCTCCATGCTCCTCTCCTCACCCATCCATGCACACACCTGCCCATCCACTATGCCAATAATTCATCCAAGTCCTCACTCATCCATCCATCCTCCCCCTCTCTCTCCATTCCCCCCACACCCAGCCACCCATCCCTCCATCCACCCTTCACCCATCCACCCACTCATCCATCCACTCATGAATCCATCCATTGACCACTCATCCACCCCTTCACTCCTGCATCCATCCATCCCCCACATCCAACCCTTCAATTATCCATCCATTCATTCATTCATTCACCCCTTCACCCTTCAATACATCAATCCATCCATCACTTCTCATCCATCCACCCACCGACTCGTCCACCAGCCACCCCCCATCGATCCATCCACCATTTCACTGATCCATCCACCCAGCCATCTACCCTTCCAACCATACACACATCCATCCACTCCCATCCATCCCTCCACTCATGCATCCATCCTCTCTCACCATCCATTCACCCCTTCACCCATCCATCCATCCATCCATCCCCTCACTCATCCATCCACCTTCCCACCCATACATCCACCATGTCACCCACACATCCACCATTCCACCCACCCCCCCCCCCACCCATACATCCACCACTCCACCCATACATCTATTCACCCACATGGCAACATAACGGACATCTGGTGGCCGGCTCCACCCGACATCCCTCACACATTTGATGATTCAAATTCGAATCTGCAGACCAACATCCCTGAACACCGACACTTCGGGGCCCACACAAAGATCCTCATGAGTTGAGGACCGCAGACCAGAGCCCACCGTCCCGATTCATGGCCCAAACCCGGATTGAGACCTTTCCCTCCCTTCCCAAAATAACTGAAGGACTCCTGCCCCCCCCCCCCACCCCTCACTCCCACCCCCCTTGAAAGGCTGGGGCCCTGGGCCAGAGCCCACCCCGCCCGTGCCTCAAAACCTCTCTGGAAACCTTCTCTCCCTTCTGGGAAGAGCTAACTCTCCCAGGAGGGGGTTATTTCACGGAGTTGACTGCTTCAGTATAATGAGTGACACTGAACAACTAAGAGTAATACTTTCTCGTGAGCAAAATCAAACAATGAAGATGAGAGAACCATATTAATATCAGAAATTACATCCATTTGAGCAACAAGAAAGTCTATGGTCTTTAAACTGCTGCAAAGCACCACAAATGGAAGGGCAATAACTTAGTATAGTCGCCATCTTAAGCAGGACTTTAGCTTCGCCCCCAAAAGTAATCGTATTATGCAGTAAAAGTAATGAGTATACCGTATTCTGAGATATAAAGTTTGCAAAGTAAAGTAAGCACGCTTTTATTTATGTGCATTAGAAAACCTCTGGGATTTTGTGGCTTTCTACTTTCACATGAACCCCCAGCCTGAGCCCAAGTTTCACAAGTTAAAATATCATATTTTCAACATGCACTCAGGGAAGGGAATAGTACTTTCAAGTCAACAGAATTTAATTTGCAGCAATTTGTCACCTAAAGAATTATTGGGATGCTGCGGAAGCGCACTCACCCCTACTTTCAGCACCACTACTGGGACTTGGTAGATCGTCTCCCTGGGTTAGGGTGTGTACGATCTCGAAATCTGATTAAGTCTTCAGGGGATTGGGGGAGGCAATGTTTTAGCGACAGACCGAAAAAGCTTCCTTAGGGTGGAGTTGGCTTGTGAGCACTCACTGTCTGATCGCACGGCGCGCATAATTAGAAATTTGCTATTTACTACACACTGACACACACTCAGTTGGTGGCTGGTAAACAACGACTACTACTTGTTCTCATTGATCTTCAGCCAGGGAGCGCTGCATCAGCAACTCAAGGCAGCTGGCAGCTCAGGCCAGGACAAGCGAATCCACTGCACCCCTGCAGCAAACAACCCTAGTTGTCCAGGAGGCTGCCAGCTGTGTGTGTCCTCAGTGAGTCCGGGTGGCAGCTGCTACCATAACGCTGGTCAGTCATGACTCGATCACTGACGAGGCGTCCCACTGCACTCTCCCTCGGCCGGCCATGAATTAAATTATAATTTAAATGAATTCACTGGCAGGCGGCCAGTAAGCCCACAGCTACCACAGGGACAGCCCAAGTGGCCCGGCCGGGTTGGTGCAACCTTTTCTCCTTGCTGGGAAGAGCTAACTCTCCCAGGAGGGGGCCAATTCACGGAGTCAACAGCTTCAGCTGCAGTGGGAGGCAGCTTTCGTTTTTAGCAGAGGAGACTCTGTGCCTCCCACCACAGCCGAATCTGTCGACTCCGTGAATTGGCCCCCTCCCGGGAGAATCACCCAGACAAAGGAACGGGCACAAAGGGAAGATCGGAGTGGAGCACGTACCCCCCCTGGGAAGGCGCCGCGCCCCCCCAGTGGGGCGCGCCCCACAGATTGAAGAACCCTGTACTAAGGGTATGTACTCTGACGGTCATGGGTGGGATGTGGGGATAGGAAGGTAGGATCACTACCTGATGATGTCATGCATGTTTTGGATACTAACTTGTGGGAAAAACAATACAAATGTTTTTATAAAGATGGTACTGACAGAGTGCTATTGCCTCTGGAGGTTGTAACAGTTTTTACGTTTGGGACGGGGTGGGAGGGGAGGGGGAAAGAAAATGCAGATTTACGACTTCCCTGCTGCACAGTTACAATTATCATTTGTCAAATATGTCTCACATGTTTTACGGATAACGCCGCCCATCCTCCGAGATATGGGTACACTGGATGTGTAATGTTTTATTTCATGACTTAAGCATTGATATTGTCGGAAGCAGGAATGTTGATGAGTAAGATTATGTATTTTACGAATCTGCAATAAACCTATTTTTAAAAAAAACAGAGTCAGTGTATGTGTACTCCTTTCTCTCTGGCACCTTCATGAAACCCTGGACAAATGCGAATTTTCGCTCAGTCTGTTCAAATTAAATATTAGGTATATATTCCTCAGGAACCACTGTTTCTGAGAATTGAGAGAGCCTGGCAGATGCACAGCTACCATTGACAAGTCTCTTGCCAGCAACAAGTTCCATATGGTCTGAGCCTCCATTGAGAGAGTCCTTGACCGGGTAACTCCCTGCTTGTTTAAATAGTACATTGTCGTCGTATTGTCTGTCTGAATTAGAAGAGATCGAGACTTTAACGACGGGAACAGGCACTTGAGGGCCAGGTGTACCGCCCTTAGCTCCAGTAGATTGATGTGGTAACCCCTCTCGGAGTCGGACCAAAGACTTTGTATTTGCAGAGGGCCCATATGAGCACCCAAACCCTGGAGAGAGGAGTCTGTGATCAGAGTCTGTGTTGGGGGATCCTGATGAAATGGCACTCCTTTTATTAGGTACGACCTCTTCAACCACCATCGGATGGAATCCTTGGCTGCCTGATGAAGGATGATCTGATCCTACCAGCACCCTGATACTTGCATCCTTGATCCTCTAAACATTGCTGCAGAGGACGCATGTGCAGTCTTGCATTTGGAACTATAAAGATGCACAACGCCATTGACCCCAGTAGAGATGACACTTGACGAACTTTTGGCTACCTTGTATGCAGAATAGTCTGGCATTTTGTTCGAATTGATAACCACCTCTCCTCCGAAGGACACACGTTTGCTTTTTCTTTGTCTAGGAAGGAGCCCAGGTAGTGAATCTTTTGAATTGGGTTTAGTATGGACTTTTTGAAATTGACCTGAAGTCCCAGTTTGTGTAGCAGTTGCAGGCATTTTGAGAGATGATCCTGTAGCAGAGATGGTGAGGAGCTCTTTCGGAGCCAGTCGTCCAAGTAAGGGTAAATAAAAATCCTCCGCTTTCGAAGGAAGGCAGCCATACATTTTGAAAAAGTTCGGGGAGCTGACTTCAGCCCAAACGGAAGAACCGCATATTGGTAATGTTGAACAGAGACTCAAAACTTTAGAAACTTGCAATGTCTATTTGAAATGGGCACATGAAAATAAGCATCATTCAGATCAATGGAACACATCCAATCCCCTTGGTGAAGTTGGGGGAAGATTTGATGAAGGGCCAACATCCGAAATTTCTCCCTTCAAATGAATTTGTTCAACAACCTCAAGTCTAGAATATGTCTGTACTCTGCGGTGGGACCTTTCTTTTGAACAAGGAAGAAACAAGAGTAGAATCCTTGATTTCTTTGTGGAGTTGGAACGCTCTATATCTTTTTTGTTTAAAAAGATGTTCACTTCCTTTTGTAGCAAATTGTGATTTTGATGAAAAACCTTTTTTGGAACTATGGAAGGGGGAGGTTTCTTGAATTTGAGTAGATATCCGTTCTGAACGATGTCGATGACCCACCTGTCGTTTGTTAAATGCCTCCACTGGTCCAGATATAATGCAATGCTTCCCCCCCACCGGAGTGGACAACGGCTTTGGAGGAAGGTCTGTTTCGTGGTTTCTGAGGCTACTTGGCAGTTGTAGACTGCTGCCTGTTTCCGCCTCTGCTCGGTCCAGGTCGCGTTGCTGAAACTGAGACCTTTGTTGCGATTAGCCCTGGTTTTGCGAGGAACAGTTTGATGTTTGCCCATGCTGCTGAAAAGACCGCTTGTCGTAGGGATGAAAGCAATGACAAAACTCTTTTTCTCTAGGCCAACGGCCTTAAGTGTATCTAGTTCCGTTTTCATCTTCGTCATTTCATCGTCAGCATGCGGCCCAAACAACGTGGATCCATTAAACGGCAGATTAACGATTTTCCTCTGAGCATCAGGCTTGAGGCCCGTGAGTCGGAGCCAGGCTGATCTTCTGGAAAAGATTCAATAGGCATAAGCATGAGCTGCTAGATCAGCAGAGTCGGCCGCCGTACTAATAATCTGGTTGGCAACCAAACCTCCTTGTACGATTTCCAACAAATCTATTTGATCTTCCTTGGGTAATTTCTCAACTAACCATCTCAAAGAATCCCATAAAAGTCGGTCGTAGCGCCCCGTAGCGCAGCTGCACTCGCCACTCATTACTGAACCCGCTGTATTACACATTCTCCATCTCAAGGAGTCCATGTTCTTGCTATCCATTTCAGGTGGAGCAGATGAAACAGACGTAGCAGAATGTGTCTTCCTAGCAGCGGCGCCTATGAGAGAATCTGATGGTGGGTCAGTGCGGAGGAATAACAGATCCTGATCCGGAGACTTATATTTCTTTGCAATCCTCGAAGGCCTAGAGCCCACTGTGGCAGGTGTTAAAAAAGTCTTCATTGCCGATTCCAGTAACCCTGGGACTAAAGGCAGAAGAGGTCTTGCCGAAGACTTATGATGTAATGTCTCAAATATAACCGAAGAAGTGACTTGAGGCACAGACAGTTATATTAAACTTCTTGGCACCCCGTCACAACACTTCGATGAAAGTCCTCAGATCATCAACAGGTGATACCCTGGAAGGTGGCGTTGATGAAATCGTAGGAGAATAGTCTCTGTAGGATTACCTCATTGACGTGGTCGTTGTAGGCGACCTGTGTCATCTCCGTGGTGTAGGAGACCGATGTGATCTGGAACGTCTTGGAGACCCACTGGCAGATGGTTGTGCGCATTCCAATGCAAGAGACCTTTCATCCGCTCTGGGTTGCATCCTCCACTGACGAATGCTTTCCAGCCATCTAGGAGACCTGTTGGCAAGAGGTGATTTGCGCACCGGAGAGCCCTCCGGCGTAACCAGAACAATCTCTATCCCCAACGAAGAGGATGATTAACTCCTTATTGAACAGTGAGATCTAGACACTGGCACAGTAGCTTTTTCCACCGGGACCGATTGCCTGTCCCTCGACGTCGACCGCCTCGACGTCGAACCAGAATGAGCCACCAACGACGAAGACTGAAGAGGAGAGGCTCTGACAGATGGAGATCTATGGGGAGATACCCTCACATTAGGTTGTACTCTATGTGGAGCTGATGAAGGGAAATTTATAGAAGGTCTAACACAGATGTATAGGTGCAGTACCGCAAGCTGCGCCTAGATATCCCTAGTGAGCATGATAAACTTTGATATGGTAAATCCACCCTACCCATAATGCATTGCATGCAAGACAGCACCACAGTATATATAACATATACAATTAGTAGCTTTGAAATGTGACAAAATAATTATTATAATAATTCCGGATTAGGTATGAAGGGACATTTTTTATAAGGCCTAATATAAATGTAAGATGTGCTAGTGAGTAAAGTAACCACTGCCAACCTTTTTTAGGACCAAGTGACTGTCTGAAGGCCTCTAAGAAAATAGTGCCTTGAGGTTGCAATGAAACCTAGGGCGTAACACATGTAATAGGAGGTGTCCTGATGGGAGATTATAAAAAGAGGCAGGGCGATACTAAGGAGGGACTACAAAGCCTAATAACCAATGAAAAGCAACCATTTACAAAGGACAAGGACAGGAGCCAATTAAAAAGATGGGCGGAGGGTAGGCAGAGCTTTATGCCCATATCCTGAATACAGCATGTCTCGTATAGACAGCGCAAGCGCTGCCTAGGCTAGACCTAAAAAAGTACTCTATAGTAATGGTCACAAGAAAAACAAATAGTGACTAAAAACAGTCTCACAAACTTTTTAAAGAAAGGGGTTGAGAAAATGGAACAATGTAGCATTATAGGCGGAAGCTTAAAAGGCTGGGAAAACTGGTATGGTTCATTCAAGCAAACATCACCACACCTCGACTGACATTAGTTACAGCAAAAGGTCTTCCATTGCTGCAGGCTTGAGAGATAAATAGTTCTGTCACTCTCCAGAGAACTACAAAATTACAACCACCACCAAAAAATCCCATTGAGGTCGGTTGGACTTTTTTTTTATCACTTTGGGTTCTCAACGGTGTATGCTGTAGTACATTGGTGGAAGGTAATACATCATTTTGTCTTTTTACTTGACCTTTCGGAACATTAGATATGAGCCTTCAGGTGTTCCCAAACCCATTTGCTTGGAAGTTATTTTGTGGGCATGGCAGCAACTTTTTTCTGAGCACCACATTAACCTCTGACCCGACTCCAACCATTAGGAGCTTCAAGGCATGATACTTAGAGGCTTTAGGTGTTTCAATTCACCAAAGTTATTCCTTTCTTAATCACTTTCACTAAGTTATCAGTTTTCTTCACTTGCCAATTTTAAAGAGTTAAATCAATGGCTAATCGCATTGGTTACCCGCTCACTTAAAAAAATAAAACTCTTTGATCTACCATCAGAAAACATAATTCGTGTTTTGATAACCTGTCGCGATTTTGAACAGTGCTCTCCTTGCTGGGGTTTCCTTGTACAATTGTCAGATTAATGACACTCACTCTGTTCATAGGCCTGTGAGCGGTTGCAGGCCGCTTTCACTAGATGGATGCCTTCATGAAAGGGTTTTGAAATACACTCTAAATTTACAATCAGTAACTGAGGATTGGGGTTATACAACCGAGTTTGTAGCATTGTTCTTTTAGCCTACAGAACTGCAACACAGTAAAAAGCACTTGAATTCTTCACTGGGAGATGGATATTGCTTATTGATCATAATACTAAATTGTGCACTTTTACTCTACACATGGACAAGTCAATGCTCCCCTTAATTTAAAAATGCTCTAAATTGAGATATACATACTAATATATATATATATATATATATATATATATATATATATATATAGAGAGAGAGAGAGATATACAGAGACATCTATATATAGATATAAATATCTATATATAGATATATCCATCTTCATTGCTACATCTATCTAGATCTATAAATACATAAACACACATCTACCTATATATCTGTGTGTATATATATATATATATATATATATATATATATATATATATATATAGCTTTTGCCAGTAAGTAGTATCTTCCACTGACTGTGCCGGTGCTACAGTATATAGTTGGCTCAATAAGGCCACGCCCCACCCCCCCATCCCCCCTTTTAATCCATGGCTTTATAGAAGCCTGTATAGCTAAGTCTTGGGCACTCATGGGACTCACCAGTCAAGACCCTCATGGCTCCATGCACTGCATTCAGATCTCCACTGACTAGCATCTCCATCAGCAAGCTGAAAAGCTGGGGCCAGGCCTCAGGCCAGTCCCAGTGCGCTATTGCAGATACCGCATAGGCCACGCTGGAGCGCACCTTGCTGATTGACTCCCTCAGCCCATTGGGAAGCAGCTGTCTGATGACCATTTTCGCCTGCAAGATCAAAAGCAGTACAGTTTGAGGCATACTGAAAACAATAGGATGAACTAGGGCACATGAAATATAGTAACCGCTTCTGGAAAACTAATTGAAACAAGCTACAAGAGACCTTTCCTGCAGCCACCTAGCTGACCAGTGGCAAGTCGACCTGGACTTGACCCTCCTGTTGGCCTACCCTATGAATTTTTAATTGCCTCCCCTGATGTCCTGTGGGACTTTAGAAGTGTACGTCTGTGGTGGACTCTGACTTAAAGGATTTAAGTAAGAAGACAAGATGTTTGTCCAGGAAGACAGTCACTTCAACGCGGAAAGTGTCATATTGCGCCCACGTCCTGTTCTACTGCAACCATTGATTACTACTACCACTGTGTGATATCTGGGTTTCCCTTATAGGATTATTTTTGACATTTTTGTGCCATTCCGTTTATTAAATTTTACTCAGTTTTTCCAATTCATTTTGGGGATTTTTATTGTTTTGCATTTCCACTGCAAATTATTGCTTTAGTACTGAATAAATTCACATTTTACTAAGTGCTCTGCATCATAGCTACCTGGGGGTTGAACTCTGGTTAATTTAGTGACTTTAAGGTTTCGCCCTTCGAAGGATTGTGATTTTTAATGCCAAGTGGTGCCAATCCAGGCCTGGGCCCTTGGAAATGGGTATAAACTGCTGCTCCAGCAAAAATCCATGCATCTAAGATGTCCACGGTTTGGAACCGGTGCATCTGCCTCAACGTTGACGCATCGCCACTACTGCAAGGATCGACTGGGACGAGTCTCCACCACTGCGAGGTCCCACTGCAACGCAGTGCCAACTGCGCAGTGCAGCGACCCTAGTTCCAACGCATCACCCGCCTTTATCCTAAGGCTCACATCGCGTACTCTGCTCCTCTTGTTCGATGCAAACAAGGTACATTACAGCGGGCCAAGGCTGGACCCTGTATCTGACCAGTACTCCATCATGGTTGGCATGAACTATTGGATTTGACTCAGTGTAGCGCAAACACATAGCCCTTGTTCATGATTTATGTTTTTAAGCACTGTAATTGAGTTTATTCTTTAAAAATTCATAACTGTGGTAATACATTCTGGACTTTAGTCCTTTTGGTCTTTTTTTGTTCTTAAAACTAAGCTATACTTTTTTAATCAAGTGTGTTATCTTTTGTGAGGGGTTTCCACTGTTTGAATTGTTGCTCAAATACTTTACACTTTGCCTCTTAAGCTAAGCCTGACTGCTCTGTGCCAAGCTACCAGAGGGTGAGCACAGGTTAATTTAGGGTGTGAATCTGACATAACTGGATTAGGATTGTGGTTCCTGCTTGGACAGGATGCATACCTCTACCAACTAGAAACCCAATTTTTAACAGTAAACGTATCTGAGAATCTGTACACCTTTATTAACACCTACATGGTTCGTTACTGTGTCATTTGGATCACCCCCAAGACACTCTTACATTACAATACTGATGTCATAGTCCACTCGGACACGCTCACAAACATGCTTGCAAACCTCAGGCTGTGATCATTATCAGACAAGGCAGTAATTCCCTGCATGCAAGTAATTAAACACGGCATGCTCGCTAAAACTAATTATTTTTGATGCTTTGTTGGTGGCAGAGCTTGGTTCAAGAAGCAGGATGAAAGGCACACACGCAGTTTCACAATATACCATGCTGTCCTCCTAGAGTTAGGAAAATAGGAGAACCAGAAATATACAAGTACCTTTACCACAGCCCAGTTAAGTCACACAGGTTAGATACTCATTATCAGAAAACCCTCACATTTTAGCTAGTGGGAAACCTTAAGATCTAACCTAGTACACCAGGAAGTGTGTAATGGTTAATGGCAATCCAAATACATACCCTTTCAGTGGTCTCCGGTGACCTAAATTTTTCCGACTGGGAGCACCAGTGAGTTTCCACATACTGTTTCAGAACAACCGATGCAAGCTGGAAAGACAAACATCAGATATAAGCTTCAAACATGCAGTGTTTCGTTTTTCTTTAATTTGGCAACGTAAAAGCCCGTTACACAGAGCCCTGAAAATTTACAACAGACCTTAACGAGAAGGCCATTTTAGAAGCCGGTGTGAAATCCAACCAGCAATGGGCCCTCAAACGGATACGTTCAGTTTACTTTTATGACAATATGTAGTACCCACACCAGATACCAGGCAGCTGAAGGAAAAGTGCATTGTTTTAATAAAGATAGGGAAATAAACCATGTTTGTAAAGTTTAAAAACCTCAACGTTACAGGAATGGGTGCTAACATCACACACATTTGTAGAAACAGAATGAACATAAACCTCCCCCCCCCCCCCCCCGACCCCACATATCCTTCTCTCAGCACCCCTCCTTGACAGAGTTCCACAGATCCTATTGATTTCAATAATGGGAACCACCTTTCACATGCCAGAATGCCACCTCAAAACAGTGCATGCTATAAATGTGGGACTGCTAATTTCTGGCCTGTAGTGAAGCTCTCATATCCTTGGGCAAGGTTGGTGCTATGCAAAACTATCAAAAATAAAATGTGGATTCCGCATATCACACACACTCTAATCAAATCCTCACAGAATTAAGGATAAAGCATTAACCTCTAATCTGAGAAAAAGATTGTCTATCTAGTGGCAGAATTGCACAGTGTGAAACTAGAGAATTTAGAATTAATCTTAGTTTCCCTGCTTGACCAAACTGTGTGATCACAGACAACCGATTTATTTCACCAAGCCTCTTTTTTGTTCCTTATCACATATGAGAGCACCTTCAAATACAAGAACACGCAACGTATACTGGAGAAAAACCTCTCCCTTGCTTGCTTGAAAAGACTATAATTTTGCTCCATGGACAAATAGAATCTAGCCCTCAGAAATTGTGAGCCTGCTTCTTGTCGCTTCCGAGAGGGCACGCAGTAGGCCTCCTGTGTCTTGCACTGGGGGAGGGGGGGTCAGATGTGTTCTCCCCACTGCTGTTGCTATTCCAGGTGTCCCTATTTCCGTCTCAGATGTAGTTTTGGAATGTCTTCTACTTTCCCCCAAAGCTTGGAAACGGTTAGAAAGAGCGAGCCACTCCTGGTCTCTGTGGTCTGTTAAAGAAGCCATTCCTCTATGAATGGTTATATGAGGCAGAGTAGTGGGCACGGAGCTTGCCTCCTTCCCTTGGACCTTAAAATACGATCTCAAAGAGGGAGTAATTTTAGTCTTTCTGGACAGGGGGTCTAAAGGGGGTACTGATTTCCATCCACCCTTTTTCCTTTGTTTACGTTCAGGGAGGGACTCCTTAACTAACGGAGATACTACACTGGTTTGGGGGCAGTGGGCTGGATAATGCAGTAGTGTAGATATGGAAAAAGTTATTGGGGGTGGATGTGCTAGGACCCTCACCTCTAAACAACCCAAAACTAAAATATACACGTGAATTCCTTAATGTGTAGCGTGAAATACTTTGAGGCTTTCCTTCTGGTAAAGGGGTGAGTATAGTCTTGTCCACCATCCTGGCTCTCCTAGGAGGTCTCCCCTGTCCTTTCTCCTTCATGCCTGGGGCGGAGTCCTTAAGGGGCACATAAAATGTGGAGAAGTTGATGCCTCCACAATAGGCAGGCATGCCCGGAGACTTGTGCTGATACTGCCACCAGTTACCTGGTGGTGAAACTGGGCTGCAGGTCGCTGGTCCAGACAGAAGCAATGCTGCCAGAAACCACTGGTCCCCTCAGGAGACTGGCTGCTGCTGCTGCGTGAGAATGGAAGACAAATGCAGCTTTAGGTGCTCTAGGGTGTACTGGGCCCCCTTTGTGACAAAAACTATAGTGCACTTATGTGAGCCAAGTTTTTATACGGCGTCTCTGTGAGACTCCTTGCGGTTCAGCATCTTCAAGTTCCGGAGAGGTGAGTAGCAGCGGCCCGCTGTTAGCCGGCCGCCATGTTCCTCAATCCGTGTCAATACTAGGCATCTTTGCTGCTGAGACTATTCCGTCACTTAAACAACCAGATTTTCTCTTGATCAATCTCCTACTGATCTCTGAACTAAACTCAAATCAGTATGAAAATGCTTGACCAATAAAGGCAGAGTGCTCTTTAAAATAGCAGCAGCAAAATGTCGTCTGAGTAGAAGCCACCGCTTACCTCTATCCCCCTTGGCGGTGTAAATATCCCGGCTGGTGGCTGCGAGTATGCGTTGGAGCTGCAGTGGAGTCAGCAACGTTCACTATGTTCTAATGTGGATTTCTCAGACTTGATGGACATTCCATCAAGTCAGGCAGCGAGGACATGCCTGCTAGGCTAAAGGGAACTTCTGTAGGGGGGGTGCTGGGAGGCCCGAACGCAGCTTATGCAGACAACAGCGGCAGGTTCCGGGCACACCTACGTTCTGCGGTGGTTGTCTGGAAACTGCAACATGCTATCGGCTGGAGCATTGCTAGACACAGAACCCGAGCCTAACACAAAGTCAGTTGCAATGGCTGCTCGAGGAAGGGGAAATCAGCGAACGACCACTACTGCCGTACAGTTACGGCGTGAGGGCTCGGATTCGAAAATGGACCTCTAAAAGGGGGGATCTACGGCCAAATGAAGGAGACAAACAGGGGAAATATCGAACATGACAAAATTGAACTTCCAGGAAAAACAAATCTACGGCGAGCTAAACCACATGATGTAGGGAAATCGTAACCATCCATTTTAAACATCTTCTCGCCCATAGCTTTGGGAGGGGAATGGGCCGCCCAAATGGAGATGCAAAAGGATTCCAGCATTAACAATAGCAATGGTGATATGGACAGGACTAGAAGCGGTCATATATCAGAAACTGCCCAAGCGATAACATCTGCAGTGCAAACACCCACTGAACAAAGTAAAAGGGCAGACGTCACGGATGGGGGAAAACATGACTCCCTGGCAGGAAAATTGTGATAATGCCATCATAGAGGCACATGTACATGCCATACATATTAGACTGAGTGAACTCAACCCCTGATGATTGATACAGGTACGTCTGGCATAATGAATAGCGAACAGGACAGCAGGGTAACAGCTGTGGCTAGCAAGACTGGACTACACTCTTGGAGGAGGTGAGGGCCAAACAGGAGATATGGAAGCTGGCTGCTTGACCCAAGATGTACCGGGGGGAAAAAAATCCTTCTCACTGACAGATGAGCTAAT
Organism: Lissotriton vulgaris; assembly: GCF_964263255.1. Classification (NCBI taxonomy): domain Eukaryota; kingdom Metazoa; phylum Chordata; class Amphibia; order Caudata; family Salamandridae; genus Lissotriton; species Lissotriton vulgaris. Next base: position 1,230,733,468 of record NC_141693.1, read on the forward strand.
GTTTGAAATCTTGAACTCTTCTATCAGTAGTGAGGAGGATAGCGGGGGCTCCTCCTCAGGTAATACCAGCCCTCAAAGAAAGCCACAACCACTAAGAAAAAAATAACGGGCGTCGGGGAAAAGGCTCGCAGGAAGATTCCAGGGGAGCACGAGACAGTGGAGGAACTACAGTGGGACTATTCAGCAACACAAGTGCCCTCCCCTGATGGAATTGTTGAAGGTGAGAAGCAAACAGCGGCGTATTCCGATGGGATCTCAGATCATATGAATCGAGTAAACCCGGCCGAGCCCTCACTGGCTCTAATCTTGCTGTCCCTACTAACCTTCCAGGATGATGTCAAAACAAACAATCGACAGGCGCGGCTAGCCACTAAAACTCCAAGGCTTTGTATAGAAAGTGGGAAAGATCTGCTCAGACATTGCTGAGCGACTGAATATGGTGGAGTCATGCACTGAAAGGTTGGAAAGCACAGTGGTAACGTTGAAGGCGCAAGCCTCATCGCATGACAGTACTATAAAGGATGTGATGTGAAAGCTCGAGGACTACGAGAACCGGCAGCACCGCAATAATCTAAGGCTGTTAGGGGTCACGGAAAACTGCAATGGCTACGATGTAGGAAAGTTGGTAGTAAATATGCTGAGAGGTTCCCTTCCCGAGCTTTCTACATGGGATTGGGACAAGGAAGTTCAACGTGCTCACAGATTCCCTCTTTCACCATCAAGGCATTCCTCCAAGGAAAATCTCTCCTCTAGGCCAAATTGATTTATTTTGCCAACTTTTTGTTTCGTCCAGCCATGTATGATCTAGCTAGACCCAATGTCAAAAGGAGGTTTGAAGGTTTTTCCTTTTTTGCTATGCCTGACTTCGCACATGCTACAGTCAAAAGGAGATGGTGGCTCAGACAATTAATGACCCCATTTCAATCTGCAGGGGGCCTTGGTTTTCCTATGAAATCCAGCCAGGTTGAAGGCGATATACAAAGGCCAGAATTTCAGTTTCACTTCTGAAATTCAAGCACAGAAATTCTTGGACGATATTGCAGCAGAGAACTACTGTAAGCAAGGATTTCAAGCTTATGAAAAGTGGTTCCTCTGGATACAGATACAGGTATCTGGCAGGGAACATTCAAAGGGGGAGGAGGTAAAGAGAGAGGAGGGGTGGTACAGACTTTCTCACACAGGCTTATGTTTGAGCCTGGTTGTCTAATTTTTGGTGGAAGGAGGGGGGTGTAGAGGGAGGGGGGGTATTGAGACAGGGGAGGAGAGGAAGATAGTTACGTTTGCATTGTTTCTTAGAATTCATAGACATGTGTGCAGTACTTTTTAGTAAAAGGATAGAGATTTTTGGAAGGGTGGCCGGGTTTAATGGGGATATGGTATCAGTCGTGTCTAGCACCATAAAATTGTATAGGGGTATTGAGATTGGCGTCCTTGAATATATGTGGCTGGGTCGCAGGGTGCTAATATCATTTGCCTCCAGGAGACACATATAGACCAGTCAAAACGATATTTTAAATACACTGAGATTTAGGGTGATAAGTGCAATGACAAAGGGTGCCAAAGTACGGCCTGTGGTGATTCTGGCCAAAGGAGGGGGGCTGCAGTTTAAGCGATAAGGTTTGAAAGAATTTAGTCGTTGGGCGATCACTTAATGCCAATATGGGGCGGGGAAGAAACTAACATTGTGTACAATATATGGATGCAATAGTGATAATCCTACAGTATTGAATCTATCTCAAGCGAACGCGCTCACTCTTATTGTATGTGGAGACTACAATATTAATCTACCAAACGACTGGTCTCTTGAGGGAGGGTGAAGATATGTGGAACAGAAGCCAAAAGTATTTCAAGCCTTAAGGAATATGTGTCAGACTCATGGCTTAATTGACTGTTGGCAGTTGTTAAGATCACACGATCGAGAGTACAGTAATTTTTTTAATCCACACATGACCCATGCTACATTATATTACATGTTTATTTCTAACTCATTGAATTCATTTTGCCATATAGCGAAATTACCACTAGTACTAGTACTATCGGACCATAATCCGTTAGTGCTAGAACTGGAATAGAGGTAGCCAATTTTAACTAGAGGTCCTGTACATTTGAGGGAGCTTTACTCTCGGATACTGAATATTGTACCCATATGAAACGCTGAATCCCGATATTTTTGTAAGAAAATATATAGAGTAACTCAACAGAGGTGGTATGGGATGCCATGAAAGCAGGAATGGGGGGGGGGGGGGGGGGGGGGGGTCACATTGCAATACTCCTGAACCTTAACAAGCAGGCCAAGCAATACCTAAAGGCATTACAGGGCAACTGGGGGTAGCAGAAGAGGATTTGTTCAGGGCGTCTAAGGATCACCCCAGCGGCAGATAGAAATTGCAAAGGCAGCCATTATCAATGTATTTACTGACAAAGCTGTGAGTCTAGCTGTAGCATTGAAGGAAATGGTTTATGAACTAAACAAACAGGTTGGCCACCAACTAGCAGTTCTTACCAGGCAGCAAACAAAATCCAATATAATTCGAGAAATTATCGATCCGGGGATAGGGCAGACCACCATTCCAGATTCCATAAGTGATGCATTTGGAGGTTTAATTGCTCTCTTTAAACGGCTGATAAGCGGGATCAGGGGAATATCGAAGCATATCTAAATCCCGTACCATATGAGAAACATGAAAAAGAATAACAGGAAAGCTTAGATAGCCCACCATGCTGGTCCGAAATATGGCAGACCTTGAATAGCCTAGCAAAGGGGAAAGTGACTAGGACCGAAGGCATCCCAACCGAGTTTTACGTCACCTTCGTAAGCCAGTTTAAAAAAAATCCTTAATGACTGTTCGTATATATATTTAACGGAGGGTGACCCGGATCATGGTCATGAGCAAAAACTGTGGTGTTCTAAAAAAAAAAAAAAACCTGGCACAATTGGGTTCATACTGCCCTATTACATTACTAAACTGCGACTCAAAAATGTACTCGTATAATTACTAGGGAGCAGATTAGAGCCCATAATATACAAGGTTATTTCAGAGTGTCTGCAGGGGTTTGTCCGTGGGAGGTCCACAATAAACCACATCCAGAGAGTTATCACACGGTTTGCTATCACTACTGTTGCAGGAGACCCTATGGCACTTGTTTTACTAGATGCAGAAAAAGCCTTCGATAGGGTCTCCTGGCAATTTATATGTGGATTGCCATGTCTAGGATAGGGTAGGGATTTATTTAAGCAATTAAACAACTATGTGTCAAACCATCAGCGGCAGTAATGGTGAACTGTATACTCTCAAGAGAGTTTCCAATCTCCTGGGGTACCCGGCAGAGCTGCATGTGCTCCCCTCTTTTGTTTGCGATCTATATTGATCCATGTATTCGTAAACTAGAGCACAACGGCCAAATACCAGCAATATGGTCTCAGAATTGGGCTATTAAGACCCTCGCCTATATTGTTTTGGTTACTGCAGAAGTACACTCTTAACGGTAATCGAAGAAGAGGCAGAATGCTTCGGACAGATTTCGGGGTATGCACTTAATCAAGACAAGACCCAGGTTGTCCTCAATGATAAGATCAAGATGATGGACAAACGGGTGGTATAAAAGGCTATATACCTAGGCATCAGTGTTACCTCCAGGTAAGACAATCTGGTTAAGGATAATCTGGAACCCATGATGGGTAAAAAAGGACCTCCAACGGCTTAACAACCTTCATTTATCCGTGGGAGGAAGATGTAACGTTAAAAAAATGCTCTTTCTTCCATAAAGCCTCTATCTTTTTAGAGCCATATGTTTGGAATTCACACCACAGTGGTTCAAGTTAATAGAGCATACATTCTCTCGATTTATCTGGGCATATGCACACCACGGCAGGCATTTAGGCTGCTCACTCTGCCTAGGGATAGCGGGGGATGGCTCTCCAGAATTTCACATTATATTATTGGGGCACTACACTGATATATAGCCACAAGCTATTACAGACCCAATCAGACAATCTACAGGTGGATAAAATCCCCTCCCCCTTTGAACTTAAATTAGGGAAAGAAACCAGCAGGTGTCTGTGGCGCCAGCTGCATAATAGCTACTACAAAAAAGTCTGATTCAAGACCCTTTTTAGTGTTTCAAAAGTGTGGAGTGCCGTATGGAGAGTATGTGGAATTGTTAGATTATCATTCGATACACCCTTAGATAATAATTTTACACTCCCGGAGGTTTTTAGAGACGCTTGCATGGGATAATGGAAGAGGGCGGAAATTAATCAGATTAGCTTTTTACCCTCCCCCCACTGGTCTTCGATCCTTTCGAAGAAATGAAAGAAGATTTTACTCTGGATTGGCGGGATTTTTGATACATTTCTCCAAATTAGAGATTTCCTTGTATGGAAATGAGGGGGGCAGGCCAAATTTGATAAAGTCAAAATTATTGAAAGAATAAACCAAGCTAAAGTAAGCTCTATTGGGGAGATACACACTTATAAACGCAGCCCTCCCAGATGATCTGAACAAGTACTCCAAAAAATGGCAGGCGAAAGTAGGAGTGTCAGACGAGACGTTTTTGTATGGTAATGAGTTATCGCAGTCGGTTTTAATGTCTACTAGGCTACAGGCATTGTTTTATAAAACTTGCTTCTTTTTGTATTATACACCAGACAAAATCACAAAATGGGGTGGTGGGAAGGGAACATGTCCTTGCTGTGTATTTTATAATGCAGATAGTGTTCGCATTTTTGCATCATGTCATGTTCTGCAAAAGTTTATTAAAGACATTATGAATTTTCTATTGGAAGTTTTAAAACCAAAATAACTGTCTGAGGATGTACTCCTGCTAGGGACTTTTGACACTAATGGCAGGGCATGAATTGATTTTTATTTCTATGGCAGTTTTACAAATGTGTATTGCGGCAGCCTGGTTGGATCCCAATGCATCAGCTTTTCAACAATAGCTTTCCAGGTTGCTAGCAATGTACAATCTAGAAATAGCCATATATAGGAGAAAAGGGAGTAATCAGCATAGTAAAGGTATGAAAATTTAGAACCATCTACGTGCCTGGTTTCAAACTCAAAGCTAAACATATTTTTTCTGGGGTATTTAGTTATTTGTAATAAATGAAGTAAATTGTATTGTAATTAGAAATAGGAGATGGAAGCAGTTAACCGTGCCACATGAAATAATGCAATGAATTTTGTAATGTATTTGGCGTATTAAACTTTTTTCCTGTCTGAGAGGGGGCTGTGGTAGCCGGTGGGATATATATGGGGTGAAAATGCGAAATTAATAAAGATTGTTAAAACAAAAATGCTTGACAAATTTAACATTCCATACTTGGTGGACATAGCTTTGCGTCATTCAAAGTGCAGATTACACAGCTAACCACAAAACACACTCTACATCCTTCTAGGAAACGACACCCTTGATGTCTACCTACAGAAAAATAAACTGCCAAAATTGCTCCATGTCAAATACTTAAGCAGAAAGAATTTTGCAGATATCCCAAGGATTTCCCATGTCACTTTTAAAGAGGGATACTATTCAAACAATAACAAGATCTAAAAGCGACCGCCCCCTTCAACTCAACTTCCATTCTGGGTATCCCCTTTATATGCCACTTTCCAGTAAGAATTATTGCCTCCATCTAGGTACGCCGATCCACTCTCCATAGTATACCAAAAAGTTCATTCACTTACTTTTAAAAAAAAATTTTATTAGAGGTTTTTTTGTCAGCACACAGAATACATTGTACATCCATCATCCAAGATAAAATAAATACAAAAACGACAATAAAAGTAACAGAGGCAGAGCATCCAATGCGCATACACGTAGTAAATTATGAATTATACACAGCGAATAGGCCCAGAAGCTCAAACAATAATACATATTCACATATATACTTCTGTTTATGTTAAGAGCCTAACCAATTGACATTTGGCTGCCATAACTGGCTCCCTTGCTTTTTCTTTCTAATACCCTCAGTTCTGTAAAGCGCCATCTCCAGGCGATAGGTTGCTAGCAGCCTAGTTTGCCAATTGACAAAGGTTGGAGGATCACTATCTAGCCATTGCGATTTGTAACACAAACGGTACATGGCCATACATATAAATACAAAACCCTCCTCAGCCACCGTCAGCGTACTGCCTTGCCATCCAAAAATCACCAATGTCGCTGTAAGCTGCAGAGAAATGCCCAGAATTCCCGTAATGAAGGTCTGAATTTCTTTTATAAGATTTCAGAGTTTGGGGCAATTAAAGAACATGTGGGATGCATCAGCTGCGTACTGGCCGCAGCGATTGCAATTAGTACCTCTACCAGTGTTCCACTTTGCCAATTTCCTCTGGGTGTAATAAAGCCCAAAGATTGACATATAGTGCTGACTCTTTAGAGGGCCATTAAATAATACATTGATCGCGATCTCAATACTTCTACTCATGTTGACCCCTTCAGTACTTAATTTGTTAGCCCAATTTACCTCATAGGACTCTAAATCATCCTTCACATTATCCAAAAATAAATAGTAGAGGGGGGCACATTTTACTTCTAACCATAAGTGCCTCCATAATCTCAATTTTCCGTAATATAATCGCGTTTTGGTTTGTTTTCCGTTCACAATAACTACGCAGCTGTAAATATTTAAAAAAATCCCCTCGGGTATATTAGATTTCCTTTGTAAAAATTCAAAAGAAACAAATTGTGTCCCCTGAAATAAATCCCCTAAAAAACAGATTCCCAAATTGTGCCATCTTCCCATGACTGAGTCACCAAAAATCTCGGGTAGTAAAGGACAGTTCTGCAGCGGAGTATAGACATTCAAATTCGGACCAATACCCAACTTCTTCTTAATTTTCCTCCATATTACATATGCAGCTAAATCCGCCTTAAATTTGTTTTTTTGTAGTAGCTAGGCTCGATGATACGATTTATACATTGCTTAGCTTCTTGTCCCAAAAGCATCTCATAGATTGAGGGAGCCGCAAAATCAAGTGTTGGATCTATCGGTAACAATAACACTCCCATATGCTGCAATATAGCGATCCAATGGTATAGTTGAAAATCGGGGATCCCCCAACCCCCTCTCTCTCTAGGCAGGATACATTTGTTCATGGCGCGCCTGGCTCGGTGGTAACTCCAGAGGAACCTTGAACACATTCTCTCAATACGAGAAAAAAAAGACTGCAGGTATTAAAAAAGGAATGGCACGAAAAACATACAAAAACTTGGGAAAGATAAGCATTTTGATGACGTTGCTACGGCCAAATAGAGAAAGATGTAAATTGTTAATTCTTTCCAAACGTTTTATTAGATGAGGTGATAATCGGGTCAAGGTTTGTGGCTACAATGTCCGCCACATTCGGTGAAATCTTAATACCCAGATATGTTACCACCGAATCAAGTGTGATGTTCGTTGGACGACCGGCTTGGGAGTGGATCACCTGGGTTTTCGTAACGTTTAATTTGTACCAAGAAAATCTCCCGAAAACATCTGCTCCCTCTATAATTCGGGGTAACGCCTCTGCGATGTTGGATGTGGCCACGGCAATATCATCCACGTAGGCATATACTTTATGACATTGCGTACTGATCTGAACCGGAATAATACTATCTGCCTCCATTGTAGCAATAAAAGGGTCGATATATAACGCGAACAGCAAAGGGGAACAGGGACACCCTTGTCTTGTTCCCCTTGCTATCGCAACCTCCATAGAAACATCACCACCTACCCGGATTACCGCTGTTGGGTGGATATACAGCGTTTGATTAGCTTTTATGAACTCGGGGGGGGGGAATCCCTTCCAGACCAAAACTGCCCACAGAAACCGCCACGTGACCCTCTCGGATGCTTTTTCAGCATCCAACAGGGCCACACCGACGGGTGAATTACTACCCTGCGCCCAATCAAATATAGATATAATTCTTCTAATGTGGTCCGTGGTATCCCTACGTTGAATGAACCCATGTTGTCGAAGTGAAACTAGTCCTGGAATCAAATCATTAAGCCTATTAGCAAGGATTTTTGAGTAGATCTTACTGTCTGCATTCAATAATGAAATAGGCCGATATGAGCCCATTTCCATTTCATTTTTCCCTTTCTTTTTAAAAATTACTATTGTGGCTTGAGACCATGAATCAGGTGCCCTACCCAGAAAGGCCTGTTGACATACTTCCAACAATTCCTTCTGTATTAGATTCTGAAATATACAGTAAAATTCTAGCGGGATATTGTCGGGCCCATTGCTTTCCTCTGTGCTAAACCTAAAAGTGCTGTCTCTACTTCAGACCAATCTGGCGGTATAGATAGAATTGCCCTATGATGTTCTGCCAATGTGTCAGACACTAACGACAGAAAATATTCCTGGTATAGTCCCCCCTCCTTCCCAGGTCCGGGTTACTGTATAGTGCTTGATAGAATTCTTGAAATGCTTGAAGCACCCCTGGCTTCGACTCTTGCAACCTCCCATTCATATCTAGGATTTTAACAATATCATTATAAACTGCCCTCTCCCTAAGCCTTTTTGCCAGAAGTCTCCCTGTATTTTCACTGTATTCGTATGCTTCTTCTTTGTGCTGTGTATATTTCTCCGCAATCTGATCTGCGATGTTAGCGTAAGCCGATGCTCTAGCAATTGTAAGATCTTGTTGAGCCTTTTGGATTAATTCATTCTCTGAACCCCGAAATATTATATCGGCTAAATTGTGCTCCTTTGTGATAACCTGTGCAAAATCTTGTTGGCATTTAGACATCGCTCTCTTATATTTAAATTTGGAAAAGCGGAGAGTTTCCCCTCGAACTACTGATTTAAATGTGTCCCATACTATCTCTTGAGAAGCCGTACCATTATTTATATTAAAAAATTCCTGTATGTGTTTAGACATGACCTGGTAATACTCCTCATCGGCCAAAAGACCAAGTTCGTGGGGCTACCCGCTGACCACACTCCATAGTTATTTCTAAAATCACCGGATTGTGATCAGAGACTTCTTTCGGATGTATCACAATATTAACTTTTGTTAATAACCCTGCAGAAATGAGAAAGTAATCTAAACGCACAAACTAAAGAGTGTGGGGCGGAAAAGAAAGTATAACCAGATTTATCGGGGTATAGTGGGTTCCAAACATCATGGAGGCCTTGTTCTAGCATTAATCCACGTAGGGCACTATGCAATAACGTATTTCTACCTATGATTTGATCTGACATTCAAATCCGCAGCAATATTTATATTCGAGTCCCCACACAACACCACAGGTTGTGGCCATTGCGCTAATTCTACATTAATAAAAAACTCAGCAACTCCGCATCATACAGATTTGGAACATAAATATTGCACAGAGTAAACGTACTATGTCCAATCTTGACCTTTCCTATTGCCCAACGACCCCATTTATCTTCTACGGAATTGCTACATGTGCCAACTCCACGTTTCATCAATATGGCGACCCCTCTTTTCACCCCAGTTTGTCTGGAACAGACTACCAGATCCATACCCAAATTCCTCAGCATACCCCTTTTCGCCCATGATACAAGGGTCTCTTGCAGGCATATTATGTCAATTTGCACTATTTATACAATTTTTAACGTAAGATTGAGGGTCCCTTTTTCATCATATTCTAAAAAGCTTTGTCACATGCCAAATATTTTTGAGGCTGAGCTCATGCACAGGCTCAGAGCCAGAAGTGACCCTTTCCTCAGCTCTGGTGGGCTCTCTGCGTGTATATATTGGCACACGCAGCCTTCATAATGAAAGGTTAACTCTCATAGGATCAAACAGCCCTTTGAAATACTAAGAATATTTGCTACACAACAAAAAATAAAACAAGCTAAAAAGACTCCATACATGAGTGGGTGTGACAGACAGGCATGCATTCATTCAAAGCGAACTTGCTTAATTCACATTGCTCTCGGCCAGAAGACCTCAGCCCAGATCCATAGCTACCGAGACGTTCACAGTGATTCTTATCTACAAGTGCAAGGCAATAGATGGCGTTTTCACCTTTTCTAATCTCTTTATTCCTGCAATAGAGAATACCAGGCAGTAGGCAAGGTGCATCCCAAGGGAACGCAGCAAGCATTAAAGCTTTAAATTAAAGGCAATAGGAAAGGGACAGCCGACAGGGAAAATTGTGAACATATTGGTGGACTATATCCAGAGAGACAATCCCAATAGCTTAAATCTACTAACCAGCTTGGGTCTCGAGCACATCACTTCTCTAGGAGTAATTTGTATTCAGAGATGTGATGAACATGCACAGATGGAGGTGAAGTAAATATATACATGCAATAATACTTGGACTCACTTGTCGAATGGCAAGTGCTCCCTGTGGGTCGACAGTCAACTCCGCCAAATGAACTCCGAACTCTGAAAACAGGAGTAGAAAGAAAAGCCAAAGTGAATAGAGATTTGTACAAATGGTGAAAGTGATTTGCGCATCAGTCACTGCCCTCCTGCAGTGCGCACAGACTTCAAAGCTGCTACTGGTTAGGTGCAGATTAAAGTCCACAATGTAGTTTGCTAGGGTGGTCAGATTACAAAAGTACTGCTCCCTTCCGTGAATTCATCATCAATACTGCAATTTTTCATTATAACTGCTTCTTTAAAAACCCCACCCGAGTTCAAAATTCACAAACAAAATTAAATATTTTTTTTTTGTTAAAACAATGAAGCCAACAAAAGCAATACAGTGTGAAGATTTCAAAAGCAAAATGTCTCTATAAACATTTTGTTGTGCTTAATATAACCCAGTTTCATAAAGCTAAAACAATGGCTGTGAATTGGTCAACTGAATCCTGTTCAGAACGGGAGAATGTTTTTTTTTTAAAGTCTGGATGTGTGCGAGTTGGAGAAAACTATATGTGAACGGTGGCGACAGACAAGGAAAACTTAGTTAACGAGGCTGCCTCTGGGAGCTCTGGTGAACAGGATTCATGTCGATTGGGGATGCATTATTGGTTGCCTCAAAGCTATGAACCATGATAGAAAACAGTTAGTCGAAGCTGGCAACTAGGGAGGCAAGACCTAACGAAGAGCTAAGGTTAAGGAAGCCATGCAAAAGTGGTGATAAGACTCCGAAAGGGGTGGGGCAGGCTGGCAAGAAGGAGGCCTGCCTCCGTGCTTTGAAAGCCAGGTCTCCATGACCTCGTTCTCGCGTACTAGCGAATGATCTACCCTATGTGCTGATAAGGGATTGAATCAGTGAATGGATAAAAGCGTGGCCATGAAATGCTCAAGTTATCATCAATGTGTAATGCCAATAATCCATGTATTTATTACTTCAGCAATGTTTGTCTGACTTGTATTACTATCTGTGTTATTGCATGTAAGACTGTCTCTTCTATTCGGCATATGAATGTAAGTGGTGCCATGTGAAGTGTCCTACTCGCAGCCAGTCATGTACCCATATTCGCATGCTGAGTCTTGGGTGTATACATTTTCAATTGAAAAAAATACAAGCTGCAGAAGGTACGGTGTTGCTAGCTAAAAAGACCAGACTGACACGGTCTCATGGCACTGCAGTCTCAGGTCAGTATCGTTTAAGAGAGGCAGGTAGAGTGGGAGCAGCGGGTGGCAGGCAGGATTGAGGAAGCATTCGTCACATGTTGACATCACCTGTAAAAGGCCGGTAGTATTAGGTAAGGCTCAGTCACATGCCTCTGAAAGGCGGCTAGGACTCGTTCAGATTCTGTCACAAGTTAAAGGAAGAACAAAGATTTGTAGGGCTTGGCAGTCAGTCACTTGGCAGGATCACATGGCAAGGATGTGTCGGTTGAGAATAAATCAGTTGTATGACAGTTTTGCATGTGAAAGAGTAGAGTGGGGACAGGGTTACTCAACTCACAAACACCCCTCTTTACATTCAAGGCCTCGTCCACCCAAACACTGCTGCATCACAGGTTGGAAAAGAAGAATTCAATAATTTTGACCTGGTAGCAGGTCTTTTAAATTCAAACATCCTCCTGGACGGCCTCCCAGTGCATCTGCGAATGCAGTCGAATCACCTGAGGTTTTGCCGTATTATCAATATCGACTATATACACACTAAACGTGGGTGCCCTTCACTACCCACACATTTGGCACTTTCAATTTACCCTTATCAAATGTTTCCATGAAGCTTGAAAAGAAACATTCAATACATTGGTAGCGGCTACACGAGCCATGTGTCGAAGATCCACCTCAATGGTCATATAGAGCAACAAATTGAGTACAGGGATAAAATCTTAAAGTGCACAAAATGTTGGCTTCCCTCGCCTCCTTTGATTGGCCAGTTGTTGTGGCAATGGAACAAACTGTTCTGGAAGTGTTCCTGTTTAGAATAAAACGCTTGTGCTCCCTTGACAGACTGGAAAATATATGGAAATGAAGATTGTAAGATGTGCATGTGAGCGGTTGGCCTGGTATATGATGTACACTTATGTAAGTGGACAGACTGCACCAATCCAAATAACCCTTATGGTGATTTTGCAGGTCTTAGACAACCTTAAAAAGCTCTAGAAGTGGTAGCTGTGGAGAGCAGCCTTCAGACTTAGTCCAGAAGTTGGGTAAAGCAGCCTGTTTTACCAGAATGCAATCTTATAGTTTTAGATTAAATAAAAAAGAACCACACAAGGTATTTATAAATATATATTATATAATACTCACTAACATGTTTAGATATATCCTACCCGGAGATATGCACAATGCACACAATACTTTGCATAGAAATCACATAAATAGCACCGAATTCACAGTGAACACCAGAGGAACCAAACCATATATGTTAATGAAGTGGAATAAGAGCCACGACTTGTGTCAAGACAATGTCTAGAGGATGTAGTAGTGCCAGGCCCCCCAAGATACCACAGGTGCTGCGTCACATCCTTACTGTTTGGGGAGTTGATGCGTTGTTTCTTACTGTGTCCCGGTGACGATGTGACAAGATGGCGCCTTGCTGCGATGATCCGGTGTGATGCAACAAAATGGCGTCTTTGATGAGATGCGACAACATTGGATGCGATGCAACAACATTGGATGCGATGCGACACGCTTCTCCGGTGATGCGAAGGCGACCTCGGTAACTTCCAAGCCGCGACAGGCCCTGCAACAAGCGTCTTCGGTGATGCGACGGCGACCTCTGCGGTGGCGACACGCTTCTACAGTGATGCGACATGCTTAGTCTGTGATGCTGCGGCGGCGGCACGCTTCTTCAGCGATGCAACAGCAACTGCTGCTGCCGCGACATGCTTCTCCTCATTGCATCGCGATTCCAGCTCCCAGCGGCACGCAGTCTTCTCAGAGGGTCCAAACAACAGTAGGCACCTTTCTGCAGGTAGAATTCCCAGCAAGGGAAGTGAAAGGAGCTGGTAGTGAAGTCTTATATCCCTGAGACTTCAGGTAGGAGGCAAGCACACTTCAAGCCCTTGGAGATTCTTCTTCAAGATGATTAAAAGTTCACAAAAGTTCCATTTCATTGGCAAATAAAGTAACCACTGCAGGCCAAACCCATAAATAGCAGACAGCACAGGGGCAGTCTCCTCCTTCAGCTTCCTTGGTTCTTCTCCTTGGCAAAGGTTTGTCTTGATTTCCCGAAGTGATCTAAAGTTCTGGGGTCTGGGCCCCAATATTTATACCAGTAAATCCTCTTTAACCTCTGAAGGCAGAGGGTGCCTGTGCCCAGCCATAACCAGTTCTGTGCAGCTTCTTGGCAGGAGGTGGAGACAGTATTGTGTGAGCGCAGACCTGGCCCAGGTAGCTGAAAGGAAATCTCCTCTCCCTACTCTCTATTCTATGAGGGCTGAGGTCAGTGAAAGAAATCTCCACCCCATACTCTATTCAATGCAGGCCCTATCCAGCCCAGCCCTGACCCATTAGCCCCTTCGACGCTGATGACGAGTTCAGCTCGTCATGAAGTACACCTCTCGTACGCTGAACCGCGGAATTTTTAAATCTTCAGCGCACAGCGGGAAAATGCGCCACACCAGTAGTGTTAGACTGCTGGAGCCAAGACCCTCTCCCTCACAACCCAGACATGGAATACACAAACCTAGCAGAGGCATGCTGGATGGTTAGGCAGGAAAATACCTACTTTCTAAAAGTGGTATTTTCAAACATAGAATGTAAAAATCACCCACACTAAAAGATGTATTTAAACATTCTGAGTTCAGGCATGCTAAACTCAAATTTCTACATAGTTCCCTAGATCAGTTAGGATTATAAGAGGTTATAATCAAACTGCCCATTCTGGCCTATTGGAACAGGTAGCCCTGCAATAGTGATCAACAAAATTGGCTGTAATTCACTATCTGGACATCCCACCCAAATCAGGGCATGTCTTAACTTTTACATACAATGCACCCTGCCCATGGGGGTACCTTGGGCCTACCTTAGGGGTGACTAGCATGTAGAAAAGGGAATGTTTAGGGACTGGCAAGTGTGTGCCCTTGCCAAGTCGACATGGCAGCCCCAGGCTGCACACAGGACTCCTCCCTCTCCATGACCAGACAAGTCAACGCCGTCTCCTCTTCATGCTTTCACACCCTCCGCATGCTCCGCAAGATCTTCCGATGGATCCCGATCAAAACCAGGAAGACTGTCATCCAGGCCCTAGTCACCAGCCGGCTGGACTACGGAAACACCCTCTACGCCGGAACCACAGCCAAGCTACAGAAAAGACTACAACGCATCCAGAACGCCTCCGTCCGACTCATCCTAGACATCCCTCGACGCAGCCACATCTCATGCCACCTGAGGAACCTGCACTGGCTCCCCGTCAACAAGAGGATCACGTTCAGGCTCCTCACCCACGCACACAAGTCTCTCCACAACCTAGGTCCCAAGTACCTCAACGACCGCCTGACCTTCCACACGCCCACCCGCCAGCTACGATCCGCTAGCCTCGCCCTCGCCGCCGTACCACGCATCCGCAGAGCCACCGCCGGAGGCAGATCCTTCTCCTACCTGGCGGCCAAGACATGGAACTCCCTCCCCATCCACCTTCGGCTTACCCAGGACCACCTTGCCTTCAGGAGACAACTCAAGACCTGACTGTTCGAGCAGTAGCGGCCCCCTTCCCCCAAGCGCCTTGAGACCCTTCCGGGTGAGTAGCGCGCTATACAAGTGTTATGATTGATTGATTGAGGCTCTGCAATGGCAGGCCTGAACCACATTTTACAAGCTGCTTCAGTGGGTGGCACAACCAGTGCTGCAAGCCCACCAGCAGCATTTGAATTACAGGTCCTGGGCAAACATGGTGCACAGTACAAGGGTCTGACAAGTAAATCAAATAGCCAATCATGGAGTCACTAATCCATTACAACAATTTACAATAAGGAGCTCTTGCACTTTGGCACTGAATAGAAGTGGCAACGTGCCCAAAGCATTTAGACCAGCAAAAACATAGCAAAAAGACAGGAGGCAACAGCAAAAAAAAAAAAATAGGAGACCCACACCAATGGTTCCAGGTCTAACACACTTGTTGAATTTCTATTGTATTGATGACTTATTGATTTGCTATATTGATTTACTTTATTACCAAATAATTGATTGATTAGATTAATCTTGGATAATGAGATTTGGAAAATAATATCTTAAAGAATGAGATGCTAAAATATTTGAAAATAAAACCCTTTAGCCCAACTTAACTCTCTTTTGACTGAACTAAAAGAAATAACTGATAACATTTTATACTGACTTCCCCTCCTCACATTTCTATCGACATCAAAGATCCATTGACCTGTACGCAGGGTTCATGACTGTTAAGTGACAAAGAAACCCTGTGCTACAACAGTGGTAGCAGAGTAAAGTTTATGTCACGAGAGAGGATCTGAAATCACTAATCCTAGGTGAAAATTGCACAAATCCTTAAGACCAAAGCCTAAGTTTGAAGATTGTCGGAGTTGCTGTTTCGATGATGGTTGCAGTGGGAGTATCAATAAGGTTATGTGTCGCTATGGTCTTTGTTGAGATTTTGTCGTACTGTTGTGCTTGAGAATAGTAGTGTGTAAGCGTAAATATTTGAGCAGTTGAAGTAGTTATCGGAGTCTAAGTAATACAAGTTCCCAGGTTAGATAGGCAGTTCAAATTGTGGTGCAGTTTTGTAGGATATCATCAAATTGACATAGCGAGTATAACATTGATGTGATTGTTCTAATATTGATTGGGGTTCGTGGAGTCTATTGCCCAAAAGAAAAGTTACATAGTTGGAGTGATTACCCGCTGGTAAAGATTTCATTTGCATATGTGTACGATTAGGGAAGTCGGAGAGTGTTAAAACCTTACTTACGATAGATAGTTTCTCGTATGAATTAATTATTTGGAAATTCTTTAGTGGAGCAGACAAAAGTTAGTTGTTTATTATGCTTGCGTCGAGTTGTAGAATTTGTGTATGAGAAAGATGTAAAGGAAGGTGAACAGATGCGAGGAGTACGTCAGTATGCCATGCTGAGATTGGTTAGCTGGCATTAGAGCCCAGCTGTTATTGGTTGATGACGACAGAGTGCCAAGCTGGGATAAAACAGCTGTATGAAGTGCCTTACAGAGAATGGTTGATGAAAACTCAAGTATTAATCTGTGACATGATTGGAGTATACATAATTAAAAACAGAATCAAAACCTTGAAATTTAAACTTAAATCACTGCACATCATTTGTTGAATTATTGCAAAAATGAAATGTTTTATGACCCTTAGAGATTTGATGAGAGGTGATCGAATAGTTCAGGAAGGTGAATATTCGCCAACAGAAGGTAGGCCAGTTTGTTACATGACGACAAAGTACGGATTCATGCATGTTTGTGGCTTTGTCAATGGTGCAAGATTAGTGAAAATTAGAGTTCATTTATATTTCCACAATATGACATTTGATTTAAAGGTTTTTGAACTTTTAAGGGAGAAAATATACAAGGTGACAAAACCTCCTAGACCCTCACAATAAGAAGCATTAAATGCTTGGGAGACAGCAGCACATAACAAAGAGAAATATCTGAACAGGACAAAGAGCTAAGCGAAGTCGTGCAGATGCTCAATGGGACAAACCGCAGCAAAGGTGGAGAAAATGTATAATCGAGGAAGCTGTACCCAGTTGTAACTACAGAAAAGACTAAAAGAAATTGGAAACAAATGATGGAGAAGCTGCAAGGAAAACAGGAACGGCTAGTGATTTGTGGATGATATTCTGGATGCTTTATTGGCTTTGGGTCCACCACCTGGCCCCTACCAAAAATACTGATAGTGATATAGCTTCTAGTGCTACAGAGGCTACAGCCCTTGTTGACCAGAATGCAATTCAGAACAAGAGACCATTTCCAGCACTTAAAATTGCAAATGCACCAGTAGAAGTGGTTAATACTGTAATAACTCCAGGTGCTACTGTCTCAATTTTGACTGTTCCTGCTCCAGTGACACAAGTTGCATCAACATGGACATTGGTAGTGGCAGTTGCGACTGCATCAAACCATATTGTCCCAAATAACGTAGATCAAAGTGCTTTAGGAGGCGTAGCTGCAACAGGGTTTATACAGACATCGCAGAATTCATAGACTGTTGCTTGGACACCACTGAAAAATGTTCAAACATTGAGAGAAGGAAGGAAAGATTGTTTTTATGACACCAGTTGTGAAAAGTGAGGCCTGACCATTTGAGGATGGAATTTTCCCCTCGTGGTTTGAAGAAACCACAGACAATAAAAAGACTGAAGGTGCCAAGAGATCCTTTACTAGCAAGGAAAATAGCAAGACCATTAGGTGTCTCAAAATTAAAGGTGGAATTAGAAAAAATAATTTATTTAACTTGTAATGGAGATAGCTTAAACTTTTGTAAATAACTTTTGTGAAGATTATATTCAGTGTTTTTTATTGTGACGAAAATCCAAGAACAGAAGTGAAATATTAACATATTTTTTGTGATTTGTAATAAAGCTTGAAAGTTTGAAAACAGCTTGAAACAGTGTTGCCTGTCGTGAACTGAGGGCTGTAACTCACCGTGTAATGCACTATGTAAAGGCGACCACAAAATACAGAAACTGTGAATTGAACTTTAAAAGAAATGGGAGCCGAACAATGGGGAGAGGGAGGGCGGGGTGATTTATGCTTCCAGATTATGAGGTGGAAGTGCTCTGGCGAATACACCGCCCCCTCCCCACAGTTGCAAGTCAAACTTGAGCGAAGAGAAGAACATGCAGTGTTGCAGATCCTGAGCTAACTTTTGTTTACCTTTGTCAGTGACAGTGTAATCCCGGTCATAAAGATTACATGTTGTTTTTTATTTATTATTTACTATGTGTTTCAGCCTGCCGCTAGTTGTGTGTGTCTGAGTGGGAGTATTCACTCACTCGCTCATCTTACATGAAACCGACCTGCATAAAGCCTTGGGGAGTCCTCAATACTTAGGAACTTCCGCTGTCACAATACTAAGGAAACAAGCTTGGCAATGAAGCCAGCTGGTTTAAAAGGGGGAAGGCTGTCGTTTCTCTGACATCCAAGATAACATAAAGCACTGAGTGATGTTACCATAGTGTAGCCCACTTCTTGGTAAAGTTAGTGGCAAAATAACAAGACGGTTGATGCATCATAATCCTGGTCATGGGCAAAAGCTGGATCAAGGTTATCCAGGCAAAGAACTGGTCACCGACCACTAGTGCGTGATCGCTCATTTTAATGAACCAAAAATAGTTCCCCTTAATACACTGCTGCCAGGTGAGGCTTGCTACCTTCTTTTTGCAGATTTTCCTGCCTGTCTCCTGACTTACGGAGACTTTTTTTTCAAATTAATTGTGAATCGGCATCAGCTATTTGGCCATTTGTGTGGTTGCATAGCGGCAAAGAAGAAACACATTTAACTGCTCCTGGAAAAGGCAGAGAATGTCCTTGTCAAAGCTCTAGGGGAACTGAGTATTTAATTACTCTTCTATTCTCGGAGTACTTTAGCATACAAAATAACATAAAAATACATCCTACACAAGAGTTTGTGATATTTCTCATATGTGGCAGAAAATGTGCTGCACATGCTTTCCTTGTGATGGGAAAACATAACACTCCTTGGATGCCGCTAGTTATGTGCGTGTGTGTGTCTGAGTGGGAGTATTCATGTGAGTGTGAGTCTGTGTGCATGTGTGTGTGTCTGAGTGTGCATGTGGGTGTGTGTATGTGAGTGCATGCATGTGAGTGTTTGCAAGTGCATGCGTGTGTGTGTCTGTGTGCGTGTCTGTGTGAAGAATTCTCTCATGCTGTATTTTGAGAAAGCTTTTGTGTATGCTGTCTATGTTTGTAAGCACTGCGTTTAAATAACAAGACGGGGGAAGGCAGAGAAGGGGAGGGTGGAGGAGAAATGCGACAGCGGGCAGGGGAGGGGGCGGAGCGGGGAGAGCCAAAATTACAAACAAGACGGAGGGAAGGCAGAGAAGGGGAAGGGGGAGGAGAAATGCGACACGGCGGGCAGGGGAGGGGGAGGAGCGGGGAGAGCCAAAATTACAAACAAGACGGAGGGAAGGCAGAGAAGGGGAAGGGGGAGGAGAAATGCGACACGGCGGGCAGGGGAGGGGGCGGAGCGGGGAGAGCGGCGATGAGGGTGTGAAGCAGCAGGGGCCTTTGAAGTGAAGCTAAGCTTCACTTCAAAGGTGTGGGAGGAGTGCTGCCGGGCGATTGACTGGCGATTTGATGATGTGCATGCGCATTTTAGGTCAATGCGCTTGCACATTGACTTAAAAGCGCACGGGCACAGCATCAAATCGCCAGTCAATCGCCAGTCTAGGTAAACCTTATTTAAGCCCCTATAGTCTCGCTCAATGCGCATGCGCATTGAGAGGCGAGACCTAAAAAGGATTAGGGGATGTTTAGAGATTTACGAAGTGGAAGATTATTAGGAAAATGAACTGATATTTGAGTAAAGAAATAACGAGACATGCAGCTATTTTACATGATAAATTAACTGAATTAGCAAGAAAATAGGAAGTGGAGTGTTCCATTACAAAGATGAAGCTAATGTGACAATGCGTCTTCAGGGATGAACTTATATATTGGGGAATGATTACGACAGATTAGAAAGCAAGTGTACAAAGAAACAGAAAATGAAAGCGTCAGATACAGCAGAAGCAAATATTAAACCCCCAGATGAAGAGAAAGCTTACTTTTCCTGTTAGGGAGATACCAGGTGGAGAATAGGTGCATGTACCATGGAGTACATGTGATCTTGCAACACTTAAGAACAATTTTCAGAAATTGAGAGAGAATCGTGCATAGTGGTATGTACAAGTTGGCAGGCAGGTTTTGAGAAAAGATCTGACTATTTTGACATTGTAGTACCGAGTGATTTGTGGGCTAAGTGTAAAATAGCTGTACAGTGGTCATGTTCTGAACCTCAGAGATATGAGCAAACTCATGAACAGTCACCTGTGGTAAGTATGAGGAGGATATTACCTTTTTAAAAGGAAAAGTTCCAGCTAGGCACACTCAGAGGTTTGACTGACAGTTCCCAATGAATGTGCCTCGGGGGGGGGAGGTTGCCAACTTTGCGCAGTACTAGGGGTAGATCAAAGTGGCCCATCTGTAGAAGGGAACGATAATGGACACCAGAGCTATGCAATCCACTGTTTGAACAGCAGAAGTCCGAGACCTACCCCTCTCGTGAATTAAGATCCAAGTTGTAGGTGTTGTGATCAAACAAATAACTAATCCTGATCATCTGTCTAATACACTGATTCCGAAGAGCAAAATGGCTAAAGCACAAGTTCAAGAACATGGGTATTTGTAACATGGGAGCCACTGTACACCTGATAATGTGAGACACCTCGAGGACTATGGTATTTGCCATCCCTCCCATTTTACTAAAATTCCTGGAAAAGTAAAAAATCTGAAATATCGCATACCTATATCCTGCATTGAATCCCAAGTGCGGCTACTATCACTGTCTGGCCGCGCCTGTGGATAAGATACAAGTATACTGTCCGGGACGCCCTGGTTTCTGGGAGAGGTCCTAGTCCGGTTGCCGGTCAACCAATCTGCCCAATAGATGAGAGAGGGAGAGAAACTGGTGGTAGAATGGCATCGTCGAATGCGAATGGCACCCGCAAAAAATGGATTAATAATATGGAAGATCCACTACAATCATTGAAGGAGAAATAAGTTAGGGATGGCTTAGAACTGGATGAGGAAGACTGGCAGGAGGCGGTCTCCTCCCCGAGAGATGTAGCAGTCCAGGCAAGGCTACGCTTGTTACAACTTAAAATTCTGCACATGATTTACATCAAGGGACCGGGCTTGGTAGGCATGGGCAAAGCAGAAAGTGGGAAGTACAGGCGTGGGTGCGGGGAGATCAGCACATTTATACATATCTTATGGTCCTGTGTGCACATACAGCCGTATTGGCAAGCCATACATAGCACCTTACGGGAGGTACTCAATATTGACCTGCAGCCTGAGGCCCGCAGGTGCCCCCTAAATATTTGGGTACCTACGGATCTCACCTCTCACACCACACAATGGGCGACGCTGGCACTAATGATCGTGAAAAGGAATATTGCGCAGAATTTGGGGGCCAGTCAGCCAACTACACTATAAAAGTGAGAGGATGATTTGTGGGAGGATGATTGGTGTATGTTTCTAGAGAAATAGGTTTATTTTGCAAGAGGGTGCCCTGGGAAATTGAGTAGTGTGGGGACCATGGAAGCAATTCGAAATTGGTAATGCCCTTGCATATGTAATATTTATTTTATTTATTTTTATTTAAGAAGTTTTCTATAGCACTGGCCTGACCCTAGGGTATCGGAGGGCTTTACAGTAGATACTAGCAGATAACCACCATATACAAACAAGCATTTACAATGCAATGGTCTCAGCATTGTTAAAGTTAGAGCTATTGGCATTGCTCATGACATATTTATTTATGTTTTTGTCTTTAAAACAAATAAATGTCATTGTCATTTACAATGCCAATAGCTTAAATCGCTCACAAATTCTAGACCTATTGCATTTGCACCCACAGAGCCACCCACACAAAGCCACCCACACACACATACATACAGAGCCACCCACAGAGTCATTCACATAGAGCCACCCACACACAGAGCCACCTACAAAAAAAGCCACACACACAGCGCCACACACACACACACAGCGCCACACACACACACACACACAGCGCCACACACACACACACAGCGCCACACACACACACACACACACAGCGCCACACACACACACACACACACAGCGCCACACACACACACACACACAGCGCCACACACACACACACACACAGCGCCACACACACACACACACACAGCGCCACACACACACACACACACAGCGCCACACACACACACACACACAGCGCCACACACACACACACACAGCGCCACACACACACACACACACAGCGCCACACACACACACACACACAGCGCCACACACACACACACACACAGCGCCACACACACACACACACACAGCGCCACACACACACACACACACAGCGCCACACACACACACACACACAGCGCCACACACACACACACAGCGCCACACACACACACACAGCGCCACACACACAGCGCCACACACACACACACACACACAGCGCCACACACACAGCGCCACACACACAGCGCCACACACACACACACAGCGCCACACACACACACACAGCGCCACACACACACAGCGCCACACACACACACACACACAGCGCCACACACACACACACAGCGCCACACACACACAGCGCCACACACACACAGCGCCACACACACACAGCGCCACACACACACAGCGCCACACACACACAGCGCCACACACAGCCACACACACAGCCACACACACACAGCCACACACACACAGCCACACACACACAGCCACACACACACACAGCCACACACACACACACACACACAGCCACACACACACACACAGTCACACACACACACACACACAGCCACACACACACACAGCCACACACACACACAGCCACACACACACACAGCCACACACACACACACAGCCACACACACACACACAGCCACACACACACACACAGCCACACACACACACAGCCACACACACACACAGCCACACACACACACAGCCACACACACAGCCACACAGCCACACAGCCACACACACAGCCACACAGCCACACACACAGCCACACAGCCACACACACAGCCACACACACACACACACAGCCACACACACACACACACAGCCACACACACACACACACAGCCACACACACACACACACACAGCCACACACATACACAGCCACACACATACAGAGCCACACATACAGAGCCACACACATACAGAGCCACACACATACAGAGCCACACACATACAGAGCCACACACATACAGAGCCACACACATACAGAGCCACACACATACAGAGCCACACACATACAGAGCCACACACATACAGAGCCACACACACTAATGCACTGAAGAGCTTTCTCGTCTTGAGGTGGGTTCTGCGGGGTGAATACCTCTAACCCTAACCTGCTGGTGTACCTAAGGCGTCCTCCCCCCCCCTTCACAAGCCCCCCAGGGCCTCCTCCTCGTCATCCTCCCTCCCTTCCCCCAATCAGTGCGTAGCCATATGGCCCGTCAGCACAGACACGGCAGACATCCAGGTATCCAGGCGTCAATGTCCTGCAATGGTGAACAATTGTGGCTCTGTCTGCCCCCACTTTTATTGCGTGGGGGGCAAAGAAAAACAAGCAAGGGTGCGGAGGGGTGCGGGGTTGAATAGTGGGAGGGAGGCAGGAGGGTGCGAGTGCGCAGGGCGATTGATGGCGGCCCTCCACAGCCTGGGGCAGCCAGGTTAAGGAAGAGGGAGGGCACCAAGGGGTTACAATCTCCCCAGTAACATGGTGGCCGGCCTGAGGAGAGGGAGAGGGAGGGAGGGAGATGGGCTGCCACGGAGCGGGAGGGAGGGAGCGGGAGCCTAGGCTGGCAAATGCTGGATTCAGATCATTTCAACCCAAATGCTTTTCCTGATAGAAACAGAGTTCCATTTTCAACACAAAAGGCTTGATCTGGTGACAACTATATGATGCTGAATTTTAGTCCGCAGCGGTTTTGATTACCTGCATCAAATTGCGGTCTCCTTTAGTCAAGTCACTGGACACATTATTGCTCGAGCATCTGTGCGTGCCTACAATGTTCAATGAAATCTAACGAACCCTGCAAAAAATTTCTACATGGCTCGCAAGGACTAAAAGTGCTTGCATTTTCAGCACATGCCTCTGACGATCTGACATTCTGTTTTAAACACACTGCAGAGAACCCAGTTTCCCTTTTGATACAGTTACTAAAATTCAGGTTACAAAACTAGCACCTTGCGTTCATTTCTCAACAACCTGACCTTTTTTTTTTTTTAAATCAGGGACGCCGTTCCTACAAACGCATGCGTACCATATTTTAACGGTTTACCAAACATTGAAACATTTAATTGTGTATTAGATGCATTGGACATATTGTGCATAAAATACTTCTGCTTGTGGCATTCGTGCTTTTACTGTTGAGTAAAAGCTGAATCTACCCTCAGCAAACATGTCTTGTTCTATGTCAGAACATTGCTCTTGTGGTAGGCAAGGCTACAGCGCGTGCAGCAACGGAGAAATATTTACCTAGACCTTCCGTCAAGTACACGATTTCAAAATAGAGAAATGCTTGTAAGTCGGAAGCGCGTGGCACAGTTAATTTTTCTCGGCAGGTGGCACCAACTGGAGGAGAGCAGAGGAAGCGGCAGCTGTTCGTATCCGCTGAGGAAACTGCGACGAGAGGAGCGCTCCACACGACCACGTTTCTCCGAGGCGAGGCAGAAATGCCTCGGAAAAACGCAACATCATTTTTGGATTCGGGGGCGCGTTTTCCTTCTCTCCTCTTCCCATTGGATTTCACATGTAAAATTCCAGCCAATGGGAAGAGGAGAGAAAGAAAACAGAAAGAAGCTAAAAAACACATCCCCGAATCCGGTCTTAAACGGAGTGACGCCCCTCTTCTCCAATGGCTGGCCTCCGTTTAGGAAGCCAGCCAATGGAAAAGAGGGGCGGGTTCAAGCCCCCATACTGAAAACTAAATTTCTCGCCAGCGAGACTGCGCAAGCGCAGCCTACGCAGGCCGAGACCTAAAAAGAAGGGCGATATGTTAATAGAAGAATGCACAATAGAAGAGCAACACATTGTCTTGAAGGACAGATTTGTCCTCACGGTTATTCGGAGTCTTAGAGCTGGAGCAGAGCTTGATGTCCGCTAGGTGCCTCGAGCTATTCTTTCCCTGGGTAGCGGTTGAGGAGCAGGGTTTAAAGTTGGCTTTTGAATTCAACAAAGGAGGAAATGGTTCTGACGTGAGGGGGAATGGAGTTCCAGATTTTTGGAGCGCTTCCAGTGAAGGATCGATCCGCAGTTTTTTTTTCTACTTTTTGGAGGGATGAGTAGGAGGGATTTTGAGCTTCTCAAGTTCCTGGTCTGGCCGGCTTTTTTGAGTTTTTTCGCCAGGTATTCGGGTTTGCCCGTGAGAAGGTTTTTATGGGTGAGGCAGGCTGTTCTGAAGCTGATCCGCATTTTGACTGGAAGCTACTTAAGTTCCCCGAGTGCAGGTGAGATATGCTCGAATTTCTTGATACCGGTGATCATTCTGGCAGCCGCATGCAGCGTTGTCTTGATGGGAGCCAAATGCACTTTAGGAACTCCAGAGAGGACTGGGTTCCCGTAGTCCAGTCGTGACAGTACCAGAGATTGGGTGGCCTGTGAGATCACTGGGCGGAATGAAGGGTTTTATTTTGTTCAGTAGTCTGAGGTTAAGGAAAGCACTTTTGGCCGAATTCCTAATATGTCTCGCCATGTTCAGTTTTGGGTTAAGAGTGATGCCTAGAGATTTATCAGTCTGCTAGAGTGAGATTCCCGTTGAGCGCATCGATGGCTTTTAACCATTCAGCAATTTGGGGGTTATCTTCCCTATTCGAGATGAGGAGTACCCCTGTCTTGTCAGGATTTAGTTTAAGGTGGTTGCATGTCATATAAAGGTGTATTTGTCGATATGGTTTAATAAAAAAGTTTTTTTTTTTTTTAAATCTGCAATATCTTAAATGTCTCTCCTTTCAGCTTACTGCAGGTTTTATAGCTATACTCAGTAGTTTTTAATTACCCTCTTATGTGTTATGGGCATTATCCCCCAAAAAATTACTGACAATCTTTTATTTTATTTTTAAATGGCTGTCTACAAAATATACTGGATATCAAACAAATTATAATGAAGGACTTATATAGTGTTCGGTGGTAACCGAAGTAACAGAAAAATCCTGCAATTGATGGAGGAAATGCTACATCCGCCAGCAGAATGTTCTCCACCATACTATGCCTAGGACACAAAATTCCACCATTGGACATAGCACTGGATTTCGAATTTTGTTCACTTACCTATGGAATTTCTTTTACTGCCCACCGTTAGATCAAACTGACTAACAAAGCCAACTCAGGAGATTGGTGGAGACTGTGCGGCAAACCAGAACACTGCTCCACATCCTTAAAGTCACTAAAAAAAATCTGATATTTTGGTACAGAATATTCAACTACATTATCAACACCTTAGAAAAGTGTCTAACCCAGCACTCCTTGCCAGGTCTGAACTCAGAATAATCTTGTCAAATTCCAACAAGGAAAGCAGAGATATAGCTTAAGCTTCAGTTAGGAAATTGTTGCATAGCAGTTGGAAAAATACTTTTGGTAAGAATGAAGAGAATACATGGTTAAGATTGCGACTTACAAGAGGCTTCTTTCTGCCACAGTCAGTCTCAAATAACAGCGCTTAACCATAAGCCTGTGTTTATTGGCAAGGCAGCCTAAAGCCAAGATTCTCCCAGTGTAATGGCATATCGGGGAAAGGGGCAGAATAAAAGTGAGTCCGAATTTTTTTTTTTAAACGTACAAAATTATACCAAAGAAAACTCCAAAACAATCTATTAAAATGCAGTCAGTCACTTTTCCTGACTATAACAAGACAAGATCTGGAAATACCACTATACCCTAGTTACCAGAACAGCAGCCGGCCCACTGATACCGGGCATTAAAAGCCAGGCCTGGCTGAGCAGCAACCTGTTCATGCCCAGGTTTGTAGGATTAGACTCTGGCGTTTAATTGCCCGGCTTGCTCGCTACGCTGCCTTACGTCTGAGCGGTAGTAGCCCTGGGAAAATCAGTGGGGCCCATATCTGCCATCCCCTGGGGACTTCCAATTTGCACTGAGCCCTCCACACCACAGGACTTAACCATTCACCCTTCCTGGCCGCCAAGCGCCAGTAGGCCACAATCAGTGTAAGGAGGGCAATATAGAATATCCATTTACGGTGAGGTGGCTGCGGAAGACCAGAATACTGCCACTCCCCACCCCCTGCTGAAGCCTCAGTTGCATTGAGAAGCTGGAACTGTACTGAGCAACTCATGCCGCTTCCTTGAGAGGGCCTAGCGGGTCCAGTGACACAGTATAAGCATTATTTGACGCCGGTGGTGGGACTTTCTGCTGGGTAGTCTTGATGCTGCTCGTGCGGGGTTGGGGATGGCGGTGGGGGGTGTCTCTGGCAGGCCTGGGCAGACCAATATCTGGAGATGGCAAAGTATAAACCAGCTCCAAGGTAAAGCAAGCTGGATAAATTCACCAAGCCATTACCACACAACGTAGACTCTGCAGACCCCGTAGCACCATCGATCATATCTATGGAGGCAACAACATCAAGATCAGTCGTTAATAATAAAGCCCTTTACACATCATTCAAAAATCTAACCCTAGAGGCCAAAATTGGTGAGGTCTCACTCTTCTGACCGGACCGGCGAAACACGTGGGGCCAAGTGACAGATGCTGAGAGACATATCTCAGTCTTAGAAGACACAAATTACACTACAACAGATGGTCTGCTAACTACAAGTAACATGCTCAGAAATGGCAGGAGGGATAGAAGATGCTGAGGCCCCCGCCGTGCCAAACATGAGATTTGTGAGCTTCTGGAGGGTGTTGAAAGCACCAACCTAGAGAAATTCTTAGAGATATGACTTTCTGGTTTCCTGTCGGCGGACCAGATCTCCATCTACTATATCCCTGAACACGCTCACAACGCGCTCACCCAACAGCCAACTACAGAGGCCCTGCTGCAGGCCATTATCACCCAGCTCCTCAATTGCTAGCACAGAGACTTGGCCCTGTGCAACAGAAAATTTAAAGGAAACAACCCCTACGAGTCCTCAAAAATCCTCATCTTTATGGATCAGGCAGGGTTCAACAAAATCATTTGATCAGGTAATGCAGAAAAGCGAGCCATGGAATGGATGCACATGCTACTCTTTCCGGCCAAACTGGAAGCGGTCTTTCATGGAAAAGTAACATTCTTTGACCACTTGGACAGGGCTTCGGAGTGGATGGAGGAGCACCCCCTCACAATAACTCTGGCAAGCCATGCCTGATCAGAAATGGTTCCCCGGAGAAAGACCTGGACGGGCGCCTAGCGGGTGCAAGCCCGCGCAGACACCGCAGCACCAGAGGCAGGACCCAGAGGTCTTGTTCAGGACCAATAACACTATAAGTCCGGAGAACACTACTTTAAAGAGACTGAAGAGAGCAGAGAATCCTCTCAGACAAGACAAAGCCAAGAAGAAATTGATGCATCCCAACAAGCACCAGATCAGGGCAATAACTTTACTAACTAGGTGCAATTCCATGCTTACATGTTTTGTTTCAGTGGGTGTTTTGCAATATTGAATGGGGAAGACAATGCTTCCAGGTGGGAAGTGTAAGGAGGACGGGGGACATTACGTTTTTTTTATGTTGTTTAGTTTCTTTCTAGAATGTTTTCTGGTTCCCTAAATGCAAGGCATGCTCGACTCTCTTGCCCTATGAATCGACAACCCACTCCCCATACATTGACAAGACCTTTCCAGTGTCTCACAACGTAAGCTATTGAACTGGAACGTCAATGGTCTGGAAACAAAATCAAGAGGGGTGCAGACCTATCATATATTAAAAGGCAGGCCCCTGCGGTCATACTCCCTCAGGAGACCCATTTAGAGGGAACTGCCCCTTCCTTATCCGAAATGGCTACACTGGGGTGTTCCACTCAAACTTCACAAGAGGAGTAACAGTTGTACTCCATCTCTCCTGCCTGTTAATAATCACCAAATCTGACCTATAAATGCTGGGTAGATATTTATTCCTGGAGAGTTCTCTGGAGGGACAGCCATGAACCATAGGCAGTATCCAAGTACCTTGTGCTTTGGTTACAGCCACACTTAAAAACTGATCAACGACACTCCTACAGACCCAAATAGGCACACTCACACTGGGTGGTGACTAACGCTATCGTAGAGAGGTCTATGGACACCACTTCAGTGGTCCCCTCCCCTAGGGCCCTTGCTCTCAGTAGATGGGTACACTCCCTGGGCCTGGTAAGACGTACGTCATAGATGACAGCCCCACAATATAACATTTACAAGCAGCTATGAGTCACACAAGACCTACTCTAGTCAACTATTTCTTCATGCCGTCTGACACCTTGCCATTTGTCCAGAACTCCTATATCCTCCCTGGGAACCCTCTGCCATGCCCTGGTCAAGATCCAACTTGAGGTAAACCCCCACTGCATAAGCAGGCTTGAAACAGCTCACTCCCAGCTTGATCAACTTATTGTCCCAGCAGCCTTACTATGAAAAAGTGCTTAATACTGTACACAGCTCTTCCTCTTTCCAAAACTTGAATGGATTTTTGCTCAACCTTGTTTGAGACATTATAAGATTCATCAAGTGTGAGAATTCAAATTGACAGGGCATTCTCCGATTTCCCCATTCAGCAGAGCACGAGGCAGGGGTGCCCTCTGTCGTCACTCCTTTTGTCATGGTGATTGAACCAATTACAAACCTGGATCAGAACAGATGCCCAAGTATATGGCTTCTCGAGTTGCACTCTATACTAACGATATGCTATTGTGCGTGCAGTCTCCCCTCACAGCCATATCCCTGCCGCATCAGAATGCTTGACATCTATAGAGATGCGGCTGGGTTGCAGGTTAACTGGGAATAACAATATATACATTCGACAGGTCTGCCCCCTCAGTGATTAACCAAAGCTAGACTAAAGATCACCTTTACGGACCCTTCAAATATCTAGGCATCCACATCGCCTACGATCCACGGACTGCATGGGGAATAAACACTGCCCCTAATCTTCCACGAATACGCAGACCTACACTTCTAGTCCTTCCTCCCACTGAACCGCCCAGGACAAATAACCTTATACAAGATGTGGATTCTTTGTAGGTTCTTATGTGTGCTACAGAATTAGCCATTCACACTCCCACCCTCCTATTCAGACTTGCAGTCCGTGTCCACAAGGTTTTAGTGGGCACCTAGAGTCTCCTATGCTAAATGCACAGCGCCTCAATATTAGAGTGACCTGGGTGCACCTGACCTCTGCCTCTACTATTGGGTGGCACACTTGATAGCCATCAATGACTGCCTATTTGGAGACTGCCAGGACTCTTGCTGCCATCTGGAATTATACATCTATATGACTGGGGTGTCCATAACCTACTGTTTGGGAAAAAACTCACCAACTTTTCCCCCGATATCCAAGTTCTCATTAACATGTTGGCGTTCAGCACTTGCATATACTAAATGCATGTGGAAGCCAACAGCGCAGACCTGTGGCTAAGAGGGGTGGCTTGATTGGAAGGACTTTCGTGGATGGGACTGGTTAGAGTTCTCCACATTGGGTGACTAATGGGATAGAGATCCTTTTCCCTTTGCCCGCCTTAAAACTGAATATATATCCATCACATCTTAACAATTTTTCAAATACCTACAGGAATCCACAGGGACTACTCTTGGAGGTTGCTGAATATAATCTGTTTAAGACTAAACTGACTATGTGTCCACTGGGCCGTCAAGGGATCTCCTTTGGTCCCTCCTACTCAATACCCAAGACCCGCTCTTAAAGCTCAAAGCAAGTTGGACTACTGACTTAGGAAACCTGGACGATGATAGGCAAGAGGCAAAAATGGCTATGGGTGTCGTGGCCATCTCTAAAACCTCAGGCTTTTAGAATTCTCATATTTTCATTCAATATATTACAACCCATATAGGTTATGGAGAAAGCGACAAGCAAGATTGCCATACTTTACTCGATGTGGTGATCCAGATGGGTCCTTCTATCACGCTGTCTGGACTTGCCCGCTATAAAGACGTGTTGGACTACACTCACTCTCAGATCAAACCTGTATTACACACCATTGCTGACCTAAACCCCAAGGTGCATCATTTGCAGGTAATGCGCACCTTAAAGCCAAATGGGACATTGCTCTGAACTGAAGGTCCCCTAACCCCACCCCCTGCCCACGATTCTGACTAGCACAGGGGAATTAAACTTTTGCTGTGAAGCAGATATAGACTTGGAGGGGCTGTGCCAAAGAACGCATGACGATCTCGGAACCAGGGCTTAGTAGGCCATGTAAACAAATCACTGAAACCTCAATACTCTGACATGACGACATAATCACCATCTTTTGCTTGGGAAAAAAGGGTGTTTTATTCGATGTCACTAATAATTATCATCACTGAATGTATGTAACATTGCATCTTAAAAGCACGTTAATGTCACAAAAAACTAAAAGTTATTAAAAAAAAATTAAGCATGGATATCCTACTGGATTCTGGCAGGCCTACTACAATAGCCTGCTAAGCAACAAAGTGGACACGATTTGTCCAGTATTGCATCCTAAAACACCTGAACCTCCTAAAACTTGTGGCCCAGGATATTATCTGCTACTCGCTTCACCTGCAAAAGTCCAGGCTTCCCTATACTTCCATACAACTATATTTAGCAAACATGGCTGCTTACATACAAAACAGGGAATACTCTCTTTAATGTATAGAAGTAGTTAAAGCATTTATTGAGGGCCTCAGAAAGAATTAGCCCTCCAAAAGTTCTCTCCGCACTGGTCAGTAATCTCAATATAGTTTTCACTAGACTCAAAATGAGCATTTGCACTCTTGCCCTCTCCAGTACCTTTCCTGGAAGGTAGCTTATCTTGTTGACATTACAGCTCTTGGACGTATTCGGAAGCTGCTGACTCTCACATTACAAGAACTCTTCATTCAGGTTGATAATGATAGAGGGGTACTAAGGACTAACCCAAAGTTCCTTTCCAAGTAGTCTCCACTTTTCACCTCAATCACACCATGACCTCTCCGTTTTTTCTTTCAGCCAGACTCAGTAAAAGAAAGAGCCCTTCACACTCTAGACCTCAAATGGGCTTTTGTGTACTATATTGACAGGACAAACCTTTTGGCAAAGCTACTCAGTTGTTCGGATTCTTTACTAAAGCCTGCAAGGGCCACCGCGTCTCTAAAGCAGGTTACTCTGGGTGGTTAGTGAAATGCATCAAAACTTGCTATCAAGAAGAGCTCTCCCTATTAACACCAAGGGATACTTTACATGCGAAAAGACAGCAAGCACAGCTTTTATGGGCAACATCCTATTAGCAGACATATGCAAGGCAGCTACTACACCTTCACTAAACATTACTGTATGGATATCTTAGCCAGACAACAGGCAATGCTTAGCCGAACGGTTCTCAGAACACTCTTTCAGACATCTACATTGTAGTAAATGTAAATGAACAGGAATTTATATAGCGCAAATCACCGAGCGGTTTCTAAGCGCTTGCTTAGGGAACCCGTCCTGGTATTCCCCTGTGAGATAACCCCGGCAGGGTATCCGCAAGGTGAAAGCCAGGCATCACGCCGCGGGGGGGGCGTTGTGGAGATTAAGCAAGCTATTGCCCAGAGTCGCAGAGTGTGAACCTGTGAATCGGGTAGGCACCGGAGCGAGAATTGTCGAGTCCATGGACATTTCAGGACTCACGACCCGGCCGAGCCGGGAATTGAACCCTGGTCCCGGGCTGACCTCTGCTTCCAGGTCTGCCTCCTCTAACCAGTGAGCCACACGTCTCCACTGTAGTGCTGGCAAACGCTTACTGAAGGGTACTGCTTTGCAGTCCAAGCAGAGGATGTGTATCGACATCAGTAAGTGCTATGACTGGAAAATGTTACTTACTCTAAGTATCTGTTTGTATGATTTAGGGCTGTAAATGTACTTGTGGCCACGCTTCTTCCCAGAAGTGTGTGATTCTGATCCCAGATCTCGTCCTTTATTAAAATGCTTCCTTTCACAACTCACGTCTACCTAGCTTTCTTTACTTACCACTACATTCTACTCTTACCAACTGTGCAAAAAGCAGCAAAACCTAGCTAGAAGCCTAGCTGAAGCCTATGTGCATTTGTAACTAAGGGAGGAGTCACAGTGCATCTCGTCAATCACTGAACTTCCTTTGAAGAAGAAAAAAAAATACTAGATGGTATGCAGAGCATATGAATCTACACCAGTAAACGATACAAATAGAAACTTGCAGATTAAATAACATTTTCCTTTTCTTGTAGGTATAAAGTCAAGAATAAGGTGTCTAAAACATCTTAAAAATGTGAAAACTACTACCGTGTAGAAAGGGCAGGGGACGGGCAATAACTTCACCTCAGCGCCACAAGGCTGTAACATATTACCTTTCAAATTGCAAATTATACAGGACTAGCACGGGCCCTGTGCATGTTGAAAGGTAAAGATATAGCCAGTGTGATAGGAGGGCTAGCATGGTTCTGAGTGTAAAAGTGGACTTGTTACAGTGTTCTGTTGTAGTGTACTTTAAAAAAGGTGCATCTTCAGTTCTTTCCTAAACTGGCGCAAGATTGAAGCATTCCAGATGGCTACAGGGACGTTATTCCAGATCCTGGGTGCATAGATGGAGAGGGGCAGCTGCCTTGTTTTTCTTTTCCACACTTCTTCCAGCATGTTCTGCTTGGGCCACAGGAGATAAGCTTGCTCGTAATACTGTCCATGACCACCTTGTCAGATTTTTTCTCGTGTTCTCTGAAATGCAGGTAATCTGGTGACCAACCTTTATGCGCAGACTTTGTGAACCCAATTCTGGTTTAGTAGAATTTGTGGAAACATAGTACGGTACAAACAGCAGTCCTCTGCTGAAAAATTAGTTTTCAGTAAGAACAAAAATATTTGTGGCTCCAGTGCTGCATGAAGCCATTCCTTTAGGCAATCAACCCATCAAGCAACTTCATATAGGCAAAAGAGGAGGTGGACTAGCTGTTATATTAAAACAATGCATCTCCCTAAACACGACGACGTTTCCATACCAGATTGTGTGGCACTGTTCACCACATACAACACTACACCAACTTCCCCTGTAACTTTCTTCTCCTTTGCAGACCTCCACATACCAATAAAACGTTCCCAGACACATTTCTAGACGCAGTTTCATACCTGATAACACTACCATCCAACCTATGCGTTCTGGGTGATCTGAACATTTGGTTTGACAAACCCAATATGCCCCATCCAAAAATCATCATCACTGGCCCTGACACACTGAACCTACATCAAGACCTCCACAAACATTGCTGGTCACATCCTAGGTGTAATTTTTGCAAATCCAGAACTAGTTCCCTTTCAAACGATTATTCCCAGACCAAATGGTCACACCACCATTTGATAGCTTTCCAACATAAAACACCAACAAGCACTGGCGTTGCCAATAGGTCTCGCAGTAGGAAAGTTGAAGCTATTACAATTGCAAATAATGCCTTTTATTTTTGTTTTCATGTTAAAAACATAAAGGGCTTTGTCATTTACAAAACCAATAGCTCCAACTTTCCTACTGCGAGACCTATTGGATGAGTGGCGTGGCGTGGATGAGTGGCGTGGCGTGGATGAGTGGCGTGGCGTGGATGAGTGGCGTGGCGTGGATGAGTGGCGTGGCGTGGATGAGTGGCGTGGCGTGGATGAGTGGCGTGGCGTGGATGAGTGGCGTGGATGAGTGGCGTGGATGAGTGGCGTGGATGAGTGGCGTGGATGAGTGGCGTGGATGAGTGGCGTGGATGAGTGGCGTGGATGAGTGGCGTGGATGAGTGGCGTGGATGAGTGGCGTGGAGTGGATGAGTGGCGTGGATGAGTGGCGTGGATGAGTGGCGTGGATGAGTGGCGTGGATGAGTGGCGTGGATGAGTGGCGTGGATGAGTGGCGTGGATGAGTGGCGTGGATGAGTGGCGTGGATGAGTGGCGTGGATGAGTGGCGTGGATGAGTGGCGTGGATGAGTGGCGTGGCGTGGATGAGTGGCGTGGCGTGGATGAGTGGCGTGGCGTGGATGAGTGGCGTGGATGAGTGGCGTGGATGAGTGGCGTGGCGTGGATGAGTGGCGTGGATGAGTGGCGTGGATGAGTGGCGTGGCGTGGATGAGTGGCGTGGCGTGGATGAGTGGCGTGGATGAGTGGCGTGGATGAGTGGCGTGGTGTGGATGAGTGGCGTGGTGTGGATGAGTGGCGTGGTGTGGATGAGTGGCGTGGCGTGGATGAGTGGAGTGGCGTGGCGTGGATGAGTGGAGTGGAGTGGCGTGGCGTGGATGAGTGGAGTGGAGTGGCGTGGCGTGGATGAGTGGAGTGGCGTGGCGTGGCGTGGATGAGTGGAGTGGCGTGGCGTGGCGTGGATGAGTGGAGTGGCGTGGCGTGGCGTGGATGAGTGGAGTGGCGTGGCGTGGATGAGTGGAGTGGCGTGGCGTGGATGAGTGGAGTGGCGTGGCGTGGCGTGGATGAGTGGAGTGGCGTGGCGTGGCGTGGATGAGTGGAGTGGCGTGGCGTGGCGTGGATGAGTGGAGTGGCGTGGCGTGGATGAGTGGCGTGGCGTGGATGAGTGGAGTGGCGTGGCGTGGATGAGTGGAGTGGAGTGGCGTGGCGTGGATGAGTGGAGTGGCGTGGCGTGGATGAGTGGAGTGGCGTGGCGTGGATGAGTGGAGTGGCGTGGCGTGGATGAGTGGAGTGGCGTGGCGTGGATGAGTGGAGTGGCGTGGCGTGGATGAGTGGAGTGGCGTGGCGTGGATGAGTGGAGTGGCGTGGCGTGGATGAGTGGAGTGGCGTGGCGTGGATGAGTGGCGTGGATGAGTGGCGTGGCGTGGCGTGGCGTGGCGTGGATGAGTGGCGTGGCGTGGCGTGGATGAGTGGCGTGGCGTGGCGTGGATGAGTGGCGTGGATGAGTGGCGTGGATGAGTGGCGTGGATGCGTGGATGCGTGGCGTGGATGCGTGGATGCGTGGCGTGGATGCGTGGATGCGTGGCGTGGATGCGTGGATGCGTGGATGCGTGGATGCGTGGATGCGTGGATGCGTGGATGCGTGGATGCGTGGATGCGTGGATGCGTGGAGGCGTGGATGCGTGGAGGCGTGGATGCGTGGAGGCGTGGATGCGTGGATGCGTGGATGCGTGGATGCGTGGATGCGTGGATGAGTGGCGTGGATGAGTGGCGTGGATGAGTGGCGTGGATGAGTGGCGTGGATGAGTGGCGTGGATGAGTGGCGTGGATGAGTGGCGTGGATGAGTGGCGTGGATGAGTGGCGTGGATGAGTGGCGTGGATGAGTGGCGTGGATGAGTGGCGTGGATGAGTGGCGTGGATGAGTGGCGTGGATGAGTGGCGTGGATGAGTGGCGTGGATGAGTGGCGTGGCGTGGATGAGTGGCGTGGCGTGGATGAGTGGCGTGGCGTGGATGAGTGGCGTGGCGTGGATGAGTGGCGTGGCGTGGATGAGTGGCGTGGCGTGGATGAGTGGCGTGGCGTGGATGAGTGGCGTGGCGTGGATGAGTGGCGTGGCGTGGATGAGTGGCGTGGCGTGGATGAGTGGCGTGGCGTGGATGAGTGGCGTGGCGTGGATGAGTGGCGTGGCGTGGATGAGTGGCGTGGCGTGGATGAGTGGCGTGGCGTGGATGAGTGGCGTGGCGTGGCGTGGATGAGTGGCGTGGCGTGGATGAGTGGCGTGGCGTGGATGAGTGGCGTGGCGTGGATGAGTGGCGTGGCGTGGGTGAGTGGCGTGGCGTGGGTGAGTGGCGTGGGTGAGTGGCGTGGCGTGGGTGAGTGGCGTGGCGTGGGTGAGTGGCGTGGCGTGGGTGAGTGGCGTGGCGTGGGTGAGTGGCGTGGCGTGGGTGAGTGGCGTGGCTTGGGTGAGTGGCGTTGCTTGGGTGAGTGGCGTTGCTTGGGTGAGTGGCGTTGCTTGGGTGAGTGGCGTTGCTTGGGTGAGTGGCGTTGCTTGGGTGAGTGGCGTTGCGCGGGTGATAGTGGGCTTGCGTGGGTGTGAGTGGCGTTGCGTGTCTGAAAGTGGTGCTGTGTGGGTGAAAGTGGCACTGCGTGGATGTGAGTGGCCTTGCGTGAGT
Organism: Lissotriton vulgaris; assembly: GCF_964263255.1. Lineage (NCBI taxonomy): Eukaryota > Metazoa > Chordata > Amphibia > Caudata > Salamandridae > Lissotriton > Lissotriton vulgaris. The sequence goes on from NC_141693.1 coordinate 1,230,770,715, forward strand.
GAGTGGCCTTGCGTGAGTGAGTGGCCTTGCGTGAGTGAGTGGCCTTGCGTGAGTGAGTGGCCTTGCGTGAGTGAGTGGCCTTGCGTGAGTGAGTGGCGTTGCGTGGGTGAGTGGCGTTGCGTGGGTGAGTGGCGTTGCGTGGGTGAGTGGCGTTGCGTGGGTGAGTGGCGTTGCGTGGGTGAGTGGCGTTGCGTGGGTGAGTGGCGTTGCGTGGGTGAGTGGCGTTGCGTGGGTGAGTGGCGTTGCGTGGGTGAGTGGCGTTGCGTGGGTGAGTGGCGTTGCGTGGGTGAGTGGCGTTGCGTGGGTGAGTGGCGTTGCGTGGGTGAGTGGCGTTGCGTGGGTGAGTGGCGTTGCGTGGGTGAGTGGCGTTGCGTGGGTGAGTGGCGTTGCGTGGGTGAGTGGCGTTGCGTGGGTGAGTGGCGTTGCGTGGGTGAGTGGCGTTGCGTGGGTGAGTGGGGTTGCGAGTGTGTGGGGTTGCGAGTGTGTGGGGTTGCGAGTGTGTGGGGTTGCGAGTGTGTGGGGTTGCGAGTGTGTGGGGTTGCGAGTGTGTGGGGTTGCGAGTGTGTGGGGTTGCGAGTGTGTGGGGTTGCGAGTGTGTGGGGTTGCGAGTGTGTGGGGTTGCGAGTGTGTGGGGTTGCGTGTGTGGGGGGTTGCCTGTGTGGGGGGTTGCGTGTGTGGGGGGTTGCGTGTGTGGGGGGTTGCGTGTGTGGGGGGTTGCGTGTGTGGGGGGTTGCGTGTGTGGGGGGTTGCGTGTGTGGGGGGTTGCGTGTGTGGGGGGTTGCGTGTGTGGGGGGTTGCGTGTGGGGGGGTTGCGTGTGGGGGGTTGCGTGTGGGGGGGTTGCGTGTGGGGGGGTTGCGTGTGGGGGGGTTGCGTGTGGGGGGGTTGCGTGTGGGGGGGTTGCGTGTGTGGGGGGTTGCGTGTGGGGGGGTTGCGTGTGTGGGGGGTTGCGTGTGTGTGGGGGGTTGCGTGTGTGTGGGGGGTTGCGTGTGTGGGGGGTTGCGTGTGTGGGGGGTTGCGTGTGTGGGGGGTTGCGTGTGTGGGGGGTTGCATGTGGGGGGGTTGCGTGTGGGGGGTTGCGTGTGGGGGGGTTGCGTGTGGGGGGGTTGCGTGTGTGGGGGGTTGCGTGTGGGGGGGTTGCGTGTGGGGGGGTTGCGTGTGTGGGGGGTTGCGTGTGTGGGGGGTTGCGTGTGTGGGGGGGTTGGGTGTGTGGGGGGGGTTGGGTGTGTGGGGGGGGTTGTGTGTGGTGTGTGTTGGGGGTGTGTGTGTGGGGAGTTGAAATATTATTTACCTTGCAACCGAGCTGCTTCTGTTCACAAGCTTGAAAGCAGCAGTTACATAACTCGAGAGCTGCAGCATGCCCATGGCTCGCCAGTGCATGTTGTAAATGAAACAAAGCATAATGTATTCAGATCGCATTACAAAGAAAGCCGCATGTAAAATCCAGACCCTCTCTTGCCACAGTGTATTAAGGCAGCACACAGAGAGGGAAAGGGGAATATTTTAACCTCCTCTGGGCTCATGGTAGAAAATAAATGGGAATCAAAAGGCGCGTGTCCCATGACATACAAGCCATTTCGTGTGAAAATGCATCAGCTAAAAGGCAGGGCGCTGACAGAAACACGAAATTGCCAACAAACATGAGCCTGCCAACCAAATGTAAATATTCTGCGTGCAGTGGAGCGCGAAGAGCAGCACAAGAGCAGCACGAGTCTCTAATGTAAAATAAATACGCTGTGAGTAGTGAAGCGTGAAGGAGACCTCGAGCCTTCAAACTGAAAGGGAAAAGGCGCGAGGATCAAAAAGCGACGAATATCTCAGGCTGGAAACACATTATATGAAATGCTGCTGCTAATTAAATATAAAAAGTGTTTAGGGAGTCACGGGTGCCAAGAGTAACAAGGCAGTGCTGGGAGGGGGGCTGCGCACCAACTGAAGTGCTCTGGTTGCACGGCCTGCGGCCGTGTGAAGTGATAAGCCTTTGAAGTATGTCACGGTGCCTGAGGGGAGAGCAGCGAGAAGAGAAGGTGAGACCTAAAAAAAAAAAGAAGAAGACGGACAGGCATGCTGTGGCGGAGGTGTGAGAGGTCTGGCAGGGAACAGATGGCCTGGCCGTGAAGCAGGGGGCGGGGCAGCGCTGGGGAAGCCTGTGGGAGGGTGATTGATGCCTTTGATGTGGGGAGGGAGGAGAGCCTTTTGCGAGCCTTGTGCAGGAGAAATGCTGCCGATGGGCGGGGCAGGGCTGGGGGAAGCCTGTGGGAGGGTGATTGATGCCTTTGATGTGGGAGGAGAGCCTTTTGCGAGCCTTGTGCAGGAGAAATGCTGCCGATGCGCGTGCTTGTTTAATCACGTGATTCACGTGAACTTAAAGAAAACCGCGGCTGAAAGCCCGTGGTTTGAGGAGGATTTTGCCGACATGAATTCTCGCTCCGCTCAATGCGCGCAAGCGCATTGATAGGTCGCGTGACCTAAAAAGCAACACCTAAAACCATCTTACATGCATCCACCTATAGACCGTTAGACAAACTCAATTTTGAATACTTAGAAACACAACTAACATCCAACACAAATCTAGACACAATAAAATCTGTTCAAAAGCTATAGGAGTGGCTACATGAAGCTTTTGATACACGTATACCGCTCAGAACAACAAAACAGGAGAAAAGAAGGAAAACAGGCACCTTGGAGAAATACAGAACTAAATGAGATAAAACGGCAAATTACAAAGCAGGAACACACTTCGCTCAAAACAAAGAGCAATCAAGACAAACTTCACTTACAGAAACGTAACAAATTCTACGCACCAGCTATCGGAAAGCAAAACAAGCATTTGCAATTAAATAGGTCTCGCATTTACGCGAGTTTAAGCTATTGGCATTGTAAATGACAATGTCTTTAATTTATGTTTTTAAAAAAAGGCATTTTCATTTACAATGCCTTTAGCTTAAACTTGGTAAATGCGACTTATTGCATTGCAAATGCGCTTTTCAATAAGCCTTTCATGCAAATGGCAGCCAGCATTCAATCTGCGCAGACAGTTCTGCTTGTGGTGCCCATAATAACCACAAGGATAGGTCTGCCTGTATTAGAATGTCTCGGACCCTCATGCCTGCTCGTGCTGTGCGTGAAGAACCTTCCAGAGCGTGCCTTACGGTGGGTGGCAAGACAATAGGGTTAATACACAGCACAGCTTTTGCTTCCCCGCTGAGGAGAATAAACAGGTCTTCATTCGTACTGTGCAATCCCCCACCTGAAGCTACAATATGCAGGCTAATGTGCAATCCCCCACCTGAAGCTACAATATGCAGGCTGTCTGAACAGATGTGGGGCTGCCAGCTGAGGTGGTACATCGTGGAGGGGCTCTGCTCTTAGTCAGCAGGCCGCAGTCCCATCGTCCAAATACACTTCAGGGCCAGCATGAGCAGAATCAAACCAGATACTCGCAGACTCCTGCTGAAGAGCTGCACCAATGAGCGGAAGGCGCTGCTCACCAGCAGCACATGTGCTCAATTTTTTTGCTGCTTCTTTCTCGCCTTCCGGTCGATGTGTCTTTTGAAGTCGAGGGAATGAATGCCACGTGACCCCAACCTGTCAGGCTGCTTATAAATATTACCGTTACTCACAAGCGTTCCCCGTTTCAGATTTTTTGAGAGAAGCACTAGGGCAGGGACTGGAAACAAATATTTACATGAGGCGAAGTTGTGAAAGGTCACCAACACGTACCAAATGGGCTTCACTCTGCACCCTTAAAACAGAAATGTGAACTGCCCAAGTAAATAACAACTTTGAAGAACCGGGCCTTTGGGCCTGGCGGCGCAGGGCACACCTGAAATCTTCGAGTTCACCTGCCTTGTTGCATAGAGACACAGAATACTTTGTTGGCGTAGAAAACCACGTTTTATTAGCTGCAGCTAAGCACAGTTGTCCAAGAAGTACATCAAGTAGGTTCTCATGAGACTGCCACTTTACTCCGTGGCTCACACTCTTTATAGCAAAAATACATCTGTACAAACATACACCCAATGTACAATGTTTTAGCCAATCAGAAGAGTTCGAAAACAAGGTGTTGCGTAACAAGAATGCTCTCTGCTTACATGTGTGTTATCCAGCCCCCCAGAGTTAATCAATACTGGTACCCATAGTTCAGTGTTTTAATGGCAGGACATGTCTGTATGCTTCAAAAGAAAGGTTGTGAAATGGGAAAACACAGGGAGAGAATGGTGAAGGCCAAAAAGATAAGATAGGCAAGAGAAAAATACTAAAGGCTAACAGATAGTTGATACAGAAATTAGGTAGTCCAGACAAGGATTAGTTAGGCCGGCTAGTGTCTGAGATTGGTTTCAAAACAAGGACGAAGGGGGTTTTCCGACACGTTGCAGTCCAAAAGGGCAGATATACTTCGTTCATCGAGCAGCCTTTGTAAAGGCAACACAAAATGGCGGCAAATGTAAAATGGAGTCCAAATTAAAGAATCTCAGACCCTCCTTTTGCCATTACGCAGGCAATTCACTAAGTCTCACGCTAATCTGAATCAATGTCGATGGTCACGAGGTCGTCAAGTTGTTGCTGCAACATAATCTTCATATTCTGTTTTCTGGGACATGGGTCTTGGGCACACATAGTAGCACAAAGACCACAGATTGCGGGACCACATTGCAAACAAAGGCAACACGAAAAGATGATGGCCAAGACTACTCCAATGAAAATCAATACCTTCCATCTCCATGTGGACAGTAGTCCCCAAAACCATCCCATCAGAGACCAATTTCCTTCGTCCTGGTGGATGGACTCAGCAATGTGGTATAATTTAGAGATAGCCTGGTATACTGTAGGGGCGTTGTCAGATGTAAATGCAACAACTGGATCCGATCAATTTACAGACTCCTCCACATCATTCTTGCAAGAATGAGGTCTAATGCCATTCTGTTTTGTAATGTCATAAGGCGATCCACCTGAAGCTCGACAGTTATATTACTCAGTGCTCCGACAGTTTCATTTATTGTTGCTTCAACTACTCGAATGAGATGCCTAATATTTCTACTATTGGCCAAAGGGCCCCAAAATGGGAAGAATCCCTTAAGGAAAATGCCTCCTTGTCCTGCTGTGTCTTCCAAAGCAATAACCCCTCTACCGTACCTTGACTTGTGATGTCCCGAAGGAGCTGTATATGTTGGAGGGAGGAGAAAAGCTATATAACAAGTTCCTGAGAAATCGGCTGGTAGCCATGTATAGGCTCTGTCATGGCAAACGAAATATGTCCCTTGAGACGCTACCAGTGGTGGAGACGTTTGGGATGCATAAGTATATGTGATGTTACAAGTGTTCTTTCCCAATTGGGCCTTAGAACTTTGACCATTTTCTTGGAGACACAAGTGACCTTGGTAGGGTACAGTATATATAGGTGGGGATCTTTTCCTTTTGGCTCCGTCTGTAAAACTAGTGGCATAATGTGTCACATTCCAATCAATGTATGCTTGTCGTTCGTCAGTGGGGAATTCATTAAATTTCTTATAATGTTTTGACATAGCCACTATTCCTTTGATTAGTGCGTCATGACTAACGTCAATTCCATCCCTATACAGACCAACAGGATGTCGATGTTGGTTCTCATGGGCATTGGCAAACATAGAGGTGTAAGCCCAAGCAGATCCTTTTAGGGAGAAGGGTAGAACTATATATGGCATTCCTTTATCCGTATTATGGGGTAAAAGTCCACATACCCAGCAATCGGTGGTATTGATCACCAATTGATGCTGGTGTAACAATTGAATGAAGGAATTGTTTAAATATTCCATTCTCCTAATTTGCTCATGCTCTGGTAGCGTTTGAAATTGGTGAGGGGAAGCAGTAGTGCGAAAAGGTATGGACTGGAAGGTAGATATAGGTACAGATGTTGGCTGCAAAGTGTGAGTAATCCAACCCACACAAGCTAATAAAATACATAAAAAGGTTAAAGCACATAATGCTACACCAGATCTACAATATAATGATTTACAGTATTGTTTCTTCATTGTTGTTCTTTTATCAATTTCGGATTCACTAGAATTCATCCTCTAAAGTGTTGCTCGTGGCAATCTTCCTATCTCACTTAGCTGTGGTTATTAGCCGTCCTATGACACTGCAGGTCCTGCAGGCCTATTGCCGCTACTCAGGTCACAAACCAAGTCTCCTACCACGACCCTGCAACTTAATTGGATGATTCAAGTATCGTATGAAAAAAAGTACAATTCAGGAACAAAGAAAAGAAAGAAAAAAAAAGTCTCAACTATCTTTGGCCGCTCTAGGCCTCAAATTGTATCTGGTCTTGTTTGGCACAGTCTGGTCCTGGAAAAGTGTCTCTGGATGAGTTGTATTTATTCTGAGATGCGATGGTACAGCTTCTTGCAAAACCTCATCGTCTTCCTTCTCAGTCCGAGTCCATTCCAGGTGTACATCGCCAAAAGGTACAAAACGGGGAACCCTTTCTCCTTCAATATCACCTACACCTTTGCGGACCCACTGGGCAAAGGCAAGGGTACCTTTTTGCAGTGCACACCATGGATCCAGTTCTTCTTTCCAACCACTTTCACAGCTGTACATGTCGTCAGTAGGACCTGTCTCGGCTCTCGCCAGCGAGGCTCCAAGTTCCTCGCCCTTTGGAAGTTTTTCAGGCACACCCAGTCCCCGGGTTGGATGGTGTGCCCGGGATCCGAGGATGCCTGAGGCAAAGCGTTGTGTACCTGCTGATGGAGAACACGCAATTTAGTGGCGAGGTCATGCAAATAGTCAACCAACATTGGGTATTCTATGTCAGAGTACTTTTTGGGCCTAAGGACTCTCCAGACATTCGCCGGGCGTCCAAACACTATTTCGTACAGGCTAAGTCCCTCACGAGAGTTAACAGCTGTTCGGGTGGACAAGAGAGTCAAAGGTAAAGCCTCGGGCCAAGCCAGACCCGTGCTGGCCTGTATCTTCGCAAGTTTAAGCTTGAGAGTGCCATTATAGCACTCTACCAAACCCGCTGACTGAGGATGGTTTGCCGCATGGAATTTCTGCCTAATACCAAGACCTGCACATACTTTCTGCATGATTTGACCTACGAATTCGCTTCCATTGTCACTCCAGACAATTCGAGGTAAAACAAACCTCAGGTAGTATTCTTTCAGAAGGACCTTGGCTGTAGACAAGGCAGTATTATCCTTTAGGGGATAGGCCTCTATCCATCTAGAAAAGGCGCACACCACCACAAGGACATATTTCAAGTTACTGCATCTCTCCATGTGAATGTAGTCTATTTGCAACACCTCAAAAGGATACGTTGGGGGAGCAAAATGGCCTGCTGGCGTTGGTGTCCCCCTTCCTGGATTATGCATTAAACAATGCAATGCTTAAAAAGATTATCTGCGCATTTAGGGATCCCCGAATTCTGCCATACAGGAGCTAAAAGCTTGCATATTCCTTTCGCACTAATGTGGGCTGGACTATGCGCCATGGTAACTACTGGAAGCACATAGACGTCTGGTAACAGCCAACGCTGATGTTCTGACAATTCTATCCAACACCCTGTCTCAAACATTTCCATGTCATCCTTCCACTTACTCAATTCTTTCTCTGTAGCCTCTCCCTGAATCATTTTCACACTTTCTATTGTGTCCTCGCACATTCCTCCTTGGCTGACCCATCTAGCAGGGCCTGCAACATACATACGACTTGTCAGATCTCTAGCTGTCTCTTTCGCTATCTGATCCGCAAAAGCATTTCCTTCACCCACGTCATCAGTGATCCTCTTATGCGCACTACACTTCACAATTGCTATCCGAGTGGGCAAAGCAAGTGATTCTAGAAGGTCATTCACTAACTGACCATGCTGTTTTTAGTAACGTGGGAAGTAAAACAAAATCCTCTTTACCTCCAGAGGCGGCCAAAACTATAGGCCACCCGAAATGCATACTGGCTATCGGTGAACACATTCACTCTTTTTCCTTTAGCCAAAGCTATCAATTCAGCTGCTTGGGCTGAATTATGCCTAATGCGTGCTGTCTCTACAACTGTATGCAAAGTGGTAACAGCATAGGCCGCAGTCGTTTCACCATTGGGAAGTTTGAAACAAGAACCATCCACCCATAGGATCCCATTCGGGTCCAGGAGTGGCGTATCTTTTAAATCGATTCTACCTTTCATCTCTTCCTCTGTACAGAGAAAACAATCATGTTGCTCCCGAGTGCCTTTCTCTACTGGGATCGGTAAACGTGTAGCTGGATTTAGGGTATTGCATTGTTTGATGTGTATGTGGCTAGCCAAGAGCGTCAGCTCGTACCCAGATAAGAGGGCGCTCGTAAGGTGCTGAGTTTTTGTCCTATTTAGGAGAGTATCTACTGCATGTGGCACCATGACAATAAGAGTATTGTCTAGTACCAGTCCAGCAGACTGGCGATTGGAAACTGCTGCTGTAGCTTTCAGACAACTGGGTAATGCTTTAGCTGCAGGGTCTAATGTAGCCGAAAAATAGGCACATGGGCGCTGCTTGTCCCCAAATTGTTGTGTCAAACCTGACAACGCGCAACCTTCTCTCTCATGGACATAAAGTGTGAAAGGCTTACTGTAATCCGGAGTACCCAACACAGGAGCAGAACACAAGGAAGTACGCAGATCAGTAAAACTTTTCTGGCATTCCTCTGTCCAAGGGAGAGGTTGGGGGTGTATCTTTAACGGTAAGTGCTAACAGAGGTTTTGCTAACAAAGAAAAATTTGGAATCCACTGTCTACAATAGGAGGCAATACCCAAAAAGGCACGCACCTCTCTCTGTGTACATAGTACAGACATTTGTGCGATTGCTTGGATTCATTCAGGGGTCAATCGTCGTCCCGCCTTCGACAAGAGATGACCTAAGTAGGTAACCTCTTGGCGACAAAATTGCAATTTAGAGGGCAAAACCTTGTGATGAAGGTCAGACAAGTGATGTAACAGTGAGACAGTAACTTGTTTACAAATTTCCTCAGAATCAGCAGCAACCAACAGATCATCTACGTATTGAATAAGAGTGACTCCTGGAGGCAAAGTGAAAGCATCGAGCTGAGTTTTCAAAGCCTGACTGTAAATGGAGGGACTCTAACAATAGCCTTGAGGTGAACGCTTGAACCGGAAACTTCGGCCTCCCAAAGAGAAACCAAAAATGTCCCTACTTTCCTTAGCAATGGGAATGCTAAAGAAAGCGTTCTTAAGGTCAATGACCGAAAACCAGGCAGCCGAAGAAGGTATCACTGTCAATAAAGCAGTGATATCTGGGACGACAGGAAACTGGGGTACAACAATCTTGTTGATCTCCCGGAGATCGATCACAAAACGATAAACAGGTGGCTGGGAAGTCAGTACGTTTAAGGACAGGCAGAACAACACTATTGCACACATTTCCTCTAGTCTCTTCAACCACACCTTTCTCAACCAAATCATAAATGATAGCCATCAGCGCTCTCTCACCATCACTCGAAATTCTGTACTGAGGAATGCGAGGTAACCTAACATTGGACTTGAGGGTGACAACATAGGGTGGAATCTGAAAGAGACCAACATCATTGGGGCCTGTAGCCCAAAGAGTAGCAGGCAGGGAATGTAATTCAGAAGGGAGATGGTCTCTAGACAAATATGTCGGGGAGGTTAATCTCTTACCTAAAGTAAGATGTAGACCAGAAGGCGAACAATGCAGAGTCGCATATAATCTCTTTAACAAGTCCAACCCCAACACATTCTCACCACAACCAGTCGTTAAAATAAGCGGAGCCTCCAAATCATAAGGACCAATGGAGATAGGCAAAGGACAAGAAACTGGGTTACGAACTGGGGCGCAAGAAAATCCTACAGAAACATTTGTTAAGCCAGACAAAGGTGCCCCAGGGAGTTTAGAGTGGATGATAGAACTCTTTGTTGCACCAGTATCCAAGAGAAATGGCTCTGACACACCAAGCGCAACAACATCAACATAAGGCCCATTTTGGTCCACTGGAACTGAAATGACTCCCTCACTTTGTCTATGGCTGTCCTAGTTTGAGAAACCCCGATTCTCATCTTCCATATAATAATCATCATTGTAATAATGGGCAGCCTGAGTATTTTGCCGATCAAAATAATTCATGGAATTTTGAGGAGGAAAGGAACGTTGATCCTGGGACATTGTACCTCGCCCCCTCCCCCTAGGTGTTGACTGGAAGCCACCTCGGCCTCGTGGCCCAGGCGTACCACCAGTACGCTGCAATAAAATCGGGCAATTATTCTTGAAGTGACCTTCCTTACAATAAAAAACGGTGTTGGATCTAGCCCTGATCTCTTGACTGGGTGAGAGCTTTCTGCTTAATTCAGAGACTCTGTCCGTCACCACCCCTTGTTGTAAATATTTTTGTCCACCCTAAGCGTGGAAGGGTATTCTCAGATGTGAGACCCTTGCTCATTGCACCATCAGGTTTCAAGCAAACCGGGCCGAAGACGGCTGTAATGCCAGAAACCGGTCCCCGGGAGCTTGTTTCCTTCCCAGTGTAAGAATTGGCTTTTGTAGTTTGGTTTGCCCTGTTCCCATCATGCACTGGGACAGGAACAGACTAATTTGCATACAGCCAGGTTCTGAAACTGGGATGGTGCAGTGAGCTAAAAAACAGTGTTGGATCTAGCCCTGATCTCTTGACTGGGTGAGAGCTTTCTGCTTAATTCAGAGACTCTGTCCCTCACCACCCCTTGTTGTAAATATTTTTGTCCACCCTAAGCGTGGAAGGGTATTCTCAGATGTGAGACCCTTGCTCATTGCACCATCAGGATTCAAGCAAACCGGGCCGAAGACGGCTGTAATGCCAGAAACCGGTCCCCGGGAGCTTGTTTCCTTCCCAGTGTAAGAATTGGCTTTTGTAGTTTGGTTTGCCCTGTTCCCATCATGCACTGGGACAGGAACAGACTAATTTGCATACAGCCAGGTTCTGAAACTGGGATGGTGCAGTGAGCTAAAAAACGGTGTTGGATCTAGCCCTGATCTCTTGACTGGGTGAGAGCTTTCTGCTTAATTCAGAGACTCTGTCCCTCACCACCCCTTGTTGTAAATATTTTTGTCCACCCTAAGCGTGGAAGGGTATTCTCAGATGTGAGACCCTTGCTCATTGCACCATCAGGATTCAAGCAAACCGGGCCGAAGACGGCTGTAATGCCAGAAACCGGTCCCCGGGAGCTTGTTTCCTTCCCAGTGTAAGAATTGGCTTTTGTAGTTTGGTTTGCCCTGTTCCCATCATGCACTGGGACAGGAACAGACTAATTTGCATACAGCCAGGTTCTGAAACTGGGATGGTTCAGTGAGCTAAAAAACGGTGTTGGATCTAGCCCTGATCTCTTGACTGGGTGAGAGCTTTCTGCTTAATTCAGAGACTCTGTCCCTCACCACCCCTTGTTGTAAATACTTCCTTACAATAGGCACATTGATTAGGACCCAGTGGAGGCCGTGGAACAAAGGGCTCAGGTTTCTGCAACAACTTCTGAAACTGGGGAGTCGACTGAAACTGGCGCAGAGCAGCACGAGGAGGATAAGCCTGTTGTAAAAGAACCTTAGTCTTTAACTCTTTAGTCTTTTTATCCAAATTTGTCCTTTTCCTCCTTATCCCTATTTTCGCAATACTGGGCAGTAGCCAATATCTGGGCTGAAGAAGAAACAGCCCATGAACTTTCGGAATCTTTTAATTTATTAGAGTGTCCGGGAAGCAAATTAAATACATATTTATCTACGAACAATCGCTGTCCCCCCTCTTTGCTCATATCCTGACCACTGTGATCAAGGAATGTTTCCTCAAAACGAGTAAATAAGTCGGAGACACTCTCATCCTTCTGCTTACAGGCAGCTAACTTATCCCAATTAACTCGCAGAGCGGACATCACAGGTTTCATTAAGGTGATTATTCTACCAGGAAGTTCCGCAATTAAATCATCAGGTTTAGCACCACCCACTTGGAGTCTATCAGCAGCAACTATAGCATCCCAATCACCTCCTAATTCATTGGCGAGGTTCTCTTTCCGAATCCTAGCCCACAACGGTTGTGGAACAACATTTCCCATCAACATATCTAGATCAGCCAAATTCATAATACAAGCATCAACCGTCTGAGACAATTCCTTGTAATAATCCGCAGGGTTTTTACGGGGGTCATGTAAGGATTGTTCAAGGGCCAGAACCCCAGATCTCTTCCAAGGTACATGTACCCATATACGCTGGAAGTGAGCTGGTATAGGCGGATAACCAACCGCTTCTCTCCACACTGGAGGAACCTCTCTCATAGGATAATTCTTCAGTCTACGTCTAACAGAAGGATCAGGTTCAGACAAGGACCGGGAAAAGAACATTGATCTAAAAGTGATAAGTGTCCGTACAGCATTCTCAACCTCAGGACCCACAATAATTCCCTTATCAAAATCAGTCCTAATATCCAGCAAACCCTTGGGAGCTAAACCCAATCCTGTAGCCTCCCATTCCCGACCTAGAATGTCACACGTCATTGAAAACTAATCTTTGTACAGGGGCATCCCACTGCTCAAAAGTATGCATGATATCTCGAACAGCATATTCGAGATCACTCAGGATCCACTTGCAAGCAAGACCCATTAACGCATCTCGTTCTTGGGAATCTGGGAGTGAGCTTCGTGTCTGCCTACGGGGAAGAACAGGAGTCAAACTTACTGACCCAAAGAAAGGAGATAAAATGCCAGAAACTGTATCAATCATCCGTTTACGAACAGAGGGAGATGGCGACAAATGAACAGGGGATAAGGAAGGCATGAGATGGAGCAGGAGAGGAAGCAACAGATAGAAGAGAAGTCGAGGGCAAAGAAGGCTGAGGCAAAGAAGTCGGAGGCAGAGGAACTGGAAGCAAGGGAGCTGAAGGCAAAGGAAATGGCGGGAGTGGTGGTGCCACAAGTGGAGAAGTGTGGCTCAATGGTTAGAGCGGCAGACCTTGATGCAGAACGCTGGCCAGGGACCAGGGTTCGATTCCCGCCTCGGCGGGATCGGGCTTAAATTCCTCTGACCGGATATTCTCGCCTCCGTGCCGAATCTAAGCATGGGCCCCACGCTGCAACTCTGGGCAATAGCTTGCTTAGTCTCCACAACGGCCCCCGATGCACAAGGGATGCCTGGTTTCACCATGGGATGCCCAGGAGTGGACACCCCACAAGGAAAAGCCAGGAGGGGTTCCCTTGTGGTAGGAGTACAAGCGCTGGGATGCTTACGGGTTACTGTTCGCGCTATACAAATACAACACCTTAACATTTACAAAGGGCTGTGGTGGAGGCGCAGGAGCTGGGGCTGGTGGGAGAATAACAGGTTCAGGGCTCGAAAAATCTGAAAAATGATACTAGTTCTGCAGGTCTAGTACCTTGAAGAATCTCCTCGACCTAACAGTAACCTACTTGACCTCCGTCTCTGAAAGCGGAGCAAATGTGACAAGATAACAAGATTTAAAGGCATCTTTATTGCTCATTTGCTTTGTGAGCAATAAAAAGGCCTTTAAATCTAGTTCTCGTCACATTTCTTCTGTTTTCAAAGACAGAGGGCAAAAGTTAGTATGTTTTCCTACTCCCCAGAAAGGGCGAGTAGGACCTAAAAATAGCTCGACCTTAATAAATTTACCTCGCAAATGCGAGCGGTCGAGTGGATTTGTCGAGCCCTGAAATTGCTGGACGGGTGGCAAAAACGGGGGTGCATTAGCACCTTGCACATAGGGAGGAGGTGATTTTAACAAGTGGGACATTAAAGGATTCTTCTCAGGATCAACATCGGGATTCGGAGGAGAAGTTGGCAGCACCGGGTAACATTTATCAATCGCCATGCGATGTTGCCTGTCTGAAACCTCTATTGCATAATCTATTTCATCATTTTTAAACTGTTGGGCAGCCTGTATAACAGTCATGCCTCTTTCTTTCCCATCTCTTTTTGCCTGTTTAATTTCTTTGTCTGGCTTCCTTGCGCCAAAGGCGAAAAGAGTCAACCATAGCCAGCCGGGCTTTTCTTTTAAACAGAGTAGCTTCTAAATTGTCTAAAATATCAGGCTCAAAACTACCATTATGTGGCCACTACAAAACACCATCTTTCTTTGTATAGCGGACCCACACTTCATTAAAGGTGATGGGACCCACACCATGTTTAGAATAGAGCTCATAAGTAGGAGTTCCAACTGGAGGAACTGGACAAGAGTCCTCCAGTCGGGAGTCCCTATCGCAATCAAAACACAATTTCCTAAACTTACTGAAACCAGGCATCGTTATTTCACTGGCTCCTGTACAAACAACAAGGGGCTAATAAAATAAAACAGCACAAACATACTCACCCCTTGGCTTCGATTATTGCAATAATTGAATCAAAGAATCCAAAAACAAAGAAGTGGGCGCTACCCACGAATACTTAACAAAATATCTTCTTACGCCAACAGAGGTCCGTCTAACGTCTCGCAATACCAGTCATCACCAAAAGGGACCAAGGCAGGACGGCAGTCAGGGCAGCAGTCACCATCAGCCGTTGGAAAGGAGAAGCCACACTTCAAAAGACCATCGGTCCACTTTTCGACATACAGGGGTCGCTGGTGTGGAGGCGCCTCCTCTGGAATTTTCCTGCGGGCTCCTCACGATCCTTGGGCTCAACCGCTACCTCAGAAGCCACCCCACGTTGGGCTGCCAATTGAAGAACCGGGCCTTTGGGCCTGGTTGGCGCAGGGCACGCCTGAAATCTTTGAGTTCACCTGCCTTGTTGCACAGAGACACAGAATACTCTGTTGGCGTAGAAAACCATGTTTTATTAGCTGCAGCTAAGCACAGTTGTCCAAGAAGTACATCAAGTAGGTTCTCAGGAGACTGCCACTTTACTCCGTGGCTCACAGTCTTTATAGCAAAAATACATCTGTACAAACATACACCCAATGTACAATGTTTTAGCCAATCAGAAGAGTTCGAAAACAAGGTGTTGCGTAACCAGAATGCTCTCTGCTTACATATTGTGTGTTATCCAGCCCCCCAGAGTTAATCAATACTGGTACCCATAGTTCAGTGTTTTAATGGCAGGACATGTCTGTATGCTTCAAAAGAAAGGTTGTGAAATGGGAAAACACAGGGAGAGAATGGCGAATTTCAAAAAGATAAGATAGGCAAGAGAAGAATAATAAAGGCTAACAGATAGTTGATACAGGGATTAGGTAGTCCAGACAAGGATTAGTTAGGCCGGCTAGTGTTTGAGATTGGTTTCAAAACCAGGACGGAGGGGGTTTTCGACACGTTGCAGTCCAAAAGGGCAGAGATACTTTGTTCATCGAGCAGCGTGTGTAAAGGCAACACAAAATGGCGGCAAATTTAAAATGGAGTCGAAATTAAAGAACCTCAACTTCATGGACTGGCCACATGTGCATTAAAAAAAAAAAAAACTTTATACACACGTTTTCTATTTTTTCTAAGCATGTGTTACTACATACCAGACGGGTAATAACTGTGGGTGTATTTCTAGATAGCAGTCAGTCCTTTCATTGTTTTGTATAATCGACTGAATAGTTTCTCATCTTTTAAGACCTTATTGTGGGGGGAGTCGCTGCCTACGCCTTATATTGAGGACTCCTTTCCAGTGTAATTTTTTTTATGACATCGAAATACATAATGGCATCAAAAGACATATCTGAGTGCATTTTACCATGCGTATTTACTGCGACGTTATTTCAATAATAGTGATCACAATTCGTCATGTAAACACGGACGTGTTAATGAGAACACAAAGGACTTATTCTAGCATACACATACAAATGAAAGACAGCCAGGCAAGAGTGCCAAAACTATTCCCCAGTCAACCCGGTCACATTAATAGGATCTGCAAACAGCCAAATTCACTGGTGCACTGGGTCATGGCAACGGATCTAGCATCGCCTATTGGAAGTGCAGTGGTGCTGCGATTTATAGGAAGGTTTCGCCTTGAACAAAATATAAAATATGCGATGCGCACCACGTGCAAACTGAAATGATTTTGTGTATGGGTGTGGGTGACCTGCACTGCGCCTGTTTTTCATTCATAGGATGCATGTCCAACTCCCTGGACTGTTTTATAAAGCTCTTTCCTCAATTTAGTAATCTGTTGGAGAGAAACCCTTTGTACCTTTTGGAGATCTTCTTACAAACCTGGACACAGGAGACGCAGGTATGAATAAGATTGCTGAAATTCATTTTGAGATGGTATAACAACAAAGACAGCAGTTATTAATTTAAAAGTTATTGATTTATACGTCGGAAATGTCGGCGCTCTCATAACAAAAATAAAGCAATGGTTAATAGGCAAGCATATTATTGCAGTTTGCTTTTGAACGAACTGGGGTGTCAGTGGGTTTGTCGACTCTTAGCCTCAACATTGCAAGCACTATACCCAGTGCTTTCTTGGCCTCTGCCGCTTCACTGAGACATCTGGTTTTGACTATTTTGCCTGCGTCACATGTTTCAGTTTATGCTTCACAGCAAACAGGAGTTGTGTGCCCCGCTGACCCCACGGTGTACTATAACTCCCACTACAACAAGAAAAACAAGTCATCTGGCAAATCCTTATCATTCCGATGAGACATGGGATGTTCGAGAATATTCAATGCTTCATTCACGGAGGTCGCCAACACCATTTTTTTTTATTAAAAAAAGGAATTCAGATGGGAAATCCATGTTCCCGAACGCATTTTGTGACTTTCACTTTCCTTGTGCCTTTGCTCCTCTGGGAGGGGGGGGGGTATTTGAGAGATGTACTGGAACAGACGGGTGGGGGTGGGGGGGGCGGGGGAGGGAGAGTTAATGCACGCTGACAGGAGATGTGTTGTGGCTTTGGTGCGCGAAGGGAGGAGGTGACACGCGCTGACAGGAGATGTGCACTCAGTACGTGTGCACATCACCTGTCCGCGCGTGCCACCTCCTGTCTCCCTTCGTGCACCAAAGCGGCAGCAATAGAGCTCCCTAGCGAAGCAGCTGTGCTGCATTCGCACTCAAGCCCTAAAAAACAAAAGTACTATTCAGACAGAATTCAAAATGCTAAATCTGCCAATAAAGAATTTTATAAAATTCTCACAGAATTTCGTAAACCTAAATGCAAAGGAAGAACTCATCCTGTTACTCAAGAATTCACTGACAAACTGGCAAATCATTACTCAACCACAGCAGACACGAACTGCTATTTAATACAAGGAAAACCACCAGCACCAACCCATTTCCAAAAATACCCTCCAAGAGTGGCACTGCTAACCCAGCCTCTCCATTCCTTCAAACAAATATCACAAAGTGAATTTATGGATCTGGTCAAAGTAAGCAGGACTGCCAGCAGCACTTCTGACCCTTGTCCCCACAAATATTCATGAACATACTTCCAACTACCTCTAGTGCCACACCTGTAAGAAGAATCATCAATAATTCCTTAACTAAGTGAACCCATCCAGAAGACCTTAACAAGGCATACATATGCCCATTATTAAATAAAACTAACCTGGACCCTCTTCACCCTGACAATCATAGACCGATAACAAATGGACCTTTCCTGGTTTTGGGAGTTGGACAGCGTCCTCGCCAGTTTTTTATGAAGAGGGGGGAGACCACGCATGTCCCTCCCGCATACCCCCCTATGATGGGGGAATGGGGGTGACCAAGCTCCACCTCTACTACCGGTCCACAAGGTTTATCGTGATCCACGACTAGTTCACGGGCGGCTGGTCCGACTCGGCATATCAAGTGGAACTTCGGTCGATGGACTTCGCACAAATCCAACCTTACCTGTGTGGGAGCCCCGATCCACAGGCTCTTCCCCCAGTCACCAGGACGATGCTCATGGCCTGGCGAACCGCCCTACGCTACGTAAAATGGGACCGGAACCTCACTAGGCAGACGCCTCTGAATTGGGGCCTGGTTGCAGAAGATCTAATCCATCCAGAACTTCCGTAAATGGGACTGCATCGGGATCTCTCTGCTGGGAAACGTTTGGGTGGGGGACCATGTCAGATCGTTTGCAGACGTACAACATCGCCATTCCCTCCACTGCTCCCAATTCTACAAGTACTTAAAGATGAGGCAGGCACTCCAAGCCCACATTCCATCCCCCACCTCGTTCCCCGAATTTAGTCCCCTGGAGGCCCAAGTGATGATGGGGAACCTGGGTAGAGGGGGGTGTTGCGGATTTATCGCTCCTTGGTGAGCAACAGCCCCACATCCCTAGACCTGTTGCGTGCCCGGTGGGAGGGGTGGCTGGGCCTCCTGGAAGACGCAGATTGGAGGGATGCCCTTATGGCACCCAAGACCCTGATGACCTCCTCCAAGTTGCGTCTAGTCCAACTCTATTACCTCCATACGGCAGACGGCAGACCTCACCCCTGCACGCCTGTTCCACACCCACCTGCGGCCATCCCCATCCTGCCCGCACTGCAACAACGCCCCAGCCAATTTTTACCATATGGTGTGGCAATGTCCTTCCCTAGCGTCGTTCTGGGCGGGGGTGGAGCTTGAACTCACACAAACTCTAGGGTGGGAAGTCCCCCATGACCCGCTACGCCTAGTATCCAAAAGCATGCTGTTTTGGATACTAATAACAGTCACATAGGAGAAGCCCTGATGATGTCCCGGATGGGGACGAAACTCGTTGGCTGTTAAATGTGCTTGGCTGTCATATGTGTTCAAATTTCGGATGTTTTTGATATGCATAATTGTATTTTCTGAAAGTTGACAGACCAGAATATTTGTTGGAGAAATAAAAGAAATATAAATGTCAAATAGTGTTGGTTTTAAGAACCACGTTATGAAACCATTTGAATGTTATTATAACATTTGACTCTTTTCAATGATTTGGTTCAGCACACTCCCTTCTTTTCTTTAGTATTATGGTGAGGTTTTAGACCATGGGTACTCACAAACTTTCTCTCGGGGGCCGAATTTAGTGTGGTTTGTGGCCGAGGGCCGCATCGGTGGGGGCGGGGTCATTTGGGGGTGGGGTCATTTGGGGGCGGAGCTAAAGGGGGTAAAAAAAGACCATTGCCCTTTCAAAACATTACTAGACAGTGCTGTCTTTCCAAAGCAGATTTAACTACATACAGCACATGTTTATAGTATTTTTTTATTAGCAGTCAGGTGTGGCCAGAAAGAGCAAAACATCCCAATTGTTAGTAATTGTTTGGCATTTCATTGCCCAGTTACAGCTTATTACGTTATATAATTCAACAATGCAGCTTCTTAAATATCTCCAGCTAGCTGAAAGTACAAACAAGGAAGCAAGCATTAGCAAAGCCAAAAGGTCTAGCCTTGGCAAGATTGCAATGAATTGAGAGCTTGATGCCGTCTTTGGCCAAGTCACTGAAAGTGCACAGGTGCACTCGCCTGAATTCTCAATGTGTTTACATTCTATAATCATGGCTAGTAACTGTTTCCAATATTGTAACACAGCAGTAGCTCACTAATATTACTGCAAGTAATGTTGGACTCCACTCCCATTTCTCATATGAGTTCCTGTTTTGATTAGGTTTAGCACTTCACTTGACAATAAAACAATCCCCTTTTACAGTTCCTTATTGTGATCCACTCCGTATTATTCCTCCCCTAGAATGAAGCAAATGCTACTGCATCTCTATTTTTTTTAATTAAACACAATTTGACAAAAGAAAAACTTCCCATCAGAAACCCTGAAACAAGTTTTCAGTTTTTGGCTAGTATTATTTGAAATGCAAATCTTAAAAAAAAAAGGAAGCATATTTTTCTTTTACACAGGGCATTTTAATTAAAATAATTTTGGGTAGGGCAGGTGGGAGAAGAGCACATCATGGCAGTATGTCTGGGACATCGTGGGCTGTGGAAATGCGGAAAGGACGTAAGGCGGTCTGGTCTGAATGACAGCGTTTTTCAGTACAGAAACTTGCAATTGTCAAACACCTTCAACCTAAGTCCCTGCTGCAAAAGCCAGTCCTTCCTCAAGAACAAAACAATACATACTGCAAAACAGGTGTTCACCCCTTTTCAATCCATGTCATTTAAGTGAGGTCAATGTCAATTATGTCAACCATTCTACCCTGCCACTTTGGTGAATCCACCTTCATGGAAACGTGTTCAGGTGGTTCGGCGGGAGTTGGAGGTATCAGGGCACCCAAGGTGGATTGCAGTTTAAGGTTCTCTTCCCCATCTTCATTTCCCTGCCCCATCTTCCCTGCCTCATCTGCATTTCCCTGCCACATCTTCTTTTCCCTGCCCCATCTTCTTTTCACTGCCCCATCTTCTTTTCACTGCCCCATCTTTATTTCACTGCCCCATCTTTATTTCACTGCCCCATCTTTATTTCACTGCCCCATCTTTATTTCACTGCCCCATCTTTATTTCACTGCCCCATCTTTATTTCACTGCCCCATCTTCACTTCCATTCCGTTTTCACCTCTCTTTCCATCCCTCCCCAGTCACCTCCCCTCCCTTTCTATCGCCTCTCCCCTTATCTCTTTCTCTCCCCCCCTCGTCTCCCACTCACTTTCTATTTGCTTCTCTGACCCCTGTTCAGCGTGCTTCATTGCTGTGCCGGCACAAATTAAGCACGTTTGCTTTGTCCCCCGAGCTCAGGTGTAGCCCACGCCCACCCCCAGTAGCTAACCTGCAGGCCACAGGACAAAGGATGCTTCCAAAACGCACGTCTCCCCCCAGAGCCCCTCTAACATGCACACGCCACTTTTCTGTTTTAACACACGGTTTGCTACCTCTCACATTTTGTTTGATTTCCATACTTGCACAAGTGCCACCATTGCCTACGTAACGTTTGTTCTTTGTTCTTGTGTTGGAGTGTCCTCCATTTATTGCAGTATTATACCATGACGTGTACTTTGTACGCTTTTGTAACCTTCACACATGTCACTTTTTCCTCCTATATTGCACCGTTTCCTACCTCTTGTATTTTGTTTCCTCACGATTGTCACTTTTGCCTCCTGTATTGTAACGTTTGATTTTGTAATTTGTTCACACGTAATTGTTCTCATTTATCAGCTCTGTTGATATTGTGAGGCCTCTGACACCTTCGGGTAAAGTCCGCGCGAGAGAACAATGCATAAATAAATACCTATCGAGGCAGAAGACTTTACGGCGGTAGTGAAGATCTCGGTGACTGGGGGTAGCGAGGACTTCAGTGAAGATTCTCCCCGGCTGCTCCAATGCGAGGAAGATTCTCCGGGGCTGCTGCAGAGAGGGCCGTCGACGTCGCCACGGACACAGGAAGCTCTTCAGGCCCTTTAAAAGTCAGCTGTAACCGCGCTAGTTACAGCTGACTTTTAAAGGGCCTGTGCTTCGCGCCGGGGGTGACGTCACAGGGGCGCAGTCCAATCAAAGGCAAACAAAAGCAAAGAAGATGGCCGCAGGAGCAAACGTTGTGAATACGTATTTACAACGTATGCGCCTGCGGCCATCTTCTCTGTTTAACGTTCAACTTTATCCATGAAGGACATGCACAGGGTCCGCGGGCCGCCAATTAAGGCCAGGCGGGCCGCCAGCGGCCCGCGGGCCGTACTATGAGTACCCCTGTTTTAGACGGTGTACCTTGGGAGGTAATGTGTGCACCTAGATACTGTTTAAACTGTTGATATATCAGTGTGAGATTTACCCCTTAGGTGCACATTTTGTAGAAGATATTGATGATTGGATTTCTTTTCAGATTACTTTTTCTACTCAGTGTGAAATGCCTAGATATTACACTGGGACATGTCCTAGAGAAAAGGCAAGTAAAGCAGTGTTTAGTTATTGGCAGTCTTTCAAGTTCTCATACAAAACCAACTCCACAACAATTTTCAAGGAAAAGCAGTCAATGTATTCCTATGGAGAAGAGGTGGTTATCGGTTAACAGGTAAGTACTTGGCTGTGGGAGTTGGATTTCTGGGGTTAGAACCAGGGTTCCCCCAGGGTCAAGAATGCACTCTCAAACCACCCTCTGCAGCTCTAGGGTGGCATGGTGCAGAGTGCTGAGGCCCAATTTTCTCCAAGGGTGGATAGGGGGCCTCCGGGTTGGTGGCAGCTCACGAGCAGGCCACAAGGTTGTGGGAGTAAAGCTCCTGGTATAAGGCTCAGGGAAAAGGAGGATCTGAGTTAGCACACAAAGTGCACACGCAGCAGCACAGAGGTGGATGGGTGCAGGGTGCTGTTTTGGCACTGTGTGCCCTGTTTTCAATGTGAGTTGCTGGTTTGGGATTTTTGCTGCAGGCTTGGTCCAGGAAGACTTCCGGGAGAAGCCAACGGCTGGGCAGGTAAGTTGGAGGGCTCGCGGGACATAGGTGCACCTGGAATTCTCTTCTCCGGGGTTCAGGGCGGCTGGATGCAGGGGTATCTCTTGAGGTTGGATTTCACCTACCAGGGCCACTCGCAGTTGGGGGGGCTCCGTGCAGAGGCTGCAGGTGACTTCAGGTAGTCCTGGAGGGGTCAACTCACGGTGGACTCGGACTCTGGAGCACCTCGCTGGGACTAGTGGGCACTTGAACTGGGCCCGTAAGCAACGGGTGAAGTGGTGTTTCCAGGCTTCTGGTTTCTTTGTCCTCAGCAGGCTCAGAGTCTGTATTGGGAGTTTCTTTTGAACAGAGCTGCTGTTCACAGGAGATACGGTCTTTCTTTAAGGCAGTCTGGCCGCCCAAGGTTCTGGAGGTCACTGATTAAAGGTCAAGGCGACTTTTGGAGCAGGATCTCTGGATTTTGCAGAGCTTCACCTCGCCTCCCCCACCTGAGGTGTAGGGTTGACAGAGATCAGCACACCCTCTGGTATGTGCTAATTTTTCCCACCTGACTTCCCACCGAAAAAGAGAGGAGATAGGAAGTGGACCTGCTCCTGATATCAGGCGAGGCTAGGGGTCGCGTTACAAAGGCGGCATGGTCTTTGCAGCTCCCCTGATACAGATGGCTCTCAAAGGCCTGGGGAAGGTGTGACCACCTCCGCCCAGGAACGTTTTTGTTTCTGGGCTCCGGGAACAAAGGCTCCTACCCCAGGGGTCCAGAAACATGTCTCGTGTTGGCAAGCTGGTGTGTACCAGTCAGGGAACCCAGTGGAGGCTGGTCATTTGTCAGGGGGCATCTCTAAGATGCCCTCTGAGTGCATTCTTCATTAAATACCACACTGGCATCATGGTTGCTTTAATATCCAGAGAAGTTTCATAGCAAACTTCCCAGTATTCAGTAAAGCCATTATGGTGCTGTGGAGTTCGTAATGACAAACTGTCAGCACCATATACTCTTAATGGCATTACTGCACTTACAATGTCTGAGAATTGGTTTAGACACTGTAGGGGTACATGGCTCATGCACCTGTCCCCTCACCACTGGTATAGTGCACCCAGCTAGAGGGGTCGCTGACCTATGCCAGGGCAGTGTGTTGAAGGCAAGGCACACAGGGATGTTTGCCATGTCGACTCTACACTTTGTTCTGCACCAAAACACGCATCCTGCAATGGCAGTGTGTGTGTGTGTGTAAAGGTACAGGAACTCTAAGGGTTGCGCAATAAGTGCTGCAGCCCTTAGAGGCCATCCCTGACGACAGAGCTCTTTGTACCCATTGTACCTTTTACAAGGGAAAGACATGTGGTCAGAGAGGTGCAATTGGGGGTACCACGTACAGTTTTGGGAAAGAACACAGTCCTTGAGAACCTGATTGGAGGGGAGCCAGGGCACATCAAGTCAAAGTGCATCAGTCTGGCAAAAAGTGTGGGGGGGGATTACTGCAAAAGAAAACCAGCTTCCTACACCTTTCTGCTATTATCATAAATCTAGTGAATGGGTCTAGCTCATCTTGGATGTTGACCTATGAACCCGTCTGCATCTTAGCCCTCATTGTTTGCAAAGGCCTATATTTTTCACTAATTCAAGCTGGTAGAGTTAAATGTTGTAGCTCAAATAGCAGCAGAAAAATAAATGAACTTGTATATTTTAAGACGGCTAAGATTGAAAGTAACTAATTCCTTGGAATTGTACCTTCTTTCTTTTAATACATTTTGTTTTTAAACACAATGCCAGATAAACTTCTGGCACTGTACCACAAAATATACTGATCGCAAAACCAAAGGATATAATGCGGACCTTCCTTGACCACATAAAAATTGGCTATATTTATCCCCCAGTCTGATACTGTTTTGTAGCAAAAAATATATATATTCTTTTTTTACGAGAATTCAGATAAAGTTTTTCAATAATATATACTCAAGCAAGAGAAGTAAATTTGTAAAAGGAGTCCTATCACAGTCCTCTTTCATGCCAGTGATTGCATCTCCAACCTCTAGCCACTGGAATGCAGGCAATACACTTCCACTGTCTAGTAACCTGTCCATGTCCTCCATTCTGTGAAGATTCAAACCAGAGGCATCCAAATGGATCCCGCTCTGCTTTGTAATGTACACAATGAACAAAACTTGAGGATGAACAACAGAAGACATCTGCTCCAGCATTCACAGAATCCTATTTTCAATATGTACATTCCTTGCCCGTGTATTTTCTCACAGTGCAGGCCTCAAAAAATCAAAACTTATTAGACCTGCAGGTAGTGTAACTTGAATAAACTACTCAACCTAACTAATGTATTTGACTAGTAAACTGGTCTCAAATTGCGTGATCAATGACAAGTATTTTATTTTAAAGAGTTGCCTTTTTCTTCATTCTCACATGAGTGCACCTTTATATATGAGAGCTCAGCATTTCTTCTTTACAAAACAAAACTCTTTTTTGATTAAATAGACTAAACGCTTACTCCAAGTGTAATAAGAATCTAGCCCACATTTAGGGTGCACATGATCCCTGACTTGCCTCTCAGTTTACTAAAAGCATTGCCATCAGGGCAGGGGTGTTTCTCAGGTCATGTTTAAACACTAATTTTTTAAGAATATAGTACCTAAGCATGATGTGGTAGCGCAAGGTCATTTACAGACTGTAAATGACGAAGAAATGGTCAAAAAACTTCCCACTACCTCGCAGCTCTACTGATAAAACTATATGATGTATTAACAGTAATCTGTGAAAATTGATTTTAAGAAAACATTTATCATTTGCACATCACCAATTAATGTGCTCGGATTTGTTTTTCACCCTATTAAAATATTTTTTTCGTCATCGCACAGAAGTGCAACAAGCACTGGCGTTGCCAATAGGTTTCGCCTTTGGAAAGTTGGAGCCATTTGTTTTGTAAATGACATTTTATATATGGTTATTGACAATGCCAATAACGATATATAAATATAAAATGTCATTTACAAAACCAATAGCTCCAACTTTCCAAATGCGAAACCTATTGGCAACGCCAGTGCTTGTTTTTATGTGGAGTCTAATCCCTCTTTTTTTATAATAAAATTTGATGTTTTTAAGTATTTTTTGCCTTGATGTTATATAGTGCAGTAATCTACTGACGTACTTTGAATTGCGTTTTGGCTTAGATGCATATTATGCTTTGAATTAATAACCACGTAGGTGGTAATAGTGGTAATGTATATTTGTAGTAGGGACTATTATTGCTTTGTAAAAAGTTTAGTTTCACACATACATCCTCGGGGCAGGTTATCTTCATGACAGTCCAAAACAATACTACACTTTCCCCATCCTA
Source organism: Lissotriton vulgaris (assembly GCF_964263255.1). Taxonomy (NCBI): domain Eukaryota; kingdom Metazoa; phylum Chordata; class Amphibia; order Caudata; family Salamandridae; genus Lissotriton; species Lissotriton vulgaris. Next base: position 1,230,796,272 of record NC_141693.1, read on the forward strand.
AAATGTTCTCCCCACTCACATCTGTCAACCATCCTATTTTTTTGACCCAAGAACATCGCATGCAGCGTACCGTACCCCAAGGGTCATTCCTCAGCCTCACCCTGCTCAATATCTACATGACCCAATCGCAGACATCATCAGATCACACGGACTCAACATAATCTACGCTGACGACACTCAACTTCTGCAACGCCATGACTAATGTAGCCTAATGGATGAGAGAGAGCTGCCTCAAACTAAACACCAAACAAGAAAGATCGTCTGGATTAACTGCTATGCATGGGACCGCAGCTAGTGGCCAGCAGAACTCTGACCAACACCAGGCTCTCACAGACCATGCATGCAACCTCTGCATCATCCTCAACAGCCAACTGACCATGAAACAACAAGTCAACTCAGACACCTCCTCCTGCTTCCACACTCTCCGCCGAATCTTCTGATGGATCCTAACCAACAACAGAAAGACCATCATGTACACCCTTGTCACCAGTCGCCTTGACTAAGGCAAGGCACTCTACACTGGCATTTCAATCCAGCTCCTCAAAAGACTCTAGACCATACAGAATACTGCAGCTAGACTCATACTGAACCTTCCCAAACGGACCAGCATCACCCCTCATCCACTGGTTACCCACCCAGAAAAGATGCCAGCTCAATATACTCAGGCTCGCATATAAAGCTCTACACAACCATGGACCATTCTACATCTACTACTCTTCTATCTCCCACAAGACTACCTCACTCTCCCACACACCTGCATCCATCGCTGCAGGGAGGGGGGCGCTACTTCTCCTTCGCCACCAAGACCTGGAACAGCCTGCCCCTTCCAATCTTAAGAAAGAAACTCAAGACCTAGTTCTACGATGGCGACACAGCAACACCAGCCTCCAGATACCCTTATGGACGACAGCGCTGCGCTATACAAATGATGATAATTGATTATTCTCTGTATGCTTCTTCCCTACTCTCCTCCTGACTTATCAAGGATGCCACTATGACAGCCTCACTTCCCATACTACATCATACACTCTGCTCCCAATTTACAATTCCACAACAGCTACCATACAATCATTTAGTGACATCACAAAGTTTAGACTACTGAACATGCATTTGCCACTAATGCACTCATTCCAATGCATGTCAAAAGCAGTGCAATCCTTTGATGCTATATTTCCCCTGCTGAATCCTTAATACACATGCACATATGTATTAAATGTAACAAATACCACCATTCTAAAATTACCTTAACTGAGTCCAGCCTAAAGTATACACCAAGTGACACTCATTATTTCGATGCTGTGTTATCGGGCAACCAATTCTCAAGCACAATATTGACCCATGTGTTCTGCTCAAAATTGCATCATGGTACTGCAAGTCTGCAAACTCTTTCCCCGCAGGACCCATGCCTGAGGCCAAACATTTCCATGGCAGTGAATCAACTCGCTTCATCTACCTAGAAGTACTGTCCTTAATACCATGCCGCTCTGGTGCCACCTTCACCTGTGCTTCCACTGCGTGCTACTCGAGTGGCACCCATCTAGCCTTCTCACTCCTTACCACCGCTGTATACATTTTAAACCTATTTCCAAGTTTCAATATAGCACAAACCAAGCATCTAGGACGTTGGAGCGCTGTATACCAGTATGATACCAAGACTCTAAATTGGTTTTGTTGTTCTCCTTATTTGCAAAAATGTTAGGGGTGAACGACAAAAATAGTCTACAAACGTTACATTGTAATGCCGGTTACAAACTCCAAAAAAACAATCCTGGGCATAATAAGAGCTTCCTTCTCTATACCAAAAGAAGCACCAAAGTCCCCCCCCCACCCTGTTAACACTGCCGGACTACCCGTCCAGCAGCAAAAAATACACCCTGTGTACCATTCAACAGTATTTCGAGACCACATCTGTGCATTCATTTCAGGTCGGTCGGGTAACAGAATGCCCATAAGCCACCAAACGTGTGACTCACGATGCCTGCTCAACAGGTCCACTGCTGAACCAGGCAGTTCCCTCACCTCACACCACCCCCCACAGATCAGTGCTCCTGTCCCCATCCCTAGTTTTTCCTCCATGGCTCTTTATTCCCTACACACTGAACGTACCTTCACAGGTTCACAGCGTCCCTCAACACAAGGTCCACCGGGGTACCGTCTCCAACCCAGTGAGAGGCCCTGCACTTAGCTGACGCTGGCCTCCTGGCTCAACAGACTCAATGATTCACGTACAAAGCCTCCTGGTGATTCTCTCACCCATCATATGCACCCATTCCCCAACGGTGTTCCGCCCTGACTAGCAAGCACATCTGCCCCACAGGCTCCGAGTCTGCAGCCCCATGTCCTGGGCCCCTCACCTCGTAGCAGGCAGCAAAAGGTTGCACGCCAGCAGGCTCCTCAGCAAGGCGCCCATGGCTCCCCGCGTTCTCTAGCGGCCCCGTGACATGGCCACAGTGCTCCGAACGCTCTAGGCGCTGCTCTCCCAGCGAAGCGCGGGTCCGGTGGTTGTTGTTGTCGTTGGGGCCCGGTCCCGCTGCCTGCTCTCCTCCATGGCGCTGGTGGTGAATCCTCCGCTCAGGCTCCGCCTCCCCCTCCTACAGGGCCGACCGTGCGCACGGACACCAGGGGACTCAGAACCCGTATAATGTACACCTCTGCCATCAAAGGGGGCCTGATCCCCTGATCCTGAAAGTGGTTCTGCCCGGGCCTGAAGAAACCCCAATTCACCCTCCAACCGCAAAAACCATAAAAAAACCTCCCTTACTTTACAGACCGCTAATGCCCTTTCTTCCTTGGGTACTGAAGAGGCCATGAACACACATGGTGCTGCCTTCTGTGCTTACCACCGCTTTAAAAAACAGCCACATACACACAACTACTCAGACACAAAAACTTCACGCGGAATCAACATACATGCACCTACAAAACTACACAAACTACGCAGGTACAAAACCTACACACGGGATTCAAGTTAACATACATGTATGCACCTATACACACACACTTGCGCAACTATACATACACATGGAACTACAAACGCATAAAATCCACATCCGGAATCAACATACATGCACCTACACAACTACGCAATCACAAAACCTACATGCGGGAATCAAAACCTGCATACCTGAATCAACACACATGCTCCTATACACCTTTGCATACACACACTCAGCAAACAGTAATACAGACACGTACACACAGGCACAATACTACCGCTTCTTCATAAGGCCCAGATACTTTGAGGGGGGCTTACGGCACATTGTAGCTTTCACCAACTGCTCCGATGTGAATTCTCAGGCCCAGCGGAGAACGTGCTTCGGCGGTAGCCACTTGACTGAAGATTGTTGGCGCAACGACCTATGCATTCCGAACATTAGGCGCCCATGGCTCCCCACGTTCTCTAGCGGCCCCGTGACATGGCCACAGTGCTCCGAACGCTCTAGGCGCTGCTCTCCCAGCGAAGCGCGGGTCCGGTGGTGGTTGTTGTTGTTGTCGTTGGGGCCCAGTCCCGCTGCCTGCTCTCCTCCGTGGCGCTGGTGGTGGATCTGCCGCTCAGGCTCAGGCTCCGCCTCCCCCTCCTACAGGGCCGACCGTGCGCACGGACACCAGGGGACTCAGAACCCCGTATCCCTGCGCAGCGCCCAAACGGCTGGCTCTTCGTCTGCTACCCCGGTTGAGGAAACATCGCAAAAATTGAGAAATTATCCTCCGAATCTGTGCTTAGCAAAACAGAATATCTGGCTGGTTGCCTCGGAATTCCCAGGGACTATTTTTCACTCCCGGTCGCCTCAGTCTTTTAGCGGGGAATGACGTCACGGGGGTGTCCCGGGCGGCAGCCAATCACAGTGCGGCCCGGGACACACGGCAACAAGGGGGCGGGGCTTAAAAAAGACTCAGAAACGCCCACGATTCGCGTTCTGACCGTGAAAAAGTAATTGACAACAATGTCTTCCAATGGCTAGCCTCCATTTATGGAGCTAGCCAATGGAAGAAGGGGAGTGTTCAAGTCCCCCATACTGTAAACAAAAGCTTTCGCCCTGGGCGGAGCACCTGCTTCGCAGGTGCTACGGCCAGGTCGAAACCTAAAAATGGGCTTTCACAACTGCTGAAATATATTTTGAAATGTTTGTACAGTTGATTTATTAGCTATTTAAATGTGTGTTAGATAAAACCTGATACCCTACTATCGGATTTCATCCAGCAGGTCAGACAGTTCACTTCACAAATTCTTGAAACTCTAGTGTGAGAACATAAAAGTAATTGTAAACTGACTTCTGACCTCTATCTCTGAACACAAAGCAAATGTGACATGATCAAGATTTAAAGGCATCTTTATAGCTCCTTTACTTTCTGACTGAACAGAACACGTTCTTTGTCAACTCACCAGAACGGGCAAGTCCTAAATATAGATTTATCCAATCAAGTCTGACTTGCCATAGCGAGAGGATGCGTGGATTTTTCGAGGACTGCAGTGCTATGACCTTAAGGTTATTGCTTCCTTTTAGTGCAATCTAAAACTCTTGATATTTTGTACCATGTGTGTCCAGACATTACTTTTCGCATCAAAACCTTGAGCCGATCACCTGACCTGGCTAGAGTGGTGAACTAGCATTAGCCTAGTAGCGGAAAGGATGTTTACCTGACTAATATTTACACAAATACCTAGCATTACACAATCGGCACCTGCAAATAATGTTTCTTCCTACAGTCTTGCACCCTCAAACTGTATGCCACCTCACAAATATCTGGCTGTATTCCTAAAATCCAGCATAAAAAAACAGACCTTTAATTAAAACTTCTGAATTTCCCCTCTCCATTTTTCTTTAAAATGGCCCTCTCATTCTCTGCATGCATCTTCTCTCTGAGCACAAGCTTCTGTCACATGGATATTTGCCTTAATCTCTACTATTATATTTTAGCAAACTGCCCACAACTCATTTTCAAGAAACAAACTCTTTCCTCTTAAAGTCAGACTGCTCCAACCCAAAAATACCTAATTAACGACCAACCTTGTGTTCCGAAGCAGCGTGCTGCCCAGCAAAAAGCACTGCAACACCTTGTCATGGGTATTAAGCGCAAATTAAATACAATTACAATATGTAAATTCAGAAAATGTGTTGCTCAAAAACATTGTGTTATATATATATATATATATATATATATATATATATCAGACCATCATGTTGCTCCTCCTGTAAGATGCTAGTCCACTCATAGGCTATCCATATCTAACAATCATTAGTGCCATTTATGTTATGGGATGGGCACAGGAATGTTTTTAAGTTCATGTTTGAAATCTATCACTTTTAATACAAGTCCATCGCAGTGTAGCTGGATCTTAAGCTCCTTATTATACTGTTGCTGCCAAGATCAATATGGGGGAAGGAGAAGAATGCTATATAGGATGTATATAATGCAAAAAACAAGTCTTTCAGTCAGCACCTGTCAGTCAATGGTCTGTTATTCACATTTTACTTCCACCCTAGAGCAGTGCTTATCAAACTGTGGTAGGGGAACGGGGGGGGTCGGCCACTGCTGTGTGCGTGTATGTATATATATATATATATATATATATATACACACACACACACATATACATATACACACACACACACGATTGAAAAATGTAAAACGTTCTTTAAACGTGAAGGAGATTGAAATTGGGGGCTATCAATTAAGGTAGTAGCCTCAGATTCAATTGTGGGAGCACTGCAAGTGTATCAAACAGACTTTAATTAGTATGGATGATGAGCGGCCTCAACTGAATTTAGAACGGCTCCAACCTTCCCAATAACATAAATGTATTTACTTTCATATATTGTTTACAAAATATGTATTAGTTTGTGTAGGTTTGATGAACGCTTGTTTCTGTATATTATTTTTCAGGGCAAGTAATCAAAAATGCTTAGGCCGAGGTCCCCAGTTATTAGTAATAACTGCTCCTTATATCAGTGGACAAATTTTAACAAGTGTGCATGTAAGTTAGTTTTGAATCTTCAAATACGTCCAGTTGCATACTGTTAATTAATTATGCAGACCAAATAACATAAACCTATTTTGAATTGTACTCGTGTTAAGCATCTATTTATTTACTTAATATAATATTGCGTGACTTCCTCCCATTGCTTTGTAAAATTAACCATTTTTTCCTAAACTTTTGTCCTGAATTTTTAACGCCCACTGTCAAGAATTTGCTTCCATTGCAGGTGGTCACCATACTTCAAACATACCATTGCTTTCAAGCAATCTTTATTTAGTGGGTAGCCTCTCGTTTTTACCCACATATTAAGATAGTCAAGTGCAGTTCTAGGGAAAGTAATGCAAGTCAGACCTACAATACAGCGGTAAAAGACGGTCAACGCAACTATGACAGACTTGTGCACTCATCACATGTGCCGCCCATGCCCTATGGTACCCCAACACTCACCCTCGGTCACCTCCAGAACCTTCAGTTGCTCCTCCGCTGCCGCGCGCACCTCGTGGGTAGCGGACAGGATGCCACTCAGGGTTTCTAGCAGAGCCTCCTTCAGGCCCTGCTGCAGGGGAGAGCCAAGCCCCACACCGCTTACTGCCGCCATGCCGCCCGGTGCAAAGCTTGCCTGCCAGAAAGGAGGAGCTGCCGAGCCCGCCAAAGAGCCGGCCGCCCCATCCCGGACATCTCCTGGAGGCAGAGCGGCGGCCATCTTGAAGAGGAACCGGTTCCGAGTGCAGTCAAAGGACAGAACTAAGCGCCAGGAAAACTCAAAGTTTTTCCATAGAAACCTTGCATTACTGTTTATGTGTACCACAGCCTTGAAAGGAACGAAACAAACGCTTAAAGTAATGAGCAAATATTTTACACAATTTGAAAAACTAAAATCTTACTAAGAGAGTAGCTTGTATTTAGAAAATAATACGAAATATAAGAGCCTTTTGCATTCATATATTGTGTCCCTTTGACATTCCAGCTTTGCAGAAACAAATTCCAGTTCCTCTGTAGTCAATCTGTTTACGGCAATTTTTGCAAGGGGTACGCCCTGTGACCAAGTCATCTAGATTGCTCTTCGAGGGTCTTTGGGAGTGGGGCTTACACATACGGACCGCAGCTATTTCTGAAGGGCTCGCTTTTCGAATGTGTTGTTTAACGCGTGATTTCATAAAATATTCAAACCCTATTCCCTAACCTCCTATTTCAGAAATTTACAAAACTCTAATTATTTTCAATATTATCAACACTATATTATTCAATGTGCAACACTTAACATGCTTAATGACAAGAAATGCTTTCAACTTTTTGACTGAAATAAAATATTGAAAATTACTTCTGGATTGACAACGTACAAGTTGCTATACATTTGCTGCCACCTTTCAACTTTGATCAAAGGGAGACACGTGCCCGGCTGCAAAGGCCTGAATAACGGTAAAGGGATTGGAGGGGCAAGTGTCATTTTTTTCCATCTTCAAAAAATAAATTGTGTTTCATGCAAATACATTCTAAACACACCAGTAAGTAAATGTATAAATTCCCGTCCAGAATGTCAGCAATTGTAGTGTCCTGCTGGACACTTTCTGGTGTCTCAACAGGCACTAGGTTACCAGCCACTGTAGAATTGCTACTTGCCCCCCTGAAATGAGGACAAGAAGCGTGCTTGCAGAATACTTCTTTAGTCGCATTACGGAGAGCCGTCTACATAGTTCGCGCCACGATCTTACAATGCGCGCCCCCCCCGCGTCACGTCACTCCCAGCAAGCTTTGCAGGAGTCACATGACGCGGGAGACTAGACCGCGACACTACACTTCTTCCCCCTTAACAACTATGACAATTTGAACTATAACTGAAGAGACAGGATAGAGAGAGAGAGAGAGAGAGAGATTCACAACTGAAATTCACGGAACCTTTTTGGAATCTTCATTGTACGCCCCTTGCGGGTGTGCATGACGGGTGCTCGGATCCCTTGCTCTCTTCCTCCACAGGATCCGGCAATGTTCGTACTCTCCTCATGGCCCCTACCTTGGGTATCGGATGTCTCCCGCGAGGTACCTGCACAGTCTATGTCCTGGCTAGGCGGACTCTGTGTTTGCTGCTTGGCTGTCTGTCCTTCAGCGTTTGCCAGGGTGCCGGTCCCACTTCTGTTGGCAGTCTCCGTGTTCTCTCTCACAGGTTCTGTGGTTGGTGATTCGTCCCTTGTGGCACTGTTACTTTCTTCCAGATCGCTGTTGTAGGTGTGGCTACTGTTCATGCCCCAATGAAGGATTTTGTTGCACTTGGCCATTCCGGATTGTGACCACACCTTGCCGTTGCTCAACAAGGCTGATCGTGTATACAGGTCCACCACCCATAGGGGCTCACTGAATTTACTGTCTCCTTTTTTGTCCTGGGTGGCCCCGTTTGACTCTGACCCAGTCGCCCTTCGTCAGCGTGACGTCACGCACGTTGTGCCTCTTATCGTAATATGCTTTATAGATGCGTTGGGCTTTCTCAATGTTACTCCGGACGACGGCCTAGGACCATCTGCTCTGGAGCCGCATGCATATCCAGGCTGTGTTGTCTCTGGTAAATGGTTCTCTGCCTCTCAAGATTTTAAATGGGCTGTAGCCTGTGAGTGTGGGGGTGATGTGATATGCCCAAACAGTGCTCCTAATTTCAGTCTCCCAGTTCTTTCCGGCACTGATGGCTGCGTGAACCAAGCCCATGATCACCCAGTTGAAGCGTTCCACCTGGTCGTTGCCTGCTGGGTGGTAGACGGGGGTATGTTTAGTCTGGATGCCGTTTCGGTTGGGGAAGGCTGTTCATTTGGCCGAAGTGAACTGGGGCCCGTTGTCGCTGGTGATAGTTTTGGGAATGCCTTCCCTCAGGAAGATGTTGGTGAGGAATGCAATGATGGCGGGGCGGACCTTGGCTCACGACGAAAATGGCCACCTGAGCCTCGAGCTCCGGAACACCGACCAGCTATCCTGAAGCTATCCTGCTCACCCACCACTGAATCGTTGTTTGTGGATCGACGCTGGGACATCGGAGCGTCACGGCAGCCTGCGGATCCAATCCCGATCCCCTGGGACCCTTCCGATCCGGAGATTTGGCGCCGGATGTGTGGCGTGGCGAGAGGCCGCTGAACCCCGCACTCGGGTGAGGAGTGAGGCGGGGCTGCGTCGCTAGACATGCGGCGTGAGACTGCTCAGTTGGACCTGCCTCCTATAGAGCGGTAGCTGGGCCCGATCAACCCCTGGTGAGGACAGCAGAAGGCAAGAGCAGAGCACCTACTGCTGCGGGGAAGGCATCCGAACCTGTGGCTGCGCGGCGGGTGTGCCCGCTGTGCGGTCCGAAGGTGCTGGCGGCAAGAGACCCTCTCCCCCTCCCCCCTTCCCGGCGGGAGTGGAGCGGCCGCTGCCGCTGCAGGAGACTTGGAGGTTTGCAGCGGTAGGGGGAAAGAGTGTGGGATCCCAGCATCAGAAAAATTAAAAGGAGAAGGATCTGCTGAACGCCACTTGTGCTGTGCAGGATATTGTCCCCGGAGCCCGATCGCCGCCGCCATTTAGGAAGCTGCCGGATAAACTTGGAGTGCCAGCTGCCAATAGCACAAGAGCTGGGTGCGAGCCTGGCAGGCCGGCGGAACATTATGAAGGGAGATACTGGAAGTGGTGCCTCAAGAAGGGCTACTGTGTGTGGTGTGCCCCCTGAACCTACTGACCAGTGGCGGTGAGGATGGGCATAGAGTACCCAACAGGGCAGTGGTGCCCGGCAGGAAAAGAGCTGCGCACGGCTGCCGCACTGGTTCTGCAGGTAACAATGCGCAGAAGACAGGTGTGGAGACCTGCTCTGGGTAAGGCTACAGCACTGTGCACGCCTGGTCAGCTGAAGTGTGCCAACTGGGTCAAAGGACAGTATCAGTCGTGGAGTGGACAATCCTGTTGAGAGTGGTGTGTATTGGCGCCCATACTGCAAGACTGGGTTTTACTGCATGGAGAGGGGTGCTCCTGGGGGAGACAGGCATTTGGGGACCGAGCCCAAATACGTGAGTCGGGCTGACCTGCGGCATAGGTTCCGGAGGGGCCCTCAGTTGTGACTGCGAATTTATCACAGATAGCGACACGCCTAGCGGGCGCAACAATAATAGACGTAACCCCTGTAGTGGAGGACAGACTGGGCACGGCGCAATACAGTGGCTACTGTGGAGCAAGACATGTAAACTGAATAGTTATCCAAAGGTATCGTTTCACCACATAGGGTCCTGGAGTGCGACCTGGAGCGCAGCTGGACACAGGGGACCCCACGGTCTGGCATCAAGCCCCCATTTGCTAGAACAGCACCATGTGAATGCACTCGCATAGCCACCTCACTCAAGAGGGAGAGATGGGCAGAACGGACAAGTCTCAGTCCAAGCTGTCCTTTGCACAAAAACGGTCTAAGTCACATGACTCCACGGCAGAGGAGGCAAATAGGCCCATTCCCCCTTCAGAAGACAAACCGGACATCCGCAGCCTGCTGTTATCAATGGAGAAGGGGTTGCAGAACAGTATCTCTTCACTAGGCACAAAAATCGATGCTCTTTCCTACTGGATGGACAGAATGGGGGAGGGGCTGAACAAGCATGCGGAAGAACTCAACATGTCCGAGCGTCGGATCACGGAAGTCGAAGAAGCACAGAAAACACTGGATATGAATCATAAAAAGCTAGGTAGGATCATGCAGGTGCTGCATGACAAAACAGAGGACCTGGAAGCCCGTGCGAGAAGATGCAACCAATGAATTACGGGCCTGCCGGAAACGACACAAACTGGCAACATGGAATGTTTTTTAGAGAAGCGACTGATCGGCTTACTTTGAGCAGAGGTATTTTCAAACATATTTGTGGTGGAGAAGCCGCACCGCTCCCTGGGGCCCAGACCCCAACTGCAGGCCCACCACGCCCAATCATAGCAAAACTGCTAAACTATCGGGACAGAGATGCTGTGTTGAGCAAGCAGACACTTCCATATGAGGGGTCGAACATTTCGCTCTATCCGGATTTTACAGCGCGAATGCAGGAGGCGCGTCGGCAGTTTGTCCCCATGAAAAAACAACTACGAGAGCTGGGATTGGACTATGCAATGCTGTACCCAGCCAAGTTACGGGTGAACAGGCAATGCCGCTCTCACATCTTTACAGGCCAGAAGGCTCTGCAGAAAGCGCTCAAAGACTGGACAAGGGAACAACGCCAGAACCCGGAACGACTGCTCTTGGACGAAGCTGCTGGGGGAATCACTTGAAGAACAGGACTGAGACCAGACTAGTTGCAAGCTCTCGATAAGTATTATGTGGTTTGGAGGGCCGGGAGGGGAGTGAGGAGCGAGGAAGGAATGTACATATTGAAATGCTGGGGCGGACAGTTATAGACACTCTGATTTGTATATTTACTCCAAGAACTATAGCTGTAAGCAGGTATGAGGAAGTTTAAGAGCAATTTTAAGGCCGTGACATAGCCCCAGCGTTAGTCTTAGAAGCTCTTTAATGGGATCGCCGACGTCAGTAGGTCCACAACACCAGACCGCGTTGTGTAAAACTTGAAAGTTATGTCGCCGACTGGGATTCAGTGGAGGGTATGAGACTAGTAGTCGGTGGGTGGGGGTCGAGACAGGGGAGAACTGGAGTTCAGTTGGTACTTGTATAATGAGCGACCTCCGCCTGCAAGTGACAAACACTACCGCTGTTAATTGAGTTGAGGGCCAGAGGAGGGAGGTGTGGGATGTCCCTGTTAGGGATGCTGCGCGGCCAAGTTGTGGGAGGTCAGTTGTGGGTGGGGGGAGGGGAGGGTAGGGTGGGGTTGCTGTTTTTGTTAAGGAAGTCAGAGAGAGCAGCCATATTGTTATGTTTTATGCAGTACACTATGCTACGCACGATAAACAAGACAGTAACGATTAGGGAGGCCACAGGCCAAAGACCCATAGAAGCCCTCAGAGCACTGTCGTGGAACGTGAGGGGCCTCAATGACCATCGCAGACTTTGCAATGTGCTGAACTGTTTCACTAGACACAATGTAGATGTTGCTCTCCTACAGGAGACACACCTCCCACTGCAGAGCCCGATGAAGCGCTCCAGGGCACTGGTAGGGGTTGTTAATGCTGCTGCCTTTACAACTCATGCAAGGGCTGTGCTGACATGGGTTAACCCTAAATCAGAATTTAAGTTGCGACTGCTGAAGGCAGACCCTGGGGGCAGGTTTGTGCTCTCTAGATGTCAGGGTAGGGGGCTGGACCTGCTTCTTGTTAACGTATATGGCCCTAATTACGACTGTCCGGAGGTTTTTGCCACATTAGCAAACATTGTGAGTGGGTGTGGGGTGACACAAATACTCTGGGGTGGAGAGAGACTTCAACCTTGTGGGGAACCCAGGGGTTAGATAGGTCAGGAGGCCCGTTAAGAAGGCTGGAGACTGCAGCTAGAGCAGTGGAGAGGGCCATGATTAGCTTGGACCTCATAGATGTGTGGAGAGAACTTCACCCATCGGTCGGTGGTTTCACACATTACTCTGCTCATCACAACCTACATTCGTGTATTGATTATTTGCTCGTGTCGACGCCCCTCTTGTCCCAGGTCCACTCCTGCCAGGTGCTACCGCGCACTCTCTCGGACCACTCTCCCATATTGTTGGACTTGTCCACTCCTATGAAAACAATTCCACCATTCACGTGGCGTTTCCCCCTTACTCACTGCTTGACCCCCTTTTTAAGGAGGCTATAGCAGAAGGGAGTGAAACATTCTTTGCCACCAACATAGGGTTAGTGGAAAGTGTACATTAGGGGGGTGGCAATGTCCAAGCACTCAGCGGTGCTTCGGGATATTTGACAGCGGCTGTCAACTTTGAAGTGCAAATTAGGTGATTTGAAAGCCAACCAGCAATCTGGTATGGACGAGGACTTTGCCGATAGCATGAAGGTATTACTAAAGGAGTATCATGAGGCAGCAGACAGCGAGGTGCAACACTTGGGGAAATATGCCACAGCACGAGCGTAAGGGGAGGGAGACAGGCCGGGGTCTGTGTTGGCCAATATGCTGAAAGCAAGACGGGGTAAGACTATGATCCCTATGATCCGATTAGAGGAGGGCGACCTGCTAATGGAGGAAGAGGATATCGCTAAAAGATTTGAGCAGTACTATTCGGACCTTTACGCCTCACGCCTGTCTGATATGGACGGGGAAATACTAGATTACCTGGAGCACATTAAGTTACCCTTCCTATCAAACACGCAGCGAGAGTTCTTTTCTCTCTCTATAGAAAAAGATGAGATCCTCGAAGCCCTGTCGGGAATGAGGGCGAATAGTGCCCCAGGAACAGACGGACTCATATTGAGCTTTTATAAGACCTTCATAGATCTTCTACTTCCACACACACAAACTAGTCGATGACATGTGCGTATCAGGACAGATGCCTCAAACAATGAGGGAAGCCATTTTAGTAGCCATCCCAAAACAGGTAAACCTGCGGAGGAATGCAGTTCTTACCATCCATTTTCCTTCAAGTGTGGACACTAAGGGCCAGCTGTAGGTGGCCGAATACCGGTCGGTAACAGCGGAATTACCGAATTTCGTCCGTTACGACCAGTATTAGGCTTTTCAGATGTAGGGTGCAATGCTCCTTAGCACACGTAAATTACAATATTGCTATATATGCCAGTGTTTCCACCAATTGTCACAATATAGTAAAGATGAGTTCTTGTTCTTGTAATTCAGTTTCAAATTTATTCCCGTTCACTGGAAACTCTCATACAGCCAACACGTGTTTCATCGTAAATGGGAATGTAACCCACGACTTTTTCAAGGCTGTACAGATTGAAAAAAGAGAAAAAAAACATATCGCCATATATATAATTAGACTTTATTTTAAATTAATAGTTATACACTCGATTCGGCCAGACTATATATTTTTATCTGATGTGTTTATTACACATTAAGATGGCCGCCACTCTGACCGCAAACTTATCACTCGTGTTGACTCGGGTCACATGTTCTCCCACCCAATCAATGATGAGCAGAAACACGGAAGTATTAAGATTTAACAACGTGGCGTGGAGACAGACTTGTTCTCGAGCGGACACGCTGCGAATGAACGGGGGACTCCTAAAGAATACTTGGACTGGCGAAAGGTAGGCAATTAAGGACTTAGAAGGGCACTCTATCTTAGGCATAGTAGAAACGCTAACTATTTAATTTAAGCGCGAACAAGTATTTCTGAACTTATAACTGCGATCAAAGACTTCTCTACAGACATAAGTCCCTCCTCCACGGGGGTAAGGTGCTTGTCAATTAACCTGCTTCTGGAGAGGAATGGCGGATGGTGTTCCCTGCCGGATTCCAGCGTGAAGATTCGAGCCTCTGTTTTCTTGTAGTAAACCTGGTCAAACCTTGACCTCTGAGGATATCTGAGAGTGTGTGAGACATTCGTCACGCAGTACCTGTCGAAGGAGAGCGGGCTCGTCTCCTTCATATTGACCTTGTTCCTTGTCGAAAGAGAAGCCGCGTTGCATTTAAACGCGCAGAGTCGCGTTACAATGGCACGTGAGTAAAAGAAAGCATTTGTGCTGTTCCTTGCGTCTGACTGAAAGACACGTGCGGCACACTTACTTTCAGTATTAGTGAACGTTCCCTTAGTGTTTTGTGGGAACATTGTATTTTCATTTCCGTGGGAGCCTGTTTGGAAAGAGCTGGACCTTAGCTCGGAATTAAGAAAATAGTTTTGGAACAATTTGGAATTCCATGGAAACTGTGTTGTGACTGCAAAAACGCTTTGTTCGAAAGGAAGTAAAGAAACCTTTTCTAGTGACTTTTTATGATTTGGTGTTTGGCAGCATTCTGAGACTTTGAACCTTTTGGGGAAGTGATTGGATGCTGATATAAATCCTCAGATATTGGGTGGAAGTTCTTTCTGGTCTTTGGATTCAAAGTTACTTGAGGAATCCGAAAAACTGCTTGAGTTAATGGAACTTTGGTGATTTGGAGGAGGGACAGAATAATACCTTGTTTCCCTAGATAACAGAATAGTGAGTAATTTTCTGTTTTGTCGCCCTGTTATACAGAATTGGGGGTCCTTTCCGACACAGTGCAGAGTGCCTACCACGCCCTAGAGAGGAATACAGAAACCACAACCTCTTTATTATTTTATCCACTTCCCCTTTTCCCCCCGGGGCACGAGTTCACGCAGGGAGTGTATTCCTCTCTGCTGAGGGTCGTGTCGGGAGGGATTGGGGGCTTAGCTTCAACCATCGTCTCCGCTTGGCACAAGAACAAGGTTAGTGGCGTTCTTTATTCTTGCGCTGCTGCCAATCCCGACAGATTGACAAGCCTAAGTATACAAGCCCGGCCTGGACGATGGAGACTGAAGAGGTGTTGAAATCTGTGGTGGAAAGCCTTGCGGCTTTGCAGCAGGAGGTCAATACATCCAGAAGTGAGAATCAGGCCCTATACAAGGAAGTGGGTAGTTTACGGTGAGAGGTGTCAGGACTAACACTAAAGGGACAAGGAGGGGTTTCCTATATCAAACCAGCTACACTGCCACCTCCAATAACTACAGCACATACTCCTCAGATGGGAGCCGAAGGGGGTGGGTTTTTTGTGACTCCTCCTACTGCCTCTCCCCTATCAGATACTGTCCCTACAGTACATGTCATACAAAATACTGGTATCCCTTTGGCGCCCCCAGAAAGATTCTATGGGGACCCCAGGAAGTTCAAGACCTTTTTGAACCAGTGTAGGTTGCATTTTTTATGTAAACCTGGGGTGTTTCAGGAGGAATCTGCGAAGACAGCCTTTATGATGTCGTACATGGGAGGCAATGCTGCAAGTTGGACTATTCCACTCTTAGAACGGAACGATCCTGTGTTGCATAATTTTGTGGATTTTTGTTTGGAACTGCGAAAATTGTTTGATCGAAAATCACATATGCTTTCATTGGACAAAGAATTATTGACCTTGCGACAAGGGTCCCAAGACTTGTTGTCGTATATCACGTCCTTTAATCGTCTAGTGGTCGAAACTGAATGGCCTCCTGCAAAAAGAATTTCTATATTCCTATCAAGGATTACGAGGGGAGCTCAAAGACGTTTTGGCACAGGTAGTACAACTACCGAACACCTGTGAGGACCTTATTGATCTGACAGTCCAGCTAGATAATAGACTCCTAGAGCGGAGAGGGGATAAAAACAGAGGAGACAGTCGTTACTTCTATCCTCGTATCAAAAGCTCTACCGAAGAACATCCTAAGGTGGCAGACGGGGTAGAGCCTATGCAAATCGGAGGTATACGGGGCCCCCTTTCTATGGAAGAAAAAGAGAAAAGACGACAATTGAAGCAATGCCTGTACTGTGGCAAAGGAGGGCATATCATCAAAGATTGTAGAGCTAGGAATGCTCTACCTGGACGACTTATGGTGCCGCGAAGTCAGGCCATCGTTCAATCCTCAAGTCCGGCGGAAAACTAAAGAGCCCGAATCAGGAAGAGATCTCTGCCTTGGGTTGTCAACTACAAACGATCTCACCTACGCTTGCCAATACTCTACATCCAGCTGTAGCACATATGAACCTCAAAGTTACTCTGTGGGTCAACTCTCAAGATGCCCTGGATTTAGATGCGTTGTTCGATTCTGGTGCCACCGGGAATTACATTGATCAGGAATATGCCATGAAGATTGGAATAGTCTGTGAGAAGAAAGAAAGACCCGAGTTGGTGAAAGCAGTGGACGGTACTGTCCTGTCATCTGGTCCCGTGTCGTACCATACCCGTTCATTATTAAGGCAGACGAGCCAGAACCACCAGGAGCATATCGAATTCGATCTTATAGATGCGCCTCAATTTTGTCTTATCCTGGGTATGCCGTGGTTGACTCTTCATGATCCTAAAGTCAGTTGGGCGGCTCGTACTATTACTATGTCATCGGATTATTGCAAGGAGAATTGTAGACAGGAAATGCCTTGCTCCAAGGGGCCTCAAAAAACTCCATCGGTGTGTTTGGCGACTGAATGTTCCAATGAACACTAATGTTGTGCTACCATCCTTCCTGATGAATACAAGGAATATTGTACCCTTTTTGATAAAAAGAAGGCTACCGACTTGCCACCACATAGGGCATATGATTGCCGCATCGATCTACTGCCCGGAGCGGATATTCCATGCAGTCGGGTATACGCCTTAACCGAAAAAGAAACGCAGTATTTGAAAAACTACATCGATGAGAACTTGGCAACTTGATTTATCAGGCATTCAACATCTCCATCCTCATCCCCGATGTTCTTCATTCCGAAGAAGGATTGTGACGAATTGAGGCCTTGTATTGACTATAGGGCCATCAATAGAGTGACCGTCAAGAATCGCTACCCTCTCCCCTTAATACCAGTACTCTTGGACGAGCTAAAGAGGGCCCGTTTCTTCACGAAACTCGATCTACGTGGTGCTTATCATTTGGTTCGGGTCCAGAGAGGGGATGAATGGAAAACAGCCTTTCGAACAAAATTCGGGCTGTTCGAATACAGAGTGATGCCATTCGGGCTCTGTAACGCCCCCACTGCTTTCCAGTTTTATATGGACGAGGTGTTGAGAGGTTGTCTGGAGACGTTTTGCATTGTGTACATAGACGACATTTTGATCTATTCGTCTACCCTTCCTGAGCATGTAGAACACGTGAAAACCGTGCTCCGTAAACTACAGCTTAATTCACTGTATGCAAAGCTCGAGAAATGCCTGTTTCATGTAAAAGAAGTTTCATTCCTTGGTTATATCATCAATGCGCAAGGTTTTCAGATGGACACCAGTAAGGTTGATGCTATCACAGGTTGGAGTACTCCCCAGAATGTCAAATCTGTGCAGAGTTTTCTTGGCTTCGCCAATTATTGTGGAGAAGTGTGGCTCAGGGGTTAGAGGAGGCAGACCAGGAATCTGAAATCGGCCCTGGACCAGGGTTCAATTCCCCGCCTCGGCGGGTCTTGGGCTCAAAAATTCCACGGACTCGATAATTCTCGCTCCGGTGCCTTCTCGACTCACGGGTTCACACTCTGCGACTCTGGGCAATAGCTTGCTTAATCTCCACAATGGCCCCTCGCTGCGGGATGCCTGGCTTTCACCTTGTGGATACCCTGCTGGGGTTATCTCACAGGGGAATACCAGGACGGGTTCCCTAAGCAAGCGCCGGGAAACCCACTGAGGGTAGCTGTGCGCTATACAAGCTCAAATACATTTACATTTACAATTACTACCGGTGATTCATTAAAGACTTCTCCAAAATTATCCATCCTATTTCCAGCCTGCTGAGAAAGAACACCCTGTTTTTATGGAGCGAGGAGGCAGCCAGTTCATTTCAGTTTTTGAAAGACCAGTTTACTCGGGCTCCTATTCTTCGCTATCCTGATCCTCAGATACCTTTTGTGCTTGAAACGGATGCATCTCAATTTGCAGTTGGAGGGATATTATCTCAACGCCATCCTGTATCTGGCTAACTACATCCTGTTGCATATTTCTCGAAAAAGCTCACTCCTTGTGAGATTAATTATACCATCTCGGATAAGGAACTCTTTGCAATCAAACGGGCGTGTGAGGAATGGCACCATTACTTATTGGGAGCGGTTCATACTGTCGAAATCTATACAGATTACAGGAATTTGTTATTTTTGAAAACTACAAAGGCGCTTACTCCTCGACAACTGCGATGGACATTCTTATTCTCCGATTTTTATTTTGTTATCAAGTATAAGCCAGGACCACAAAATGGTAAGGCGGATGCCCTTTCTCGCATTGGCGAAACTGGAGAACAGCGAGAAATGAGTGACAACGAACCTCCATTGATCTTGACTGAAAAGGGTGATCCAACCTTATCAGTAGCCTTGTTGTCTTCGCAGGAATTCCTGGAAGAGGTGCGAGTTGCCCTTGCTGACACCAACTTACAGGAATGGGTACAGGAAGATCCTGAACATCGTACGGAAAAAGACGATCTTGCCTATCAAGACTCAGCTATCTATGTTCCAACAGAGACCTTGCAACAACAAGTGCTGAAATGGATTCACAATTCCCCTCTGGGTGGGCATTTGGGGATCTACAAAACCATTGTTAGTGTGGAACGTTCCTTTTGGTGGTCCCGAATCCGAGAAGATGTGCGATACTACATAAAAAACTGTGCTGTTTGTATTCAAGGAAAGCCCATACATGTAAAACCTTCTGGACTTCTTAGACCTCTACCAATTCCTCCAAAACCCTGGAATACTCTATCAATGGACTTTATAGTTGAAATGCCACCTTGCGATGGAAAGACTGTGATCCTGGTGGTTGTGGACCATCTGACGAAGATGGGGCATTTTATACCTTTGGCCGGCCTGCCCACCTCAGCGGAACTGGCAGTGGTGTTTCTTCAGCATATCGTTCGAGCTCATGGCATTCCTTGTGTGCTTATAACTGATAGAGGAACCCAGTTCACTTCCCGATTCTGGAAGGCTCTCTGTAAGACTTTAGACATCGATGCCCGACTCTCTTCCTCCTACCATCCCCAGACTGATGGTAAAACAAAACGTCTGAATCAGACATTAGAGCAAAACCTTCGTTGTTTTACCTTGCAGGATAATATGGACTGGACTGAGTTGATTTGGATGGCGGAGTTTGCCTATAATACCGCTATACATTCCACCTTGGGCTGTTCTCCTTTTTTTTTGTTTTCTTGGCCATCACCCTAATGCGCTTCCATTTGAAGTACCTGTGCATTCCCCCTTACCTAGCATACATGAACATCATGCCCATCTTAAAGCAGTGTTAATCGCTGCAAGACATAGCCTGGCTAATGCTCAAGCGTCACAGAAACGCTTTGCAGACAGGAGAAGAACACTTGAGCCAGATTACAAGGTGGGGGACAGGGTATGGCTGTCTACTAGAAACCTTCATTTAAAAGGGGAGAATAAGCTGAAACCTAAATATGTGGGGCCGTATAGTATAGTCGAGGTTATCAACCCCGTGGCTATGAAACTGTCCCTCCCTGGCTCTTGGAAGATTCATCCTGTGTTTCATGTGTCCCTCCTCCAACTCTGTCCTCCCGATACGAGGCTTTCTGATAGGCCCCTTCCGATTGAGGTAGATGGGCAGGAGGAATATGAGGTGCAATCAATTCTTCACTCTCGTATGGTTAGAGGGAAGATTCAGTATTTGGTGGAGTGTAAGGGTTATGGGCCCAAGGAAAGGACCTGGGAACCTGTGAGTAATCTGAACTGTCCTGTGTTGGTTGATAATTTCCATGAACTGCACCCTGGTAAGCCTGGACGACTGCCAGGTCGGCTGTCCTTGAGAGGGGGTTCTGTAGCGATTTCAAGGTCACAAGGGCTGCTTCCCTACTATGTACGAAAAATGGGAAACGTCCTTAGGACTACAGCTACCAGGATGCCTTGGGGTCTTCTCTACAGACATAAGTCCCTCCTCCACCGGGGTAAGGTGCTTGTCAATTAACCTGCTTCTCCTTCATATTGACCTTGTTCCTTGTCAAAAGAGAAGCTGCGTTGCATTTAAACGCGCAGAGTCGCGTTACAATGGCGCGTGAGTAAAAGAAAGCATTTGTGCTGTTCCTTGCGTCTAACTGAAAGACGCGCGCGGCACACTTACTTTCAGTATTAGGGAACGTTCCCTTAGTGTTTTGTGGGCACATTGTATTTTCATTTCCGTGGGAGCCTGTTTGGAAAGAGCTGGACCTTAGCTCGGAATTAAGAAAATAGTTTTGGAACAATTTGGAATTCCATGGAAACTGTGTTGTGACTGCAACAACGCTTTGTTCGAAAGGAAGTAAAGAATTATTTTCTAGTGACTTTTTATGATTTGGTGTTTGCAGCATTCTGAGACTTTGAACCTTTTGGGGAAGTGATTGGATGCTGATATAAATCCTCGGATATTGGACGGAGGTTCTTTCTGGTCTTTGGATTCAAAGTTACTTGAGGAATCCGAATAACTGCTCGAGTTATTGGAACTTTGGTGAGTTGGAGGAGGGACAGAATAATACCTTGTTTCCCTAGATAACAGAATAGTGAGTAATTTTCTGTTTTGTCACCCTGTTATACAGAATTGGAGGTCCTTTCCGACACAGTGCAGAGTGCCTACCACGCCCTAGAGAGGAATACAGAAACCACAACCTCTTTATTATTTTATCCACTTCCCTTTTCCCCCCGGGGCACGAGTTCACACAGGGAGTGTATTCCTTTCTGCTGGGGGTCGTGTCGGGAGGGATTGGGGGCTTAGCTTCAACCATCGTCTCCGCTTGGCACAAGAACAAGGTTAGTCGTGTTCTTTATTCTTGCGCTGCTGCCAATCCCGACAGCTCTATACTTAAACGACGCGTAATGTTCTATTTAAATAAAGAACATTGTGACATATGAGCACGGTAATTTATAACTAAAATAAAACAAATAAGGTAGATTGCTCTGGGACATACCTAGAGACTATTCTAGTGTTCATAATCGGTTACGTTTAAGACCAAACAGGATGTAATTGTACGGATTCATTCCAAGGGTGAATAGCACATCTATATCACCGTGACTCTAACAATCGATATGTCTCTGTGCACACTATAAGACCCTTTGAATTTATTTTGAGATATTAAAACATTGATAATGATATCCTTACAGCCACCTTGACGACATTGGAGCCATAATTAGGCAAATAATTTACGAGGAGTAAATACAATGGATGACCCCCGTAGAGCCCATATGCGGGTTGGAATTATCTCCGCATTATACGTAAGTGATTTAGCTGTATCACTCACGAACTGAATTTAAATGATGACAATAAGAGTTGCTTATGTACACTTTCCATTATTATCCCTTACAGTAACGAGAAAGCAGATATGGAAATAGATATTTCACGAATCTTGAACACTTACAATAACTTTATCCACGGACGAACTGCTTTTCAAATCTAGCGAATCACCACCCCTTATTTTGGTTTTGGCGTATGGTGTCAAATATTAGTTGGAATTTTCTTAGAATTCACCACTGCTTCACATCCAAATAGGACTAATAAGTGGCACTTGATCGCTCCATCTCATAACAGGCTCATAGACCTTCTGAAGTTAACAGAGGTACATTCTGTGTTATATTTATACTTTATTATGAGACACTTTGTTGAAACTTATAATTTTTCACCGCCGTTCCTATTGGTCTCCATAATATCGTATCGAATCACGGTGTGGGCAACTTCTTTAACATAGGAAGTAATGATGTGTTATGTTTTCTGTTTTCCATTATCGAATAGCAGTACATATACATATGGCGATATGTTGTTTTTCTCTTTTTCAAACTGTACAGCCTTGAAAAAGTCGTGGGTTACATTCCCATTTACGACGAAACACGTGTCGGCTGTATGAGAGTTTCTAGTGAACGGGAATAAATTTGAAACTGAATTACAAGAACAAGAACTCATCTTTACTATATTGTGACAATTGGTGCAAACACTGGCATATATAGCAATATTGTAATTTACGTGTGCTAAGGTGTATTGCAGTTTGAAGGCAGTAGCCGTTTTTTGGGGGGATAAAAGTGGTTCCTTCCACCTTTTAGTATAGTCGAATAGTTCATTAGCAAAAATATTGTGACACCTTCTAAGTGGCGCCAAGCAGACCTATATTAAACCACTATCAGTGGATTTAACCTTTTCAGAAGTACGGGCCTAATTTAAGGATTCGTAATTAACCTAATTGGTAATTTAAGGAATCGGTAAATTACAGAATTCTTAAATACAGATTCGGTAAATTACCGAATCCTAAATGTAGGGAGCACTCAAATGATTGCTTTTTCCCATTTTAGGATTCGTTATTTACCACCAACTACAAGTTGGTGGTAAATATCAAAACCCCAAAAGAAGCAATTTTTTGCAAATTATTACAGTGCCATGTGGCAGACACACAATTCAGGGGTACAACAGGGTGTCAAAGTGACACCTTGCCACCCTTCAATGTTTTCCCCCTTTTACCGAATCGATATTTACCGATTCGGTATTTACCAAATCTTACTGATTCGGTAATACTTACCGAATTAATGCCTACATCCCATTTAACGATTCTAAAATACCGAATCGGTAAAATTCGGTATTTTAGAATCGGCAAATCAGGATTAGCTACATCTGACCTTAAGTTATTTGCGAAAATCTTAGCTAACCGACTGGCCCTTTTGTCCCCGGAGCTAGTCGCCCCGGAACAGGCAGGGTTTGTTCCGGATAGGGATCTCACTTATAATCTTCGTAAAGTCTTCGGTACAATGCAACATGTCCGACAGGACACGAAGGCTATTGCTGTCTTCTTGGATATGGAGAAGGCTTTCGATTCAGTGGAGTGGTTCTTTATGCGGCATGTGTTGACGAGAAGTGACTCGGCCCTGTTTTTCTGCAAATGATCGGGTGTTATATAATGCTCCCACAGCTCGCATACATCTGGGGGAGCTGGTCACAGGTGTCATCTTCATAGCTAGGGGAACTAGCCAGGGCTGCCCCCTGTCACCGACGCTATAAACATTAATCACGGAACCCTTGGCATGTGCACTTAGGGAATACCATGGCCACAGAGGTGTCCGTTTTCCCACCTACGAAATAGTGGTATCAGAGTATGCAGATGACACCCTGCTTTACGTTCGGGACCCTGAGAACAATCTTGCTCCGGTCCTACGAGAGGTAGTACATTTTGGAGCACTCTCTGGCTTAAAGGTCCATTGGTCTAAATCCATAGCCTTCCCGGTCACTCCGTCCACTTCTCCATTTGAAATGGAATACGCACTACTATGGTCTGACGAAGCGGTTCGGTATCTTGGCATTAAACTGCACACAGATTCGGAAATCGTTTTCCGTGAAAATTATGGAACAGCGGTGGATAAACTAGAGGACGATGTCGAAACCTGGATTGGACTACCGCTATCTCTAATCAGAAGAGTATCTATAATGAAGATGGTAGTGCTACCCAGATTCCTCTGAAGAAAACAACAAACCTTCTCAGGGGACCCACTGATACTTGGTCCTTTTAAACCAACAGAGAAGAAATTGGCACAGAAGCTGTAATATAAAAAGAATACATTTATTCACCTCAGATGAGGTAGACTATGTCACACAGAAGCCTTAGCAACTGAATGAGGTAGTCTAAGGAGTACAGAAAACTGGGGCCTTATATATGCTTAGGGGTACATAGTCAGCATAAGACCAAGGGGCAGTCCTGGCTCATGTAAGCATGCAAAATGACTAATATGGGCATACATGCTTTGCTTGCTCAACAAAGTGGGAGGAGCTAACAGTGGCTGTTTTTAGCAAACACATCCTGACATTTACAGACTAGGAACAGTTGCAAGGACAGCTACAAGCTCAACTGAGCATGTGCGAAGGTGGGAGATGCTGAATATAGTTCGTTTCTAGGCAGATTACAAGAGCAGTCAACACTGAGGGAGGACAGAGCACATGGCGAGCATGTGGAAGCACATGGCTAACTAACTAACTAAAATGGCTGCCAGAAATACAAAATAGCTTTCAGCTCATGCTAACAAATCCATCCAATATTTAACAGATGCTCCTTTTAGCATGAGCTAAAGACATTCCTATGATCCAGTAGGAACTTAGAAAATATTTGCACATTAATTTTCATAAATTTATCAATATCCTAATTCATTGATAGGTGGGCATTTTCTATTTTAAACATTTCATTAAGCGGGTATAAGCAGGAACACAAAGGGAACGGAGCATCAGGTCATAATTAACATACAGACAGTAGGAGAGAGTAATGACGACAATTACAAATAGAATTATCATCTAGTAAACATTTTCAGGGCTCCTATGCCTTTCAGTGACTATTCATTTTAATTTCAGAATAGCCAACAGCACATATCTAATAAAAACATTTTCCAATTGACTTTTACATTTTCCTTTTATGAGGGTTAGAACATCAATCATATCTGGGACCAGGAGGACCACACAGGGCCATAAGAATTAGGACGAAGAGCTGCAGAGGGCTGCTCCTCCTTAAACACGGGACATCTAAAGAGGTACATTATTGACAAGAAAAAGAAGAAGTCCTTGGGGAAATTGAAGCCACTGTACAACCAAGCCAGAGGGGAGTCTTCTCCCTGTGTCCGTTTGAGCCTCACTGGTAGGCTCTTGTTGTTTCCACGGCGGAGCTGCACAACTCGCAACTCAAGAATCACAGCCCAGTTTCAAGGAAAAAGTCTCTTCTTTCAGGATAGGGCAGTCACCCAGCAGTAAATGCTCTCAGCGATCCTGTCCAGTGTCTCAGGCAGTGCACCAGTTTTCTTCACTTCAATCTAACAGGCACCAGAGACACAGCACCTGTACCCTGAACTCAAGTCCTTCCCTAACTCCTGTATTGCTCTGCTGACGCACTGCTCATTCGTTGGGGCCACACATTGCATCCAGTGTACCCAGGTATCTCTTGACCAACAAACAAAGGAGCAAACCTGCATTCACTTTAGGACCAGGATTCAGAGGCCTGATGCTAGGATCTCTGAAGCAACCCTTGTTTCAAAACGGGTCACCTCAAGCAAAGCCTCCTCGCCATTCTGGTCGGTCCGTGACTCAGCATCAAATATTTCTTCTTTCTGATTTGTGACCCCGTCTTTCGCCCAAGACAGTGGTAGGGGTACACAATTCATTTCAGGGCTTCCGCCTTCACTGAGGTCCTAGTTGCCAGCAATGCCTGTGCTGGTTACCTTCACTTTGGCTCCAAACTGGACTGGTGCTGACGCTGACTCCCCAGGCTTTTCATGATCCAAACTATGCAACATCAGCTCTAATAAGGACTGTCGGTTTATTTACATGGACTAGCTAATAAAAAACTAGCAATGCCCTTGCAAAACTATGTAGCGTGGAATAACATACAATAATGGTGTTATCACCTAAGAACAAAAACTACCAACATCTAGCTCCCTTTAAAGGTCAAATAAGGGAATAACAAACTAGACTACTGATCCTGTCATAATTTCATCAAACATTTATTCATTTTATCAATGCTAACAATGTTTAAAACAGTATTACTGAATAGCTAATTCAATATCTTATTGCTATTTCACAGAAAGTTTAGACAAAAAATAAATTGAGAAAAGGAGAGAGCAACATACATATTACCTAGCCTTAGTTTGTAGAGGGGTTAGCCTCCTTCCCCCATTTTGACAGTAGGAAACCTGAAACAGGTTTCACTTCTGTCAACACTATCAACCCCTATTTGTAGCAACTGGGCATAAACAAAGTTATAGGAGGTACATAGCACTTTTGAGAGGGCTAAAAAACATGAATACCCAAACCCCAATCCTTTTTAGCAAATGTACAAATGTAACATGAGGGCACATGAAGTCAAACTAAATTTCATCGCCTCAGCTTTTAAGCATTAGTGCTGTATAATATGGCAAAGCTTATCTTTTAATCAAAGTTCACATATACCATTTTATCGTTTGCTATCACATAAGCGCATAAAGTGATTGTTTTTTTCCCCCAAAAAAATAAGCACAACTCCTCCTTCTTTCCCTGCGCTGCCATCTTGTCTTTCAAAAAGTTTCCGATGTCAAAATGTCAAAGCAGACCTTGCTCTGGTAGTCCTGCCAGGCTTCTTAATATGGAACGGACTTTTAACTCTTCCCAGCTGTCCTATTTCTTGTGCAAAGTATTCCATGCAGCTTTCCTATTCAAAGTCACCCTGAAAACAGAAAGCTGACCCATTCCCCTGTTTGTCAGTTTAATAACTTCTGCTGTTTTTTTATACATATTTTCAATTGTAAGCAGTGTGCAATATACTTGTGTAACAATATAGAAGTCAGCTGTTTGTATTATATCTAAATGTATGCATTTACTGAAGCCTAAGGCACTTTAAAAGCTGCTCTAAATGGCAAAAAATGCTGTTTAAATAGTGAATTTTACTCAATTTCGACTATGATATTTGGGGCACATAAAAATGAATATCCCATAATTGGTTTGCATATTATTCATTATCAGAATGTTCTTTAGATAGCCCTGGAGTAAAAAATAAAAAATAATCATATATACCCTTATAAAAATGAGTTTATTACGCCTGCGCAGAGTGATATTTCATATGCAAGTATGATCATTATGCGGTACAACACAGCTTAAACTTAATTGTGATGCTAGGGGGTCACAGTATGAGTATTAAGCTTTATAAATATTAAAAAACAAATTTAAAAGCACTTGTTTAAAAAAAATGTTTTTAATAATTAATATATATATATATTTTTTTTAATAAAACCAATCATTTTGATAATTCCACATAGGAAAAGCAAGCTTCATTCCTTGCCCATCATATTTAGACACATTCATTCACAAGCCTAAGCACAGATCCTAACTTGAAACATGTCAAATTTTTGCGCCACTTTTTTAAAAGGAGTCATTATTTAACATCAGAACCACGAATATGCTTATAAAAAAAAGCTTTAAGAAAGGAAATCCCTACTTTAAATGTTTTCCTGGTATCTAAAATAATGAACCAGATTTTTGTAACTTTTTAAAACAGCAGTCTGAAATGCAGGATTTTACACCATGTTCTGTAGTGACAAAATCCTGGCTGAGTCAACATTCCTGTCTCTCCGTGGCCTACAATCAAAACAACAGCTGCTCGCTTAGCGGCAGTTAAAACCCAGCTAAGGAAAAGCTTTTCTGAGTGTTGAAATGTAAGCTTGGAGACAGTGTATTTAAAACTGAGGCATTTCAATGCATGTTCTATAATATGTGTTTTAGTTCAGCAAAAATTTACTCAGATGATGTATTTGCCTGTTAATATCTAACACAATGTATCTAAGGAAAATGATGTAACATTTTGATAATTTTTCATTTATTGCAAAACACACAATTTTGTTTTTAAGGCCTGTTTTATTCCTATTGAATGTGAATTCTAATTTTATCTTTTAAGCATTGGCAATTTGTACATGTGCATAGTTGCTTACACTTATCAATTTTAATAGTAACATGCAGTTATTTAACATATCATATGGTTCATTTCTGGATTATAATTTAATTTTTATTTAATATTAATTAAATTACATTTTGCATAACAGACTGATGACAGCAAAAAACACAAACACACACATTGAGCTCATTCCAGACATATACAGAAGGTGTCAAACACTCAGGACACATAAAACAGCGCGCTTAAGGCTAGCAATCCTTACACAAAGAGCGCAATCGCTATTTACTTACAGAAGTATCACTAATATGAAAACAACAACCCACATAGACATTTAAACACACATTTAACCCACAGATCAACACTTCGGACAGAAACAAAGGACAGCCCACAGACTGTACTTAAACCATTTGCAAATACTAGTTGTAAGTCATATTTACAGGAAGAGCTTCTCAATAGTATTCCAAAAGACTGCAAAAAAAACCAGCCCAACAAACTGTTTTATTTCCAAGAAGCCAAAATACACTCAATTCACTAGCTTTGGCTGGCTGAACACCGAAAAATCTCTCTGCATATCTCCATTCATAAAATTGCGCAGAAAAAGAATCCTTGTTTGTATTTTGTCATATTTTAATTTCCTGGGGATACAGAATTACCAAGGAAGAAATATGTTTTTATACCTAAACCTATTTAGGTATTTCCTCTAGGGGAGCCGGCTAATTTAATTCACATCTCACTATGGTACCTCCAAAAAGCAACACATTCTTCGATGTGTGCTTGAAACAGGCATGCCAAAAATATTGCAGAATATGCAAATATTATAATCAAAGTAGTACTTAAGGTACTCTTCATACATTGCGCCATTCAAACAAATACAAACAGAGAAAAATCTCCACATTACCTGCCTACACAAATTGCAATTCGTATATCTATCCCATACAAATCCAAAGTTGGCCGACACAAATTCCAAAATTCCAAAGCCACAGTAAGTGTTACTAAACTACCATACCAATCCAAGGCATCAAACCAACAGCAAGTGACGCAGGACGACTCTTACCAAACAAATGGTTGTCCAAATTCTAACTGCCAAGTTCTGAATGACCTAATGGTCTTTTTAGAATACTCACTTCAAAAAATTTCTCAGTCAGGGGTGACATCATGTGGAGGATCAAAATCAGGAAGACCAGAAATATACTGGGCTGCAGAGACTGAGAATCCCCAGAATCTCCGTGCACAGAGTACCTCCTTAGTAGAGTCCTGTCCTGTCCTCCACAGTAGATTTCTGTCTCCTGACAAGATCACTCCCTCAGATAGCCACTTCTCTGATGAGGTCCACGGTGGAGCGCCATTTGAAGAAAACAACAAACCTTCTCAGGGGTCCCACTGATACTTGGTCTTTTTACCAACAAAGAAGAAATTGGCACAGAAGCTGTAATATAAAAATACATTTATTCACCTCAGATGAGGTAGACTACGTCACACAGAAGCCTTAGCAACTGAATGAGGCAGTCTAAGGAGTACAGAAAACTGGGGCCTTATATAGGCTTAGGGTTACATAGTCAGCATAAGACCAAGGGGCAGTCCTGGCACATGTAAGTACATGTAAGCATGCAAAATTACCAATATGGACATACAAGCTCTGCTTGCTCAGCAAAGTGGGAGGAGTTAACAGTGGCTGTTTTTGGCAAACACAGCCTGACATTTACAGACTAGGAACAGTTGCAAGGACTGCTACAAGCTCAACTGAGCATGTGCAAAGGTGGAAGATGCTGAATATAGTTAGTTTCTAGGCAGATTACAAGAGCAGTCAACAGGACAGAGCACATGGCGAGCATGTGGCAGCACATGGCTAACTAAAATGGCTGCCAGAAATACAAAATGGCTTTCAGCTCATGCTAACAAATCTGTCCAATATTTAACACCTCTTCCTGTTTGCAAATATACCGATAGAGTTACCACGCTCCTTCTTCGCTAGACTCACTAAGTCATTGGTGAGGTTGGCTTGGGCGGGCAAGCAGGCGCGAGTTCAGTGGGGAGTCCTCACTTTGCCATCCCACATGGGGGGACTGGGTGCTCCTGACCTAGAGCTCTATTACAGGGCAGCGCAGGGTGCAAAGGCACATAGCTGGATTCACGGTGCAGATAATACCCCATATCTCAAACTTGAAAGGTTGTTCGCTGACCCTATGCCCCTCTCAGCAGCCATCTTTGAGACAGCGGACCACAGAACTGGGATTCTTGACTCCCTGAACTCGACATGGCATGCATGGCATTGTTTACTACACCTGCAGGCGGGGGCACTGTTATATTTACCGGAAATGCCTGTGGAATGGGCGGTCTGGCTGACCCCCTGCCGCAATAAAGGGGTTGTGAGTGCGCTCTGAGCGCTGAGCATTCGCAAAGTGGGAGACCTGTGTTTGGATGGTGTTGCCAAAACATGGGACGGGGTCACGACCATGATAGAAGCACCCACCCTCCTGCAGCGTTTCCAATTCCAAGAGTGCACGTTGCAATGCGCCAACAACTTGGGGAGGACATGGACGAGCCTCCAGAGGTCCAAGAACTATTGTATCTCATTAAGACTAACTCTCCCCGCAAATTTGTCACCAACATATACAAATTGGCAATGTCCCAGAGAGCTAACAACTGCACCAAAGCAAGATTGGTTCTGAGCTGGGATGGTGCAGTGAGATAAATAACGGTGATGGATCAAGCCATGATCTTTGGACTGGGTAAGAGTGGTCTGCTTAATTCAGACACTCTGTTCATCACCACCCCCTTTTCTGAATCAGATTGGCCTGGCAGCGTGGTTTGGACATGGTAATTGATTACGATATGTGGTTATACTGTTGCACTAACACAAAGCGAATATCACTGCATGGGAAACACAGACTGATACATTTCAAATTCATCAACAGGGTATACTACACACCGGAGAGATTGCATAGGTATGGTCTAAGGGAGGACGCAACATCCGATAGATGCTGCTTCCCGACGGCGGACTTTGTACATTTAGCATGGGGTTGCCGGGGAGTTTTCCAGTACTGGGAAAAAATAATTTGTGAAATAAGTACGATTGCAGAGTTGGAGATTCCCCGGGAACCGACAATCGTGCTACTGGGCTACTATAAAACATTGCCGAAGGCAGCCGTAGGCTAGTGGATCTGGGCCTTCTGATGGCAAAGAGTAGAGCAGCAATGTGCTGGCTAAGGGGTCCATTGCCTACAGTATCGCAATGGCCACGCGATGGCCTTTATTGCTTGCCCCGCAGAGCAGACCAAAGAATTTATGGGGACTCTACACCGCATATTTGAAGAGTGGAGGTGGGGGTACAACAGCAGAGAGACACCGACTGGGGCAGAGGAGGGTACCAGTGCTCTAGCCCCATAGAGGTTCTAGCTAATAAGAAGATCGAGATGGACCCCGCGGACAGGGGACATGCTGAGTTCAGGTTGACAGGAAGGACTACCCTAGGGAGTCAGACTTGGGGTAGGGACATGACTTTGGCGGGGGGAGTTGGGGCGGGTGGGCGACTACATCTGGGCCTTGTTGCAGTGTGCATATATGAGGATTCGTTTCCTGACGGAGAATGGCTGCAATGACACCCTTTTGGTTTGTTTGTTAGGAAAAAAGTATCCTTTGAGATTCATTTAACTTTATGGTAACACGGGCGGACATGATTTGTATATTGACTGGAATAATAACCCTTAACTACAGTGCTGCCCAGCCTCCAGGATGTGGGTAGCGTTGATGTGAACTGTGCACTATAGATATATGCGGCCAGCCCCAGGGTTGTAGGCGTTCTGCTGTGTTTGTCAGTAATATTTTTCAATAAAAAAAAAAACAGGAGTGCAATGACGGTGTCAGAGTCTACTGATGCGCAGATTTTGACCTCAGGCCACTTCTAGTATCGGTCCAGTAAGATGATGATGTATTGTATTGTAATTGCATTTGTATAGCGCTTACTACCCCTGCCGAGGCGTCAAAGCGCTTTTCGGCGATTGGCACACTACTCCCGGAGGATTAGTGTTGAATTAGTATAGTGAAACATGCAAGTAAATTTTAAGTGGTGGCTATGTTAGTCAGTGATTTGGATTCGGAAGGATAGCAGTAGGATAGAAGAGGAAAAAAAGGTTTGTATTTATATAGCACTTGTTACCCCTGATGTGGTGTTGAAGCACTTTTTTGTAAAAGTAGTACGCTACTCTGTGTTTAGGCGTGCCCCAGGAATTCAGGATGGGACCTACAATGTCAATGGACAAGTCCTCCCAGGGGATGTTCAACTCCCCCATGGGGGTCTGATGGTGGTGAGTGTTTTGTCAGCTCTGGCACAAAGCCCGCATGTTCGCACAAATCTCTCCACTTGGTTGTCATTGTCTGGCCACCAGTACAGTAGTTTCATTCTTCTTTTCACTTTTACGATGCCCAGGTGGCCGTCATGGGTGATGTGGATTATGCAGTCGATCAACTCTTCCGGGGGCACCACTTTGTTGCCTCACAGCAGAAATACAGAGTCGTCGTTAAGAGAGTTTGTCACGGACCTCCCAGTATTTCTTGAAGTTGTCCTTAGTGTGCTTCTTCTCTGGCCAGCCATGCGTGACATACAGTTTGACCTGTGAGAGTTCTGTGTCCTTCACATAGGCTTCTTCCCAGTCCTGGGCACTGATGGTGTGTTTGTGATTCGTCATGAATGCAACGCTGTACACGTCCCAATCCGACTGTATGACTGCTCCTTCCAGGCTGCTGCCCTGCTGAGGAAGTCTGCCACCCTGTTCTGGGGACCCAGGGATGCATTCCACGTCGTACACGAAGTCCAAGAGACGCAGAGGCATTTTCGCGATGCGTGGGGTGGCTGTCACGTTGCCACTGGAAGTAAGGACTAGGGGTTTGTGGTCTGTGCGGAGCATGAATCTTGACCCCCACAGATATTGTCAACATTTTTCTATTGCCCAGATGGAAGCTAACATCTCCTTCTCAATCACACTGCACTTCTCTTCACAGGGGGTGCGGGATCTGGAGGCAAACCCCACAGTGGTCTCAGTACCATCCGCTGCTCTCTGGGAGAGGACTGCTCCCAACCCTTTGTCACTGGCGTCCTTGGTCAGGATGCTGGGTGCGGCGCCGTCGAATCGGTGTAAGGGAATTACCCCACAAATGTTTCTTTTGGTGGCAGGGAATTTGCTTCCTACTCTGCGGACCAGAAAAAGGTGTTCTTTTCTTTCAGCAGTTGACGTAGGCTGTGCGTTTTGGTCACAACGTTTCTGACGAACTTGCTGTAAAACTCCGCCAGCCCCAGGAACTAGCGGACGTCCTCTTTGCTTTTTGGAGAGGGCTTGGACATGATAGCTTCCACATTTTCCATTTTTAAGGAGATGCCTGCGTCGCTGATCTCGTGTCCCAGGCAGGTCACTTTGCGTAAGTTGAACTTGCACTTCTCGAGTTCCACAGGGAGACCTTTAGCTGCCAGCGTGCGCAGTACGGTGTGTAGAATGTCGTCGTGTTCGGCCTTGGTCTTCCCCTTGACTAGGATGTCATCCTGGAAGTAGAGGACTCTGTGGACGTCTTTGAACAGTGTGTGCATACATTTTTGGAAGACAGCCGCCACAGATGCAAGACCAAAGGGCATCTGTCTCAACCTCTAGCAGCCGAAGGGCGTAATGAAAGAGGTGAGCTTTCTGCACGACGGATGGAGCGACACTTGGTGCTATGCAGCTTGAGGTCGATGGTGGAGAACCATTTGACCACCTTGGTTTGTGCCAGTAGTTCATTTATTTTGGGCAACAGGAACTTGTCAACGATGATGTTTTTGTTGAGTTCTCGGAGATTGATGCAAAGATGTATTTTACCGTTCTGTTTGTGCGCCACCACCAAGGGCGCAAGCCATTCAGCACATTCTATTGTTTCAATGATGTGGTCGTCTTGCAACTGTTTCAGTTCTAGCTGTACAGCCTGTCAGAAGGGACCGAGTGAAACCAATATGAGACCCCTACTTACACACATTGAGGGAATCACCTGGGCCAGAGACGCGCCGCTTGCAAGCCCGGGTCACTCTTGGTCCGGGTCTCTATTGCAGAAAGTCAGAGGCGGCACCAACGAAGGAGACCAATCACGACGTCCCTGGCAGGAGGAAAAGGCGGACCAGGAAGCAGGAAGACGGAACATCTGGGAGTCCTGAAGCGGAGAGGAGGAGAAGACGCGAGGACTGAGAAAGACGAGACCAGAGGAGATATCGGCGTGGGACGAGGAGTCAAGGAAATCCACGGATGACGACGCGGAAGCTGAGTGGTCCGAGGAGTGGTGGATTCCTTTCGTTCCTCAGGAGGGTGCAACTGCCGCCATAACTCGGGAGAGTTACAGCCCGGACGGTGAGTGACACCGTACACGAGGCTTTGGTTTAAGCAGGGCAGGGAGGAGAGAGGAGAAATGCGGGAGTGCAGAATAGAGGGAGGGAAACCTCGCACCGTAATTCACTGTCGGCACCAATGCGGTTAGTGCTCCTTTACCCTACCCCTTTAAAACAACCTGAAAATCACCTCGCATGGTGTTTCTTTTCTTTCACCACCGTTTAAATCCTGCACGTTTCTAGTAGGCAAATCAGTCACCATAGGATGCCAACAGTATCCCCACTAATTCTGAAATTGGAGTAGATATAAACTTCTACTGCATCTTAGTGACCCCATGATTATTCACTGGGTGTGGTGACGGTTCCCCACTTTGCACAATTGCCTTACTCTTTCAAAGCTCCATAATACTTACAGCCCTCTTTTGTTATTTCCTCGAGTATCCTGGGGTCAATGGAGGAAACAACAACACCAACTCCAGGAAGACGCCAGAGGACTCCACCCTTCACAAATATCTACAGATCTCAGCAATACTGCTGTTGTTATAAATAAACCCCACAATTGACAACCGACTAAAACCTCCTAGCTTCTATTTCCGCCCATCCCTCCCACACGGCCTCTCTGCAGGTAAATGGGATATTCCTGACTTTGTGGAAGACTGGCATGGCTCCTTTTTTGAGCCTGATCTTGTGGGTGAATTTAGACAGTTTCCCGATGTGGTCGCTGAAAACTGCAGGAAACTCTGCTTTCAACGAGGCTGGCGCGGATCGGTCTTCCATCAGGAGCACTTGTGTGTCACCGCCTGGGTTGAGTTGTATGCCCAGTATTCCCTGGTCCTCCCTCCCTAGGACAGATGGGCCTTTCTGCACACGTACAACTTTGCAGTCGTATGCCTGCCTTTGAACTCAAACGGAAGCCGCCGGAACCCCACCATTGGTATTCTCTCTCCTGTGTACTAGACTGGGTGAATGTCAGTGGACTGAAGGTGGTCCCCCACCACGTGGGCAAAGTCTTTGTCCCAAATCTGTTTTTGGATGATCGTGTATGGAGAGCCTGAGTCCGCCACCATGGCGATCTGGACACCGCCAATTAGTAGCATGCAGGAAGGTTTTGCCTTGGCGACTCCGCCAATTCCCAGGATTTGGTCTTCAATGCACAGGATGCAATCTTGGTCAGATTGGTCTGCCCCATCTTGGTTGTCAGAGTCGTCTTGCACATATTTGACTGTGGCGCTTCTAGGCTTCCGTCTGCAGACTTTGCCAAAATGTCCCATGACTTCGCAGAAGGAGCATTTGACATGGAACGCCGGACACTTCTGATCGTTTGCTATGTAAGAGTGGCTGACGCATCTGTAGTAGGTTCGTGGCTTGTCTGCCAGAGTGTGGTTGGGCCTCCTGGATTTGGTCATAGGTTGTTTGCTGTGGACGGAGCTTGTGTTGGCTGTGGGTTTCGCGTTCGGGACACTCCGGTCAGTCACCTTGTACACTGTGGGCTGTTGGACATGTTCTTTCTTGGCAGCGAGTAACACCATTTGGACAACTCGTCTCTCTTGACTATTGCGATGATCTCCAGGAGGGACGCTTAACCACTGACCTATAGCTTCTCCTGGACGCTTGAGTGGGTAGTGTGCATTATGATTTGGTCTCTTATGAGCTCATCATGCAGGGTCCCAAACTTACAGTTGAAGGCTAGCTTCTTGAGGGCAGCTACATAGTCCTCCACCGTTTCCGACTCGGTCTGTTTGGGTTGGAAAAAATTGTGCCGGTCGATGGCTGTGCAAATTACTGGATGATAATGGTCGTCTAGGTCTTCTAATGCATGTCGGAAGACATCGTCATCAGTAGAAGCCCTTGGTTTCTTCACCATATTTTCATAGACATATTTTCAGGCCTTCTGGTCCCAAATTATGCAGGAGAATTTTCTTCCAGCACTTACTGGAAAACGCTTTCTCCCCTTCGTCTTCCAGTGCTGAGAGGTAGTTAAGGAAATATCCCTTCCAATCGGCCCATTTCATGGCTGGTTCTCCAGGTTTAGGTAGTGTTATGGCTGTCTTTCTGCCAGCTCTCTGGAGAAGAAGAATGATGGAGAGTGACTCCAGCCTATCACCCCATAGCATAGGGATTAGGCCGATAGACAGGGACCCTGTCTTATATATATAAAGGCATTTTCGTATTATTTCCCTTAGAGTAAGGCTTATGAATTTAAGTTAGGGGATAGATATATAAGTATTAGTCATGATTCACTCATTTGCTAACATGCCGATCTGTTTTTCATGGAGCTATGCATATTATGGGCTCCGTAGGCCTTAAACGAGACAGACTCCATTTTGCTTTCTGCCCGGTAGCTCGAGAAGGCTTTCTAGGTGAAGAGTAATGTTTTAGTTTCAAGCTGTTGTTCGCTTGGAGAGAACCGGTTCAGGCTGACCCTTATCGAAGGAATGTATTTTTCTCCACTCCGAAGACACAACTTCAGGCTGGCCAGCTGGGAAAGTGTCCTTGGTACGGGGAGGTACAAGAATTTGGTGGGCGGCAGGTTACTGGCCGTGAATTTCCATGAAGGAACGGGCTTTGATATTAGCGAAGGTGTTAGTCTTTTCAGTCAGTTAGTCCGTAGGCGGCATCTAGCCGTTAGCATCTCTGCCATTATTCACTTTCATGGTGGACAAGTCGCCATCTTTGAAGTCGGAGAAAGATTTAAGACCGAAACTCTCTGAAGATAGACTGAACGAGAAGTGGCGCGGAGCGCACTAATACAGAGAGAGAGAGAGACGGTAGCTAATAAACAGCAAGGTTCCGAGGTCCTGAGGGAGAGCAGACGAGGTTGAGCCTAGCGGTGCAGACGTGTGCTTGTGACGGCTGAGGGTGACTGCAAGGCGAGCCAGGACCCAGAGACGAGACAGGAGCCTAGATGACTGCCGAGTCCCGATTTCCCATTAACCAGGTGAAGTCCGACCGATTCTTATAGTATGTGCACTCTAACCTTTATCTTTTATTCCCTTTGCAAATGTAATGCTGCATAGTAACGTGATTTATGTTTATTGTTAATAAATACCCTAATTCATATAGAATTATCGTGTACCTGGTGCTTGTGTTCAATCTTGGTAAATGCTATTCCTAGTTGGGCACTATTTAGGCGAACGGATGAGAAATCCCGATCAGACGAATGGTAACCAAATAAAGAGGGAGTGAGTGGACCTTTGATGTCATGAGCACGGAGTACACTATACAATCTGAATCCATATCCAAAGTTATTACTTTAGTTTTATCCTAAGTAGATTGCTGAGATCCTAATAATGTTTCATAGGAATGTGGTCGTCGTTGATATGCGGCGTTAATGAGAGCGACGGGAAGGACACCGTCGTGTAAATCCACCAGATTGTGGCTTAAAATAAGTGAGAGCGTCAGGAGGGACACTGACGTGTATGTTTCGCAGGATCGCGAACGATTTGGAAAAGGGAGCATTGGGTTCTGCAGGCCCGTGTGTAGACACACCGGATTGTGTGTCAGATCTGCCCTAGGGTAGAACGGTCTGGGTCGGGGTGACCGCGAGGCCAACTGATGTGAATAAGATATTGTAGAAAATCCATATATGTATATTGTCATTCCCCATTCTTAGGTGCAATTTGTATATTTATCTGTATAGCTATTCATTGTGAATACGATCTAAGAAGGGAAGGTGAGTACGTTTTGGCTGGGTCACAGGGGCCCCTGGGGGCTGATCCCATCTAAACAGAAAATCCAGCCATTACATCTGGCGTCACGAACTGTTTACGAAGCCTGTGTGCATTGTGTTGTTTTCATCTCGTTGGTTTGCGCTCGGCTTGTACGTATAAAATTTTGTTTATAACTGTGTATATAATTTTTTTTGTGCGTGTCATTATGTTTTCAAAGAAATCACAGTCGGTTTTTAAATTACCGATCCAGATTCCCGGCTGGGAATCTACGCCTTACGAGGCTTTGGCCCGCGAGTGGGCTGATTCTACTGGCTTGAGTGAAAATTGGTCTTCATTCTTGGAGCAGGCGGAGCCTGCTGATGTGGTGTCGTGCCTACAGAAAGCGCCAGTAGTGAAGGGTGATGAGCTTCCTATTTTAGGACGCAGAGGGTGGATTATTCTTAATGCATACAAAATATTGCATGAGAGGTTTGTTCAATTACAGAAACAATTTAAGGATACAGAAGGACAGTGTGTCGAATTGCAAAATGCGCACACTTTGTTGCGTTGTCAAAATAAATTGCTTGCCGATAAACTTGAAACATATCAGACCATTGCCGAAAGGGCTGCGGTCCGTATTGCACGATATAAGTATAAACATCGTCGTGGACGTGTGTCTTCACGCAAAGTGCGTATGGTTGTAGCAAAAGCTGGAATGGATTGGAACCCCGATGAGTGGGACGGTAATATCTGGGATTCTCATACTTCTGACTCCTCAGCAGAGGAGGGTGACAAGCGCGAGTCTTCTCGCTCCGGACGTGATTGTAAATCTGCTTCATGCATTGATTTGACTACCGATGGTGACCGTGCTCGTTCTTCCCGTGCGGATGACGTAGCTTGCCCTGATTGTTCTGTTAAATCTAAGATGCGGGCTTCCTCGGAAGCTCTTCCCGCAGTTTCTGCTCATCCGATCTTTCGACGGAAATTACAACAAGCCCCTGGTAATCCGGGTGGTATCCCTCTTGACTGTATTGAAGATTTTACTCAGCAGGAGATTAGTGACATCCTGCAACGATTTAAACAACGGCCTGGTGAGGCCTTGCTTACCTGGATGGTGCGTCTTTATGAGCTTGGCGCTTCCGGTATTATGCTCGATGCTGTTGATTGCTTACGATTTTGCTCTTTGAGTTCTGATTCTACTATTCAGGACCATTTTCGGAATTTTAATGGTAATGTTCAAACTTCTTTGCTTCAGCTTGCGTCTGATGGCTGTAATCATAAATATCCAACTGAGTCTGATTGGCCCTCTGATGAAAAACCGTGGTATACTCTGCGCGATGCGTCGCAACGTTTAAAGGAAGAGGTCATGAAAACGTGTATCTTCCTTAGTACTGCTGACAGGTTATTGGATGGTCTTTTAACATCTTCTGTGCGTAACCGCATTATACGTACTTCTCCTGTTGCTTACAAGCAGGTCATGATGACATTATTGATTAATCAAACTGGCAATCCTTTGTCTGCTGTGCTCGAGTCTGTTCGTCAGCTTGGTGAGCTGGGTGAATGGTTTAAACCTGAAAGACAATCCCGACCTGAGGGTCGTACTGCTGGGGACTATAAGTTCTCTAGACGTGACATGTTTCTTGCTCTCATTGCTGATGGTGTCAAAAGGGAAGAGATTGATGGTGAACCTAATAATATCCTATGGGATATGTTTCGTAAGCGTGGTTTGGATCGAAAAGAGGGTGCCCGTCGTGTGCGAAAGAATGAGTATGATCGTGGTTCGGATGACAGTGGTGATGAGAGACGACGTGTGAATACTGATCGCCGTGATGATCGGCGCTATGAACGCGGTGGTTCCCCCCGTCGTGTTGATGGGAGGGGGAGAGAGGATGATCGTGAGAGGGGAAGAGATGATCGTGGTTCTAGCAGACGTAGAGATGCAAGAAGTTATTCTCCTGATGTAAGAAGGAGGGAGGATCGTAACAGACTCTCTGATCGTAATTCACAACTTTTTGAACCTGACACTAATCCGTTTCGTACTGGAGACGGATATGAACAAGAAATTCTGATACCCAAGAAAACTGAGAGCATTTACCCTGATCTGTCTTGGTTGACGGAACGCAGGAAAAATGACTAGGAAATAGGTCAAGCTCCGGTACGCAGGTGGGCCCACAGAGATTACAGACCATATGTAGATATTGAGATTTTTTGGAAACATCGTAATATCCAAAGGGCCCGAGCGTTAGTTGATACTGGGGCGGAGGCCACTTTAATTCATGGTAAGTCAAGAAAATTTCATGGACAGTCTTTCACAATTACCGGTTTGGGTGGTAAAGAAACACCCGCAGTTCAAACTGCACTTGAAATTAAAATTGGTAGAATTCCTCGTAGAGAATACTCTGTGTTGGTTGTGCCACTTTTGGAATTCATTATTGGAATTGACATCTTGAAAGGTATGGCTTTGCATTTGGATGATGGTTATTATCAATTTGGTACTAGACAGTACATTTCGACCAGACCCGTACGGGTTGGCCGTTTACGCATGCCACCTATTGAGATCCCTTTAGCGACGAAAGTGATTTCTCAGAAACAATATCGCATCCCAGGTGGTCATGAAGAAATTACAGCTACGATTCAGGATTTGGTTGACGCGGGAGTTATTACTCCGGTCACATCTGCTTGGAATAATCCTGTTTGGCCCGTGCGCAAAAGTGACGACTCTTGGCGCATGACTGTTGATTATCGAGAATTGAACAAACATACACCTAAATTGACTGTTGCAGTGCCTGATATTGTTACATTGATTGAGAGAATTCAAAAGCATCCAGGTACGTGGTATGCTTCCATTGATATTGCTAATGCATTCTTTTCAATTCCGATTGCCCCCGAATGCCAGGAACAATTCAGTTTTACATGGAATGGACGTCAAATGACGTTCCGGAGTCTTCCTCAAGGCTATGTACATAGTCCTACGATCTGTCACCGGCTGGTGGCGGAACATTTGTCTGAAGTGCCCACGAATCCACAAGTTCAGGTTTGTCATTATATTGACGACATTTTGATTCAAGGTGAAACGCAAGACCAGGTACAGTCTCACTTAGATCAAATCATTGACTGTTTGCGAGCAAAAGGCTGGGAAATTAATCCTGACAAATTACAAACTCCATCCCAAGCTGTGAAATTCCTAGGAATTAATTGGCATGAGGGTCACAGAGAGGTGATTCCACAGGTTAAACGAAAAATACTTGATTTTGCTGTTCCCAGAAACAGGAAAGAAGCTCAATGCTTTATTGGATTGTTTGGATTTTGGCGTCAGCATATTCCCCATTTGAGTCAGATCTTGGCTCCACTGTATCGAGTCACTCGTAAAAAGAATGCGTTTGAATGGGGTGAACCTCAACAGACTGCTTTTAATTTGGCTAAAGAAGCTATTCAGTATGCTTTGGATTTGTGGCCCGTGAGTGAAGGTAATGTGGATTTGAATGTATCCGTGGAAGGTCTGTATGCCAATTGGAGTTTGTGGCAAAAGCAAGGCAGACAAAAAGTGCCATTAGGTTTTTGGACCAAAAAGTTACCTGAGGCTGGTGAGCGTTACTCACCTTTTGAAAAACAGTTGCTTGCTTGTTATTGGGCTCTGGTGGATACCGAGCAATTGACTTTAGGCCATGCTGTGATTTTGAGGCCTGAGATTCCCATCATGCAGTGGGTTTTGAGTTCACCGAAGTCCCATCGAATTGGACATGCTCAGGAGGCTAGTGTGATTAAATGGAAATGGTACATTCAGGACAGGGCACGTGTGGGTCCGAAAGGTGTGGCGGTTTTACATGAGCGAGTGGCGCAGGCGCCCTCCAATGAGGCTGAAAGTGAACGTTCGGTTCCCGTAGTGCAGGAGTCTCCCGTGAAGTGGGGTAAATCATTTGATGATCTGTCCGCGGAGGATAGAAAACATGTGTGGTTTACGGATGGTTCTGCGAAGTT
This sequence comes from Lissotriton vulgaris, assembly GCF_964263255.1. Lineage (NCBI taxonomy): Eukaryota > Metazoa > Chordata > Amphibia > Caudata > Salamandridae > Lissotriton > Lissotriton vulgaris. The sequence goes on from NC_141693.1 coordinate 1,230,838,098, forward strand.
CATTGGTGACAAGAGACATTGGAAAGCTGTCTCCTATAACCCGATTACACAGAAATTATTGAGCACAACTGGAGACGGTAAGAGTAGTCAATATGCTGAACTCTATGCAGTTTACCAAGTTTTGAAACAGGAGTTACCAGGTACATGTCATATTTTTACTGATTCTTGGTCCACTGCAAATGGACTAGCAGTGTGGCTGCCTACATGGCACTCGCATAATTGGGAATTGCATTCTAAAGAATTGTGGGGTAAAGAATTGTGGCAAGATATTTGGGAACTGCTTCCGCAGAGTACTGTAACAATCTTTCACGTGGATGCTCATACTCCAATCGACTCCCTTGACAAATTTTTCCATAACATTGCAGATGAACAGTCTAAAATTTCTGAGGCAGTGGTTGACATGCAAGATTCTGATTTGGCGGGATTGGCGAAATGGGCCCATCAGAAAGCAGGACATTTTGGAGAGAAAGCCACTAACAGGTGGGCTGCTGATAGAGGAATTCATATTCCCTTTTCTTTAATTAAAGATGCCATTCTACATTGTCCCATTTGCCAGCATTCTAGAAAGAAAGAGGTGCCTCAAATTGTTCGAGGCCACTTACATCGAGGTAAATTGCCCGCCCAAATTTGGCAGATTGATTATATTGGTCCGCTCCCCATGAGCAGAAATTGTCAATACATTTGTACAGTGGTTGATACTTATAGTGGCCTTTTGGTCGCTTTCCCTTGCAAGAATGCTACCCAAGTGAATATCATTAAAACCCTGGAGCTAATTATTCTGTATTATGGTGTCCCATTTCAAATTCAATCAGACAATGCATCCCACTTTCGTGGAAGATTGGTGCAGGAATTCTGTATGGAAAATAATATAGATTGGGTGTTTCATATTCCATATTATCCACAAGCTTCGGGACTGATTGAGAGAATGAATGGCTTGTTGAAAGAACAGTTGCGCAAGTTGACTGATGACCGTTACAGCCAGTGGAGAGATGTCCTACTTCAAGCTTTACTGATATTGAACAATCGTCCTTTGTTGCATGCTGAATCTCCTTTGATGCGTTTGTTTCCTCCACATGTTGATGCGAAACCTAATTCTGTGGTGACTACTGTCACATATTGGGAAATTACCCCCGGTGCTATGGCTCCATGTAGAGTAACCCCAGGTTCCGCAGGCCTCGACCTGCATGCATTAAATGATGTACACTTCCCAGGAAAGGATCGAATAATTGTTGAAACTGGCATTGGTGTCTCTATACCTGCCGGTAGTTTTGGATTAATTGCCCCTAGATCTGGCCTGGCCCTGAAAGGTGTACAAGTACTCGGAGGAGTAATCGACAGTGATTATCAGGGAGAGATTAAGGTTCTCTTGCTTAATAGCAGTGAGACGGATTTGTTCATCAAAAAGTCTGACCGTGTTGCTCAGTTACTGATTATGCCTGTCTTCAGTGGTGAGATCAAAAAAGGCTCTGCCCCAACGTTGTTAACTGTGCGAGGACAAAAAGGCTTCGGATCCTCTGATCTTCCTGGAGCTAAAATATGGGTGCAATCGCCTAAAAATCCTCCTGAACAGGCTGATATTATTGCGACCGGTCATGACAATACCGTTTTGGTGATGAAGCCAGGGAAAGATGGCTGGGAAGCTGTCCCAGCTGATAAATGTTACTTACGAGAATGATTAAGGCCTGTGTTTGTATTTTTTCAGATCATTCTTTGGATTGCTGCTGCAGGATGTGTCGGCGTTGGACTCCTTTTGGCCTGCTACGCCGGGAGAGGAGAGGATCCACCGACGCCGAGTGATGGGATAACAAGGGCCACGCGAACCGCGTGGCAGAAATCTTCGAATTTTTGGATCACACTCGCGAAGCGAGTGACGAACTCTCCGCATTTTTGCCTTACCCCCATGAAATCTGTCACTGACATTTTATCGACCTGTTTGGTTGCTGTCCCTGCATCTACTGAAACGCTACATCATGTATTCAATGTATCCAATGCCCGACCTAATATTATTCTGGGCGATTTTGCGGCCCATGAATTTTGTCCCTCATGTACTCTTCTTTCGGACCTCGATGTCCCTATTAACTCCAGAATTACTACTTTTAATATTACCCCTGGTGATCTTTGTTTCATGATGACCTGTAATCCTAAGGCCATCTCTGAATGTCTGCGGTTGAAACTCCAGGCCGCTACTACTTTTTCATTTCATCAACGTTTGCTATGTTTAAAAAGACTTCCGAATTCATGTCTTTCAGTGCAAAACAATATGACCTGTAAAAGTTTAGTTGTAGCCACTAGCCATTATCGTTCAATGTTATTACCAGCTGGATGGCTCTTTTCCTGCGGGAATTCATCTTGGCCCTATATTCCTGCGAATATTTCTGGTGGTCCATGTGCCATCACTAGATTAAGTTTGCTAATGTTTTCTTCACATCCCCCTTCCCATTCCCGTATTGTCCGAGACTCAATGTCATTACATGAAGACTGTGATTCCTCTGTTCATCTTTATTCCAGATCAGTATATCTTGGTTTAGCTTTTTCTATTATTGGTGTTCCAGCATTGGCCGTTTATAATGCCAAAACAATCGGCAAAATGGCCTGCTGGATGGTGAAGTCTATAAACCAAACATCTACTGTTTTATCAGATTTATTATTAGATTCCCAAGGTGAACGTAGAGCTATTTTGCAAAACCGTGCTGCCATTGATTATTTGTTGTTAAAACATGGGCACGAGTGCTCTGATTTTGAAGGTCTATGCTGTTTTAATTTGTCTGACCATTCTAAAGATATCCAGTCCCACATTAACAAACTCCACGACTTGACTGCAGAAATCAGAGAACATATAGATCAGGGTTTCTTTGACTGGCTTTTTAATTGGCTCCCTGACATGCATTTCATGCGACAAATTTTAGGGGGGGTTATTCTTGCTATCTGTATCCTTATAGCACTTTGTTGCTTTATTCAGTGTATTCCTTCCCTGCTACAATATTTTAGACTTACTAAGGCTCATAGATCAGTTAGTTTTGTTTCATATTATTCGTCTACTGACGTTAGTTCCATTTAGTTTGTGGTTAATAGACTGGAGTCAAGGGGTGTAATGTTATGGCTGTCTTTCTGCCAGCTCTCTGGAGAAGAAGAATGATGGAGAGTGACTCCAGCCTATCACCCCCATAGCATAGGGATTAGGCCGATAGACAGGGACCCTGTCTTATATATATAAAGGCATTTTCGTATTATTTCCCTTAGAGTAAGGCTTATGAATTTAAGTTAGGGGATAGATATATAAGTATTAGTCATGATTCACTCATTTGCTAACATGCCGATCTGTTTTTCATGGAGCTATGCATATTATGGGCTCCGTAGGCCTTAAACGAGACAGACTCCATTTTGCTTTCTGCCCGGTAGCTCGAGAAGGCTTTCTAGGTGAAGAGTAATGTTTTAGTTTCAAGCTGTTGTTCGCTTGGAGAGAACCGGTTCAGGCTGACCCTTATCGAAGGAATGTATTTTTCTCCACTCCGAAGACACAACTTCAGGCTGGCCAGCTGGGAAAGTGTCCTTGGTACGGGGAGGTACAAGAATTTGGTGGGCGGCAGGTTACTGGCCGTGAATTTCCATGAAGGAACGGGCTTTGATATTAGCGAAGGTGTTAGTCTTTTCAGTCAGTTAGTCCGTAGGCGGCATCTAGCCGTTAGCATCTCTGCCATTATTCACTTTCATGGTGGACAAGTCGCCATCTTTGAAGTCGGAGAAAGATTTAAGACCGAAACTCTCTGAAGATAGACTGAACGAGAAGTGGCGCGGAGCGCACTAATACAGAGAGAGAGAGAGAGACGGTAGCTAATAAACAGCAAGGTTCCGAGGTCCTGAGGGAGAGCAGACGAGGTTGAGCCTAGCGGTGCAGACGTGTGCTTGTGACGGCTGAGGGTGACTGCAAGGCGAGCCAGGACCCAGAGACGAGACAGGAGCCTAGATGACTGCCGAGTCCCGATTTCCCATTAACCAGGTGAAGTCCGACCGATTCTTATAGTATGTGCACTCTAACCTTTATCTTTTATTCCCTTTGCAAATGTAATGCTGCATAGTAACGTGATTTATGTTTATTGTTAATAAATACCCTAATTCATATAGAATTATCGTGTACCTGGTGCTTGTGTTCAATCTTGGTAAATGCTATTCCTAGTTGGGCACTATTTAGGCGAACGGATGAGAAATCCCGATCAGACGAATGGTAACCAAATAAAGAGGGAGTGAGTGGACCTTTGATGTCATGAGCACGGAGTACACTATACAATCTGAATCCATATCCAAAGTTATTACTTTAGTTTTATCCTAAGTAGATTGCTGAGATCCTAATAATGTTTCATAGGAATGTGGTCGTCGTTGATATGCGGCGTTAATGAGAGCGACGGGAAGGACACCGTCGTGTAAATCCACCAGATTGTGGCTTAAAATAAGTGAGAGCGTCAGGAGGGACACTGACGTGTATGTTTCGCAGGATCGCGAACGATTTGGAAAAGGGAGCATTGGGTTCTGCAGGCCCGTGTGTAGACACACCGGATTGTGTGTCAGATCTGCCCTAGGGTAGAACGGTCTGGGTCGGGGTGACCGCGAGGCCAACTGATGTGAATAAGATATTGTAGAAAATCCATATATGTATATTGTCATTCCCCATTCTTAGGTGCAATTTGTATATTTATCTGTATAGCTATTCATTGTGAATACGATCTAAGAAGGGAAGGTGAGTACGTTTTGGCTGGGTCACAGGGGCCCCTGGGGGCTGATCCCATCTAAACAGAAAATCCAGCCATTACAGGTAGGAAGGGGACTGGGTTAGTCAAGGAGAAGGTCTGTGCGCACATGGTGTGGGCAGCGTGGAAGGCAGGGTGCCTTGCTTTGGGGCTGAAGACGCTGGGTGTGCCCCTGGTGCAGTTCAATAATGCTGATGGCCTTGCAGCCGGGCAATTGTGACTGTGAGCAGGGTGCCACCTGTGCTGGCTCGCTAGCTGCGGTGTACTCACTGACGCTGCTGCTTCGTGGTAGGCAATGAAGGGGGTAAGGCCAGGTACTCTTTGTGCTGGTTGGCGTGTTGCCGGTGTTGCAGTGCCTGAGGCGAGGCCATGGAGTCCCTTGCGGGGTACATTAGCGTGGGGGGGGGGGACGGCATGGACCTCACAGCCCCTGTGGGGCCCGTGGCGGAAGCAGGTGCTGAGGAATGGGGGAAGGGCAGGAGGCACGCGCCGATATGCGTGCGGAGGGCCTCAAGCACTGATGACCTGCGGCCTCTGCCTCAATCCCAACTTGCTGGGCTGGCTGCCCACCACCGTGCATTTACCGGCTCTGGCCTTGTGGGTCTGCCGCCTCGTCGCCACTGTAGAATTGCTACTTGACCCCCTGAAATGAGGACAAGAAGCATGCGTGCAGAATACTTCTATATTCGGCATTAGGGAGAGCCGTCTACATAGTTCGTGCTGGGATCTCACAATGCGCGTCCCCACGTCACGTCACTCCCAGCAAGCTTTGAAAAGAGTCACTTGACACGGGAGACTAGACCGCGACACTACAGCCACTCCCTCAAGGCTGAACATACACCCACTCCACACCCATCCAACACAGCCGTCACCTGTCAGGTGACCCTGTCAATAAAAGAGCCTGAGTGCAAGTGCTCAAGGATAATTTAGTACCCTCACTAACATGTGTCTGTGTCTTCCTTTACTAAGTATGTGGGTCTTGAGCCCACAACTTTACAATGGCAACAAGGGGTCTGACTCCACTTCATGTGCCGCCTAAACTGCCCTGAAGAAGAAGGGTATTTGGCTCCATAGACGCTGCACCATAGCCTGTCAGGGGAAGTAAGCCCCTCACCCCCATGATGAGAATGAACCCTTTCCCTACAAGAAAGGCGAGAAAGGAGACTGGTCGTTTCCAACACAACTCCGCAGCTGCTGCTATAAGCCTGCCCCCAACTGCGCTGTCACACGCTGGCTGCAGTGGCAGGATCAGTGAGGCAAACAGACTCACACGAGTCTGTGGAGAAACTGAGCAACATCCCGATGAGGAGTGGAATACTCCCCATTGTGCCCACCCGATGTGTCCTAACACCTACAAATAAAGGTATGATCTGGTGTGGGCATGAGGCCCAGTGCAGTACCACCCGCCCCCTCCAATGGGAGGGGGTCATAAGGCTCTGCTTAATTGGCTGGGTCCGCTCATCTTCAAGATGGAGGGGACTGAGATGTGCGCTTCTCTCGCCAGCCCCACCTGAAGGATGGGGTTGGCAAAGGTGGGCACACCTCCCCTCCTAGCTTGATTTTCCCACTGATTCTCACACTCAAAGTGGCGGGGAGAACTGATGGGGGCCAGTTGCTGGGGGCAGCAAAAGGCAGGGATAGCTTACAAAGGCAGCAGGCCTTTAAAGCTTCCCCTTCGTGGACCCAGGCCATCCTGAGAGAGGAGGTATTACACCTCCGCCCTTCCTCACCTTCAATTCTGAGAGCACGGAGCAGTACGGAGAGCTGAAGAGCAGTACGGGTACGCCTGATGCAAGGAGGAGGGGCCGCGGGAGCCGCGAACCCTGAACTACAGGAGATGCAAAAAATTTGCATTGGCCGAAAACGAACTGAAAACCGGCCAAAAACCGGTCGAAATTCGGCCAAAAACTGAACCGTGGCAGTCGAACATGCCCCGGGATCAGCCCCAGGACCAACTGCTACCGCGACCATGCTGAGGGCGACCTATTGCTGACTTCTGAAAAAGCCTGCTACAACAGACTGCTGACAAGTTTGGGGCAGGAGTGAGTCTCCCAGGGTGCTGGAACAGTGGAGAAACGTTGTGCTGTAAGAGGCTGGGAAAGGCTGAAACGAGGCAAAGAAGTCAGGCAGTGGCAGACGCTGACGCTGTCCACCGGAGCCAGCATTGAGAGGTGAGCCAGGGGGCCTGGAGCAGGGGCAATCTGGTAAGTGTGACAAAAACTGATCAGAGCTGAACCAGAAAGCCTAAAACTGTGGGGTGGCTAGAGAAGCCATTGGGCACCTCTAGCGGGCATTCAGTTTCTAGGATGGTGGAGTGGCTTTTGGTGGTGTGGCTCACGGGTTGAGTAACCAGGCAAAAACGACAGCCCCAAGATCTTTTGGCCACCCTGCTAGGACCCAGGACATAGACATCTGCATTGTTCAAACTCTAAACCCCAAGGAGAAGGTTCAGTCTACTGTGGCATTATATAGCCACTGCCAACCGGGCAGCCCTTTTGAAGGATGACAAAAAAAAAGAAAAAGTCTCTCAGCGCCAAGAAAACACCCTCGTAAAGTCAATCCCCCTGACTCAAGTATCACCTAGAATCCTAAGGAGTGCTCGGAACGCCGTCCCGGACAAAAAGTCCTTTTTAAAGTCTCCAGCAGCAGGGCTCATAACTCAATTTTTATATAACAATGAGAGCTCCCCCGCCCCGACATATCAATCAGGAAGGGCCAAAGCCAGTATTGGAATGAACTAACAGACAGGGAGCTTTACTAACAACAAGTTCCTTGCAACACCAGTACAAAGTACAAATGGCGGAAGCATAAACATCGAAAGACGCCAGTCTCAATCTTGCTCTTGGCCGTGTCGCCCCTAGGAATTAAACAGACATGCAAGTGATCCACCCATTGACACTACTGCTCTAACCCAAGGAAACCATGTGCAGGTTGTGATAGCCCAAATACATCTCCAGCAACAACTTACTCTGCAGTCTCCAGTTCAGCCACCTCCCGTAGTACCCATAGGACCTGGACTAACTAAGACTGAAGATTTAGCGCGTCAACAAAACCTTGGGTACCTATCACCGTTATTTCTTCAAAACTTGGAATCAAAGATACAAAGTACACTGGAGCTCACCCCAAAGCTCTTCAGAACGGCTAATGTAACCAGGTTTTCCCCCTCTCCTACACAAAGCGCTCAAAGCCATAGTCTTCACAATAGCAGTTTCATTAACGACCCAGGATCAACCTCACTCGGTGAAACAGTCCACTCCATGGCCAGGGCATTACTCTAGCAATCATACAAAATGGAGCTGCAAATCGACCTATCCACCATGGCTCAACGGCTAGTGAAACTGAGCAACAAGGTGGACCTCATAGAGAACAAGCTTAGTGTCAATCAGAACAACCGGCTTTGCACCTGTTGGTGGGCAAACTTAATGAACAAATGGGCAACACTTCCAATTTGTTTTACAGATCTTGTAGTCTCATTAAAAGCTCAAACAGGATGCACCATGGGCCAGATGAACAACAGAAGTATTGCACCAACCTCAAACTTTTGCCGACCTTCACGGTAACACAGCCATAAACAATCCGGGCTAATCCCTACAAAGCCAGACACTCAAGGTCTCTTTGTACCCACCAAACTTTCCATCAGTCCACCCAGTTTTAATTCTAGCTCCCGAATCTTAAATCCAGGGAAGATCCACGAGGGCAACGTCTCCATTCAGACAAGGAAAGAAGAACCCCTCTCTAGGAGGGCCCAGAAAAATGTAAGAAACAAGAGAAAAAGGCCAAGGCATCAACAAAAAGCTGCCCTCCTATTACCAACCGATACTCAAAATTCACAAATTTACAAAGACAAAACACGGTTCTATTCAATATTCACTAAAAAGCACGGCCTAAGCAACTCAACATCCACAGCACCAAACCCTTTTGAAGCCAAACAAGAGTCTGATGGGCCATTACAGCCAATTCTCAGAACGGGGGACTGGCACTGCCCATCAGAACTGGCTACACTAACTCAACTACCTCACTCATCAAACATCAAGAAGTTAGAGCAGAGAAGTCGACTATGCTCAAACAAGGAACAAGGACCCGACATCAGGGAGAATATATCTCAGGACCCCTTACCCCCGGACTTCCAAAGGCCTCTTGATCAAAGCGGGCAGCCATTCCAAAACCCCATCTACCGCCCAGAGCCACATCAGCGGGACCCAGACCCAAGCCTTACCTTAAGTACTGTACAGACGGGTCTAAGTATCCAGCCTAAAGTAAATCAAGACAGCAAAACTACTCATGAGGTAATCCTCCCCCCCAGATACTTCATTAAAGGCCAACATGACATTCTAAATAGAGGCAACGTGCTTCGACTTTTTAAGTATATGCCATCCCTCTCAGAAACACATTCACCTAGCCTGGGTTAAGTTCCTGTGTCCCTCCAGTGACTCTCAAGGGGAATCAACCTCGAGTTGGCTGAGTCATCACTCCCAGGTGGGGCTAACACCTGAAGAAATAGCCTGAGAAATATCCACACGTACTAGCAGCATCACCGCCAATGTAGGAAGTCCATTCTGTTCTAAGGGGGATAGCGAACATTCAACCAAGGAAAAGCTCAGCTGCAGAGCCAAGGCTTTACAACACCTACGGGAGTTGGGGCACTCAAAAATAGACTCCCCTATCCAGACTGAATCAGCCCCCCCGCAGCGGCTCCTTTCACTCAAAATATGGTTTCTGCCCACACCATCAAAAAAGCTGCAGATCCTCTCTAGCTTCCTCTCCCCACTTTCAGGGATAAGTCCACAATCAATTACATCTTTATCTTGGATAATCTGGTACCATACTTTAACAACTTTGAAGTGGGAAATAGGGACGAGAGCGACCACAGACCACTGAGGGTATTCCTTCAGCTAAACGGGAAACCCGCAAAACAATTGGAAACATTGGGTGTTTCGACCGGAGAAGAGCATCACGAAGTTCTGGGCAGAATAAAATGGTTCACAAATCTAGGTCCAAAACTCCTGGAGTGGATTATACATAAAGAGTTGTGCTCTACAGACATAAGCACTGTATCCCCCTTGGAGCTTTGGAAAGCACTCCTAGTTGAATTAAAAACAGTTCTTTGGGGACAAACTGGAATCTTTAACCCCTTGCATGCTGATGACGGCAGGGAGCCGTCATGGCACACAGTGCTCATGTGCTGATGACGGCTCCCGGCCGTCATGACCACACCCGCGAACAGAATGTGCTGCACAGGCGCAGAATCGCTGCAGCATGCAAGGGGTTAAAGCACAGGTCTCCTATCCCCAATGACTACCATCACAAATAAAACCAAGGGCCCTCGCTCAAACCAATTATAGTCTCTCAAAGGCCTTAACGGCAAGAAGAAAAGGAGCCCCAAATCCACAAACACCGGCAATAACAGCACTTCGTACGGAACACAGAAAGAAATTATGAATCACGACTAAAGAAAATCGAGGTGGAGTGGCTAAAAATATTTAATCTTCTCGAAGAAAAGGGATACATCCAACGCTGGAAATACATTAAGCAACATAGCCACATCGGCCAGATCAAGGAAAACCGGGTGGCAGCCTCGGAGTGGGTTAAATACGCAAAGCAACTGTACACAACACATCAGAATATGACTTATACCCAAACACAACAAACTTCCTCAGAAATACAACAAGACACCTGTCATCACTGAGGTCAAGATGACCAACTTGATTAAAAAAATTAGGACAGATGGTGCCCCTGTTCCCAATGGAGTCCCTGCAGCAGTGTTTAAAGCCTCCCACGGATTCTGGGCAGAACAGTAAACAGATCCCACACCCTCAATGAGGTCACATCTAACATTTCTGATAGCATATATAACAGAAGCCCCACGAGAGACAGGATGTCCGTCTTTATAAATTACACCGCGCACAGTGACAACATTTTCAAGGCCTTTAGAAAACATTGGCAATTGCTTTTGGAAATTCCTAGATTGCGTCTCTTCATTAGTGAAAATCCCTCTCTTGTATACAGAAGGGGACGCACTCTAAGGAGGTCACTGTGTCCCAGCTATGTTACCACACAGAAAACCACCAATACCGGGCTAACAACAACCCCCAACTGGTTTCCACGGTTTACACATGTGTAACACATGTAATGTGTGCTGTTTGTGTTGAAACAGATGTAAAGAATTCAGCTATAACACCAACAAGGTACACTCAATCAGGCACTTTATCAATTGCTAAACGCAATATGTAGTGTATACCCTGGAGTGCCCATGTGGCATGGTATACGTAGGGAGCACGGTGCGTTGTCTCAAAAAGAGAATACAGGAACACCGCTGCGCACTTATCAACAGTAATTCGCGATACCCCATGACTGAACATTACAACAGGGCACATATAGGGGAGAACACTTTCATTTTTTGTGGCTTTGACCACATCCCCCACAACAAATGGTGTGGAAGCCTAGAACTGACACTAAGACAAACGGACTCCAAGTGGATTTGCAGATTGCAGTCAGTCATCAAAGGACATAACACTGACCACGAATTTCATTACTTCTTAACTTAAACCACAACGGTTCATGAGATTGCATTGTTTGGACCCCCTATCTGCAAATATTGGCTTTTTTTAACATAAATTGTACCCACACACCTTTGACTCTTTGGGCACTCAGCTTGGACCCGTCTTTTTCGCTTTCACCTCTCTGTGCTATCAACTGACAGCCCAACCTTATAATTAGTGATCCACTGCAGAGGCTGGTTCTCTTATGCGCTTGGATTGCTGACCATGAATTAGTGGTCTTGACTTGGACCCCAGGCACTGTCTGCCATGCGGGGCCACTTTCACTTTTTTTCCACGCATGGTAGCACATGCGTGACCTCGTCCATTTTTCCGCACCTACCCCCATAATACTTTAAATTACCCCGTACCCCCTATCGTTTCACCTGCAGTCACAGGACCAACACCCTTTTTTCCCCTTGTAGCAATATTTGCCACCTTGACCCATATGACTTCTGTCCTCATTCTTGTTAATATAAACCCTTTCTTTTTCCCTCTGCCTGTTTATCACCCCATAAACTGCACAGTACTTTCTTAAATTGGCCGGATGTTGCTATTGGTATCTTATTAGATTGGCATCTGTTTTGGGTTAATTGTACAATAGCTCTGGACCTCTCATCAGATCATGTCTTTATAGCTTTATGACTTCTTGTCATCACCTGACGGGTGCCTGATTCCCCCTCTTTGTATCATGTCATCAGTCATTATTTACGCATGACGTTGTCTCAATTGACCGTTATTTTGTCCCTCTATCAAGAACATACACGGATCTGACATTTATACATGCCAACATCCCGTTAGTTTTAGATGCCGGCCAATCATACACACATCGGCTCTTTAGCTTTCTTTGCGTGCTCATTTCACATGCAGATAGTCTCTTTTCCATGCCAGTGTTTTGAATGTGGCTTCTCACCAGTAAGCCACACCCAATCCCTGCACTCCCACCTGGGAGGCAAATATACCATTGCACCTTTGAATAATACGCACTTTTGAACATGTCTTACCACCCCTGGCACAGCAAGACTGCAACACAAAACAAATAGCACCTTTTGAAAAGGGGTTTTATTTAACAAAATGCAAAGACTCTATCACTTTTAGAATAAGGCTTGGGGTTTATCACAGAATACTCTTTAAACAAAGTCTGTCTCAGATACCATAAGATTTAAATGTATGTAGCAAACTATAATCTAAATGGCATGAATCAATAATTATACTGAATAATAAACAAGCAATAACTGATAACTGATAAGATATACTGCAAGAGATCAGAAAGATATATATATAAAGTTTCGAGGTTCTTTGAATAAAATAACATCTGGCCTCACATCACTGGGTTTGTGTCTCTGTTCGCCAGGTGGATGGAAGTGCAGAGCTTTATATATATTTATCAAATGTAAATATATGACATATGGCACTCTGCCAACACTGAAATGAGATTCATTCACATGGTATTACCAAGTAGAATTTATGAGCCCAGTGAAACGCATATATTAGCGTGGCGCAATACGCTGTCACTTATCATGATAACATTGATTCACCTTGCAGAGCTCATTTGTAATCCACATTTGTAAAGCGCACAATCACCCGTAAGGGTCTCTAGGCGCTGGGGGCCGTCTGGAAGATTAAGCAAGCTATTGCCCAGAGTCACATGGTGCTGGGCTAATCTGCCGCCGGTGCCAGGGATCAAACCGTGATCACAAGATTCCGGAGTCAGTCGCCCTAGCCGCGAGGCCACACCTCTTCCTCCTTCCTTGTAACTGATATTGCCACTCAGGTAACTTAACTTTTCTCACATGACACTGGTGTTGTACACTAAGGTCCAACAGTTTGGCAAAGTAATGATGTGAAGCATGGATGTATGCATAGCTTAACAACTACTAATCCCACAATTCCTCATTATGGGCGAGTGTGGTAACCTGGTATAAATAGGTGAAATAAATAAAGGAGTTGTATTACTACCGTGATCAAGAGCTGTGTGCAGCTCGAGACGCGTAGGAGGAGAGAAGAAAAGTCATTAAAAATGAGTTGATGAATTCCAAAAGTTGTGTTGATAAATTTGCGAGAACAAGTCCTTTTCCCGTCGCCCGCACCATCCTATTTTCCATAGGAAATCCGCAACATTCTATTTGGAATAACGTTGGCGCTGTTTGACGAATCTTCGCCAAATTTTCAAAACTGGTGGACCTTTCCGGTCCGCTCCTATCCTGACAGTCTTGGGGTAATTCGTCAAGCAGGGGCAGAGAAAAAAGGGGGGGTCCCAAAACGTGTTTTCCCCATGGAATTTTCCATAGGGACCGTTAATCGCAGCTACAGCCCGAACTGCTAAACGGGATTATACCAAATTTGGCAGAAAGGTAGCCCTTGGTTCAGAGTCGTGCCTTTTGCTTAAATGGTGTAAATCCGTTCAGTAGTTCCTGTGAAAATCAAATAAAAAATTACATATATATCTATGGCTGCGCCAGATCCGCTCATCCTGAGCGCACTCTAAGTGCACCCTTACGATCACGACCTGCATGCTAATTGGCTGTCAACTGTCTGTCAACACTCCAAACCAGGAAGTGTTGGCAGCCATTTTGTGCCTCGGTAGAAGCGAGGCTGTAGAAATCAGTAGAACAAGTGTGCAAAATGTATAAAGGGGGCAGGGTAGAAATACCCTGACTTTTTAAATGGCAAAATACATGCAGGGTGCGTGGATCCTGCCATAAAACAAAAATAAAATGAAGCGCGGGCTCCTGAGCTTTTTCAATAATTAGCCCGGGGGGGGGGGGCAAAATCCCAGGGGCAAAAATATTAAATGTTAAGGGGGCCCAGAGGGACCACCACCCCCGGGGCTACAAAATAAATGTTGGGGGGCTCAACCGCCAATCCCCAGCAAAATACTTAGGTGGGGGGCTCAAAAGCCGCCCCGGGGACTGCTTCCCCCCGGGGCTTTGTAAAAAATGGTTGGAGTGGTCTCAATGGCCCCCCCCAAGTCCCAGGGACCACTACCCCAGGGGCTTTGTATATTGTGGGAGGGAGCCATTGAGGGCCCTGGGGAACGCCACCCCCCAGGACCGGCTCCTGCAGTGTCCCGGGGTACCCACCCCCGGGACACTGCTGTTTGCTACGGCAGGGCAGGAGTCGAGGCTCCCGCCCTGTCATAGCAAACTTGGTTTGGATTTTGAAAGAGAGAGCCGGCAAACCTGCTCTCTCTTTCAAAATGTAAACCATATTGCTTTTACACACGGGGAGCTGCATGTTAGCAGCTCCCCGTGTTGAAAAGAAATGCCGGCTCCCGAAGGACGCGGGGAGCCGGCTGGGACCGTGGGGACATTGAGGCTCCCCCCATGGTCCCCAATGTTATATAAAAGCCCCGGGCATGGGGTCCCCAGGGAGAATAGAAATTAGTGATAGGTGCTATTTGTATTTTTTACGGTAAAATTAGGAGTCGCGCACCCAGCGCGGTGCTCAGCGTGGCCCCCTGGTGTGCATGCATTGGGTGCATGATTCCTAACGTGTAGGGTGCGCGACTCCAGCCCGTTGGGTGCATGATCTTTTCATGTTGGGTGCACGACTCTAAAGCGTTGGGTGCGCGACTCCAAGCAAAAAAAAGTAATATTTTTCAGATATACATCAAGCTTATGTGTATAGAACTTGGGTGGCTCTAAAAAGAGCTGTTGAGTCTATTGAGAGATTTTGGTACCTACAAGTAAGTACCTATGCATAGTCTAAAGTTCATGAGGAAGACTCTGTTACCCTCATCTGTAAAATATACACCATCTCTCCTATAGATGCCATCCATATTGAAACACAGATTGTTGTGGTAAATGGACCCCATCCTATAATCTCGGACAAAAGCAGAAACTGTTTTATTGACATGTTTCCTAGCTTTCACAATCTGTGGACAAAATTGATTGGACCAGTTCCATTTCTGCCTTTGGCATATGTTGGAGTGGACAAAGGCAGTTTGGGGGAAAAGTGACATCAATTCTCCAAAGGTGTCCTTCATAAGCATTTCCAGATCTACCCCAGTCAAAGTGCCTACCTCATTGCCACTACAGTGCACAATTATGAGGTCAGGGTGTTGGAGATGCAAAAAGTATTTAACCAATGGCATCAATTGGTAACACTTTAACCCTCTCCGTCCAACCCATTTAATGTCTACATTTGGCAAAGCTAGGTCTTTGTCAATGCCTCTATTTTCTGCATACCTTTGGCTCCAGAAAATATAGCTGTGTCCCACAATCCACACTCTAAGCATCTTGAAAGGAGGTCTGGATGCACTCAGATGGTCTCTGTAAATGAAATGGCAGTTTGAATAGTAAGATTTTTCTAAAATGGTGGATAAGATGCAGTTAAAAAAAAAGAAAAGTAAAGATTGGCTGTTTAAGAACATTCTAGACTGAAAAGTAGGGTGTATGTTTCTGTTTTTTAAAAGCATTTTTCTTATTGGTTAACAAAAAGTGTTTGAAAGGAACATTACATAGGATAAGCTGATATTTTGAAAAGTCAAGCACACTTGCTGTTTGGATTAGAAACATTGTGTGCTGAACTTGTGACCTGTGTGCTCAATTGAGTGTTCCATGAACTGTTACTATGGTAACAGGCAGTAAGGAGATTGATGGTAGTGTTCAAACTTATGTCAATTGGAAAGGTTTGAAATGTGCAACCAATAGAAATGTGTGTTAGCTTTTTAATTAATTTGGGAAGCAGTGTGATTTGATATTTATATGAGTGCAGAATGAAAGGGAAACTGTGCCATTTTTTAGTTTTGATCAGAGCAGTGCAGAGATTCGGAATAAGAAAATCTGGTGGGTGACTGACATACTTCTACAAATCAATTTGAAATGTGAGTTATTAATTTGTGAGGGGTTGTATGTGGTGTCTTTGTTTTTAAGAAGATTGATGTGTTTTTCCTGGTAAAGTCCAGGGAGTACTCTTGCTTGTCTAGAGTCACACTGTGAGTCTGCGTGCATTTGGGAACTATTGTAACAGAAGCATTTGGATACTTCATGTGCCTGTAGATACATAACTGCTTAAAAACCTATGCTGTTCTCAAATTTTGGTAGAATTAGAAACCAGTCATTGCTTATGTATTTGCAAAAGGAGTCCGGCTTCCACACTAACCTGCAGTTCTAAAATATGTGGAATGTGTGCAGTCATCTTACCTTTTCCAGATTAGTAAATGACCCTTTCAGGTCCATGTACTAATCTATTCACTGAAGTGTAAATCAACCAATTATGAATTCACCCACTGTCTCTCCTTATAGTACTGTAATCATATAGCTAGTATCCATGTACTCATGCAGTGAGCCAGGCTTTAGGACATGGACTGCTTCAAACTCCTATGCACTATGCATGTAGTGTTCTAACCACCTTCACACTTGTGTTTCAGGCCTGCAATTCCCAAGTTACTATCCATACACTCCAGCAAACACCCTGTCACTGCTCTTGCAATCCCATAGTGACAGTTTCAGCACCATGTACTAATCCATTCACTGAAATAAAACTGAACCAATGATAAATTCACCCAGTGTCACTCCTTGTACTACTTTAATCATTCAGTCAGTATCCATGAACTCATGCAGCAAGCCATGCCTTAGGGCATGGCCTGCGTTAAATTCCTAAGCACTGTGGGCCTCATTTATGAGTGTATTTGCCTCATGGATCCATTCCAAAAAGCTTTACCCCGTTCTGACCATTTGTCATGGTAAAGGAATCATTATGACCTACGCTCTTCGATAGGATCCCGGATCTATCGAAGAGCATAGGTCAAATGCCCTTATTGAGTCAGAGTACTCCGCTCTGAGGATCTGTAAGTCTTAAGGTCCTACCACACTCACAGCACACTTTAGGGTGTGTGCTGATACTTACACCACTGTGGCACTCTTTTTTCGCCACACAGTCACTTTGGTCCTGACAAAAGCCTCTTTAACAAACCAGAAGGCTGAAACTAGTAGACCTAAAAGTAAAAGGGATACAGAGGTATATTTCAGTACCTCACACTGATCCAGATGATGTTTGTACCCATGTCCTAGGACCCTTCCATTAAAACGTTTATAAGGGTTGTTCCTAGAGAAATTTTGCTCACATAATTACACTTCACATAGCACCTCACTATTGTCACATTTACAACCAGCTCCGCTCTAACTCAGGTGTTGAAGCACATCTGGATAGCATTATGTGATCCAGCTGGGCCCCGATGATGAAGCATGCCACCTACTAGGTAGGGGGGTGAGGGGTTCCCTAAAAACATCTGTTGTTGTTTTTGCTTCTTTTTCGTGAGAGCTTGGGCAAAGAACCACAAACCCAAACCTGCTGAAGGACTTGTCCACATTGTTTATAGGCATATTACCAAGGGGAAAGGACAAGTCAACTCTTTCCTTACTCTCTAGTTGTTCTTCACACTTATGTTTCAGGCCTACAATTCCCCAGTCAGTATCCATACACTACTGCTAACACCCTGTTATTCCCCTTGCATTCCTATACAGTTATGTATAAAGCCTTGAATTACAATTTCACTTAGTGATAAGAAAAGAAAGTGGTTAAATGATTTTTATGAAGAATGTCTTTATATAGTACTAGGAAGGTATCATTTATATATTTATTAAGATACATTTATTTATGTTTATTTTTTACAGATATTGTTTATCATCATTAAAATAAAGTTATTATGCCTGAAAAATCAAGAAAGAGAAAAAGACAGCTAAAGGACAATTATTTGAAAAACACTCAACAACAAGTATTGGATGACTAACATCATGTGGGTAAAAAGAAAACATCTTCCGGTAAGACAGTTAAGGAAGTAAAGTAAAGTACCGAAAAAAATTCAACCAGAAAAATAAAAAGAGTAACAGGAAAGGAAAAAAGTAAATTTACAGTCAGAAGATTTGATGTATGGTAAAAGTAGGCAAAATCAGTATAAAGAAATCCTTAAAAAAAACAATTCGAATAGAGTGGTACTTAACTTGCTGAAAGAGGTGAAAAAATATAGACAAAGGGCACTATTTTATAAAAAGAAGAAGCATATTGAATCCATTGTTCAAAAGGCTTTTGAAGTAAAAATGAAACTATTAATTTTAGTTTTAAACAGAAATCGATCACTAGATAAACCAATCCATTTTATGAAGGCCAAAAGTAAGAGGTTAAGAGTAATTAACAGAACTCATTTTTGTGATTTTTTTGGGTGAATGGAAACACAGTTCAAGTTCAGACCCTCTCTTTAATGAAGAGAGTTATTTTCAGACCAATGATTTATTGCATACAATTAATATCAGTGGTCGAGCCTATGAGGTTAGAAATGGTTGTCCAATTCAGAAAGAGAAAATGGTTACCAGAAATGCAGAAGAAGTGTTATCTGATGAAGTTCTAGGCAGACGTCCTAAAGCCCCAGTGTACACTTGGGATTGCAGTAGTATTTGTAGTGTACGACAAGAATCTATTGACATTTCACGCAATTTCTTACAACAATACAGTAAAAAAAGTGTTAAACAAAAGATTAAGATGTTGCAAGGACTAGACCCTTGCAGAGTGAGAATAAATACTGGTTTGCAAGGTCATTCTCTGGCTTGTCTTTCTAGAAAAGTATGTCAAAGTGTTTTTCATCATTTAAGGATGTTAGCAGTACATCATTCTCAAATGCGGAAGTTAGTCAGAAAATTGTATTATGCAAAAAGTCCAGCACTAAAATTAAATGAGTTGAATAGTGCTCTTTTGCGTGGGTCAGTATCAGATGTGAAAAAGGCATGTAATGAAATTGAGTTTTGTTACTTTGGTCCTGAACAAGAGAGTACAGAAACTGAGACATTAATAGAAGAAAATGTTGAAGAGAATGTGCAACATACTACTACAAAAAAATTTGAGGAACAAATTACAAAGTTTAAGGTGATTTCAGTGAAAGGCCAAATTATTCTTGTATTTGTTGTCGTCAAACTCACAATAAAAATCAGACTAGGACTGTTGATCTGTATTTAAAAAGTGAAAGAGAAAATAATGATAAGGTGAAGGAATTGGCAACTTATTTGTTGGTAGAGAATTGTTTTGATTTGGGTTCTGATCAGCGTATTTGTAAATATTGGTATAATGAATTAGATGAGAATAAAATACCTGCTAGAGTTGTACATAATAATCTAGAGTTGGTAACTATTCCTCCAGAACTGATAGATTTAAATACTTATGAGTCTATTCTCATTCAATGTGTGCACCCATTTCAGGCTATTGTTTGTATGGAGCCTAAAACAGTTAAATTGTCTCCTACAGATTTACAGAGAAGATTAAATGGAAGAGTTGTATATTTACCTCTAGATTTAAAGAAAATGTTGGAACTATTGGTGTAGAGTGTGTAGAAAATGAACCACTAGTTATTTTAGTTAATGGTGTGCCTACTAAGAGTAAGAAAATCTGGCAGGAATTAGTGGATGATAGGAAAGTACAAAAGGCAATTCGTATCTGATAAAAAACAATGAGTACTATAAAAATTTGTATATGGGAGAAGAAGAAATACTTTTAGGAGATGAAACTGAAACATCAAGTGGACAAATTGAAAAAGTGGAAATGTCCAGAAGAGAAGAAATCTATGCACATTACAGTGTACATCCACTTCATTCAAAAGAAGTGATGGGGAATACTATTGAGTTATGCCAAATCAAAAAAGCGAAGGAAAGTCCTATGAGTGTATGGGAAGAAAGCTTGGAAGCTCAGTGTTTTCCGCAGTTGTTTCCAACAGAAAAAGGAGGACGATATTGTATTGTATTGTAATTGCATTTCTATAGCGCTTACTACCCCTGACGAGACGTCGAAGCGCTTTTTCGGCGAGTAGCACGCTACTCCTGGATCCATAGAGGATTAGTATTGTATTAGTATAGTGAAACACGCAAGTACATTTTAAGTGGTGGATAGGTTAGTCAGTTATTTGGATTTGGAATGATAGCAGAAGGATAGAGGAGGACAAAGGTTTGTATTTATATAGCGCTTGTTGACGCACGCTATTCAGGAAGCCTACAAAGGATTAGTGGTGAATTAGTATGGTGAAATATGAAGTAATTTCAGTGGTGGATATTAGTCAGTTACTTGGAGTGAGAAGGATAGCGGAGGGATAAAAGGGGAAGAAAGATTTGCATTCATATAGCACTTGTTACCCCTGATGGGTGTTGAATCGCTTTTCTGGCGAGTACTCTGGAACCCATAAAGGAATACTGTTGAAAATTACTATAGTAAAAAAAATGAAGTAATTTGAGTAGTGGATATGTTATTCAGTTATTTGGGTACTATATTAGTATAGTTTAATATGGAATTTGGGAAGTGAACATGTTAGTCTGTTAATTTCGATTGAAAAGGATAGTGGAGGGATAAAAGAGTGAAAGATTTTTATTTTTTTATTTTTTTATTTTTGTTTCGATATTAGCAATAGGAGGAGGCTTTTGGATGAGTAAAAAGCAGTTTTGGAGGGGAGGACTCAGAGGAAAGAGTTTAGAAGGGTTTGTTTTAGGGGATCGGTATAGTAAAAGAGGTGTCAGATGATGCAAGGAGGGGTAAAGTAGGAGAGAGTCTAGAAAGGGTTATTTTGGCAATCATAGTAGTGGTATGGGGTTTGGGATAAATGAGAGAGTGGATATAGAGGATATATTGATAGATGTATAGGATGAGAGATAGGGTAGTGCATTGGAAGGAGTAGTCGAAGAAGTTTGAGATGAGTCAGAAGGTTGGGCTAGAAGATATATTGAGCGAAGTATAGGCTGAGAAATAGGGTAGTGCATTGGAAATGCTAGAAGAAAGTGATAAATATATAGATCCATAATTACATTGAAAGTATATAGATACATAAGGGAGGTAAGTATATGTAGATTAAAGATATTGATAGAGGCACAGGATGAGAAATAGGGTTGTGCATTGGATATGCTTTTTCAGGGGAAAAGGAACAGACACACAGATCCAAGTACATGGAAGGTACATAGATGCACAATGGAAGTATGTACATGTAGACCAAAGATGATTTTTATTTATTTATTTATTATTAATATTTTTTTCTCTCAACAACATAATTATTTTACATGTTTATACGAAGTAATAAACAAAGATAGGTACATATCTATAGTGAAAAAAATGCTTGTATACATAGGGATATGCTGTAAATTTATGTTTGCGTATGGTGTTTATGTGGGGAAGAGCCAAATCTTGGGTAGTTTTCTGAAGATAAGGTGGTTGTCCGTGGACCTTATGTTGGGGTGTAAAGAGATCCATAATGTGGCTCATTGAACAGAGAAGGATGTGCCACCCATGGTATTTTTCTTGTATGGTGGGATTTTGAGGCGAGATGTTCCTTTAGAGCGGAGGTTCCTTTGTTGAATGTGTTTTGTGATTTTATTTCTGATGAAGAGCGGTCCCATTCCATGTATTGCTTTGTGGGTGATACAAAGCAGCTTGGACGTGATCTTTGTCAGATTCCAACCGGCCCAAGCACTGCAGGAACGTAGCATGCACCAATCCCCTTTCCCTGCCCACTGGACACCCACAGGATAAACTCTATGGGTGCACCTATGGACCTGAAAAGAGGGTGGTAATGTTGAGGAGACACCAAGTCTTCCACCCTTGTAGGTAACAGGACACAGCTCCCTCTGTCTTTACGCTTCTGCACCTATGTACAATAGGGGAAAACAAAACCATTCATATGCACTGTACACTAATGTACCCAACCTCCAATGACCATGCCTTAGCAACCATACAACCCTTCTCACCTGTGGCTTGTGCAGGCTCTGCCTCGTAAAGATGTGGAGTACTGCACCAGAAAATACGATGTACTCTGGTATCTGCGCTAATGAATATGGCAGAATAGGGAAGGAGCTGTTTATTGAAATATCCTCGTACCAAAATTATATTGTGGGGGAAAAAGGTAGGCTTTGGCTTGCAGCCAATACCAAAAAAACCCTGTTATCAACAAAAAGAAACGCGAAGGGACAGGGAGCAGGGAACCCTCCGTAGCGCTTTCCTAACAGCGCGATTAGAAGCGAAGCCGCCGCGGAGTGACCCAAAACGTCACTTCTGCACACAATGAAGCGAAGCGTAGTCCAGCAAAGACGCGCTGACGCTTGCAGCAGGCTTCTGTAACTCAGCGTTAGATTCACTATCACGCTGGAGTGAACGGGAGCCCCCGAACACTCAAGACAAAAAAAATAAACGGAATCACAAGGGCCAAACAGGAGGGAGAGGACAATAAAAGGGGAGGGATACCAGGATACCGCTATCTACGCTAAAAGGGAAAGTCAGACGGGAAAGGGACCAAAAAACGAAGTAGGAAGGAGCACAAACCCTCTCACGAGCCCGTGAGAGGAAACAGGACAGCAACAAAGGAGTAGGGAAGCCGATGAGGAGGCTCAGCTCTGCAATCTGCAACAACCAACAACCAGGAAGGGAATCCAAACACTGGCAATATCGAGCAATGAGCCAAAGGTAGGACTAGTTTTTATCTACCTATCCATGGTCATGTGATGTTAAGGCATGGTCACAAAGATAGGACTAGCTTGATTCCTAACAATCTTCTGGCAACCGATAACCAATGCAGGGCTTTCAAGGCAGGGGAGATGTGGTCTTGCGGTTAGATATGCAGCCGAGTTCTGAATCCGTTGTTGTCTTTTCATGGTCGTTAAAGGTGATCCGTGGTAGAGGCTATTGGCGTAATAGAGTTTGGACAGAACAAGGGAGATGGTAGCTTGGACCTTGTGTGAATGACCTGTGCAGATTCCTGCACTTGAATATCAGACAACAAGATTGTATCCAGAAGATCCAAGATTTCGACAACGTATCCCATATATATTTCATCTTTTGTTTGAGAGTGACTTGTCTGTACTTTCATATGCAGTCGATCATATATTGAAAACAGGAGTACATCTGCAAAACGTTTCTGCAAAGAAATTTATGGATAAAGTGCACCAAAGAGATGATCATTTAGAATCTCAGCTGATTATTTTGTTGGCACTTCAGTGTGGCACAAATGAGTATTGGTACCGTCGTCATAGAGAACTGAAATGCATGCTAAGGAACTTAGGAACTCCTTTGTGGTTTCTTACCCTAAGCTGTGCTGAATACGCTTGGGATGATTTACTTGAATTTCTTCGAGAGGCAAATTCGAATATAAAAAATATTGAATACAAGACACCAGGAGAATTGTGATCCTGTTAATGTATGCAGGTATTTTAATCATAGATTTGAAGCTATGATGATTTTTATCTGCAATAAAAAAATCCTCCTCTTGGAGAAGTTGTGGATTTCTTTTGGAGAAAGGAGTATCAAGCAAGAGGTGCTCCTAATATACATATGCTGTTATGGATCAAGGATGCCCCCAAATTCGGAACAGATTTGGATGATATTGTTTTGTCTTTTATTAAAGAATATGCTACATGTGCTATACCCAAAAGCACAGAACAAAACAATTTAAGACAACAAGTCCTACGATTCCAAAGACATCGATGTGGAAAATACTGTTGACGAAAGTATAAGTCTAAGGATAAGTTCTATACCAAATGTCGTTTACCATTTCCACGTCCTGTAATATCCAAAAGAAGAGTAAACAGTCTTATGTCAGCTATGTTACATACCATTACAAGAAAGTCACCCAAAATACCTACAATTTGAGAAGAAGCGAAGAATCAAAATACATAAATGATTACAATCCGGTTATTCTGTCAATGTGGAATGCTAACAAGGATATTCAGTATGTTGCGGACAATTCCATTGCTGTTGCTCGATATGTAACATCCTACATTACAAAATCAGAAAAGACGAAATTGAAAGAAATGTGGGAAGAGATTTCTCACAAGAAGAGTCTAAGTCAGAAATTATACAGTTTCAGTTTGAAGATGTTATCCCATTGAGAAATCGGAGCGTATGAATGCTCAGATCGGTTATCATCTGCAAGTCTATACTCCAAATCTAGAAGAATTATTTGGGTGAGTCTAGGTCTTGTTGCAATGCGAAATCCAGTACTTAAATCTGTACAAGAAATCGAATATTTAGCAGAAAAAGATCCAGAAAGTACAGATATTTTGAAAACAAATATGTTGGATACATATTATCCAAACAAAAGTCATCATCTTGAGAACATGTATCTCTATGAAGTGCTGCAAAACTACACTTTTAAACGGAATACTACAGAGAACATCAATGATTGAAAATATGGAGTAATTAGTTCCGAAGGATGTTTGGTGAAACAAAGAAAAAGAAATTTGATTAATCACAGGAGTTGCAACACTGCTGATAAAAGGAAATTTTACTATTTAGCCCTTATGCAACTGTTCAAACAGTGGCATTCAGAATTGGAATTACTTGGAGATGTTCAGAGCTATGAAGATTCCTTCAATGCTTGTAAAGATACCATACAATGCACTGTTTTTGCAAATTATGTGAAAATGTTGACCAATGGAATTGATCAAGAAGCTACTTTGCAGCTGAGATTGCTAGAGACAGTTCTCAAGACAGTCAACGTTCTGCTCAACTGAGTCAAGATCCACTAGGACAACCAATTGTTGAAAATCAAGCAGCAATTGCCATGAATGAGGTGGAAACAGCAATGCATCAAGCTCAAGAAGATATTATGGACTTAGCCAACTTGGAAGAACAAATAAATGTTGAACAGAAAGAAATATATCAACAAGTGAGACAACAGATTGACCATGGATTTCTTCATGAAAAGAAAGAATGCACATGCACATCATTGCAACCTATCCGAAAGTTTGTGAGTGGACAAGCTGGAACAGGAACAAGTTTCTTAATTAAAATAGTCACCAGTTATCTACAGAAAACAACTGAGTCACAGTTGTGTTGTGTTGTAACTGCTCCAACTGTTTTGGCAGCACACAACATTAAAGGAATTATATTACATTGTTTACTTATGCTACCTGTGGAGCATGAAAACACATTGGAATATCACAAGCTATCTGGAGAAGCTTGTTGTGAAGTTTCAAGAGTGCTAAAGAAAATGGAACTTTTGATTATTTATGAGGTAAGCATGGTTTCACACTTAATGCTTGCTTTTGTGCATTTAAGAATGCAGCAAATTCTTAAAACAGAGTATGATGTCTTATTTGGAGGAAAACATGTCATAGTTTTTGGAGTTCTACTGCAACTTAGATTAGATTACTTGCAAAGTGCATGGCTCCCTCGACAAAGAGGCGTCCCAGCGCTGATGCAAGGCAAAGGGAGGGACAGGGAGGGATTAGAGTTGAGAGTACAACCAAGTCTTCACAATGCGTCTGAAGACCTGGTGATCAGCGATGCAACGGATGTGTAGAGGAAGGAAATTCCAAAAGGTATGGGCCAGTCGCCTGAAGGAGCGGCCCCCAGATCTGGTCCTTTGAAAGCGTGGAATTCAAATGAGGAAAAGATTAGCTGAGCGCAGCGCGTGTGGCGGGGAATAGAGGGAGCACATATTGCTCAGAATGTGTGGGCCATTGCCGGTCAGGATATGGTGCATGGTGCAGAGTGCTTTGAAGTGTACACGTTGTGCAAGGGGCAGCCAATAGAGGCGGAAAAGGAGGTTAGTGACATGGCTGTACTTGGGGAGGGAAAAAATGGCGCGTGCTGCAGCTTTCTGGACCCATTGCAGTCGATTTAGCACAGATTTATTAGACCCAGGGAGAAGCACATTACAGTAATCCAAACGGGCTAGTATGGAGACTTGGGTGATCAACTGTCGCATGTGGGCATTAAATAGACCAAGTATCGGTTTAAGGCCGCAAAGCAGCTCAAATCATTTACCTGCCACAGATTTAGCGTGTGTCTCGAAGGTAAGATCTTTGACCAGCATAATGCCCAGGTTTTTCACTGCGGGTTTGGGAGCCGGAGGGGCTCCAAGAACTGGAGGCCACCATTCATTGTTAAAGAGATGGGAGTCTTTGCCAAACAGAAGGATCTCAGATTTTGCCGAGTTCAATTGCAAGAAGTTAGCAATCATCCACTCTTCAATGGCCAGTATGTCTTCTCTGAATTTTTCTCTGTCCTGGCTGGGATTGTTAGACAGGGTGATCACCAGTTGGGTGTCATCAGCGTATGACACTAGGGAGATTCCCCTTGCTTTAGCCAGCCATGCCAGTGGACTCATATATATATATATTAAAGAGCGTGGGGCTCAACGCGGAGCCCTGAGGGACCCCCCATCGCAGAGGAAGGGCACAGGAGGCAAAGGGAGGGGCTATAACTTGAAAGGTCCAGTCAGTCAAGAAAGAAGAGAACCATGACAAGGCTGTATTACTAATCCCTATATCCTCCAAACGGAGGAGCAAGATTTTGTGTGAAATCGTGTCAAATACTGCACTCAGATCCAGCAGGACCAAAGCTGAGGCCCTGCTGGCGTCGGCAGCAGATTTCAATTGCTCTACCATCGTCAGCAGTGCCGACTCAGTGCTACATTGCGGTTGGAAGCAATTTTGGGAACTATCAAGTATGTGATTAGCTTCCAAAAAGTGAGTTAATGTCAAATTCACAAAGGCTTCCAGAATTTTGGACAGAAATGGAAGCAATGATATTGGCCGGTAGTTTTCTGGCTTGGAAGTGTCCAATGAAGGTATTTTGAGAAGAGGGACAACTTTAGCATGTTTCCTTGATTTTGGGACCACTCATGAGGTAAGGGATAAATTGAGAAGATCCAGACATTTTGGAAGAAGGGCTTGTTGTGCTTTCCTGAAAGCATCGGCTCTTAGGGGGTCGTCTGGAGACCCTGATTTGATTTTAGACACCAACCCCTCCAGGTCCTTGAGAAGAATAGTGGGTAGTGATGTAAGAGACACGGTTTCAGCACAATTATTCAGCTTGAGTTATAGTAAGAGCAAAGTTATGGTAAATACCCTCCACCTTCTCGATGAAGAAGTTGGCCAGCTCTTCACACTGTTGGCTGGAGGATATAGTGCTGCCAGATGGTGAGGGAGGAGTGACCAGGTCCTTTAGAAGAGAGAATATGGTTTTGCTGCGATTAGTGCTGTTGGTAATCAGGCTGGAGTAGTGAGCAGCCCTAGTTTTACACACTAATTTGTGGTAAGATTTGATCGCTGCTCTGAAAGTCATATGAGCGTCTCCATGCTCTTTCTAGAACTTTGCAGTTCTTCCTGGCTATGGTCAGCTCCTCGTTGAACCAGGTGTTAGCCCGCTTACCCTTAGAGTGAGTGAATTTGAGAGGAATACAGATATCTAGGGCTTGGGTTACCCACCTCTAACAGAGTGCATCATCCTCTTCCACATTGATGGCTCTATCAGGTGGATTTGTGTTCAGGGCAGTGAGAAGGCCTCCTGGTCAAATTTATGCCAAGGCCGTTTCATCGAGGGGTGCAGGTATGACTGGGACTTAAGGTCAGCCAGAGTTAGCCGCATTAAGTTAAGAGAGTGATCTATCCAGATAATAGGGAGGGGAGTTTGAACTTCCAGCATCTCAAGGTTGGAGAAGACTGGATCGAGGAGATGCCAGGCGCTATGAGTAGTGCCGGGAACCAATTGGGTCAGCTGGCAAGCTGCTAAATCACCTATGAAACTGAAGATATCTGGGGATTTTACTCCCGTAAAAGGACAGCCAGTCTTTAAAACACTTGTGCATGAAGACACCCAAAAGTCTTTGGGTAGAGCTGGAAACGTTAACATTTGGTCATATTTTGAATACAAGGAACTCATTACAAATATGCGACAGGCAAATAATGTTGATTATGGAACTATTCTTCAAGATATAAGAGTTGGAAAACTGACAGAACATGGCAAACAAGCTTTGCAGAGTCGATTACTTTCCAATTTGATTCCAAATGAAAATATAGTTCCTGAGAAAATATATATGATAATTGCAGAAAACAAATCTATAATCTGCTTCATGCCAACACTGCGTGAGTGTTCTATATTCAATGAACAACTATTGAAGCTGGGAAATGAAGGAATAATAAAAATGGAAGCCATTGATAAAATACAGCATGAAGGAATCACTATTATTTTGACAGAAAAATTAAAAACAAAATTGTATTCTTTAGAAAAATCGATATCTAAAACTGCTGGTTTAGAAAAGAATCTATATGCATGTATAAACTGTCGGGTAATTTTAAGGCGAAATTTGGAGGTAGAAAAAGGTTTAGTTAATGGAGTTGTGGATTTTGTTAATTATCAGAATAAAGATGGAATTGAATTTTTAAAAATTAAATTTGATCAGGTTGAAGAAGTAAAACAAATTGGTTGTAGTTCAGTTCGTTTTTTGCTTGTTAAAGATTTATATGTCCGCAGAAAAAAGTTTCCACTTTCTCTGGCATATGCAGTGACTATTTTTAAATCTCAAGGTTTAAGTGAAGACAGTGCTTTGGTGAACATTGGAAGGACTGTGCTTAAAGAGGATATGGCATATGTTGCTTTGTCCAGAGTCAGAACTTTATCTGGTTTGTTTTTGATTGATTTTGATGACACAAAGGTTACTGCAGATGCAAACTGTGTAAAAGAGTATAATAGGTTAAGAAGAGCGTATGCTCCCAATTTAGGTCAATATCCTGTATTTGAAAAGCGTGTGGTAGGTCGAAAAAGAAGGTATGAGAATACCTGTAGTGAAGGTATAGAGAAGGAAGAAAAACAAGATAATGTTGTGATTGCAAGCAAAAAGAAAAAGGACACTGTTGAAGAGATTGTTGGTTATCAGTTTGAAAATAGTTCAGGTGTCAACTGCTATGCTAATGTAGTGGTCAATGTTGGTTTTTTTCTTGAAAGTTTGCAACAGCAAATTATGGAGAATCGGGAAAAAATATTTTGTTCTTTGTTGCATTGTATTTATGAAAAATTAGGAACTGATAAAAGTAAAATACAAAGTGTTTGTGATATTCGTAATCTTTTGGATGTATGTTCTGGTTCTACACAATTTACGCGGAATATCCAACAAGATGCTCAGGAATTTTTTATATATATGCTTACCATATTGGAAAATGAAGGAATAGAAATTGAAAATCTTTTTGGCCTTTGTTATAAATGGGAACATCATTGTGCAAATTGTATGTATACATGTAGCACTAATATAGACACTGAAAGATTTATATATTTGATATTACCAAATCAGTATCTTTCAATAAACTAGTTAAAGCAGCAAATCAATACATGGAGTGTAGCCAATGGAAATCTGAAATGTTATCAACATTATTTATACAAAGATATGGACAATATATATTTTTAATGATGCAACATTGTACAGCTGATGGAAGAAAATTGGACACTTTAATAAAATATTTTGTAGCAAGTCAACTATCAATATCAGGAAAGACTTTTGTAGCAGTAGCAATAATTTTCCATGATGGTCCTTCCACAACATCTGGACATTACTCTGCCTATCTAATAACCTGATAAAGGCTGGACATATTGTAATGATGCTCAGTTGGTTTTTAAACAACGTTTGCCAAGCGAATTACCAAATTCTTACCTATTATTTTTAAAACCAGTTTTAGGAACATAATTTGGCCTCTGAGGAATTTATTAATATGTAATAATACGATTACTATTGGACCATTTCAATATAAAGGATTTGAAGAATACCATTTGGCCAAGAGGAAAGGTGTATCTTTGAATTACGGACTTTTTCTTGCACATTGTCTCAGCGTATATTTTTTTTTGTAAAAGTTGTTTTTATTGACATTTTGAGAATTTGAAACATAAAAGCGACAATTCCGCTTAACTTCCCTCGCAGGGGGGTACAGTGTAGGAATACAGAGGTCAAAAGCCTCGGCTGCTTAGTAGAATAGGCCCAAGGGCCGCAAACTGCGCATCAAGCATGAGAGCAAAGTTCAGTTCGTACATAAAGGGCTCAGGCCCGCAACGGGTTTCAGAGCAGAGCAGTGCATTGCTAGTTCGCCGAATAAATAGTTTGCCATCATAGTCTGTATCCCTTACACTGCCGCCAAGTGATCGTGCTGTCGTCGCCATACTCCCTCCCAACAGCCCCGTCCGCCCCCACCCCTTCCCACCCCGCTCCCCAGGGGTGGTAACACACATTCACTCACAGAATCATACAGGCCAAACAATTCAGGTCTGAAATAGATCAAGGCTACGCAATGAGGGAGGGCAAACCGCAGAGGGCGAGCCACTGGATAGAAACCGGACCAGGGGACCCGAGCGAAAGGTGAAGTTCTTAAAGTTGCCACGAAAGATGTCCGCCATTCGTTCCATACTTAGTAACCTCCAAAGTCTCGCATACCATAGAGAGAGTGCCGGAGCCTCTTTTTTCTTCCAAGCCGCAGCCAAGGTTAGTTTGGCAGCACCTATACATAGCCAAAGTATCTTTTTATCAGCTCGCATCTGGTGTTCGAGATCCGGGTCTCGAAGTCCTAGCAAAACGTGATCTAGCGTGTCCTTAATGGGATAGCCCAAAATCACTTGGATGTGGGAGAGAATTTCCGCCCAATACGGAAGAATGATCTGGCAATCCGACCATATGTGGCGAAAGTCGCCCAGCATTCCACAGCCTCTCCAGCACCCATCCGAGGAGTCTGGGAAAATCCTTTTCAATTTGGAAGGGTACATGTACCAGTCCATCGTGGTTTTAAGATGGGCCTCCCAGAAGTCCAGCGAGTGGTTGTGCTTCGCGATGTCATGCCACAGATGAGTCCACTCTTCATCAGATATGGGATGGCCTAGGAGATCCTCCCAGAGACCCATATATCTCGGCCTAGGCGCTAGAGAGGTGGAGAGTAGGAGGTCGTATAGAAAGGAGATGGTACCGCGCATGCTGGAGGTTCTAGCAAGGAATGCTTCAAAGACCGTGGGCGGTCTGGTGGCCGCATCCTTGACTGCTGGCGACAGTGCCCAGTGAAGCAACTGGGTGTGGCGAAAGTGCTCGAGTGGTGGGACCGACTAGTTTCGCATGCAATTGGCGAACGTGAGTGGTACATCACCATGAAAGAGGTGTGTAAGGGCGTGGCAGCCCCCGGTCCACCAGACGTCGAAAGGGCCCTCACGTTCTGCAGGGGGGAAGGCGGGATTAAAATGGATCGGTGTGTAAGGGGACGGGAAGGACGTTCATCGCTCATCATGGGAGACTGAGTCCCACACCTTCAGGGTGGTACTTGTCGGGGTACTAACGTACGCATTCTTGGGTCTATCCTTTTTCGGTTTCCATGCTAAGTCCCAGATCGTTCTCCCCGCTACTGAGCGGTCTATGTGTAACCAATGCTTCTCAGACATGGGCTGCGACCACTCTGCAAGGACCCAGAGTTGTGCCGCCTTGTAATACAACTGCATATCTGGAAGGCCCACTCCTCCTATCTTCTGCGGACGCCGGAGAAGGAGAATAGAGCGCGACCTCCCTGCCAGATGTAGCGGAGCATCATGGAACGAAGGCGGCCAAATAAATCTCCTTCAGGGACGATGGGCAGGGCCTGAAAAAGATACAGCAGTTTGGGCAAGAGAGTCATTTTGATCGCGTGGATCCGCCCAAGTCACGAGATAAACATCGGTTTCCAGCGGTTTAGGTCACCCTGGATCTTCGTCAAGAGCGGGGGAAAATTGGCGGCGTATAGCTTCCCAATGGTGGGGGTCAAGTGGATCCCCAAGTACACTAAGGATGTGAGGGACCATGGAAGTGGTGACAAAATTCGAAGGCGGTCGACCTCAGCAGCGGGAAGGGTAAGGTTGAGAACATAGGATTTAGTTAGGGTGACATTGAACCCAGCTACATTCTCGAATCTCTCTAGGGCCTCCCGGACACAGGGGAGAGAGTGCGCGGGATCCGCCAGGGACAGCAGAACGTCATCCGCGAAGAGAGAAATCTTATGCTGTTCTCCTGTAAAGGGTAATCCCCGGATGTCTGGATTCTCTCTGATCGCCACGGCCAAAGGTTCGATACTCAGGGCAAAAAGCAGGGGCGACAGAGGGCACCCCTGCCGCGTGCCCAGGGAGTGTGGGAAGTAGGCAAAGCAGTGGCCGTTCACCGCGACTCTTGATCGGGGGTGCTGTAGTTCGCCCTAAGCATCGTGATAAACTGATACGAGAAGCCAAACGCCTCTAAGGTCCGGAATAGAAAGCCCCAATCTACACGATCGAAGGCCTTCTCGGCGTCGAGGCCTACCAGAACTGCTGGTATCTTGAAGCGGGTGGCCTTCTCAATGAGGTGGACCACTCTCCTGGTGTTATCATGCGTCTGGCGGCCCTTGATAAAGCCGGACTGGTCCGGGTGGATTAGAGCTGGCATTAAGTCCTGCAGTTTCCGTGCTAGAATAGATGAGTACAGTTTGGCGTCTATGTTGAGTAAGGCGATAGGCCTGAATGAGGAGCAGGCCGTGAGGTCATTCCCTGGTTTCGGGATGACTGATATAGCCGCCTCCGCCATGGAACAGGAAGTCTGTCCCGTTTCCCCCATGGTGTTGAATAACCGCATCAGGAAGTGGCTAATGTCCGAGGTGAAGGTTTGATAGAACAGTGCGGTGTAACCGTCCAGGCCTGGTGCTTTGTGCGGCTTTAGTGCCTTTATTGCATCCCTAACTTCTTCTTCCGTAATAGGGGCCGCAAGGAGATCGTTCCACTCTGGAGAAACCTGGGGGAGCAGATGTGCTCACAGGTATTCCTCCTGGGCACTCGGGGATAAGGCCTCTTCTGAATAGAGGGTGGCATAATAGTACCCAAAAAGGTTTGCCTTCTCTTCGTCCCGGTGTGTCAAGGCGCCCGTCGTGTCCCGAATACCTCCTATGTACTCCCTCTCCCTCTTGTCCCTAAGTTGGCGAGCCAGGTGTTTCCCAACCTTGTTCCCTTGGGAGTAGGAGAGGCAGCGCAGCCTTAATAGTGTAAATTCCGCACGGTTATTGTAGTGGGCTTGAAGCTTACCCCGAACAGCCGTCAAAGGGCGCAACGTTACCCTAGAGGGGTTCTGTTTGTGTGCCTGTTCAAGAGCTGTAAGTTCCCGCTCAAGATCCTCCCGTTCAGTTCGGCGCCGTTTGTTCAGCGCGAAATTAAGTGCTGTTAGACCTGACATCATTGGCCTGAGTCTCTCCTCAATTTTTTTCTGTTTGCCTCCTCTGTTTACGATGTTTTTGCTGGTAAATTGCTTTGTACACTGTGCCACTGCTGATCAGTGCCACAGTGCAAGTGCTCCCTATGTAAAATTACTGTATTGATTGAATTCCATGTTTGGCTCATTTGGTTTACTCGTATAATCAATTAGAGGGGGGAGAGAGAGATCGAATCCTTTCAGTTATTTTTAATCAATTCGGGGAAAGGATCACTAGTCCTGCGTGAACCAAGGTCTGCAGGTAGGTAACTAGGTGTCTCCCAATATTGGGAGACACCCAGTTACCTACCTGCAGACCTTGGTTCACGCAGGACTAGTGATCCTTTCCCCGAATTGTAGGTAACTAGGTGTCTCCCAATATTGGGAGACACCCAGTTACCTACCTGCAGACCTTGGTTCACGCAGGACTAGTGATCCTTTCCCCGAATTGATGAAAAATTATTTGGTTTACTGTCAGTCCCTAGTCTAGTGCACCAGGAGTGCCAGGGCTTGTAAATACAAATGCTGCTCGTGGGCTTGCAACACATGTTGTGCCACCCACAAGAGCGGCCTAGTAAAAGTATGTCTAAAGGTCTGCCATTGCTAGACCTACGTGCAGTCTGGTACTGTCACGCTGACTGCGCGAGTACACCTACTTGCCAGTCCCCAAACCTTCCCTTAACTTCATGTTAGTCACCCCTATGGCAGGCCCGAGGGCAGGGTGCATTGTAAGCCTAGGGTAGGACAAGCCTGACTAGGTTGGCATGTCCTAATAGTGAATTACAGCCATATTCGTTTTTCACTATTGTAAGGTTACCTGCTCTCCTTAAGTTAGAATGGGCTGCCGGGGTTATTAATGCTATAATCCTAGCTGGCCCGGGGAGCATGGTGCAATGTCGAGTTTGGTATCCCTGAACTCAGGGTTTAATAACACATCCGTTTGTGTGGATGGTTTTGGGGCTCTGGGTTTGAAAATAGCACTTTTAGAAAGTGGCTATTTTCTTGTCTAACTATTTCTGGTTTCTCCTGGTTTGGTGTGTGTGTGACAGGGGCTGGGTGGCTCCAGAGTTCTGAATGAGTCAGTGTGGGGTGAGTGGTGCATTTATATTGAGAGTAGGGGGAGAGTAGTTCCTGATAGCCTGCCCTGCCTGATACAATGCTGGCTCCACCTCCTGCCGGGTGACTGATAGCTCTGCTCCTACCAGTGACAATACTGGCTCCACCTCCTGCTGGGCGTCTGAGGACCCAGCCCTGCACAGTCAATAGGCCAGGCGCCTCTGCCTGGCTACACCCACAACAAACCCAGGATGGGGGGAATTCCCCTGCATGGACAAAGGGATCAAAGCCAAAAAGGGGTATAAGAGAAGGACCCCTGAACCAAGACTTTAGATCAATTCTGACAAGGAACCCTGAACCAAGGACAAGAAGCCTGCTGATCCAAGGACTTGCCTACCCCTTCTGCCAGAGTGCTGTTTGCTGGGGGGAATCCTGCAGTTGCTTCTTTATTTTTGCCAAGGAACCAGGAGGGAGGAACTGAGTGTGTACTCTCAAACTTTGCTAAAGAACATCTCCAAGGGCTGGAAGAGTGCCAGCCTCCTGTTGAAGTCACAGGGCTAAAGGACTTCATTTATTTGCTAAAAGTGCTTGTTGCTGGAACCTGAAAATCCAGCACCTCTGAAAGAATCCAGCAATCTCGACACCGACGGCCGCCGCCGAATCCAGCTCGACATCGTGAGTAACGGCTCCAGTGTCCCACTTCCTCGACGCTGGCCGCCAGGCCCGATCGACGCCAGTAGCAACGCCAGTGAGTAGCGAGTTCGGCTCCAGCTCCAAGTGACCCTGTGTCGACGCCGCCACTGATCGCATCGACCCCGTGCTCTCTCGACGCGTGAACGCTGCTCACTCTTGCAACATCATCATCGACATCGACGACGACGCCGTATCCTGCTTTGCCTCGGGAGCGCTGCTCCTGCCTGACATCTGTCGACGCCGCTGCAGATCGCCCCGACTCCGAGGCCCGGTCGACGCTGAAGACGCGACGCCGGACATCTCAACGCCGCTGATCATCGTGTGCTTCGCTTTTCCAAGGTACTGTGTTGTGGGGGTCCGTGTGACTCCAGGCTCGACGTAGCGCTCCTCGCGGTCGACGCCGAACCTTTGGATTAACTTTGCCTCGACGTCGTGTGACTCCTGTGGGGGTTACATTGTTGCCAAGAACCGTGATTTAAAAAAGAAGAGTTGCTTTTGTTACTAAAGACTTTGTGCTAAGAAGAAACTACACTTGAACTATTATTTTTCCTTCCAAGAGTATGCATTAGGATTGTGGTATATTTTTGTCGTTATTTGGTCTTGTGCTAAGCCTTACATAAAATCCTTATTTTTATAATACTACTGTGTCGTGTCCATTTGTAGTGTATTCACTTTATTACTGTATGTGGTCATAAATGCTTAACGCACTACCTCTGAGATAAGCCTGTCTGCTTTGCCAAGCTACCAAGGGGGTGAGCAGGGGTTATCTAAGTGTGTGATCCCCTTGCCCTGACTAGAGGAGGTGAGTCCCTATTTGTCAGAAGTGTATACCTCTGCCAACTAGAGACAGCCAAGTCTAACATTGGTGGCAGCGGTGGGATTTGAACTTGGCATTTATGACCCATGTGCAGTGATTAGTGTGCGCTACATAGTGAAAGCAGACCATAGCGCAGCCACAATCTAGTTTTGGTAGGATATTCTATTTTTTGTTCTCCGCTTTCCTGGAGCTTGATTTTTGAACACTGCCAGTTTTGACCATGAGTGATGCCGGAGTCACTCCCCTTGTTGTTGTGGAAGGATTTGATAGAGCAAAGATAGACGACTACAAGTTACAGGAGCTGAAATCCTTTTGCAAGCAGTTTAAAGTTCCTACCACAGGCCTCAAGATTAAGGAAGACTTTTTCAAAGCATTGAAGGCCTGGTTGGAGGCCATAGATCCCTCTGATCCGGTGGTAGTACCGCCAGGGGAAGGGGATGAGGAGGAGCCAGTGAATGGGCCCGTGTCCTCTCCCGGTAGCAGTGTTTCCTCTAAAGGTCTTTCTCCTGAAGAAAGAGAAGAAAGGGAGAAGGAGCGAGCATACAATATGGAAATGGCAATACTTAAGATAAATGGGCAGTTGGAGTTAGAAAATGCAAAAGGCAGGAGAAAAGCTGATATGGAGATCAAAAGTTTGGAGTTTGAAAGAGAAAAGTTAGCTTTTCAGCGTGAAAAAATGGTGAGGGAAATGGAGCTCCAAGCTAAGAGTTTAGAATTGAATCCCTCTGGTGGCAGCATCCCATCTGTGCCTGCAGAATGTAGGTTTTATTTTCCCAAAGATGTGATCAAAGATTTTCAGAAGAATGAGGATATTGGTCAATGGTTTAAAGCATATGAGTTAGCATTGTTGGCCCACCAGGTCCCTGAAAAGAATTGGGGAGTGGGGTCGCTTTGTGAATGAGAGGAGAGATACCCTGTTGGACATGCCTGTTGAGGATAGGACGTCTTATGCTCATATGAAAGATGCTTTAATGTTAAGGTATGGCCTAACCCCAGAAAAGTACAGACAAACCTTTAGAGAATGTAAGAAATTGCCTGATACTATGTGGGTTGAATATGTGTCATTTTTTTGCCGAGCCATGGATGGTTGGGTAAAGGGCAGCAAAGTGGAAAGTTATGAAGCTCTTTATGGTTTGTTTGCTTGGGAGCATTTGTCTAATAACTGTTTTTCAGAGCTGCGCCAGCACCTTATTGATAGCAAGATATCTAATCCTAGAAAACCTGCTGAGGAGGCGGACCGCTGGGTCAGTACCAGGGTTCACAAGGGTCCAGTGGGAGACTCAGCCAAAGGTGGGCAGGGTCCCCAGCAGAAGAGTGGGGGGGACAAGGGTAAACAGAGGGAGTTCCAGAAAGGGCCCCAAAGTAATCCCCAAGGGAACCAAGGGAAGGGTTCCCAGCCTCCCCCTGTGAAGAAGCTAGGGGCCCGACAGGTAAACCTGTTCATAGGGGCCCAATGACCTGCTATGTTTGTAAGCAGGTGGGACATCGTTTTTATGATCCCCAGTGTCCCATGAGGGACTCTAATGC
Source organism: Lissotriton vulgaris (assembly GCF_964263255.1). NCBI lineage: Eukaryota > Metazoa > Chordata > Amphibia > Caudata > Salamandridae > Lissotriton > Lissotriton vulgaris. The sequence continues at coordinate 1,230,875,412 of NC_141693.1, forward strand.
ACCACCACGTGCACCCCCCATCAGTTGGCGGGTGTAGCCTGGGAGATGAGGAGATGGTTGCCCCTGGTGGGAGGGGTCCCGCAGAGATGTCCCTGGTCTCGCTAGAAGACATGGAAATGGTCCCTCCCCCCCTCTGCCTAGTAACACTAATAAATATAGGCAGTGGGTGACCATTAATGGCCATAGAGTGGAAGCTCTCAGAGACACCGGAGAGAGTGTGACAGCTGTCAAGTGTCACTTGGTGTCCAGAGAGCAGGTGGTTCCCCACGCATTCTACCCTGTGATAGCTGCTGACAACTCCCAGAAAGAGTGTGAGGTAGCTCAGGTTCCCTTTGAATGGGGGGAGTTTCAGGTACTCTTCATGGTTGCTGTGAGGCCCGCCATGCCTGTTGATTGTCTCCTGGGCAATGATTTGGAAGACTCCCCTTGGGCTAAGGTGGAGCGAGAGACACATTTGAAAATGTTGGGTGTGCCAGAGTGGGTGTGTGCAACCACTCGATCGATGACAGCAAGTAAGGGTGTTGATGGGGTCCCGGAGCCTGAAAGTATGGCCCAGGACCCAGCTGTGAAGAGAAGAGGCAGGAGGCACGGGAAACCGGCCCCCATAGTTCCTGTGGTCAAGGAGGAGGCAGACCCTGAGGGGGATGCCCTGGAGCCCACCGGGGAACAAGTTGCTGAACTGGGAGACCTGCCCGAGCTGACCCACTGGCAGCAGGATGGTGGTCCCTCCAGGGAAGAATTTTGTGCAGAACAGAAAGTGTGCCCTTCACTTGTGGGTATGAGGCAGCAGGCCGCAGCCCAAACCGCAGGTGATCAGTCAGGGACACATTTTGTCTACTGGGAGAACGACCTCCTGTATAGCGAGCCTAAGGCTGCTGAGCCTTGGTCAGCCTGTGTGCTGGTGGTACCCCAGCGCTTCAGAGCCTTCCTACTGGGTTTTGGCTCATGACATTCTGTTAGCTGGACATCTGGGGTAGGACAAGACCTATGACAGGCTTGCCACCCATTTTTATTGGCCTCAGATGAGAAGGGATACAGATATCCATTGCAAAACCTGTCAAACTTGCCAGGCAAGTGGGAAAAGTAGAAGAAAGCAGAAGGCTCCCCTCCAACCGTCGTCAGTACTCCCTTTGACCGGGTGGGGATTGACATTGTTGGGCCCCTGGACCCCAAGACAGCCCTGGGCAACAGGTTCATCCTGGTCTTGGTGGACCATGCCACACGGTACCCGGAAGCCATCCCTCTCAGAACAGTGACGGCCTCCTTGGTGGGACGGGCACTGATGGGTGTTTTCTCCCGCATGGGGTTCCCCAGAGAGGTGGTGTCAGACCGGGGGACCAACTTCATTTCCAATTATATGAAGTCTCTGTGGAAGGAGTGTGGGGTAACCTACAAGTTCACCACTCCTTACCACCCTCAAGGTAATGGGCTGGTTGAGAGATTCAACCGGACCCAAAGGCATGATCGTGGGTCTTGAAGAACCAATGAGGCGTAAATGGGACGTCCTCTTGCCATGCCTGCTGTTTGCTTACCGTGAGGTGCCACAGAAGTCTCTAGGGTTCAGCCCCTTTGAGCTTTTGTATGGACACCCGGTAAGAGGACCTTTGAGTCTGGTCAAAGAAGGCTGGGAGCAATCTCCCAGGAAACCTCCCCAGGATGTCTACAGTTACTACATGCTGGCCTTTAGGAACCAGACTCGGCGCTTCAGAGATCTTGCTCAGGCAAATCTGGAAGCCAGCCAGGAAGAGATGAAGCGGTGGTACGACCGGAATGCCACTCTGGTCGAACTTCAGCCTGGTCAGAAGGTTTGGGTCATGTCCCCTGTGGAACCTTGTGCGCTCAAGGACAGGTGGACTGGACCATTTAAGGTTGTGGAGAAGAAGAGCGCTGTCACCTACTTGGTGGACTTGAAATCTCCCAGGAACCCCTTGAGGGTCCTGCATGTCAACCCTTTAAAGCCCCACTTTGAAAGGTCCGAAGTGGGCATGCTCCTAGCTACAGATGCTGGAATGGAGGAGGAGAGTGAGCCTCTTCCTGACCTCCTGTATGCAAAAGAGCAAGATGGGTCAGTGGATGGTGTTGTCCTCTCTGACACACTGACCCTTGAGCAGCAGCAAGATTATCGCCAACTGTTGGGACAATTCCCTGATCTGTTCTTCTTGATTCCTGGTGTCACTCAGTGGTGTGTCCATGATGTGGACACCGGGGACAGCACTTCTGTGAAGCACAAGGCTTACAGGGTGACTGACAAGGTCAGAGCATACATTAAGGAGGAGGTCTCCAAAATGTTTGCCTTAGGGGTGGTTGAGTCCTCTAGCAGTCCTTGGGCCAGCTCAGTGGTCTTGGTCCCGAAGGCTGCAGCGCCTGGTGCTTCATCAGAACTTCGGTTCTGTGTGGATTACCGAGGACTCAATTCAGTCACCAAGACTGACGCGCACCCTATCCCCAGAGCTGATGAGCTTATAGATCGGTTAGGGGCTGCTCGGTACCTTAGTATGTTTGATCTAACGTCTGGGTACTGGCAGATCGTCTTAACTGATGGGGCAAAAGAGAGGTCAGCATTCTCCACACCAGATGGGCTCTACCAGTTCCGGGTTATGCCCTTTGGGATGAAGAATGCCCCTGCCACCTTCCAGAGGTTGGTCAACCAGGTATTGGCTGGACTGGAGGACTTCAGTGCCGCCTACCTGAACAACATCGCAGTGTTCAGCGCCAGCTAGGAGGAAAACCTGCGCCACCTCCAGGAAGTGTTGTTGGCCCTGCGCAGAGCAGGCCTCACAATCAAAGCCCGTAAGTGCCAGATTGGGCAGGGTTTAGTGGTGTACTTGGGGTACCAAGTAGGGAGCAGCAAGGTGTCCCCCCTGCAACCCAAGATAGATACCATCCTGGCTTGGGCACCGCCCAAAACCCAAACTCAGGTGAGAGCCTTCTTAGGTCTCATGGGTTACTACAGGAGGTTTGTCAAGGATTATGGTAACATTGTGCACCCCTTGACTTCGCTGACTTCCAGGAAGCAGCCACGAAATGTGATCTGGACTGACACCTATCAGACGGCCTTTGACACCCTGAAAACTGCAATGTGCACAGCACCCATACTCCAGGCACCCGACTTTTCTAAAGAATTTGTTGTCCAGAGGAACACTTCAGAGTATGGCGTGGGGGCTGTTCTAGCTCAGGTGAATGAAGAGGGCCGAGACTTAACTGTAGCCTTCATTAGTAGTAGGTTACTTCCCAGGGAACAGAGGTGGAGTGCGATAGAGCGAGAAGCATTTGCTGTGGTCTGGGCGCTGAAGAAGCTAAGACCCTACCTGTTTGGGACTCACTTCCGGGTTCAGACAGACCACAGGCCCCTCAGATGGTTGATGCAGATGAGGGGTGAGAATGTAGTGTAGTTCCTATTTTCCCGATAGGCTCTGCGCATTGGAATAACATAATCAGCAGTGTAGACGTAGGACTGCGGTCTTCTAGGTCTCTACTGACTATGTTAGACTTAATTTTAGGTTTGCGCCAGCTAGCTCAGAGGTCACTCGAAACTTTCTTGACTGAATGGGAAGTGATCAGCTTCCCTGCCTCAGAATGCAGGAGATCTGGTATCTCCTTCTTAGGACCCGATATCCCAGTCACCCGCAAGGGTAGGCTGGAAACGCCAGAGCTGGATTTTCTCGGCAGGAGAAAAGACAGCGTCTTTCTCAGCGCGTCAAGGAGGAAGGGCAGTGTCCGTGGGCTTCTCGCATCTGCTGGGCTCTCTGCAAGGGGACAGCTGTTCTGCTCCAGTATTCACCACCACTGTGTGCTTGCTTAAGGCAACGTTGGTATATTTATACATGAAAGGTGCTGAGTTTGACGTAAGTTTTTAGACATAAGACGTCAATAAAGATGTCACTAAGAACTGGTCCTTCTTACAGTGCTCGCAGGAGTTCTATTACTAATCAAAACAAAGCAAGCAGGGCTTTCCCAGGTTGCTGGGGGTTTGGTATGTCGAAAGAACTCGGTGTGCTATCTAGGAATCTAAGGAAGTGACTTCTGCTGTGTCATGGACTGTCATGGACTGCAGAGGCGAGTTACTGAAATATGGCTCTGATTGTTATGCCAATATAGGGATATGTATTGATTATAGCCGTGTAGGGGCATGAGGTCACAATATTGATCGGGGTCCTAGATAATACACATCACCCACTCCACGAATTTATGTCCATCAAATTACTAAAAACTAAAGCAATAAGAAGCATGTGTATTCCTACCCACCCCAAAATACATTTTGCATTTGAAATGGTGTATATGAAATACATGTAAATGAATAGGTATTGTACGTTATCAAGCATAGTAATCATTCAAAAAATATTGCATATGTATTCAGTTGAACGATTTTGCGAAGAATTACACATGAAATGTCTCTAAATACAGAAAAGAAGGGCGAGACTATTTCATCACAGATAAATACAATTGCTGTAAAATGTGCTAGAGGCTGAGGTAATATTTTGTCTCTAGATCTACTAAAAATAGAAGCTCTGAATAGTTCTACTTTAAGCAAAGTACGTGTGCCAGAAAAAGGTAAATATTTTGGAAATTTTGGAAAAAAATAATTTCATGGTGTGCGGGGAAAAAATAGTACAAAACGCTTTTCAGTAGCTTTTGTTTATCAAAGCTGAAGGCCGAATTCAGAGTTCATGGAACGCTGTGTTCGGATTGTTTTCCAAAAAGTTATTGTTTCTGTTCAGGGGAGAACATCATTTCAGACAGGCTCGCAAAGAATTGGTCTACATATTTAGGTGACAGTTCGACCAAGTTCGATAATGCTGTAACTTGGCAGTTGTGAGAATGATTGCTATCATCGATTTCAGGATCAGCAATGCTCACAGAAGGTCGTACCTGGGTGATGCTGCTTCCATTTCTTGCCTCACTGCCACCACCTAGTCGTAGCGTGGGAGTCTCAACGAATGCCGTCATCAGGATTGGTAAAAGCTGGGGACAACACGATGCGTGAGCCGTTACTGGACTTAGCAAAGTATCGACATCCATTGGTATTGCTGATGGTAGTGCAAGACAGGTGTCTAATACGCATTCCTCTCCGCAAAGCATACATCGAAGAACAGGTAAGATGCAGGTCTGCCATATAGGTCTGAATGAAAGAAACCAGGTCATATTCAGATCTCTTAGCCGGGCTAATCCAAGGACTTTAGTTATGCGGTCCCGGTAGCGTATTGCTAGGATTGTTTCTTCCATCGTTGCCGGAGTCATGTCTGCGTTTTGGTTTGCCATATCGGGGCAGGAGGGTCAAAAATAAAATACCTGCTACGAGTCCCAAAAGTAGTGGTAGGCCGCCAAAGATCGAATGGACAAAATTTGGAAAGATACCCAGGACTGCTTCAAATGGTGTTAACAGTCCCTGAAAAATTGTCTTAAATACATTCGAGATACCACTGGCATTCAACATATTTAGGATTTGGCTGAGCATTTATGTGAAATGCACCGGGCAATTTGTTGATAAAAGTGTATGTATCTCTGCAGTTGTCCTTGCAACTTGGAGATCATACGTCTCTTTTGATGACGAGATGGGCACTGTTGTCTTCAAAAGCACAGACTTCATTCTGCTTAAAGTATCAATTCGTATAGAAGAGATATTCAAAGGAGGCCAAATCGGAGCCACTGAGTCTCCAGGGCCGTTCGGATTCAATGCTTGCATACAGCAAGTGACCATGGAACTCACGCTTAAGAGATATGCTTTCCCTGGCACCAAGCCACAACAGCTGTGATCCGTTATTAGAACGTAACTCCCGTTAGAAAGTTGCCTAAAGAATGGCTCTATTTGTTCTGCAGGTGGGCCATGCTGGTGGCATGAAAGGTTGTTTGAAGTACCCTCACAGGCCCCATGTAAGTTAATACCTTGGCACAAAAGTATACCGCTTAGTGAATGTTTACACTCATTACCACTAAGAAATACATTTTTGTTGTTGTCACTATAACATGTGTGTGTATAAGGTAATTTCCATGATGACTTAATGTATCCTTTACCCAACTTTTCATACTGGCCTGCCGGTATATACTCAAGGCAACTTTTAAATTGGAAAGTTGTTATCGGAATTGTGATTATTCCATTCAATGACAGGTCTTTCTGACATTGTCAATGGTAATCTCTCAAGTTTTTCGATGCTCAGGATTGTATAGTCTGCTCCTTTCTGTGCCAAACTGATTTGTTTATCAGTAAGGTTAATGATAGAAAACAATGACGTTGTGTTGATTAAACGCCATGGCACATAGCCCGAACAGAGATTTTGCAACTTCCAGCCTAGCTGTACAATAGAACGCAATTGGGACTGGCCATGTTGTAACATTATGATAGAGTCCGTCCAGCACTCAGGTTTTTTAATATTCTTTTCAATTTAATCCATTCGTTGTTGTGCAACATTACCTAGTATTTTAGTCTGAAAACACTTTGTAAGTATATGACAAAAAGTGAGACACCGGGCAGTCCCGTTGTCTAGATGGTAATGTTCTGCACACTTTTACTTGAACCGCTTGGTTCTCTTCAGGTATACTCATAGACAATAATAATGATAATCCATTCAATGAAATGATCCTTATTTCAAAATTTCTGTTTATTTCATCCTTTTAATTCATGTGAATCCTTTAGTTTCCAGGACAATTCAAATTAACATCTCCCATTTACCCAATGCATTTCGGGTCTATGGTGACCCTTCCTCGGGGGTCTCTATTAGAAAAATCAAGAAAAATGCAATCAGCCTCTAAACCTATATAAGTGTATACATTTACATTTAAATACATTTATACCCACTCTGTTATTTTATGCAAACAAACATCTACAAATCATGGCATGTCGTCACATACCGATCCCTAAATAGCCTAACTTGCAATGTTCACACTATTCACAAAAATATATGCGCAAAAATGTCCGTTTTTAATTTAGCGCTAAAAATGTAACAAAGAAATCATACTAAACGCTCCATGCAAGACTAACTTAACCTAGTCTGACAAAAATATCCCTAAACAGAAAGAAAACTAGTTCAGCCTAACAAACGCCCTGCTCCTCCACAGCGCTTCACTTACTAGGAAATGTAAACGTCCCTCGTTTACGCGATGTCAGCCAATCCGCTACTCCCTAACTTTCTGTGTGAAGCTATTTAAAGCTCCGCGCGCTTTAATTGGCTCAGCATGCGATCACGTGATCGCGACGACGGACTGAAGTATAGTCCTCGTCTAATTCTCAAATGGACTTAAATGTCGAAGAAAAGGTATAAAAAATGCCTAATAAAAGAAAATCTATAATACCAAAAAATGACTAATCCATAAATGGAATTTTTCAAATCCGTATAAAACAAACTGCATGTTCTGCATAATTAAGTTTACACAATGTTTGTTACTCTGAAAAACTGCCTAATGTTAAACACGAATACAATAGCGCATATTTACAAAAAATAATAACAAAAAATAATGAATAATAAATAATAAACAGTTTCTAAAGAAAAATGGTGTCGGCCATTTTGGGTAGGGGAATTCTCACTGTTAGTGTCATGCAAGGAAATAATGTTAGCTTTCCACAGTCTATAGCATACACTGCAGAAGAAGCAGAAGGAATTTATAGTCTGATCAAGGAAACTAGAGCCTTCAGCCCACAACCAAGTACAGTTAATCAACTGTTAAAACAACTTGAATATGCAAGCAAACGTGAAATAAATCAAAGACTGCATGCGACAACTTTAATACACTACCACAGGAACCAACGAATCCCTAGGGGTTTAAGAATAGCGCTTAAACCTATGTTATGCAGGAATAACAAGGCTTTCCTAACAAAATGGTATCAAATCTTGAACAAATGTAGTTTGGATCTCATTTTGCTGATTGTGGAAGAGTTGTCAAAAGAACTAAGAACAATCGAAGAAGAACTGGCCAATGTAAAAACGGAGTTGAACCAATTTGAAGATCTAGAAGCTACACTGGAAGAGGTTAACAAAAAGCTAGAAAGATATGCTAAAGAGATCGAGGAGAGGAAGGTTAAAAAATACCGGAGAGACACAATAGATTATAAACTTGAAGAAGTATACAGTTGGGCAGAGGTTTATAATCAGAGGAAGTGGCAACAACCGCAAACCAATGTTAGTTCATCACAAGAAAGTGTGGTATCTGATTCTGACACAGCTCAAAACAGGAGACCCATATCCAAAGATAGACGTAAAGATCAACAAAATAAAGCTCCTTTTTTAGACATCAGCCCGGCAGCAAACAATGCCCCATCAACAAGCATAACAACAACAGAGCCCTCAAAACAAGGAGGGGAAAAGGAAAAAGAAAAAACACAAGTGAAAGAAACAGTAGCAGAGAGAGAATTGAGATCAAAAAAACCGAAACCGACTTAGTCATCAACATATCAGATAAACAACTAACGGAAGCTCAAACTAAAGTATTGAACAAAGGTCTCACGTTTGTTCCAAGATATAAATCTAATGCCCAAGAAACGGAAATATCAATTTACAAATTCCTACGGAATCTGAGATTAAAGAACTTCTTCAACAATCTACCACCGAGTGAAAGACCAGACATGGAGTTGAAGGAATTTAGACCTAAAAGCACATTCTGTGCTCCCACCTCACATAAAACCATTGATGCATATGAACGGATTATAACATCTGAAATCCAAAAAATCAACTACTCCAGTGGCACTACCAGTAACTTTTCTAGAAAAGAATGGCAAGTCTTACAAACTTTGAGAGACGCCAATGACATCACTATAACAAAGGCGGACAAAGGGGGAGCTATAGTGGTAATGAACACTACCTACTACAAAGAGAGTGTACAGGCCCATCTTCAAGATGAAAATATTTACCATAAGTTGGAACAAGATCCGACTGAGACTTTTGGAATGACACTTAAGATAATTCTAGATAAAGCCTTAGAGATGAAGTGGATTACTTTGAAAACATACCAATTTTTACAGACTAAACATCCTAGGAGACCTCAATTTTACATGCTCCCGAAGATACATAAGGATCCCAAGAGACCTCCTTTTAGACCCATAGTTTCAGCTTGTGGATCATTATCAGAACCACTGGGTCAATACCTGGACTGGTTCTTACAGCCTTTAGTTCAAAAATGGAGCACACACATAAAGGACACCACCGCATTTCTCAACATGTTATCCACAATAAACATTCCAACCGATGAAGAAATATGGTTATGTTCTATTGACGTGACAGCACTGTACACTTCAATCCCGCACAGTGAGGGAATTGAAGCCATGGAATGGTGTTTACTTAACAATGAAGTGAGTGGAGGAGAAAAAACTCTGATGCTGGAATTATTACAGTTTGCTCTATTACACAGTTACTTTAACTGGGAAGGCGACTTCTATGAACAGTGCAGTGGGACCTCTATGGGTTTTGCGGGGGCACCGTCCTGCGCAAATACCTTTATGGCTAAATTCGAGCATGATCATATAATTCAAAACACAAATTGGACAACAGGATTAATGGTATTTAAAAGATACATCGACGACATCTTCCTCATATGGAAGGGTGAAAAGGAAGAACTAACCAACAACATTCAAAGATTGAACAGAGTTCATGATCGGATCAAATTCACTCACCAAATGGATCAGAAAGAATTGGCTTTTTTAGACGTAAAAATTCATCTTGAACAGAACAAAATAAGAACTAGTGTGCACACTAAAGAAACGGACAGAAACAGTGGTCTACACTATGAAAGCTTCCATCATTTTTCTTTAAAGAAACACCTTCCAACATCTCAATTTATTCGCCAAAAAAGGATTACCTCTGATCCACAAGATCTGCTCTCCACCATCGACAAACAGATCCAAAAGTACCAACAACGAGGTTATCCCATACCTCTATTGGAAGAATCCAAAATCAAAGTCTTGAATATGAAGAGAGAGTCTTTACTTGTCACAAAAGAGAGAGGGGAAACAAAAAAGACAGTATGTGTCCTAAAACATTCTCTACAATCAGTAAAAATAGCCAATATTATGAGAAAGCATTGGGTACTTATAGCACGAGAACCGGATGTAGAACCACTTTTTGCTGATCGGATAACGTTTGCCCATAACAGGTCCAAGAACTTGAAAGAACTGTTAAAAAAGAAAAACGAACCAAATGAAACCAACTATAAAGGTATGCAGAGATGCGAAAATTGCATCCATTGTAACAATGTGATCGTAGGACAAATGTTCACACATCCAATGACAGGCAAGAAGGTGACCTTGTTACATTCAGGAACTTGTGACACAAAAAACGTTATTTATGGAATCAAGTGTCCATGTGGAAAATTGTATATCGGTCAAACTGAAAGAAAAATAAAAGTAAGAATAACAGAGCATAAGAGTAACATCCGCTTGAAAAACTTGAAATCTACATTGGCTGCACATTCTTTGGAAGCAGGACATAATGTGGCACAATTACGCTTTACCATACTGGAAGTCATTAAACATCACCCCGAGAAAGATTCACATAAACTAAGACTGAGATCTGAATACTTTTGGATAAAGAAGATGGGCAGCTTACAACCGAATGGACTGAATGACAGGATAGAATTATCCTGCTTTTTGTAAATAGACTGTGGAAAGCTAACATTATTTCCTTGCATGACACTAACAGTGAGAATTCCCCTACCCAAAATGGCCGACACCATTTTTCTTTAGAAACTGTTTATTATTTATTATTCATTATTTTTTGTTATTATTTTTTGTAAATATGCGCTATTGTATTCGTGTTTAACATTAGGCAGTTTTTCAGAGTAACAAACATTGTGTAAACTTAATTATGCAGAACATGCAGTTTGTTTTATACGGATTTGAAAAATTCCATTTATGGATTAGTCATTTTTTGGTATTATAGATTTTCTTTTATTAGGCATTTTTTATACCTTTTCTTCGACATTTAAGTCCATTTGAGAATTAGACGAGGACTATACTTCAGTCCGTCATCGCGATCACGTGATCGCATGCTGAGCCAATTAAAGCGCGCAGAGCTTTAAATAGCTTCACACTGAAAGTTAGGGAGTAGCGGATTGGCTGACATCGCGTAAACGAGGGACGTTTACATTTCCTAGTAAGTGAAGCTCTGTGGAGGAGCAGGGCGTTTGTTAGGCTGAACTAGGTTTCTTTCTGTTTAGGGATATTTTTGTCAGACTAGGTTAAGTTAGTCTTGCATGGAGCGTTTAGTATGATTTCTTTGTTTGTTACATTTTTAGCGCTAAATTAAAAACGGACATTTTTGCGCATATATTTTTGTGAATAGTGTGAACATTGCAAGTTAGGCTATTTAGGGATCGGTATGTGACGACATGCCATGATTTGTAGATGTTTGTTTGCATAAAATAACAGAGTGGGTATAAATGTATTTAAATGTAAATGTATACACTTATATAGGTTTAGAGGCTGATTGCATTTTTCTTGATTTTTCTAATAGAGACCCCCGAGGAAGGGTCACCATAGACCCGAAATGCATTGGGTAAATGGGAGATGTTAATTTGAATTGTCCTGGAAACTAAAGGATTCACATGAATTAAAAGGATGAAATAAACAGAAATTTTGAAATAAGGATCATTTCATTGAATGGATTATCATTATTATTGTCTATGAGTATACCTGAAGAGAACCAAGCGGTTCAAGTAAAAGTGTGCAGAACATTACCATCTAGACAACGGGACTGCCCGGTGTCTCACTTTTTGTCATGTTGTAACATTAGCAGGTCCTGGTCTATTATATCAATAGCAGATGATACAATACTGTCTAGTGAATATATTCTGGAAGACAGAGTCATTAACCCATTGTCTACAACAGAAAGTGATTTTTCCAAATTAATACGATCAATTTCTCGTATTTTCTCTGCCGTTTCAATTTGAGTTTCTATCCATGCCTCGTTGTATGCCGCATATATGCTGGCCGCTATGAAACGTTTTTGACGCTGTTTGCGTGGTCCCATAATGAAATCACGCAAGTCAGCACCATCTTTAAGTAAAGACAAGTGTTGCTTAATTTGTGCCAGTGTGGATGTCTGTAGCCATTCAAGACATAGTTTCCCTACATTGTACGTTGTTACTATCCCTGGATGTTGTCTCTGGGAGTATCTAGGATCTGGTCTGGTAATTTTTAACCCCTGTATTTTGTTCAGGAATCTATCTTGACAGTTATTCGTGTCTGTAGGTCAGATTAACCACTTTTTCCAATCAGGATGTGTTCTGTTTTCATTTAAACGGTTTGTTAAGGTCTTTAATCTTGGCTAGTCCACGACAGGTTGTTTGTTGAATTGTGTCATTCAAGAACATTATTTGTTCTGGGATCATGCAGGCTCGAAATAATGCTTCTAGGCCTTGTACCTGCCAATCTTTGGTTTTTGTTTCAATTTTATTTTTCCAGAAATCAAAACCAAATGTAATCATTTTTTCAAAAAATGCTTCTGAATATATCAATTTAGTATTTGTCAGCATGGTTTTCGTCCCTGTTTTATCCAACAGTTTGTAATAAAATGTTTCTGCATTACTTGTGTTAAACCCTGAGAAGTATTGGAATTTCTCATAGAATGTTTTTTAACTGCTTTTAGGTGGAGTTGCACAATGTTCCCATTGGTTATATTTAAAAACATTTCTAGGTTGAGCAGATTTATGTAAATAGTGGTCTGCGTAATGTGAAAAACAGTACATCTGTTCATAATTAGATGAACCTTGTAAATAATCATGTTCTATAAATTTTGCTGACAACACTAAATCCGACATCATATTATTTATACTTTCAAAATCCCAATCATCAGAGAATGTACTTGGTTTTACAAAGTCACTTAATGAAACCTTAAACTGGTGAGGATATTTCAAGATCTCGACCAGTCCATATATTTCATAGTCTGTTTTGTCCCAAACTACCCCGCCGGGTATTGGAATGGCTGTGACATTTACTGATGATAGTCCTTTTTTCTCGATGTGAGATGATTTGTGAGGCTTCAGAACTAAGCTGATGTTCTGACTTGCTGTGTACATTGAACTGTGATAAATGTTCCTAAAATTAAAACTAAAATTAGGCATAATAGGAGTATAAGTACCCCTGATACAATCCAATGCTCAATCAATGGTGCATTCAGATATGCTTCTTTGATTTGATGAAAGAGTTCTGTTTCTTTTTCTTTAAAAGTCTTTGTTTCTGGCGTCACTTCAGGGTCGCTTTGATCTTCAGAAAAGTTGTCGAAATTGATGAAGTAGCCAGATGCAGTTCTGTCGATTGTTGGAATTGTTTTCTCAATTTGCCTTTCATTAGCACATTCTGATGCTACATCATTGTAGACTGGTGTTTCATGACGAACTGTTTCAATATGTGTTTCAAGAGGCACAAGTTCCATGGCATTTCTGCATAGTCCTTTTTTATTCACTGCAGGTTTATCAAATGTGATTAGTCTTTCAGTTTGAACCTCTTGGATACTTGCAAACTTGGGTATTCTGTTACTTCTTGGGAGTCCACTGGGCCTGCTATTGATTATAGGCCACATGATTGTGGTTTTACCAGGTCGATTAATACAACTCTGTTCTCCTTTTTACCAGCAAGGGGCGGTAGTACTACTGATCTTGTTCCGTTGATCGCTAAGACAGGTACTGCTTTTCTGTAGGAAAGGCCCAAATTCCTTCTTCACCGCTATTTTCTCCCTGACCAGATCCTCAATCTTTGGAATCCAGACAGGTCTTGCTGGGACAGGTGGTGTGTCTTCAGTGGTGGTTAGCTGTTGTTTTAACTTTATGTTGCTCAGGGCTTTTCTTGTTTCGTTTAAGTCCTGTAAAACAGCCAAACGATCTTTGATGTCAAAGTCTTTATTCTTATCTTCTACCACTGAAGCAAGACTATCTAAGTCCTGAACATGCATTCTAGTTCCAAACAATAGTTTGTACGGGCTGAAACCTTTTAGAGAATTTCTTGGCAAGTTGTTAAGACTACTTTGGACACTTATTAAATGATTGACCCACCCATCACCCGAACCTAATACCTTTGCCGTTATAGATTGCTTTATGTCTCGGTTTTTTCTTTCCACTACCCCGTTTCCCTCAGGATGGAAGGGACAAGAGAACCGCAATCCAATGCCCATGCTGGTCATGGCCTCCTTATAAGCTCGAGAGCTAAAAGCAGGACCCTGGTCAGAATGAAGCATGGCAATTGCGTATGTGCCGATAAAGACTCGCAAATCTTTTATAACAGTTCTGGCGTCAGCCGAGCGCTGGGGCCACATTTTTAAAGTGAATGTAGTCTCAAACAATTAATAGGACGCTGATTGCATGTGTAGATAGCTCTATGCTACCTTCATAAATGGCCATGGCATTACTCCGCTTGACTCGTTACTGCGGTATCTGTCGCAGTCTGGACAGTTCTTTACAAATTTATAATGGTGCAGGCTCATCCCCGGCCACCAGTATGCTGATTGTAATTCGGTCAGAGATTCCTTCATCTGTTTGTGCCTTGGACCTTCACCCATGTGTGCGTCTGCTATTCATAACTTTCTCTGATTCGTGTTTGGAATTACCCTATCCCCCACTCCAGGGATTTGAGCAAAAAGAACGGAGTTTGGATCAATTACATATGTATAACTGAGTGGATAGTTCACAGGTAATGCTGCACAGTTGCCTTTTGAAGACGTTTTTACCGCCAGCATGGTTTCCCTGTCTATGTATTTTTCTGAACGCTTTTTTGTGGCTACGGAAGCCGGTTTAGTTGCTTCCGCCGTGGCTGTATTAGCCAATGAATTCCCTGCAACGTGAATGCCATCACGTTGATGACTCAGAGTGCGTATCACGTGAGTCTTCTGTAGTTCTTTCTGAAAAAGAACTACCGGTTTCTTGAGCATTTTACGCTTGATTGTGGCACCTGTGTCATCCTTGTAATCATTTTGAACCCAGCTCTGCAAATCATTATTGTAAGAATTGACGCAAAAATTCGAATCGCACACGATTAGTGTCGGGAATTCACGTTCGGCATTTTCAAGCGCCATCTTTAAAGATCTGATTTCAGCTCACTTAGCCGAACATTTTCTCAGTGATTCAGTTTTTGTTATTTTCGGTCTGAATTAACCGCAGAGCCAGCGACCTTTAACAATCGCGCAGGCTGCATCGTAGGATTTATCTTCTACATTGTAATGCTGTACAAATCTGTCTGTATAGATTATACAGGAGTACTGTTCTAGAAGGGAGAATTTCGATTGGCAGAGGATATTGTTTTTCATATTTTAAATCATTCCGTTTTTTCATGTGCGGGGCGAAATAGTATTTCACGTCTTCTGCAGCAAGAGAGTTTTCCCACTGTATCCATTTCGGATCTAGTGATACTGTAGGCAGGTTTACTGGGCTGAATAGTGCCTCGAAGGCGGATTCTGCTGTGAGAACAGTGATCCTTTTGCCTTGTGCTAGTGCTCGTTCTTTCCCTATAGCAGTTTGCACTGCCTTTACAGTATTTTCTGTGAGACTGAATGTTTTTTCTGCTTGTGTGTACAAATGTGATTTGTAAGCTATTGGTACCGTTTCTCCCTCATTAGAGGTCAGGTACGTGAATCCGCATCTTCCTGGGATGACCCGGATTACAAGGTTGCGTGTATTGTCACGTGTTTCTAATTTTGTTTTAGCTAACATGTCTGTTTGCAGTGATCTCAAAATTTCTGTGTGTTTTTGAGTCCAGTTGATTGGTTTAAAATCAGGTTTTATTAATTCGTAGAGAGGTTTAATCCTTTCTGCATTGTTTAAAATATAAGTTCTTCCGAAATTCAGGAAGCCTAGAATCGATTGTAAGTTCTTCAGCGTTTTCGGTGCTTGGAGTACAGCGCACTTCTCTAAGAAGTCGTCCGCTAGGCTATTTCCTTCACTTGATAATTCGTATCCTAAGAATAAGACTGTTAGATGGGCAATTCTTGACTTTTTAAAGTTGAATTTGTAACCCTCTGCTGCGAACCCAAGTATTATGGTGTTCACTCTTTTCAAGTGAGTATCCAAGTCGTCGTCAGTGAGATAGATGTCATCGACATAAGATAATGCCTCATCATCATATATTTGTAGTAACTCTGTTACTCTGGCTGAGAATAGTAGTGGGCTATTCTTGAATCCCTGCGGGAGCCTACAGAAATTTTCTGTGAACCAATTATTGAGAAAGCGGTCAAGTACCTGCTTTCTGGTGCAATATTTTGGCAAAAGAACCCATTAGATATGTCTAATGTCGTTTTGTATTTTTTGCGAACTATGTTATTCATTAGTGCCGCACTGTGCGAATTTTGTACCGCAAATGTTTTGCAACATGAGTTAAGGTGTCTGTAGTCCAAGACTAGACAATACGAATCGTCCGGTTTGGAGACAGGAAACAA
The DNA here is from genome assembly GCF_964263255.1 of Lissotriton vulgaris. Classification (NCBI taxonomy): domain Eukaryota; kingdom Metazoa; phylum Chordata; class Amphibia; order Caudata; family Salamandridae; genus Lissotriton; species Lissotriton vulgaris. The sequence continues at coordinate 1,230,891,755 of NC_141693.1, forward strand.
AGGATTGTTCATTTGAGAGGTGCATGTTTCAATTACCCCTTGGTATTCAAGTTGATCTAAAATCTCCCTGACCTGTTTTTTAGCTTCTTGCTTAATTGGGTACTGCCTTTGTGCAGTCGGTTAACTTTTTAACTGGATTTTGTGAAGAGGAGAGTCCTCATCCCATCCTACATGATTCTTATATAATGCTGGTGCCTGGGCTTCTGCCCATTTCCTTGCATATATATATTTAGTGTGAATTGGAATGTGATTTGAGAAGGCAGGCATAATCCTTTCTACGCCATGAGGGCACTCCCTGGCAAACTCTGGGGGCCAATCTTTCTCGGCTAACAGGATGTCATAGCCTTTTGAGAGGTTATCCCAAAATAGACCCCTTATTTTTCTAGTCATCTCCCTCTATACTCAGTGTTATTTCGTATATCTTATGAGGTTCGCTAACTCTGGTGTCTGCAGTTTCTACCTGGATGTATTCATTCGTGTCCACTGTCTCCAGATGACTCACTGGGGGCACGGAAGGACTCTTGGCATTCAGCTTCGCTTTGCTCTCCCCCGCCGCCGCTTTACACATCGCGGCCGCCGAGAGGGGGGAGCGGTAACCAGCACCAGCGGGACTACAATTCCCAGCGTCCGCTCCTGACATCCGGGGACGCTCACAGCCGTGCATGACTCCGAAGCCCGGAGGTGCATAAGAGGGGGCTGTTCCTGCTATCGAGCGGAGACGTACGCTCACTGGGGGCACGGAAGGACTCTTGGCATTCAGCTTCGCTTCGCTCTCCCCCGCCGCCGCTTTACACATCGCGGCCGCCGAGAGGGGGGAGCAGTAACCAGCACCAGCGGGACTACAATTCCCAGCGTCCCCTCCTGACATCCGGGGACGCTCACAGCCGCGCATGACTCCCGCGCCCGGAGGCGCATAAGAAGTGGCTGTACCTCCCGCCACGCGGGGCGCGCGCGGGACGCGCGCGGGCGGTCGCCGGGCTGAGCCCGGGCAGAGGGCGGGCCATCTGTGGCCGTCAGGGGCCAGCTGGGGCCGGGACGGGCTCCCTCCCTAAGAAACATTCCAGAATGGGCAAGCGTAAACAACCAAGCAATGGTGATTCTGAAGGTAAAAAAGCGAAAGTACATAGACAATCAGAAAGCATTATTTCGTATCTAACTTCCGTTGTGGGTGTATTGTCTAAAGAAATTTCACACGCCGAAATAGAACTGGGCCTGACTATACCTGCTAATGTCCACAATGTTAGCAGTAGTATTACCCCTATACCTACTGTACCTCTGGAACTGACCGTAGTAATAGAAACTCTTACGAGAGGACCTGAGCCAGGCAATGGGCCAATAGAGATTGACACTGTAATAGATTTATCGGGGGCTGAAGGTGATCCTCAAAGGTCCCCTGATCCTCGGAAAATGAGGAAACAAAAGAACTCTAGGAAATGTATAAAACCCTTAAAGTCTACATCTAGACCCCAAAGGAGTGACCCACATCTTATGCATAACCTTGAAGCCCTTGTGGAAAAAATGTTTACATCCCGACTTGAACCTCTATTGGTGGGCATAGCTAAAGATATTGTAGATACCCTAAACATCTGTGTGGATGGCCTGCGGAAAAAATTTGATCAAATTGGAAAGTTTATCACAGAATACAAGGAGCAGCAGGCTGAAGATTCCCAGTCTAAAAAGGAGGGTAGGGTCACGAAAGGGGGTTCAAACCGTCACATAGGTATCCCTAGCCCACCTAGGGGCCGGGACCCGGCAGGTGTCTCATTGATGATATGTGATGATGGTCCTACTAACGTCAATACTGTGCCTTCCATTCCAGGGGGTAGTGTCCCCTTGGATGGAACTGTGAGTGGAAGCTCTGGAATTGTAAGAAGGTAAGATGTAGAGGGTAGACACAGGGAATTGAAGCTGAATCAGGGCGCATACTCTAGGAAAAAGTTAGATTTGCCCCCTGATGCCGCCCCACTAGTTGCAGTATTTACAGGGGTCCCTGCATTCTCTGAAAGTAGGTTTGAATCCTCTCAAGAGCTATTAACACTTTAAAAAAACTGTGTGCTCACTATAGCAGTGAGGGACCTGATATAGCTTCTAATGTCATCATGGCTAGAAGAGTGAGATGGGGGGGGGGGCATGTTCCCAAAAACATCCCAGGAGATTGTTTGGTGGTGAATTTTGATAGACCAAACATAGCCCACAGATTATTCTGGGATGCCTCTGAGCTAGGCTCCCCTGGTATTAGACCACTACCATTGGGCTTTTTTTTACCCCCCAAAAAACAGACAAGGCAGGAATTTTCCCTCACCTGCACACATATCAACAGATGATAGTGATTTAATGACACCCACTGTACTTTCCAATGGCCTGACTATTAACCCCAATCCCAACATTGGAGGAGCTATTACATCCACTGTAGCCACTACCACAAACCTTTTTTGCACTAAGCCTAACCTTGGAAGTGTAGGGAGGACAGATATACCATTGCATAATCATTTTGCTCCGCTGTCAGATCTGGAGGAAATTGTCTGACTAACGGATGGTAGTCACCAACCCCTAGATATTTCGCCCCAAGTTAAGCATGATACATTGTGTCGATTGGTGAGCTGGAATATTGCGGGCATTAAGGCTAAATGGAATGATGCTATTTGGTTGGATTTTATAAATGACTTCGATATTATTGCTCTGCAGGAAACATGGGACCCTGCAGAGTATTGTTTTTTGAATGGGTATACTAGTTTTGTCGTGCCTGCTACCCCGGGGATAGCGGGCAGAGCAAAAGGTGGGTTAATCCTCCTTACTTCACTAAGATTGAAGGGTTCTTTCACCAAGGTGGAGACAGTCTCAAAAAACTTCTTAATTGTGGAGTGGGTGATGCCCAATCAGACAAAAATTATTTTGATACATTTTTATAATGCTAAAGAGGGTGTGCTATTGAGTCAGCACATTACTACTCTAGATAGCTTTCTGTCAGATTATAAAGCAAAACACATTTCGATTTTTGAAATTATTTTAATGGGAGATTTTAACACACAATTATGTGATTTACAATGTCAAATACGGGATGATTTTCGGCCTCCGGGGGTGGCCCTTTCCCATTTTGAGCACGACATTCATGGCAATGCCCTAGAGGAATTTCAAGCCTCTATGAATCTAAGCGAGCCCGAGGTAAATGAAAAGGGAGATAGGACTATTACCTTTAAGGGCACAGAGTCAGGCACCGTGATTGATTATATATTTATGTCACACTGGGTGTTACTAAGTACTCTGTTATATAAAGCATTGCCATCCGCTTTTAGTGACCACAACCCTGTTACCTTAGAGGTGCAGTTAGAGACAGGAACAGGATCACAAGATGTAATGATGAAGGAACTTGGGCACCTGACAGTTAAGTACCAGGGTAGGAGGCTTAAATGGTCGAAGGTAGTCCCTGAAGTGTTTTATGATGATTTTTTTAGTAAAACAGATGCTCATTTGGCAACCTGCCTTGATTCTTCCGCTTACAGTACAACAGTAATTGAAGCTTATACTGCTATTTGCCATCAAGTTGCTGAAGATTTGAGAGTTAAAAATGGGAAATCATCTGTTAAGGTGGAAAGATTGTTTGACAAAAATTGTTCTCAAGCCCATAGCTCTCTACTTGAGGAGCTGAAACGCAGACCAAGGAATAAAGGAGCAGTTAGTGCACTGAGGAAGGAGTATAAAAGGGCAATTATGAAACGTAAAACAGAAATTAAGGAAGAGGCATGGGAAAAACTCCTCTCTGTGGAGGTGCTACGTGATAGTAGCAAATTTTGGACTACCGTTAATCACCCCTTTTTCTCCCTGGATAGCAATTCAGCACTAGACTGTGTTATCCCCGATGAAAAATGGTTGATGCACTTTGGGGGATCTATGAGCAGGATTCTTGCTCTCTGGGGCCGGAACCTATCATCAACCCATCTGGATTCCCGATTATCTTCAATAAGGTAGAGATAGAAAAGGCCATACGGGATATGTCCAAAAATAAAGCCCCAGGCCCTGATGGGGTTCCGCTGACTTTTATGGCCGCTTTCCTAATTTCTGGGCAGGGATTTTAACGAACGTGTTTAATGCCATTACTGAAAGTAGGGTCCCTGATTCCTGGCTAACGTCAGTCATTGTCCCGGTGTTTAAAAAGGGTGACAGAGGGGACCCTGCATGCTACAGACCCATTTCCCTGATAGATTTGTCTGTTAAGATCCTGGGGAGAGCTGTATTGGGGAGACTCAGGGAATGGTTAGATGGCAGAGGGGTCCTGTCTGACTTCCAATATGGATTCAGAGAAAAAAGAGGCACTTTGGACCAGTGTCTGAGCCTTCAGCTCTTGATAGGCAAATATACGGTAGCCAAGGAGGGGTCCCTATACCTAGGGTTTATGGACCTCTCCTTGGCATTTTACTTAGTCAATCGAGCGAAACTGTCGTCTATATTAATGGACATTGGTGTTGACCCTGCCCTAGTTAATTTTCTAGCGGTTTTACACACTGATTTGTCTGCAACAGTGAGGGTAAACCAGGAGGGAAGATGTACAAACTATTTTAGCTCCAGGAGGGGCGTGAGACAGGGCTGTATTTTGGCCCCCCCTATTGTTCACCTTGTACATTAATGCCCTGGGGGGTGCCTAGAGCAAGCTACAAGGGATGTGCCGCATATAGGAGAATCCCTGATACCGGTTCTCCTATATGCGGACGATGTGGTCCTTCTAGCAAGGACTGGAAATGGGCTCCAGAAGTTACTAGATTCTTTTGGAGAGTTCATGGAGTCCCTAGACCTAAGAGTCAACACCAAAAAATCACACGTTATGGTGGTTGGCAAAAATTGTAGGTCCTGAAAAAAGAAAACCTTTCACTGCAAGAACACTGTTATCTCTAGGGTTCCAATGTTTACTTATTTAGGGGTATTGTTCGATCAAAGGGGGACATGGGGACCTCAGCAGATCCACAAAAGTAATGCTCTGATCAGATCTACCTCAGCTGTTCTATGATTTGCTAAAAAGCTTGGGGCAAAACCTATCGAGGCTCTTCTCCATATATATAAATCTAAATGCCTCGCTATTGCGTCCTATGGTTCTTGTATTTGGGGCTATACATCCCATGAAAAAATTCAAATTGGTGAAAATACGTTTTTAAAATCATTGCTGGGTCTGCCACAATCCTCACCCACCTATTCAGTTCATAGTGAGTTAGGACTAGGATATGTGACGGACCAGCTTAGAATGGCACCTCTAACTTGCTGGGTTAAGACCTGGCTAAACCAGGAAGTAACCTTAAATCACGAAATCCTGGCGGATTGTATAGCGCTAGATAGGGCGAACACGATCCCCTGGCTTTTGTATTTGAAAACAATGTTTACCAAACTTGGTCGCCCGAGATTTATTCTACCCCTAATTGTATTAGAAGGGAGGACGTTGGCTGGATAAAGATACACTTTCTTAACATGCTTAGTGTTGAACGAGAGGAGCGGGAACTTAAGAAAGTGTCTGTGAGAGCTAATTTTTTATTATCAACATCTCCTTCAATTGAGCCTTATTTGAATATAGTTAATCGCCCTTTTCATAGACAGCTCTTGTCAAGGTTCCGTTTTAATCTAATACACCTTACTCTGGGGGATTTCCCAACCTGGGGTAAACCAGAAAACAGTCAACCTTGTAAATGTGATAATTTTTCAGTTCAGGATACGATGCATTTTATTATGTTTTGTGAATTTCATCATGAAATGCGAGGTAAATATCTGTTACCGATCCTGAAGGAGGCTGGCTTCATGCAAGTTAGACCAGCCCTCTTGTATTTACAAAGGTTAAGCTGTCCTCGTGACATGTTTTGTGTCGCTAGTTTCCTGGTGGCCGCAGTCCAGAGAAAGAATATGTTAGATAAAGTAGACAAAGTAGGTTAAATCTTACTGATGTGTTTCTCTTTAACTGCACTTTGCACTTTATATTTTCTCCTGAGTATGGGTTGTTAGGTGTATTATACTATGAAATATGTATCATGTTTATAGCTGAATTTTTTCCTTTTTAAATCACATTTATTTTTATTCTGAAATTTTATGAAATAGTTTTTTATACTCTCACGATACCTGACATATGAATGTATTATGATTACATTTATTTTTATCCCTTTTATCCCTTGTACATATACCTGATGATTGAATTCTGTAAAAAATGATATGTATATATATGTACATATGTTTATGATTGTCTTTTTATGATTTTAAATAATCAAAATAAAGTGTTTTGACTGACTGACTGCCTAACTGACTGACTCATCAGGATCTTGCGAGCTATGCTGATATCTGCTGCACTGTCTAGCATTGTCTGTGTCCACTCTCCGTTTTTCAGCTGTGTCCTCAGTATTCTCGGCATGTTTGATTACTCTAATACTGGCTACCTTCTTCCTTGGGAATTGTAATTTTTTACTTTGAGCAGGTTCCTTGTCTTTGGACTTGGTGTGCTCTTCCATTGGGTCTGACCGTCCTCTTCTTTCCGATTTCTGCGAAAAAGATCGAGAGGGACATGTATCAATACTTTGATATCTATCAGGCTTTTTCAAGTTATCCCTATTCTAAGGTTATATCTTTTCTCAGAGTGTTCCCTCTGGGGAGACTGGTGTTCTCGAGTCGGAGTTCTTTCCCTCCACCGAGGAGACCTTCCTCTGGACTGGAAAACTTTTTCTTTGGGAGTGGATTGTTTATTTCCATCACAGCTCTTTTAAGGAGTGTTTAGATTATTTTTAATAAATAATTTTAAAGGATTTTCGAGTAGTTGGGGTTTTACAGGTTTCCCACCCAAACCATCTCAACTTAATTCTTCAAAGCATTTTTCTATAATTCTGGCAAGCTCAATTGGTTGATCTGTTATATCTGTTTCTTTCAATTTCTGGCGGATCGCCACAGATGCTGCTTCTCCTTTTATGTTGGCTAGTAATATAGCCGAGAGCTGCTTGAAGTCTTTCAGTAATTTCATACCAAGAGTAAAAGCAGGTTCTGGACCGTATTCATTCTGAATTTGTTTCAGCACATCCGGTATTACCGCCATGGACGGAACACCATTTGTTTGTGTGTAAATGGAAGCAAAGACTGTACCCCAAGTGTCACAGTCCTCCACATGTGGTGCGACCCCCATTGGAAGGCAGATAGTCAGAATTCTGTGTTTCTCAATAGGGGTAGTATTCGGGAATACTGCCTCTATTTGAGTAATTTCCTGTGCTAACCAGAAAGGAATTTGTTCCCGTTTTGTAGGAGTTTTTCCAAGACATGATTGTACGTTCTGTGGTGTAATTTTATTTGTGTTCCCCTGATGAGGGGCCAGCTGTGGAACATTAACAGCTGTTTGGACTGTTGCAGTCCGCATTACATATTGGACTAACTGTATATGTATTTTAATTAGTAATTTTAGCTGTGCTAAAAGTTCTTCTTTTGATATTTTATCAATGTCTGGATGTGGTGTGTAGCTGGCTAGAACCGGCCACGTTGCTCCTGGTCTACCTAGTGGACCGAGCCTGGTAATGTGATCATTATGTTTTAGGGCGCCTTTAAACCAGAGCAGGTGCTTTTGGTATTTTAATGGGATTTCAATCTCCTCAAAAGGAGCGTATTCATCCGGTGGTTTTTTGTAATAGTGGAACTCGTGTGTTGTAGCGTTTGCCGCTGGAAAGTTTATCCAAAAATAGAATACCTCTGTCTGCCGATATCAAGAAAATGACTGTACCACCTCGTGATGTCAGTCCGTTTTCTATAAGTTTTGAAGTTATAGATTTTCTTATGTTTGCCGGGATGATAATCGCACCCGGTTCATTAATCCCTGCAACATCGGGACCCAGTTGATTCGCGTCTACTGCGACTTCATTGGTTCCGTTGTTATTGCCATTTTCTGACATTGTATTAATGAAGGTTTGCAGAGCAGGTTTCCAAGGAAACACAGATGAGGTGCACAATATTTTGGAACACTGTATCCTTCAACGTTGACTAAACCAGAAACTCTACATAGGAATCTCTTCCTACTAAATTCCGGCAGATTTTAACCTTTCACCCACTCCAGGCGTCTATTGGAGTATTTACGGGAGAAAGGGTCTGTGTGAAAAAGCACGACTGAGTTACTCTAATGTCTTGCGTTAGTTTTATCGCCTTACCAAACGTTGGGCGCCATGTTGTGTAGTTCCTTTTTTCCATATAGGCTCTGTGCATTGGAATAACATAAACAGCAGTGTAGACGTAGGACTGCGGTCTTCTAGGTCTCTACTGACTATGTTAGACTTAATTTTAGGTTTGCGCCAGCTAGCTCAGAGGTCACTGGAAACTTTCTTGACTGAATAGGAAGTGATCAGCTTCCCTGGCTCAGACAAGAAGGGATTCAGCATCCGACAACCGCATAAACATGACAACTTTGCTCCTCAGAATAAGAGTCAATCTCTAGAGTCGTGTGAAACAATAGACAGCTACTTCACTCAGTCAGTTGTGCAGATTTACTTTCACCAGAGTGCAGAGAATAGAGAGACGGGCGTTTTTCAATAAAAGATATTATTTATTGAGCAGTCTTCCCTCTCATGCAAGAGAAATGAATTGCCACAATTGCAAGACTTGTTATTATGAAAAGTGCGTACAGTAAAAGGAGTATTACAAAATAATACTGTAAAAGCATTGATATGGTTTCTTAGCCATACGATAGTTAAAATGAATAAAATATATACATTCATATATACATTAGCTAACGACCTCAACTGGTGCTTCTAACTACGCCTACCCCAGTGTACCTGACCTAAGCCTAATGCAAGGGAGGGAGTAAGTAACAGTTTAAGTTAAGTTGGTTGTGCCAAGAGTTTGTTTCAAGAATTCTCTCTAAGGGTTTAGTCAGCACCGTACCTCTGGAATAGAATGCAGGAGGTCTGGTATCTCCTTCTTAGGACCCGATATCCCAGTCACCCGCAAGGGTAGGCTGGAAACGCCGGAGCTGGATTTTCTCGGCAGGAGAAAAGACAGCGTCTTTCTCAGCGCGTCAAGGAGGAGGGGCAGCATCCGTGGGCTTCTCGCATCTGCTGGGCTCTCTGCAAGGGGACAGCTGTTCTGCTCCAGTATTCACCACCACCGTGTGCTTGCTGAAGGCAACGTTGGTATATTTATACCTGAAAGGTGCTGAGTTTGACGTAAGTTTTTGGACATAAGACGTCAATAAAGATGTCACTAAGAATTGGTCGTTCTTACAGTGCTCGCAGGAGTTCTATTACTAATCAAAACAAAGCAAGCGGGGCTTTCCCAGGTTGCTGGGGGTTTGGTATGTCGAAAGAACTTAGGGGCATATTATCAAGGACAGGCGATACATTATCGCCGCTTTTATCGGCAGGAAACTGCAGATAAAGCGGCGATAATGGCCTTGATAATATGCTCTATGAATTCCAATCGAAGCCCATGTTAGATGTGTTCACATCTAACATGGGCTTCGATTGGAATTCATAGAGCATATTATCAAGGCCATTATCGCCGCTTTATCTGCAGTTTCCAGCCGATAAAAGCGGTGATAATGTATCGCCTGTCCTTGATAATATGCCCCTTGGTGTGCTATCTAGGAATCTAAGGAAGTGGCTTCTGCTGTGTCATGGACTGTCATGGACTGCAGAGGCGAGTTACTGAAATATGGCTCTGATTGTTATGCCATTATAGGGATATGTATTGATTATAGCCGTATAGGGGCATGAGGACACAATATTGATCGGGGTCCTAGATAAAACACATCAAGAATCCAAAGCTGTTGAGGTGGTCCATTTCCCTACAGGGGATGAACTTCATGGTGGAACACCGCCCTGGTACAGATCACGCCAATGCTGATGGTTTGTCCAGATTTTTCTGCCTTAGTGATGAGGACTCCCTAGGTCAAGGGTAGTTCTCCCCACATTTCAGCTGGAGGGGACACGTGTTAGACCTAACATCATTGGCCTGAGTCTCTCCTCCATTTTTTTCTGTTTGCCTCCTCTGTTTACGATGTTTTTGCTGCTATATTGCTTTGGGCACTGTGCCACTGCTGATCAGTGCCACAGTGCAAGTGCTCCCTATGTAAAATTACTGTATTGATTGAATTCCATGTTTGGCTTATTTGGTTTACTGTCAGTTCCTAGTCTAATGCACCAGGAGTGCCAGGGCTTGTAAATACAAATGCTGCTCGTGGGCTTGCAGCACATGTTGTGCCACCCACAAGAGCGGCCTAGTAAAAGTATGTCTAAAGGTCTGCCATTGCTAGACCTACGTGCAGTCTGGTACTGTCACGCTGACTGCGCGAGTACACCTACTTGCCAGTCCCCAAACCTTCCCTTAACTTCATGTTAGTCACCCCTATGGTAGGCCCGAGGGCAGGGTGCATTGTAAGCCTAAGGTAGGACAAGCCTGACTAGGTTGGCATGTCCTAATAGTGAATTACAGCCATATTCGTTTTTCACTATTGTAAGATTACCTGCTCTCCATAAGTTAGAATGGGATGCCGGGGTTATTAATGCTATAATCCTAGCTGGCTCGGGGAGCTTGGTTCAATGTCGAGTTTGGTATCCCTGAACTCAGGGTTTAATAACGCATCCGTTTGTGTGGATGGTTTTTGGGCTCTGGGTTTGAAAATAGCACTTTTAGAAAGTGGCTATTTTCTTGTCTAACTATTTCTGGTTTCTGCTGGTTTGGTGTGTGTGTGACAGGGGCTGGGTGGCTCCAGAGTTCTGAATGAGTTAGTGTGGGGTGAGTGGTGCATTTGCATTACGAGTAGGGGGAGAGTAGTTCCTGATAGCCTGCCCTGCCTGATACAATGCTGGCTCTACCTCCTGCCGGGCGACTGATAGCTCTGCTCCTACCAGTGACAATACTGGCTCCACCTCCTGCTGGGCGTCTGAGGACCCAGCCCTGCACAGTGAATAGGCCAGGTGCCTCTGCCTGGCTACACCCACAACAAACCCAGGATGAGGGGAATTCCCCTGCATGGACAAAGGGATCAAAGCCAAAAAGGGGTATAAGAGAAGGACCTCATAACCAAGACTTTAGATCAATTCTGACAAGGAACCCTGAACCAAGGACAAGAAGCCTGCTGATCCAAGGACTTGCCTACCCCTTCTGCCAGAGTGCTGTTTGCTGGGGGGAATCCTGCAGTTGCTTCTTTATTTTTGCCAAGGAACCAGGAGAGAGGAACCAAGGCATGCAGGTAGGTAACTGGGTGTCTCCCAATATTGGGAGACACCCAGTTACCTACCTGCAGATCTTGGTTCACGCAGGACTAGTGATCCTTTCCCCGAATTGATTAAAAATTATGTATTGTGTATTCTCAAACTTTGCTAAAGAAAATCTCCAATGGCTGGAAGAGTGCCAGCCTCCTGTTGAAGTCACAGGGCTAAAGGACTTCATTTATTTGCTAAAAGTGCTAGTTGCTGGAACCTGAAAATCCAGCACCTCTGAAAGAATCCAGCAATCTCGACGCCGATGGACGCCGCCAAATCCAGCTCGACATCGTGAGTAACGGCTCCAGTGTCCCGCTTCCTCGACACGGCTGCCGGGCCCGATCGACGCCAGTAGCGACGCCAGTGAGTATCGAGTTCGGCTCCAGCTCCAAGTGACCCCGTGTCGACGCCACCGCTGATCGCATCGACCCGAGCCCTCTCGACGCCGTGAGCGCTGCTCACTCTTGCAACATCAAAATCGACATCGACGACAATGCCGTATCCTGCTTCGCCTCGGGAGCGCTGCTCCTGCCTGACATCTGTCGATGCCGCTGCAGATCGCCCCGACTCCGAGGCCCGATCGACGCCGAAGACGCGACGCCGGACATCTCGACGCAGCTGATCATCGTGTGCTTCGCTCTTCCAAGGTACTATGTTGTGGGGGTCCGTGTGACTCCGGGCTCGACGTAGCGCTCCTCGCGGTCGACGCCGAACCTTTGGATTAACTTTGCCTCGACGTCGTGTGACTCCTGTGGGGGTTACATTGTTGCCAAGAACCGTGATTTAAAAAAGAAGAGTTGCTTTTGTTACTAAAGACTTTGTGCTAAGAAGAAACTACACTTGAACTATTATTTTTCCTTCCAAGAGTATTTATTAGGATTGTGGTATATTTTTGTCGTTATTTGGTCTTGTGCTAAGCCTTATATAAAAATCCTTATTTTTATAATACTACTGTGTCTTGTCCATTTGTAGTGTATTCACTTTATTACTGTATGTGGCCATAAATGCTTAACGCACTACCTCTGAGATAAGCCTGTCTGCTTTGCCAAGCTACCATGGGGGTGAGCAGGGGTTATCTAAGTGTGTGATCCCCTTGCCCTGACTAGAGGAGGTGAGTCCCTATTTGTCAGAAGTGTATACCTCTGCCAACTAGAGACAGCCAAGTCTAACAAGTGCTATGCATTTACCCCGTATGGTGGCCTTAAAGGCATCCCATACTGTGAAGATAGATGTATATTCCACCTGGTTGAGATCAAAGAATTCGCCAATGCTCTTACGTAAATCCTTTCAGTATATGTCGTCCCGGATTAAGGATGGTGGGAAATACCACTTGCGGCAGGGCGATGCCTGGGGGGACCATGTCAGGCAGAGCGCCAGCAGACTGTGGTCCGAGACCGATAGAGGGAATATGCTGCCCTCACGGAGATCACCCCATAAGGATTGGCTCGCAAAGATATGATCTAGGCGGGAGTAAGAGTGGTGGACATGCGAGAAAAACGTATAGTCCCTAGAATGAGGGTGGAGAGCGCGCCACCCGTCAATAAGGCCAAAGTCCCCGAATTTGTCCTGGGTGTCCACGGCAAAGGTGCCAGCGTCAGACCGCAGGCGATGGGAGCAGTCCAGGTCTCTGTCCCATACCAAATTGAAGTCCCCTAGCACCACAAGCTCTCCCTCCTCAAAGTCCCCCACCTCTCGTAGAAGGTCCCTCAGGAACCCATTTTTGCCGACATTCGGAGCGTAGAGGACTAAGAACGTGCACTGTCTACCGAGAAGAACACCCTTGACCATTAGCCAGCGACCCTCCTTATCATTCCGGATCCCCACAGGTTGGAAATGAAGGGTAGAGCGGAACATCAGGGCCACCCTTCTATACTTCGTGGTGGTTGAGGAACGATAGAGGAGGGGGAATTGTTTGTGCTTCAACCTAATTTCGTCTTTGCGGGTAAGGTGTGTCTCTTGGAGGCCCACCACATCTAAGTGATGGTCAACTATGTATTTCCAGATCTTCTGGCATTTTTGTGGGGAGTTCAAGCCCTTAACATTCCACGTGCCTATGACTAATGGCATTATAGAACAGTCAACCCCCCTCGCTCTTCCAAATGGCATACAGCAGACCTCATACAAACGTTCAGCCCAGAGTGGGCGAGCCTCACACCCCCCCACATCGGGTTATGTCTGTCATCCTCCAGTTCCAAACAGGGGATCGTTGGGAAAAGCCCACGTGCCAGCTCTCGAATCTCATTCTCCACCCCAAGCCTTAGCCCTCCCCATCCAGACCCCAGGAATCAGGCGTGCCCCTCACCATTCCCCTCTCCCTTCAAAATAAACCCATAGATCAAGCCAGGCCTTGAGTTCAGCAGGCGGCCATCCCAATGGGGAACACAGTACGTCCAGGGAGCCATATCACCGGCAGTCGCAGCCATCCATCAGACATCACGATAAGTTGTACACATACACACAAACCTCGGTCACCACCACTCCCTCCCCCCTTCCCCAAAGACCCCTTCCCCAACACCCCTACCCACGAACACCAAACCAACCCAACCAGGAATAGTGTAAATGTCAAAGGGCCCAGGTAGCGTGCTACCTCAGTTGTTACCAAACCCTGTTGGCCAAGTTCGTAGGCAATGCTTCTTCCAGGTCCCTTCTTATGGTGGTCTCTCACAGAGAGCATAAAGTCACACAGTACCTGAAAGGGGGGGAGGGGGTCTCCCAGACGCCCAGCTGGTGTCCCTCTCGGGTTTAGGCTGCAGAAGAGCTATGCAGTGAGGGAGACACTGTCGCTGAAGCCACCGCCGCCACCGGTGCTCCACGTTCCCGTGAGCCTGTTGTGGGGTCCACCCTAGCCGTCGCTGCAGGTCTCCCCACTCTCTGCCAAGATGAAGATCGCCGCCGCCGGCGCGGCCGGGGGCTCCAATCCCTCGAAGAGGGGACTGTGTCGTCTAGGCCCAGGAGATCTTTGGTATCTTGCAGGGACCTAACCTGAACCAGTCTGTTTTGCCACCCGAAAATGAGTCTGAATGGGTGGCCCCAGGTGTAGGGCACTGATTGTTCATGAAGGAAGGTAGTCACCGGGCGGAATTCCCGCCGCTTCCGGAGTGTGGATGCTGCTAGGTCCTGGTATAACTGGGGCCGATGCTCCCGAAATTGTATAACGTCAATCCCCCTAGCCTTTCGTAAAATTCTTTCCTTGAATTGGAAATCATGAATGCATACCAGAATATCCGGAGGTGGAGCACCGGACCCTCTCGGAAGGCCCACTCTATGGACTCTATCCATGCGGATTTCTTGTAGGTCGTCCTCACCCAAGATCTGCAGAAAAAAGGCCTCCACGTAGCCCGGTAGGTCCCCAGCCTCCACTCCATTCGGCACCGCTCGGATACAGATGTTGTTCCGGCGGGAACGGTTCTCCAAGTCCTCAGCATGAGCCTGGCGGTCTAGGTTCTGTTCCGTGAGCTTCAGAACGTCCTGCTGCAATTGGTGTACGTCGCCAGCTAGGCCCAGATCGTGCTCTTTGAGCGTCGCTACCCTCTCACCAATGCCATCAACGTCCCTCCGAACCTCGCGGAGGTCCGAGGCAAGCTGGGAGCGCAGCTCCGAGATATCTTCTTTTATTGCTGCGAACAGTTCCAACATAAAGGCTTTGGTGGCCGGAGAGTCGCCGTCTTTTTGTTTGGGTGAGCTACTGGGGCCTGGAGGGGTTGACGATGAGTGCCCCCTGAGGGGCCATCCTTTTCCGGCTTGTTCTTCTCCTTGCGGAGCCTGCCCGCCATTTCTCAGTCTCGAGCCAGACACCCTAATCTAAACGTCACCTTCAGCGAACTGCGTGTCCGGCACAGGGCTCCGCAGGGTCCGGGGGTGCCACGTGCTAGCGCTGCAGGGTCGGTGCTGCGCCCGGGTCCGCCTCAGACCGGACCCCGTCTCAATGGGATGTGCTGGGTGGAGGCGCGTCAATGTTGGAGTCCAAGAGGCCCAGGGGCTCCCCACGCGGTGTCTCCGCGTCGATCGGGCCTCTAATCCCCCGCCTCGGGTGGCGCAGGTTGTCGGTTCCATCTCTCGCCGCTAGTCTCCCCACCTCGGTCGTCTTGGCTGCGGGGGTCCCGGCCGCCACGAGGCACCACTGCTTCCTTCCGATTCTGGGTGCCAAGTCCCCCAGCGCCCCACGGGGGAGGGTCCGCGTCGATCAGGCCGCAAATTCCCAGCTTCGAGTAGACCCGGGCAACAGTTCCCGCCCTCCGTCCACAGGCGATAGGCTCGGGTCACCCCCACCAGGGGAGGCTCCGGGGTCAGCGCTACGGCGTTGCTGTTCTCCCCCCGGGGCAGCGAGTCCTCCAGCGCTCAGCAGGGCGAGGTTCGTAGGTCTCAGCGGCAATGCCTCTGGTGTCTCCCTAAGCACTCCGCTTCAGGTCCCGGGCTCCAGGCCTGCTACAGCTGCTCCCGCTAACTCCTCACTCCGGGCCGCTAGCGATACCGAAAGGGTGTTGCTTGGATCAGGATCAGCTCACGGGGCTCCTCTCGCTAATCGAAGGGCAAGTTAGGCCACCGAGAGGGCACTGGACAAAGCTATAGATATCTTGGCGCCGGAGAGACCCGCAGGCACGTCTTACTCCGTCGCCATCTTGGACACGCCCCCCTCAGGGTATATTTTTAAACAACAACATTTACAGTATATATAAATTTAAAGTTAGAAAATGTTCTTATGAGTAAGCATTTTATATATGTGTGATTTGCATTATATGGTATGTTATTGTGGATGTAATCTTGTTTTTTTAAACAATCTTATTGATTGTTTTTTTTGCCCGCTGTTATGTGATGAGTACGATTGAAATCAGTGAAATTCAATATATTCTGCGAACAGCAAAAAAGGCAAAGAAAATAATTTGTAAAATGTTGAAATTATCCTGTATTGTAAAAAATAAAATATCATATATTATAACTGGTTTTTTTTCTTCTCTTTCACAGATCCTAATTCTAAAATATCACATTTCCATAAATTTAGATTATAAAAAAACAACTGAAAAAGATGAGTAGCGTTTTTTGCTCTGGCCTGTTTGAGGATCACATCTCTGTCATGGTAATTGAGTAGCTTTGCAATCACCGGTTGCGGTCTCGCTCCCTCGGGCGGTTTTTGCACCAGGGCCCGGTGCGCCCTTTCTATCACAAAACATCTGGAGAGGGCCTCTGGTGAAATCCAGCCCCTCAGCCACTGTGTCAAGAAGCCCTCCATGTCTCCCTTCTCGCATCCCTCTGGCAGTCCTACAAAGCGGAGGTTGTTGCGCCTGGCGCGCCCTTCTGCGTCCTCCACCCGGAGCGCCAGGCCCTTTTGTGTGGATTCCAGGGCAGCCACTTTGCATTTGAGGGTCACCACATCGTCCTCCACCCCAGAAATCCGAGTTTCGGCTTCCATAATGCGGGAGACCGCGTTCCGTAGGTCCTGGCGAAGGAGCGTAACTTCTGATCCCACTGTCCCAATTTTGGCGTCCAACGCGTCTCGGGACTGGGTGATGGCTGCCATCAGGGCCGCATTGTCTGGCCCGGTCGCCTGGGATCCACCGGAGGCCCCCGCACCACTTCCCGGCCCTTTGAACTTGTCTATGGGTCCCTGCTTAGGGCCCCCTCCACCTCCACCTGCCCCTCGGGTCATGACAAATGAGCTGCACTTAGATCTGGGGCAGCCTAGTAGGCCCTCGTCGGGTTACCACTCTCGATGCCACTAGTCAGGGGGACCCCCTCCACCACGGTCCAATTTCACCTCCGAATAGTCAGGCCAGGCGCTCCAACTCAATGTCCAGTGGCCCCGGTCACGCACCTCAGGTCAGGGCCCAGCCACGGCCTGTGTCACCAGAGTCTCCTGTCTCGCAAGCAGATCTCAGCCACCCCCTGCCTGCATCTGGCGTGGCACTTATCGTCCCACCGCTGCCCAGGGGGCCCCCCTGTCCATTACCTCGAGGAAAGAGTGTTCAGCCCCTCACTCCCCAGCCGCTCCGCAGGGGCTCTCAGTTTTGGCAGCCGAGCTCGTCCGGTCCCATGATGGCAAGCGGTCGGTGTCCTCTACTGCCAGGCCCCGGTCCCTTGTACTGACGCACTGCTGGGTGTCGCGAAAATCGAGGCCCCGGTCCACCGCTGCCACTCCAGGCCTCTGCGCTGCCACTGGGCCCCCCGGGTCACCACCACTCCAGGACCATGCACCTCACCACCCGAGGCCCATAGAGAGGGAGAGGGGCACTCGCCAGGCCGTTCTGCTCCACTTGCGTGATTTCCGCCATCCAAGCGAGCCACGTTGCTCGGCCGCTTCCTGCAGGGCCGCCGAGTGAGACCAGTGCCCTCCGATAGAGAGCCGATGCCTCTCCCAGACGCCCAAGGCCAGGCGTGGTCCTCAGCCGCTACCGGTCTGCCGCCCGTCAGCCGAGCTCTGGCCGCCTCCGCAGGGTTACTACATCCTCCTCGGGGACCTCAAGTTCCACCTGGAGAACAACAACGACCGCAACCCCACCACCCTGCTGGACAACCTCGCCAACCTCGGACTCAAGCAGCTGGTGACCACCCCCACCCACTACGCCGGACACACACTCGACCCCGTCTTCTCATCCAGCATGGACATCACCTTCAGCCACGCCACCGGACCCCACTGGACGGACCCCAGCTGCGTCCACTTCAGCTTCAGAAGGACCACGATCCACCACCACCAGCAACAGGTAGCACGCAGAAGCTGGAACAAGATCACAGCCGACCAGCTCGCGACTTCCCTGAGCAAGAACCCTCCCACCGGCGCAACGAACCCCAGCCAAGCGGCCACCAACCTCACGAAGTGGATCAGCGACTGCGCATATGACCTCGCCCCCCTGAGGACCCCGCCTAGCAGACCCGGCAGCAAGAAAGCCCCATGGTTCACCGACGAACTCAAGAGCTCCAAGAAGAACTGCCGAGCCCTCGAGAGAGCCTGGCGCAGAGACCCAACACCGGACAACATGACTGCCCTCAAGCTCGCCACCCGAAAACACCACCAACTGATCCACGCCACCAAGAAAACTGCATTCAATGAACGACTGGACAACAACCCACACAACAGCAAAGAACTCTTCAACATCGTTAAAGAGCTCTCCAACCCCAACGCCGGAAACAACGACATCACCCCGTCGCAGGACCTCTGCAACTCCCTCGCCTCCTACTTCCAACAACACAGTTGATGAAGGCTGATAGCCAGAAACCGGTCCTTGGATGCTTGATTCCGGTCTGGGAAAGACATGGTTTGGTAGTTCGGACTGGACTGTTCCCATGAGGCACAGGGTCAGAGCTGATTTGCATATAGCCAGTGTCTAACCCAGGGTGGTGTGGAGTGCAAAAAAACGATGGATTTAGGCCCAGATCCTTGTACTGGGGTGAATGTATGACATTGTTCTACATTCTGTCCATCAACTGTGTTTTTTGCAATTTTCACCCCGAGTGTGCTGGGTATACTCAGACGTGAGTCCCAGGCTCTCCACGCCACTGGAGTCAAGCTATCCAGGCTGATGAAGGCTGATAGCCAGAAACCGGTCCTTGGATGCTTGATTCCGGTCTGGGAAAGACATGGCTTGGTAGTTCGGACTGGACTGTTCCCATGAGACACAGGGTCAGAGCGGATTTGCATATAGCCAGTGTCTAACCCAGGGTGGTGTGGAGTGCAAAAAAACGATGGATTTAGGCCCAGATCCTTGTACTGGGGTGAATGTATGACATTGTTCTACATTCTGTCCATCAACTGTGTTTTTTGCAATTTTCACCCCGAGTGTGCTGTGTATACTCAGACGTGAGTCCCAGGCTCTCTCTCCACACCACTGGAGTCAAGCTATCCAGGCTGATGAAGGCTGATAGCCAGAAACCGGTCCTTGGATGCTTGATTCCGGTCTGGGAAAGACATGGCTTGGTAGTTCGGACTGGACTGTTCCCATGAGGCACAGGGTCAGAGCTGATTTGCATATAGCCAGTGTCTAACCCAGGGTGGTGTGGAGTGCAAAAAAACGATGGATTTAGGCCCAGATCCTTGTACTGGGGTGAATATATGACATTGTTCTACATTCTGTCCATCAACTGTGTTTTTTGCAATTTTTACCCCGAGTGTGCTGGGTATACTCAGACGTGAGTCCCAGGCTCTCCACACCACTGGAGTCAAGCTATCCAGGCTGATAAAGGCTGATAGCCAGAACCCGGTCCTTGGATGCTTGATTCCGGTCTGGGAAAGACATGGCTTGGTAGTTCGGACTGGACTGTTCCCATGAGGCACAGGGTCAGAGCTGATTTGCATATAGCCAGTGTCTAACCCAGGGTGGTGTGGAGTGCAAAAAAAGATGGATTTAGGCCCAGATCCTTGTACTGGGGTGAATGTATGACATATATCTACATTCTGTCCATCAACTTGTTTTTTGCAATCTACACGTATATGACAGCACGTGGAAGTGCGTGAATGTCACGTAACGTAATGCGTATATATTGCGTATGTGCCAGGAGTCGCGTATCGGTCGCATAGCGATCGCGCAGGAAAGTACATACCCATTGCACACCCTAAGCGGATCCTACACAACAATCCTGAAATGGCGGCTAGGCTCCGCACAGTGATCGAGAAAGGTACGCTTTGGGTGCGCTACTCCAAAAAAAAAAAAAAAAAAAAAAAAAGAAAATGACATAAATATATTTAAAAATATATAAAATAAAATAAAAATATTACAATTTCAATATATATTTTTTAAAATTTATATTACAAATATATAATGTAATTTAAAAAATAAGACATCTCAATATAAATAGATTAAAAAAATGTAGTAAAACAATATAAAAAATAAATATAACAATTAATACATTTAAAAATTATCATTGAAATAACTTTGAAATTCACTAAAAAAATAGGTTTCAGGCCCATTATAGTTAAAAATTAGCATTTAAAAAAACCTTTGTAATTCCCTGAAATAACCATAGGCTTCAGACATGTTATAGTTAGGAATTAGCATTTAAAAAACCTTAGAAATTCACTGAAAAAACCATAGGTTTTAGGGGTGTTATAGTTAGCTGGACATTTCACTCGTACAAAACCATGGAAATTCCTCCGTTATAGTTAGTTGTACTAATTATAACTCGCGCGCCCGGAATCCACTGCTGATGATGTCACATATTACATCATTCATGACATGGTCAGTGACATCACTGATGACATCTCAAATGACATCACTGATGACATCATCCATGTGACAATCTGAAACACCTCATCATACACTAGTATAACCTTTCATCACTCACTATAAAATATACAGTACAATGTTTAAACCATTGACACACCAATATACGTTTCTAAAGACCAACTCAGTGATTTGTAGATCTACACGCACATCTAAACACTTACCTATAGACAGTGGCGGTGGGTCCATTGAGGGCGTTGGGGTATTGCCCCACGCCCAGCCCGCAGCTCCCTCGGCGTCTCTGAACTTAAGTAAACTCTTAGTTTACTTAAGTTTAGAGACTCAAGGGAGAAGTTGAGAACTGACAATCATGAAGTCAGCATGACGTCGGACCGCCCACCGGCGGTCGATGTCATGCTGACTGACATGCATTATATACACAGATTGAAGCACTCCACTTATACTAGCCAAAATTTAGCTTAGTTCATATAGAAACTTCCAAGCAAAAGCGATTTTCATAAGAATTATCTTCTTTTATTCTTTTGTTCCAATCCAATCCCAACCAACGCGTTTCGCAGAGGTTATTTACTACCTGTCGGCTTCGTCAGGGCTGGAAATAATACAAAATAATATACTCTTACCATTATGTACATTTTCGTAAATTTGAAAACAGATAGAGCCCCACATGGCCCATGCGAAAACCTGTGTCCTTATTTTACAGAAGTGAATACATGCGTCTAAAAACATTAACAACTTATTTCATCAACAAATCAAATTAATATTTACAAATTTCAGTGAGGAAACAGAACCTCATACCCTTTTGGTGAACTTTATACAGAAATCATGTTCATGCACATTGCAAGTGAAAAAACCTCATGTGAAATTGCTCTCATCATTTATTATAACCTTATGCCCAACAGATTATTATTGTAGCAATGTTTTACCTTATCTTCTATTTGAACCTGCATAAAAGGGGAAACAAATCCTTACTCTCAAGTTTATGGCATAACAAAGGACTTAGAACAGCTTCAATCACTCAATCTACATTGTTGCTTAAGGGTAATTTAGATTTCGTACCTCAAGTCTTTTGTAAGGGTGCTTGTAAATATTATTTGCTGCACTTTCTTAAGTCGGAGTGAATATTGTCCTTATATTGCGAATTCTAAAAGAAAATATATATCCATGTATGAGGCCGTCTCTCATCATCCCTGTTAACCTTTTTCTTAAACCTGTACATCACTCCAAAGATTTAAACAATTAAAGGTCTCACCTGCACTTTTATCTATAGCATCCGAAAGAACTCCACTTGTTTTATATCACCTTATATAAAGATTCCAATTCCACCTTTCCTAAAAGCAAAGAGCCATAATCATATTCAAACTCCTGTACCCTTATTTATTAGTAACAAACGACATCACGTCTATTAAGTCACGTAGAATCACAGTACCTTCTAAATCATGCTTTGTGCCGATATCAGTCTTTCACTCCGCTGCCTTCGTCATACTGCACCCATCAACTGTTAATCCAAAACGCATCATTATTATATCGTTACAGCCGCTAGTTGTTATGAACTTAAACCCTATTATATATGCCCTTACCTTGTTACACTCTCACGGCGTCCCGTGTACAGGCAGCAACATCAGCCTGTCTCGTGCCCGTTAAGTGGCGTCCCTTGACAGTGAAAACGGACTACCCCTGTAAAATCTTGGGCGCCATCTTAGAGTGGGGAAATCTACTCTGTATCCCTTTTCTCGTTCTAATAACAATGCAAGTCTATCTTTGTTTATGCGTTAACCTCGGCGAAACGCGTTGGTTGGGATTGGATTGGAACAAAAGAATAAAAGAAGATAATTCTTATGAAAATCGCTTTCGCTTGGATGTTTCTATATGAACTAAGCTAAATTTTGGCTAGTATAAGTGGAGTGCTTCAATCTGTGTATATTTTGTTTGTGCCTAATCGTATGATTACGCAGGGAGGAGCTGGGTGTTTTCCTCCCCAAATTTTGTAAGCACCCTTTCTTTGCATTAGAGATAGAAGGTGTACTACTTCTTGAGCGCTGGTAAACTCCAACAGCACCCAAGGTTGAATTGACTGACATGCATTGTTAGTCAGACCTTCACCAGGGTGCCCAAGCGCGCATGAGTGGGCAAGGTCGCCCCAACCCCCGCGAGACACACCCTCCCCCCGCAACACTGTAACAAGCACATTAATAAGCACAGAACGATCGATAAATGATAACTTTCGCAGTATGAGCACATTATTCATTCAGATATATTGCAAGCTTCTGCCATCTAGTGGTACAATTTAGAACAGTTTTGAAAAACAACTCGAGGTTTCTGATCGACACAAAAACATCATACATCTCCTCTGGTAGGTTTACTGCAATATTTAGAGTATAATTTTAATTTGAGCGAAGTGGGGTTACGTAGTACCTGGATCAATCTCACAAGCTAGGACAACTGTAACTTTTCATTAGTGCTCACGTGTATAAGCATATAGGCAAGAATAAATGTAGCAGTGTAGCACATGTAAATGTATGTATTCATAAATACTACCAAAACTGCGGTTCCAATCCTCACGTCTCAACCTTAGGAGATGCCAGAGGGTCCCAGAGGAAGTGGACACACAAGGAACGCCTATGGGAATGGGAAGGTGATGCCATGGTGGGTAGCACCCGAGGTGAAAGGCGTTCCTCTTGAAGGAAAATTTATCCTAGCAGAAGTCAAGGGCTCAAGTGGAGTCGCATGCTATCACTCATGGCAAATCACTACGAGGGTACTTCGGGCTTTCTCCCTGGGTTATACAGCAGAACTACATTGTCAATCAGAGGTCCGGAAGGGATTACATTCCGGGAACGCCTCAGATTAATTTGGAGCTGAATCAGAGGACGGTCTGGGTAAAACTGAGGGCGAACCTACTTGGTGCAGGGGCGTAACAAATGCCCCCCCCAGGCCTCGCGCTGCGGGGGGCCCACTCTCTTCATTAAATGAAGGGGGCCCGCCTCTGCCCCCCCCCTTAGCTCTTCAGTGAGAGCAGTGAGGGAGGCTTGCGCTTAAACAAGCCTCTCTCCCTCTAAAGCAGGTGCAGGCTGTCTGCAGCCTGCTCTGAGCCCCTCGCCCCTCCCTCTGACTGAAGAGAAACAAAGTATCAACATACATTGTTTCTCTTCAGTCAGAGGTTCGAGGCCCAGAAAGAGGATGGGGTGGGGCCCCAGAGAGAGAGGAGGCAGCACACAGCACTGCTCGGGACCCTGACAAGGACAGGGGCTGGGGGCCCCAGAGAGAGAGGAGGCAGCACAGAGCACTGCTCGGGACCCTGACAAGGACGGGGGCTGGGGGCCCCAGAGAGGTGGAGGCAGCACAGAGAACTGCTCAGGACCCTGACAAGGACGGGGGCTGGGGGCCCCAGAGAGAGAGGAGGCAGCACACAGCACTGCTCGGGACCCTGACAAGGACGGGGGCTGGGGGCCCCAAAGAGGTGGAGGCAGCACAGAGAACTGCTCAGACCCTGACAAGGATGGGGGCTGGGGGCCCCAGAGAGAGAGCAGGAGGCAGCACAGAGCACTGCTCAGGACCCTGACAAGTACGGGGGCTGGGGGCCCAGAGAGAGAGAAAGCAGCACAGAGCACTGCTCGGGACCCTGACAAGGTCGGGGCTGGGGGCCCCAGAGAGAGAGAGCAGGAGGCAGAACCGAGCACTGCTTAGGACCCTGACAAGGATGGGGGTTGGGGGCCCCAGAGTGAGAGGAGGCAGCACACAGCACTGCTCAGGACCCTGACAAGGACGGGGGTGGGGGGCCCCAGAGAGAGAGGAGGCAGCACAGAGCACTGCTCGGGACCCTGACAAGGACGGGGTCTGGGGGCCACAGAGAGAGAGCAGGAGGCAGCACAGAGCAATGCTCAGGACCCTGACAAGGACGGGGTGGGGCTGGGGGCCCCAGAGAGAGAGCAGGTGACAGCACAGAGCACTGCTCCGGACACTGACTAGGGTGGGAGTGGGGGCCCCCAGAGAGAGGAGGCAGCACAGAGCACTGCTCGGGATGTGGTTCTGAAAATTCTGAACCTGTGTTTTAAATATCATAATTCTGTTATGAATTTGGTATCAGCAAACCGCAAATAACAAATGCGGTATGCATGAGTATTTTCATCATGTTACACCAATGGATTCACTGTGCATTTGAAGGTTTTGTATTGAACACTTGGGTTCCATCTTGTGAATAGCAGCCATGTTATGCATTGCCCTTACAGTAGGCTCTCACCATGGCAGAACAAGCATTTAAAGGACATAACCTTAGCATGGGTTTGTGCTGACTTCTGCATGACCTGACGAAAGCTGACCCTGTTGCTTGAGGCTAACCTCGCCAAGCCAGTTCCTTGTTCAGTAGCTGGCGCAATAAAGATCAAAGAGCAGGACGTGTGCAACTTTATGGCCCACCATTCCCACTCCTCTATTTCCTTCCCATCTGTTTCTGCCTTTCCTTTAAGACATGTTCATCGATCTGGGTTGAAGGTTTTATGATGGGTTTGTCCGGCCTGATTGAACAGGAAACCAAGCATGTGTGCGATCCTTTTTTAGCCTGGACATATCTTGAAAGTGGTGCTTTGTGTGCACGTCCTGGGAATCTCCAACATAATGCACTTCAAAGCAGGAATGCGTGCTTAGGGCACAATATTCTGTATAAAAGGCCTGTGCGGAGGCCATGCAGACAGACTCCCTCATTCAGTTGCTTTAAGTGTGACTGGGCAACAGAGCCTCACAATTAATTATAATAAAGATGTCTTTTCATATTTCAGATTCTCTGTGGATTTCTTTGCCACTTTTGAATGGACTACTTATTGGTAAGACCCCTGAGAAGGAGTATTGTAAATATTTGGTTCTTCAGTTGGCGCAACCAACGCCGGCCTCATCATGAAGTGACTACCTGGAGGAGAAATTTTGTCAGAGAACAGAATTCTGCTGGGGAAGGCAAGACAGAAATCTACTAAAAGAGGTACTCTGTGCACGGAGGTTCTGGGGGATTCTCTGTCTTTGCGGCCCAGTATATTTTTGATTTTTTCTGACTTAAAACTCTCCAATAGATGTCACTCCTGACTGAGCAACCCTTTTTGGCGTAAGTTTTTTTTAAAGAGACTGTTAGCGCAGTTAGAACTTGGCAGTTAGAATTTGGACAACTATTTGTTTGGTACAGCTTTGATAAGTTTGTATAGGTTTGTATATGCAAATTGCAATTTGTGTAGGCAGGTAATGTGCTTTACTTGAGGTATAAGTGGGTCGCTCCCAGTCCTTTGTTGTTCTTTGTTTGATTCTTAGTATTATTTGAAGATTGCAATTTTCAATAACCGAGGGTTTTTGTATATTTGCAAATGTATCGATGGAGATAACCCCTTGAAGTTTGAAGCTAGATTAGTGAGCCATAAGATGCCTGATCTTAGCAAATTTGGAGCTTTGTGTTGGCCAACTTTGTATACGTTTGAATTAGCCAGTTTATCTAAATAGGTTAGATTTACAAAAATATTTCTTCCTTGGTGATTTTGTATCCCCAGGGAATTAAAATATGACATAATACATAACAAGGATCCTTTGCTCTGTGCAATTTTATGAATGGATATGCAGAACGATTTTTTGGTGTTCTGCCAGCTACAGCTAGTGAATTGAGTGTATTTTTGGTTTTTACACTGTTGAGCAGTGTTTCTTGTAAATATGACTTACAGCTACGTATAGTCCGGACTGTCCTGTTTTCGCCCTGAGTGTTGATTTGTGGGTTTAAATGTGTGTTTGAATGCGTGGTTAAAATGTGTGTTTAAATGTCTATTTTGTTTGTGGGGTTTGTTGTAAATTGCGACGGCGCTATTTACAAGAAATGGTTAGAGAGCGCTGTATTGTGTGTCCTAAATGTTTTCAACACTTTCTGTTTATGTCTGAAATGAGCTCAATGTGTGTGGTTCACATTTAATGGATATAAATAAGGCCCCAGACAAAAACGAAATTACATGTTTCTGCGAAAATAAATACATTTACAGCATTTTTCAGTTAAATGCACTGTGTTAAATGTTCACAGGCAAACGTTTTTATCTGCAGTATATTTGATAGGAATGTTTCTTCAGCCAGCACTTTTTGCAGTTAAACACGGGTGGAATTTTGCATGACGGCCCTTTTACATAAAAGAGGCCCAAAAAGTGACGCAGAATGTGACGCTTTTTGAGTTAGGCATATGCACTCAGGTTTGTGAGTTAATGCATCTAAATAAGAGGCAAGGGATGCAGCGGGCTCTTATATGTCGAACAATCACAAACAGAAATAATTGGGTTTTATTAGAAGACAAAAAATATTAATTATTAAAAAAATAATTAATAATATTAGTGCTACAAAAATCGTTTTTTAATATTTACAAAGCTTAACACTCATACTATGACCTCCTAGCATTACAATGTGATTTACGTTATGTTGCATCACTAAAATGACAAGAATTCATGTGTATAAATTTGCTTGCCATAGGCGCAAGCAAGCTCATTTTTATACCGTATAAATTATTATTTTCAAATACCTGACTCATGGGTTATGTAATAGACATTCTAGTAATGCATAATATTCAAAAAGATTGTAGGATATTCATTTTTTAATGCCTAAAATGTAAAAGTCGATTTTGAGTAAATTCACTGTTTAAACTGCATTTTGCTTTCATTCAGAGTACTCTTTAAAGTGTCTCAGCCTTAAGCTAATGCATGCATTTAGGTTTTGATATAAGGTTGTGCTTTCTTATGATTCAGTGGGTTAATGTGCCAGTACACAGGCTTGTTTTAATATAAGGATTGAAGGTTCTACCTTCAAGCTAGGCCTATGGAAAGTTTGCTTATTTAACACTGATGAAGTGTGTGCCATAGGATTGCAACAAGCATTTACTCTAAAATACTGGTATGTGTGTCTTTTGGTTTTCAGAAATATTGACAGTGAATGTAGTTTAATGATATGGGAATTGAGATAATTTTGGCTCCTAAAAAAAGCGAAAATTTTTTCAAAATAGATTGCATTCTTACAGGATTAAATAGAGCCTACTGGCTTTGTCAGTTCCACTGTGGCAGAGGCCGGGGGTGGGAGAATTTGCAAAGGCTGGCTCAGCGCGCTCGCTGAGATGTTCTCTTTTAAGTGTTATGGAGAAGGCCCTTCGTGTGTTGACATTTACAGCCTCTTAATTAGGCCTTTGTTTCCAAGGAATGCAGAATGACCTCTCTGAACGGGCTGCTAAGGGTGAGGTTTCTGGTTTCTTCGTGAGAAAATAAATACAATGAAAGAACTTAATTTCAAAGAAAAAAATAGGGGTTTTTCTGAAAGTCCCAAAGATCGTGTTAAATGCTTGGCAGAAATGATACATTGTGTTTCCACGCTAAGGAAAATAATGTTTGCGAGCTGTGTTTATTTTACAGACAATGAAGTGTTGCATCCAGTCTTAGATAAACATAACATGCAGCCTTTTAACACAATTTTGAAGGCTATATGCCTAGTTAAAAGAATTGCTCATTAGGTATTATTTTTTTTCAGTGCACATTATAGGTGCAACATTCATATGGAATATGAGTGTCATAATTTCTTTTAGAACGGTAAGAATAAGGTGGTTTGATGTTGCGAGGTGCAAGAGAGTCACAAGTAATGTTAAATTATTTCTGTGTCTGTTCCAATGTGTTTTTTGGTGTTGTGTATTTTTCTGCTTTTTGCCAACAGATTGTTTATGGATTGTTCTTAAGAGGAGAAGACACGTGAGTTTGGCTAATTGAAAAGAAAAGTGTTTTTGCGTCATTTCTTTAGCAGAAAAACAAATGTTCATGTTTCTGTTTGAGGTATTTAACGCTGTCATGACATATTATATTTGACAATAGAACTACAACTGCATTGTGCTCATTGTCAAAAGGATGGTATAGAGTTTGTATGGAGCCTAGACCTGACAAAATTTACACAGGCCCAAATATTACATTTTTAGCTGCAAATTAACAGTGCATAAAGTACATATGCCATGGTGCTACATTTTTGTATGCCTTGTTATATGTCGTTACTATATGCCATGGTGCTGCATTTTTTGTATGTTTTGTTTTATGTTGTTACCATTACAAGTTCTCCTGTGTTGTGGAGGGGTCCGTATGACGATACGTACCATTGCACAAAACAGTTGGATGAATTTGGTATAATGATAAATTTCACAGATATGGTTAGCATACTGTGAGAAAGACAGGCAGCACTTTTACCAGTTGTAATGGCCGGATTTTCCGCTTAGATGGGATCAGCCCCTAGGGGCCCCTATAACCCAGCCAAAACGTACTCACCTCCCTCCTTAGAACGTATTCACAATGGATATGGATATATATATATATATATATATATATATATCTATATATATATATATGTATATATATATATATATATATGCATATACAGGTCGTACCTAAGGATGGGGAAATAGCAATAAACATGCATAGATTTTCTACTATATCTTATTCACATCAGTTAGTCTCGCGGCCACTCCGACCCAGACTGATCTACCCCAGGGCAGATATGACACACAATCCGGTGCGTCTACACATGGGCCTGCAGAACCCAATGCTCTCTTTTCCAAACGGTTTACAATCCGGCAAACCTACACGCCAGTATCCCCCCTGGCGCTCTCACTTACACAAGCCACAATCCTGTGGGTATACACGCTGGTAGTCCACCCCAGCGTCCTCACTAACGCCGCATATCAACGACGACCACATTCCTATGAGCGCTTATCGGAACAATTTCTCCTTTGTCTACTCGGGATAAAACTATGATAATAGAATTTAATACGGTTTCCAAATAGTTTAATGTGCCTACTATCCTTGGCATCGAAGGTCCACCTTACTCCCTATTTGTGTGATCACCACTTACCTGATTGGGATTACTCGTCCATTCATATAAACGAAAATCACCTAGAAGCACCGTTTGCCAAGATTGAACAAGAATACACGGCACATATTAGTTCACTAGGAACTAGGATATTTATTATCAGTAACATATATATATATATCACAATACTATGCAACACAAATTATGCAAAGAAAAGGAAAAGGTAAATGTTAGAATGCGCGCTTATTGTAAAGAGGGCGGATGTCACCTTATTAACGTGAAGTCGGGACTCGGCAGTCATCTAGGTTCCCTTCTCGTCTCTGTGTCCTGGCTCGTCTCGCAGTCACACCCCAGCCGTCACAAGTACACGTCTGCACCGCTAGGCTCAACCTCGTCTGCTTCCCTCCAGGCCACCGGAACCTTGCTGGTTATTAACTACCGTCTCTCTCTCTCTCTCTCTTTCAGTGCGCTCCGCGCTAATTCTCCTTCAGTCTTTCTCAGAGAGTTTCGGTCTTAAATCTTTCTCGGACTTCAAAGATGGCGACTGTCCGCCATAAAATAATTAATGGCAGAGATGCTAACGGCTAGATGCAGCCTACGGACTGACTGACGACTAACTAACACCTTCACTAATATCAAAGCCTGTTCCTTCATGGAAAGCTACGGCCAGCAACCTGCCGCCCACCAAATTCTTGTACCTCCCCGTACCAAGGACACGTTCCCAGCCGGCCGGCCTGAAGTTGTGTCTTCGGAGTGGAGAAAAATACATTCCTTCGATAAGGGCCAGCCTGAGCCGGTTCTCTCCAAGCGAACAACAGCTTGAAACTAAAACATTACACTTGACCTAGAAGGCCTCTCGAGCTACCAGGCAGAGAGCAAGATGGAGTCTGTCTCGTTTAAGGCCTACGGGGCCCGCAATATGCATAACTCCATGGAAAATATCCTAACATGTTAGCAAATAGGCAAATCATGATTAATATTTATGTATCTATCCCCTAGCTTAATTTCGTAAACCCTACTCTAAAGAAAGGGACACGAAAATACTCTACTATATGAAAGGTAGGGATCCTATCTATAGTCCTAATCCCTATGCTATAGGGGTGATAGGCTGGAGTCACTCTCCATCATTCTCCCTCTTAAAGGAGCCAGAAAAGGTCAGCCAATACATTACACCCCTTGACTCCAGTCTGTTAACCACAAACTATATAGAACGCACATCAGTAGAAGAATAATAGGAAACAAAATTAACTGACCTATGTCTCTTGCTAAGTCTACAAAATTGGAGCAGGGAAGGAATGCACTGAATAAAGCAACAAACAGCTATTAAAACACAAATGGCAACGATAACTCCCCCTAAAATCTGTCGTAAAGAATGCAAGTCAGGTAACCAATTAAAGAGCCAGTCAAAGAAACCCTGATCAATGTGTTGTCTAATTTCTGCAGTCAAGTCGTGGAGTTTGTCAATATGGGCTTGGATTGATTTAGAATGGTCGGACAAATTAAAACAACATAGGCCCTCAAAATCAGAACATTCATGTCCATGTTTTAACAAAAGATAGTCAATAGCCGCGCGATTCTGTAAAATAGCTCTACGTTCACCCTGGGCATCTAATAACAGATCAGATAAAACAGTAGAAGTTTGGTTGATGGATTTAACCATCCAGCAGGCCATCTTGCCGATTGTTTTGGCATTATAAACGGCCAATGCAGGGACTCCAATAATAGAAAAAGCTAAACCAAGATATTCCGATTTAGAGTAAAGATGAACGGAGGAATCACAGTCCTCATGTAATGACATTGAATCTCGGACCATACGAGAATGTGAATTAGGATGTGAGGAAAACATCAATAAACTCAATCTAGTGATAGCACATGGACCACCGGAAATATTTGCGGGAATATATGGCCAGGACGAATTCCCGCAAGAAAAGAGCCAGCCAGAAGGTAATAACATAGAACGATAATAACTAGGGGCAACTAATAAACGTTTACATGTCATATTATTCTTAACAGAGATACACGAATTTGGAAGTCTCTTTAAACACAGCAATCGTTGATGAACTGAAAAAGAAGTTGCAGCCTGTATCTTCAACCTAAGGCATTCGGTGATAGCTTTTGGATCACATGTCATCATGAAGCACAAATCACCAGGGGTAATATTGAAAGTAGTAATTTGAGAATGAATAGGGATATCAAGGTCAGGAAGGGCAGTACATAAGGGACAAAATTCATGGGCCGCGAAATCGCCCAGAATCACATTTGGTCGGGCATTCGAAATATTAAAAATATGTCGCAAAGTCTCAGTAGACGCTGGGACGGCAACCAGGCAGGTCGCCAAAATGTCAGTCACAGATCTCATGGGGGTAAGACAGAAATGTGGAGAGTTTGTCACTCTCCTAGCTAAAGTTATCCAAAAGTTGGATGAAGATGTCTATGCAGAACGCGAAACTCGGGATTTCCCATCAACCGAAGTCGGTGGATCCTCTCCTCTCCCGGCGTAGCAGGCCAAAAGGAGTCCAACGGCGACACATCCTGCAGCAGCAGTCCAGAGAATGATCTGAAAAAATACAAACACAGGCCTTAATCATTCTCGTAGGTAACATTTATCAGCTGGGACAGATTCCCAGCCATCTTTCCCTGGCTTCATCACGAAGACGGTGTTGTCATGACCGGTCGCAATAATATCAGCCTGTTCAGGTGGATTCTTAGGCGATTGCACCCATATTTTAGCTCCAGGAAGATCAGATGATCCGAAGCCTTTTTGTCCTCGCACAGTTAGCAACGTTGGGGCAGAGCCTTTCTTGATCTCACCACTGAAGACAGGCATAATCAGTAACTGAGCAACACGGTCAGACTTTTTGATCAATAAGTCAGTCTCACTGCTGTTAAGCAAGAGCACCTTAATCTCTCCCTGATAGTCACTGTCGATCACTCCTCCGAGCACTTGAATACCTTTCAGGGCAAGGCCTGATCTGGGGGCAATTAATCCAAAACTACCGGCAGGTATACAGACACCAATGCCAGTTTCAACAATGATTCGGTCTTTTCCTGGTAAGTTTGCACCATTTAAAGCATGCAGGTCTAAGCCTGCAGAACCTGGGGTCGCTCTACATGGAGCCAGAGCACCGGGGGTAATTTCCCAATACATGACAGTGTTGGACAGGGAATTAGGCTTTACATCCACATTTGGAGGAAACAAACGCATCAAAGGGGATTCAGCATGTAATAAAGGGCGATTATTTAAAATCAACAATGCTTGAAACAAGAAATCTCTCCAATTCTTATAATTGTCGTCTGTCAATTTACGTAATTGTTCTTTTAGCAAACCATTCATTCTCTCAATCAGTCCCGAAGCCTGTGGATAATATGGAATGTGAAACACCCATTCAATGTTATTTTCCACACAGAATTCCTGTACTAATCTTCCACGAAAGTGGGATGCATTATCAGATTGAATTTGGAATGGGACACCATAGTACAGAATAAGCAGCTCCAGGGTCTTAATGGTATTCACTTGGGTAGTGTTCTTACAAGGGAAAGCGACCAGAAGGCCACTATAAGTATCAACAACTGTACAGACATACTGACAATTCTTGCTCATAGGGAGCGGACCAATATAGTCAATCTGCCAAATTTGAGCGGGCAATTTTCCTCGATGTAACTGGCCTCGAACAATTCGAGGCACCTCCTTCTTTCTAGAATGCTGGCAAATGGGACAATGAAGAATGACATCTTTAATTAAAGAAAAAGGAATATGAATTCCCCTATCGGCAGCCCACCTGCTAGTGGCCTTTTCTCCAAAATGTCCCGCTTTCTGGTGGGCCCATTTCGCCAATCCCGCCAAATCAGAATCCTGCATGTCCACCACTGCCTCAGCAATTTTAGATTTCTCATCTGCAATGTTATGAAAGAATTTATCAAGGGAGTTCATTGGAGTGTGAGCATCCACGTGAAAGATTGTTACAGTACTCTGCGGGAGCAATTCCCAAATTTCTTGCCATAATTCTTTTCCCCACAATTCTTTTGAATGCAATTCCCAATTATGAGAATGCCATGTTGGTAACCATACCGCCAGTCCATTAGCAGTGGACCAGGAATCAGTGAAAATATGAGATGTGCCGGGCAATTCTTGTTTCAAAACTTGGTAAACTGCATAGAGTTCAGCATATTGACTACTCTTACCATCACCAGTTGTACTCAATAATTTTTGCGTGATTGGATTATAGGAGACAGCTTTCCAATGTCTTTTCTCACCGATGAATTTTGCTGAACCATCCGTAAACCACACATGTTTTCTATCCTCCGCGGACAG
Source organism: Lissotriton vulgaris (assembly GCF_964263255.1). NCBI lineage: Eukaryota > Metazoa > Chordata > Amphibia > Caudata > Salamandridae > Lissotriton > Lissotriton vulgaris. The sequence continues at coordinate 1,230,925,261 of NC_141693.1, forward strand.
ATCATCAAATGATTTACCCCACTTAACGGGAGATTCCTGCACTACGGGTACGGAACAATCACTTCCAGTCTCATTGGAGGGCGCCTGCGCCACTCGCTCATGTAAAACTGCCACACCTTTTGAACCCACACGTGCCCTGTCCTGAATGTACCATTTCCATTTAATCACGCTCGCCTCTTGAGCATGTCCAATTCGATGAGATTTTGGCGAACTCAAAACCCACTGCATAATAGGAATTTCAGGCCTCAAAACCACAGCATGGCCTAGAGTCAATTGCTCGGTATACACCAGAGCCCAGTAACAAGCAAGTCATTGTTTCTCAAAGGGTGAGTAACGCTCACCAGCCTCAGGTAACTTTTTAGTCCAAAAACCTAATGTCACTTTTTGTCTGCCCTGCTTTTGCCACAGACTCCAATTGGCATACAGACCTTCCACGGACACATTCAAGTCCACATCACCTTCACCCACCGGCCACAAATCCAAAGCATATTGAATTGCTTCTTTTGCCAAATTAAAAGCATTTTGTTGAGACTCACCCCATTCAAACGCATTCTTCTTACGAGTGACTCGATATAATGGAGCCAAAATCTGACTTAGATGGGGAATATGCTGACGCCAAAAGCCAAACAAACCAATGAAACATTGAGCCTCTTTCCTGTTCCTTGGGACTGCAAAATCAAGGATTTTTCGCTTCACCTGTGGGATCACCTCTCTGTGACCTTCATGCCAATTAATTCCTAAAAATTTCACATTTTGGGATGGACCTTGTAATTTATCAGGATTAATTTCCCAACCTTTTGCTCGCAAACAGTCAAGGATCTGATCTAAATGGGACTGTACTTGATCCTGCGTCTCACCTTGAATCAAAATCTCATCAATATAATGACACACCTGTACTTGTGGATTAGCGGGCACTTCAGACAAATGCTCTGCCACCAGCCGGTGACAGATCGTGGGACTGTGTACATAACCTTGAGGAAGACTCCGGAACGTCATTTGACGTCCATTCCATGTAAAACTAAATTGTTCCTGACACTCAGGGGCAATCGGAATTGAAAAGAAAGCATTAGCAATATCAATAGAAGCATACCATGTACCTGGATGCTTTTGAATCCTCTGAATCAAAGTGACCATATCTGGTACTGCAACAGCCAATTTAGGTGTATGTTTATTCAATTCTCGATAATCAACAGTCATGCGCCAAGAATTATCACTTTTGCGCACGGGCCAGACAGGGTTATTCCAAGCAGACGTGACCGGAGTAATAACTCCCGCGTCAACCAAATCCTGAATTGTAGCATTAATTTCTTCATGACCACCTGGGATACGATACTGCTTCTGCGAAACCACCTTCGTGGCCAAAGGAATTTTAATGGGGGGCATCCGTAAACGGCCAACCCGTACGGGTCTGGTCGAAATGTATTGTCTAGTTCCAAATTGATAACAACCATCATTCAGATGCAAAGTCATTCCTTTTAAAATATCAATTCCAATTATATACTCCAAAAGTGGTACAACTAACACAGAGTATTCTCTACGAGGAATCCTACCAATTTTAATTTCAAGTGTAGTTTGGACTGCGGGGGTTTCTTTTCCACCTAGACCAGTAATTGTGAAAAACTGTCCTTTAAATTTCTTTGATTTTCCGTGAATTAAAGTGGCCTCCGCTCCCGTATCAACTAGTGCTCGGGCCCTTTGGATATTACGATGTTTCCAAAAAATCTCAATATCTACATAGGGTCTGTTGTCTCTGTGAGCCCACTTGTGTACTGGAGCTTGACCTATTTCCTAGTCATTCTTCCTGCGTTCTGTCAACCAGGACAAATCAGGGTAAATGCTCTCTGTCTTCTTAGGTATCAAAATGTCATGTTCATATCCGTCTCCATTACGAAACGGATTTTTGTCATTTTCAAAATACTGTGAATTACGGTCAGAAAGTCTGTTACGATCCTCCCTTCTTTTCATTTCAGGGGAATAACTCCTCTCCTCTCTATGTCGGTTAGAAGCACGATCATCTCTCCCCCTTTCTTTTTCCCCCTCTCTCCCTCTCTCGTAATCACGATGAGGGGACACATCACGTTCATAACGCCGATCAGCACAGCGATCAGAATCCACACGGCGTCTCTCATCACCACTGTCATCAGAACCACGATCATACTCATTCTTCCTCACACGACGGGCACCCTCCTTCCGATCCAAGCCACGCTTACGAAACATATCCCATAAGCGATTGTTAGGCTCACCATCAATGTCCTCCCTTTTGACACCATCAGCAATAAGAGCAAGAAACATGTCACGTCTAGAGAACTTATAGTCCCCAGCAGTACGACCCTCAGGTCGAGATTGTCTTTCAGGTTTAAACCACTCACCCAGCTCACCAAGCTGACGAACAGATTCAAGCACAGTAGACAAAGGATTGCCAGTTTGATTAATCAACAAAGTCATCATGACCTGCTTGTAAGCAACAGGCGAAGAACGGATAATGCGATTACGCACAGAAGATGTTAAAAGACCATCCAGCAATCTGTCAGAAGTACTAAGAAAGATAGCAGTTTTCATAACTTCCTCCTTCAAACGTTGCGACGCATCGCGCAAAGTGTACCATGGCTTGTCATTGACAGGCCAATCAGATTCAGTAGGATATTTGTGGTTACAGCCGTCAGACGCAAGCTGGAGCAAAGTAATTTGATCAGCACCATTATAGTTCCGAAAATGATCTTGAATAGTGGAATCAGAACTCAAAGAGCAAAACCGTAAGCAATCAACAGCATCAAGCATAATACCAGCAGCGCCAAGTTCATAAAGGCGCACCATCCAAGTAAGCAAGGCCTCACCAGGCCGTTGACGAAATCGTTGTAAAATGTCACTAACCTCCTGTTGAGTAAAATCTTCAATACTATCCAGAGCAACACCACCCGGATTACCAGGAGCTTGTTGTAATTTGCGACGAAACACGGGATGAGCAGAAACCTCAGGAAGAGCTGCCGAAGAAGCCCGCATCTTAGATTTAGCAGAACAATCGGGGCAAGATATATCATCCGAATGGGAAGAGCGAGCACGGTCGCTGTGAATAACCGTATCAGTATAAGAAGTAGATTTACAATCACGTCCGGAGCGAGAAGATTCACGCTTATCACCCTCCTCAGCCGAGGAGTCTGAAGCATTTGAATCCCAGATATTACCATCCCACTCATCAGGGTTCCAATCCATTCCGGCTTTCGCAATGACCAGACGCACTTTCCGTGTAGACACACGACCACGGCGATGTTTGTACTTATATCGTGCAATGCGGACCGCAGCTCTTTCGGCTATGGTCTGATATGTTTCAAGTTTGTCGGCAAGCAATTTATTTTGACAGCGCAAAAGAGTATGCGCATTCTGCAACTCAACACACTGTCCTTCCATGTCCCTGAACTGCTTCTGCAGCTGAATCAACTTCTCATGAAGAATTCTGTATGCATTAAGAACAATCCAACCTCTGCGTCCTAAAATAGGAAGCTCATCACCTTTCACTACTGGCGCTTTCTGTAAGCACGAAACCACATCAGCAGGCTCCACCTGCTCCAAACAAGAAGACCAATTTTCACTCAAACCAGTAGAATCGGCCCACTCACGGGCCAAAGCCTCGTAAGGCGTAGACTCCCAGCCGGGAATCTGAATAGGCAGTTTAAAAATGGACGGAGATTTTTTCGCAAACATATTGACACACAAAAATTATATACACAATTATACACAAAATATTATACGTACGAGCCGAGCGCAAACCAACAAGATCAAAACAATACAGCGCACACAGGCTTCGTAAACAGTTCGTGACGCCAGATGTAATGGCCGGATTTTCCGCTTAGATGGGATCAGCCCCTAGGGGCCCCTATAACCCAGCCAAAACGTACTCACCTCCCTCCTTAGAACGTATTCACAATGGATATGGATATATATATATATATATATATATATGTATATACAGGTCGTACCTAAGGATGGGGAAATAGCAATAAACATGCATAGATTTTCTACTATATCTTATTCACATCAGTTAGTCTCGCGGCCACTCCGACCCAGACTGATCTACCCCAGGGCAGATATGACACACAATCCGGTGCGTCTACACATGGGCCTGCAGAACCCAATGCTCTCTTTTCCAAACGGTTTACAATCCGGCAAACCTACACGCCAGTATCCCCCCTGGCGCTCTCACTTACACAAGCCACAATCCTGTGGGTATACACGCTGGTAGTCCACCCCAGCGTCCTCACTAACGCCGCATATCAACGACGACCACATTCCTATGAGCGCTTATTGGAACAATTTCTCCTTTGTCTACTCGGGATAAAACTATGATAATAGAATTTAATACGGTTTCCAAATAGTTTAATGTGCCTACTATCCTTGGCATCGAAGGTCCACCTTACTCCCTATTTGTGTGATCACCACTTACCTGATTGGGATTACTCGTCCATTCATATAAACGAAAATCACCTAGAAGCACTGTTTGCCAAGATTGAACAAGAATACACGGCACATATTAGTTCACTAGGAACTAGGATATTTATTATCAGTAACATATATATATATCACAATACTATGCAACACAAATTATGCAAAGAAAAGGAAAAGGTAAATGTTAGAATGCGCGCTTATTGTAAAGAGGGCGGATGTCACCTTATTAACGTGAAGTCGGGACTCGGCAGTCATCTAGGTTCCCTTCTCGTCTCTGTGTCCTGGCTCGTCTCGCAGTCACACCCCAGCCATCACAAGTACACGTCTGCACCGCTAGGCTCAACCTCGTCTGCTTCCCTCCAGGCCACCGGAACCTTGCTGGTTATTAACTACCGTCTCTCTCTCTCTCTCTCTTTCAGTGCGCTCCGCGCTAATTCTCCTTCAGTCTTTCTCAGAGAGTTTCGGTCTTAAATCTTTCTCAGACTTCAAAGATGGCGACTGTCCGCCATAAAATAATTAATGGCAGAGATGCTAACGGCTAGATGCCGCCTACGGACTGACTGACGACTAACTAACACCTTCACTAATATCAAAGCCTGTTCCTTCATGGAAAGCTACGGCCAGCAACCTGCCGCCCACCAAATTCTTGTACCTCCCCGTACCAAGGACACGTTCCCAGCCGGCCGGCCTGAAGTTGTGTCTTCGGAGTGGAGAAAAATACATTCCTTCGATAAGGGCCAGCCTGAGCCGGTTCTCTCCAAGCGAACAACAGCTTGAAACTAAAACATTACACTTGACCTAGAAGGCCTCTCGAGCTACCAGGCAGAGAGCAAGATGGAGTCTGTCTCGTTTAAGGCCTACGGGGCCCGCAATATGCATAACTCCATGGAAAATATCCTAACATGTTAGCAAATAGGCAAATCATGATTAATATTTATGTATCTATCCCCTAGCTTAATTTCGTAAACCCTACTCTAAAGAAAGGGACACGAAAATACTCTACTATATGAAAGGTAGGGATCCTATCTATAGTCCTAATCCCTATGCTATAGGGGTGATAGGCTGGAGTCACTCTCCATCATTCTCCCTCTTAAAGGAGCCAGAAAAGGTCAGCCAATACACCAGTGCATGCCTAAATTTGGCTATATTGATAGTGAAGAAAACTAAACAAATATAACAGGTTCAAAGTGTATCACCTGATGTTACTTACTGCACATTCCCTTAAAGGAATAGGCAGCCCTAAATTGTTATGTATCCTTGATTGGACCTAAGGATAGAATTATAGATCTGTGACTCAAGGTGACCTAATTTTTATATTGCATTACTTAATAATGTTTTGTTTCCCAAATAGCATATGGCTTTGTCCCTTGAAAGGAAACTAGGTTTCATTTTTTTCTCTCCCTGAAGAAGGAATTGGAACATTAGCTAAGATTACCGTATATGGTGGAGTTAGAATGTGTGTAACTTTGGCTTTTGTGTATTCCCCGTTCTCTTGGTGCTGTGTCACATGCCTGAGGCACCCAAGCAAACTCTTGTTCTTCCTATAGATTTTTCTTTTGTTGTTCCACCCCTGACCAATGTCGCATTATGCTTAGTTATTAGGCATTTTAGTTGTGTCCTAATTCCATTTCCCCTTTTCCCATATTCCTTTCACCAGTCAGCCCATTTATTATTATGGGTGTATTGTTTATGTGCACACTTCTAGACTGTGGTATGTATTAGGGACCCCCCATGTTATGTAAAATGTTTTTTTCAGACTGACTGTCAAGATAGTGATAGGCTGGTTAACTGGCTCAATATTATAGGAAGACAATTTTTCCATCCCGAGAGGAGATACCTTACGTTTACCTTTTTAAAGACGACGAATTTCCAATGTCTATTTTTAATTTTTCAGTTCTCTTGTGTTCCTGCTGCTTTAATTTTTTGGTGGGATTAGATGTGTTCTAAACATGCAAATATCAGGACTTTCTAGTGTTTGTTCTTTGTCTTCACATTTGATCATTAGCCTTTGTATTGCATAGTGCACTTAATGCACATTTTTTAACACCATCAACTCTTATGATTTCCCCCCCCTGCGCTGAAAATCCGTAAAACCCATTGTTCATGATGAGCTCAGCTCGTCATGAGTGTATGGAGGTGTACCTCATGACGAGCTGAGCTCGTCATGAGCGTCAAAGGGGTTAAGGGACTTTTCTTCATGTCCTTGATAATCTGAATCATGTTATTTTTCTATTCGAGATGTTCTAGATAAGGAATTTAGGAACACCTAGGCTTAGTCATTGAGGGAACACATGTATTTACCCCATTAGACAATGCCACTGTGTGAGGAAATTCATTTGGATAGAATTCCTGTGTAGCTATAGATGACAGAGAATAATGAAAAGAACATAACTGAAGATTCTAAAGATACTGTTTTGCCCTTTTGCCTTTGCTCTTGTATTTTATGCCCATGGCACATTGTCACTCCCTTGCAGATTGCAGGCCACCTGCTTACCAGTCCCCTTGTTAAAACACATGAACTACTTTTTGTGCTTGATTTGGAGGAAACTAACAATTGTGTTATATTCCCTACATCACTAGGTCCCGCTAGACCTTCCAGAGTTAAAGGAAGAGTGATTCCCTGCAGACCTGTGATCAACACTAAGCTCACTCCCCATCAGTGACCGCTCTAAGATGAATAGATTTCCTGGCTCTACAATTCTTGCAACAAGAAAGTCGCGAAGCTGAACAGCGATCATCCGTGCGACATCAGTGGTACCTCCAAAGCAAGGCATTTGATTTGCGAAAGGCGTTGCAGAAGAAAGGAGGAGCTGATTCTTTTATTTGTTGTTTGGGCTCTGTACCTGTTATGTGCTGGAAACCTCTGTCAGTGTACATTGCCTTGAGCCCTTGACCCGAGTTTTGGCCATATTCACACCTCTTTTGCTTCACTCCAGTGGAAAGGCAGTGCACCCAAGGATCCACGTTTGGAAAAAGGCACTACATTCTGGTGCCCATGAGAGAGGAGCTTGAGCGTCCTCTGACACTAAATAATGAGTGTTGAAGCCTGAAAGTGCTGCTGATCTTGCTGGGTCATTTCTAAGTAGTGCTTGGATCTGCACGAGATGCTTTGTGCCCTTGATCAATGAACAGCACATCGTTTGTAGTGTCTGCCACAAAGAAGAGACACTGGTGCATTGTTTTGAGACATTGAGACTTTCGAGTGAGCTGTGAGTGTTTTGCCCAGAGGGCACTCCAACTAACCAGTATTGTTTTCTCATGAAAAGCCTGAATTGAAGAGGCCCAACGCGAAGAAAACACCGGAAGCGGATTTGATGGATAATAGAAGCCTGCCAGGAGATGCTTTGGTGGACTTTGGGTATTTTCTGTGAGCTTGTATACAATTGAAGTTTGGAAACTAATTTTTGCTGCTTTGCTGGCATTGTTTTAAAGTACTATGCTGTTTAGTAAAAGCAGAATAAAGTCCACTCTCTGTGGAACAGTATCCCTTTTTATCTGAGAGCATTGATCAGGAACACCATTGTTTCACTTAAACATATAATGAATTACTGAAATGCATAGGAAGCTATATAAAATGTTATTAGATAATTCTAGGATTTGCTTTCTGCTTAGGATTGTGCAAGTATTTTGCATTTGACTTTTGTTTTTCTTTTTCTCTTGCTTTTTCTGAAATTGTATTATGGTTTTTTGTTAAATTTTTGATTGGTTACCATTTGCCAGTTGCAGGGTCACGTAGGAGTACCAACGGTTCAGTTTGTGACCTGAGTAGTGGCAATAGGTCTGCAGAACTTGCAGTGTCCCTATGACCTGCTAATAAATACACAGCGGAAGTACTCTACCAAGATTGCGTGAGCGACATTAGAAAATGGAGATTGTATTGAGGAATGACGATAAAAATCAAGAGATGAAAAACCGAAATGATAGAATATTGTTCTCTAAGTGCGGTATAGCTCTATCTATTTTAATGCTTTTATGTATTTTATTGGCTACTATATTTTGGTTTGTTTCTCCTACACAATTGATGTCTGCACCAACTTCTCAACCTACTCTTTCTTTTTCTACTGTTTCTTCACATGAGTTTCATATTTTACCTGAACATGAACTGGTTAGGTCAGAGTTTACTGATAATTCCTTTTGTACAGTTTCTACATCAACACCAGCTAGTGATGAATATAGACATGGACTCAGATTAGCATGAGTATAGGTTATTGCCTATGTAAGGGCAAAAGGATGCTCTGTGGTTCTGAAAATTCTGAACCTGTGTTTTAAATATCATAATTCTGTTATGAATTTGGTATCAGCGAACCGCAAATAACAAATGCGGTATGCATGAGTATTTTCATCATGTTACACCAATGGATTCACTGTGCATTTGAAGGTTTTGTATTGAACACTTGGGTTCCATCTTGTGAATAGCAGCCATGTTATGCATTGCCCTTACAGTAGGCTCTCACCATGGCAGAACAAGCATTTAAAGGACATAACCTTAGCATGGGTTTGTGCTGACTTCTGCATGACCTGACGAAAGCTGACCCTGTTGCTTGAGGCTAACCTCGCCAAGCCAGTTCCTTGTTCAGTAGCTGGCGCAATAAAGATCAAAGAGCAGGACGTGTGCAACTTTATGGCCCACCATTCCCACTCCTCTATTTCCTTCCCATCTGTTTCTGCCTTTCCTTTAAGACATGTTCATCGATCTGGGTTGAAGGTTTTATGATGGGTTTGTCCGGCCTGATTGAACAGGAAACCAAGCATGTGTGCGATCCTTTTTTAGCCTGGACTTATCTTCAAAGTGGTGCTTTGTGTGCACGTCCTGGGAATCTCCAACATAATGCACTTCAAAGCAGGAATGTGTGCTTAGGGCACAATATTCTGTATAAAAGGCCTGTGCGGAGGCATGCAGACAGACTCCCTCATTCAGTTGCTTTAAGTGTGACTGGGCGACAGAGCCTCACAATTAATTATAATAAAGATGTCTTTTCATATTTCAGATTCTCTGTTGATTTCTTTGCCACTTTTGAATGGACTACTTATTGGTAAGACCCCTGAGAAGGAGTATTGTAAATATTTGGTTCTTCAGTGACCCTGACAAGGACAGGGGTGGGGGCCCCAGAGAGAGAGCAGGAGGCAGCACAGAGCACTGCTCGGGACCCTGACAAGGGTGGGAGTGGGGGCCCCCAGAGAGAGCATTCTCCAGGGCAAAACTCATATGAGAAGGGATGAGGCAGCAAAATGGTGCCCTCAGGTAAGCACTCTTGTTAGAAGCACCATGTGGGCGTCCGCAGTGGGGGTAAGGGAGGCCAGAAGGGTGCAAGGCATAGGGGAGAAGGGAGCAAGGTAGAGAGGAGAAGGGTGCAAGGCAGAGAGGAGATGGGTGCAAGGCGGAGAGTAGATGGGTGCAAGGCGGAGGGGAGAAGGGTGCAAGGCAGAGAGGAAGGGTGCAGGGCAGAGGGGAGAAGGGTGCAAGGCGGAGGGGGAGAAGGGTGCAAGGCAGAGGGGGAGAAGGGTGCAAGGTGGAGGGGGAGAAGGGTGCAAGGCGGAGGGGGAGAAGGGTGCAAGGTAGAGGGGAGAAGGGTGCAAGCTAGAGGTGAGAAGGGTGCAAGGCAGAGGGGAGAAGGGTGCAAGGCAGAGTGTAGAGGTGTGCAAGGTAGAAAAGGGTGCAAGTTGGATGGGGAGAAGGGTGCAAGGGGGAGGGGGAGAAGGGTGCAAGAGGGAGGGGGAGAAGGGTGCAAGGGAGAGGGCGAGAAGGGTGCAAGGCAGAGGGTAAAAGAGTGCATGGGGGATGGCGATGAAGTAAAAAATGTGCCCCCCTGGAAATATTTCTTCGGACGCCCATGGCAACGCACACTACTTTGTGAGAGAGAGTGGAGTGAGAGAGAGAGTGGAGGGTGAGAGAGTGTGGAGTGAGAGATAGAGTGGAGTGAGAGAGAGAGTGGAGTGAGAGAGAGTGGAGTGAGAGAGAGTGGAGCAAGAGAGTGAGCGGAGCAAGAGAGTGAGTGGAGCAAGAGAGAGAGCGGAGCAAGAGAGAGAGTGGAGCAAGAGAGAGAGTGGAGAGAGAGAGAGTGGAGAGGGAGAGTGGAAAGAGAGTGAAGAGAGCCAGTGGAGAGAGAGATAGAGTAGAGAGAGAGAGTAGAGAGAGAAGGTGGAGAGAGAGAAAGGAGAGTGAGAGACAGTGGAGAGAGAGTGGAGAGCGAGAGTGGAGAGCGAGAGTGGAGAGAGAGAGTGGAGATAGAGTGGAGAGAGAGTGGAGAGAGAGAGAGTGGAGAGAGAGACAGTAGAGAGAGTAGAGGGAGTAGAGATAGAGTAGAGAGAGAAAAGAGAGAGAGAGTGGAGAGAGATAGTGGAGAGAGACAGAGGCGAGAGATAGTGGATAGAGAGACAGGGGAGAGAGAGGAAGTGGAGAGAGAGAGTGGTGCAAGAGAGAGAGTAGAGAGAGAGAGAGTGGAGAGAGAGAGTGGACAGAGAGTGGAGAGAGAGAGAGAGTAGAGAGAGAGGGTGGAGAGAGAGAGAGGAGAGAGACAGTGGAGAGAGAGTGGAGAGTGAGAGTGGAGGGCGAGAGTGGAGAGAGAGAGAGTGGAGAGAGAGTGGAGAGAGAGTGGAGAGAGAGTGGAGAGAGAGTGAGTAGAGAGAGTAGAGAGAGAGTAGAGGGAGTAGAGATGGAGTAGAGAAAGAGTGGAGAGAGAGTAGAGAGAGAGTGGAGAGAGACAGTGGAGAGAGACAGCGGAGAGAGACAGTGGATAGAGAGACAGTGGAGAGAGAGCGTGGAGAGAGTGGACAGAGAGTGTGGAGAGAGCCATTGAAGAGAGAGTGAGAGAGTGGAGAGAGAGTGGAGGGAGAGTGGAGATAGTGGACAGAGAGACTGGAGAGCGAGAGTAGAGAGAGTGGAGAGAGAGAGTGCAGAGAGAGATAGTGGAGAGAGCGAGAGTGGAGAGAAAGAGAGTGGAGAGAAAGAGAGTGGAGAGAGAGAGAAAGAGTGGAGAGAGAGAGAGTGGAGAGAAAGTGGAGAGAGAGAGGAGAGAGAGAGAGAGGAGGGAGTGGGAAGAATGGAGAGAGTGGACAGAGAGAGAGTGGAGAGGGCGGAGAGAGAGAGAGTGGAGAGAGAGAGGAGAGAGAGAGAGTGGAGAGAGAGAGAGGAGAGAGAGAGTGGAGAGAGAGATAGTGGAGAGAGCGAGAGTGGAGAGAAAGAGAGTGGAGAGAAAGAGAGTGGAGAGAGAGAGAAAGAGTGGAGAGAGAGAGAGTGGAGAGAAAGTGGAGAGAGAGAGGAGAGAGAGAGAGAGGAGGGAGTGGGAAGAATGGAGAGAGTGGACAGAGAGAGAGTGGAGAGGGCGGAGAGAGAGAGAGTGGAGAGAGAGAGGAGAGAGAGAGAGTGGAGAGAGCGAGAGTGGAGAAAAGGAGTGGAGAGAGAGAGAGAGTGGAGAGAGAGAGAGTGGAGATAGAGGAGAGAGAGGGAGAGAGAGGAGAGAGAGAGTGGAGAGAGAGAGAGAGTAGAGAGAGTGGAGAGTAAGAGAGTAGAGAGAGAGTAGAGAGAGAGTAGAGAGAGTAGTGAGAGAGTAGAGAGAGAGAAGGGACAGTAGAGAGAGAGAAGGGAGAGAGAGAGTGGAGAGAGGGTAGAGAGAGTGAGAGACAGTGGCGAGAGAGACGGTGGAGAGAGATCCAGTGGAGAGAGAGAGAGTGGGGAGAGAGTGGAGAGAGAGTAGAGAGAGAGAAGGGAGAGTAGACAGAGAGAGAAGAGAGAGAAGAGAGTGACTGAGAGGCAGTGGAGAGAGAGACAGTGGAGAGAGAGTGTAGAGAGAGTGGAGAGAGACTGGGGTGAGAGTAGAGAGAATGAGAGAGGGAGAGAGTGGAGAGAGAGTGGAGGGAGAGTGGAAAGAGCGTAGAGAGAAAGAGTGGAAAGAGAGAGTGGAGAGAGAGACAGTGGAAAGAGACAGCATGGAGGGAGAGAGAGTGGAGAGAGAGTAGAGAGTGGAGAGAGAGAGAGTGGAGAGAGAGAGAGTGGAGAAAGAGAGTGGAGAGAGAGTAGAGAGAGAGTGGAGAGAGGAGAGAGAGAGAGAGTGGAGAGAGAGTAGAGAGAGTGGCGAGTGAGAGAGTAGAGAGAGTAGAGAGAGAGTAGAGAGAGTGGAGAGAGAGTTGCGAGTGAGAAGGTAGAGTAGAGAGAGAGAAGGGAGAGGGAGAGTGTGGAGAGAGTAGAGAGAGTGAGAGACAGTGGAGAGAGAGAAGGGAGAGTAGACAGAGAGAGAAGGGAGTGAGTGAGAGGCAGTGGAAAGAGAGACAGTGGAGAGAGAGACTGGAGAGAGAGTAGAGAGAGTGAGAGAGTGGAGAGAGAGTGGAGGGAGAGTAGAGAGAGAGTAGAAAGAGTAGAGAGAGAGTGGAGAGAGAGAGTGGAGATAGAGACCGTGGAGAGAGAGAGAATGGAGAGACAGAGAGTGGAGAGAGAGAGTGGAGAGACAGGGTGGAGAGAGTGGTGAGAGAGAGTGGAGAGAGAGAGTGGAGAGAGAGATAGTGGAGAGAGTGAGAGTGGAGAAAGAGAGTGGAGAGAGAGATGAGAAAGTGGAGAGTAAGAGAGTAGAGAGAGTAGAGAAAGAGTAGAGAGAGTGGAGAGAGAGTAGAGAGAGAGAAGGGAGAGTAGAGAGAGAGAAGGGAGAGAGAGAGGAGAGAGAGTAGAGAGAGTGAGAGACAGTGGAGAGAGAGAGAGTGGAGAGAGAGAGAGTGGAGAGAGAGTGGAGAGAGAGTGGATAGAGAGTGGAGAGATTGGAGAGAGAGTAGAGAGAGTGGAGAGAGAGTAGAGAGAGAGAAGGGAGAGTAGACAGAGAGAGAAGGGAGTGAGTGAGAGGCAGTGGAGAGGGAGACAGAGGAGAGAGACTGGAGAGAGACTTGAGAGAGAATAGAGAGAGTGAGAGAGTGGAAGGAGAGCCAGTGGAGGGAGAGACAGTGGAGAGAGAGACAGTAGAGATAGAGTGGACAGAGTTGAGATAGAGAATGGAGATAGAGAGAGATAGAGTGGGGAGAGAGTAGAGAGAGCAAGAGGAGAGAGAGAGTGGAGAGAGAGACAGTGGAGAGAGAGAGTGGAGAGAGAGAGAGTGGAGAGAGAGAGTGGAGAGAGAGAGTAGTGAGAGTGAGTGGTAAGAGAGAGTGGAGAGAGAGAGAGGAGAGAGAGTAGAGAGAGACAGCGAAGAGAGAGAGAGTGGAGAGAGAGTGGAGAGAGAGTAGAGAGAGAGAGAGAGACTGACTGACTCAGAGTCTGAATACTGACTGACAGAGAGACTGACTGGCTGAGAAACTGACACAGAGAGAGAGACTAACTGACTGAGAGAGATTGACTGACTGACTGAGAGATAGAGAGACTGACAGAGAGAGAGAGACCGAATGACAGACAGACAGACTGACAGAGAGAGAGAGAGAGAGAGAGAGAGAGAGACTGACTGACTGAGAGAGAGACTGACTCATTGACAGAGAGAGAGAGAGAGAGAGAGAGAGAGAGAGAGAGAGAGACTGTGATGGAATTGGGGTCAGAGTGTGTATGAAGCTATGCAATGCCTCTTAAGATTGCTATTGTCTACTAATAAAAATGTATTATCAAAATGTGCTCTTTGTAGTTACAACTGTTTTTGAAATACTGCATTGTGGCTTTGTTTAATGTTTTAAAACGGAAACGACAAGGAGCAGTGGATGCACTTTTGCCAAAACTGAACGATGAGTGGGCCCGATGTTGTATATCATGACAGGAGTCTCCATCAGGAAACCCACCTAAAATTGGGCAAACTTCCCTGGCGTACTGATGGCAGAGACCCTGTAATGAATGGGCCACCACCTATGATAGCCTGCTGGCAGACTAAGCCCAACCTTTAACTCCACCATCCAGTGTTACTTATAACGGCTCTATTGGTGACAGTGGCGTAACAATCGCCCCTCATCCCCTGCAGTATGGCGGGTCGCTAGCCTGAGAGCTCTAGACTGGCACGGAGGATGGGAGTGGGCCCCCTCCATGTAGTTTGCAGGGGGGCCCCTCAAGTTTCGTTACGCTACTGACTTGATGTACTTTGGGAGTGTCTCGCAAATTTGCCCTTCCTGTGTCCCTATGAGGCAGAACCAGGACTTAGGTATTATAATGGATCTCTTCCTTTGGTACCACTAGGCAGTGGGGAAGTGAAACCAGCATATGCAAAACCAGTGATTGCATCATCAGCAAATAGCTTTCGATGGATGAATGCACTCGGTTCCAAGACACTTGTGGACTGTACAAACCTCAAAGCAGGTTATAGAGAACGTACAAGCAGACGAACAGACATGATAGCAGTGGCAGGGCCGAGTCTTTCGGGAGCCCTGTAATAGGATATGCACTCAGGGAGTGGCTAATCGCGCCCCATTGACCAAAGGGCGCCTCTGCCGTCTTGTGCAAGAACAAGTGGTTTATCAAGTTGTTTGTGAGTGAGTGTCTGTTTACGAGCACTTCACAGAACCGGAAGCTGCTTTTAGTGTGTTAACCCCACAGTGATGCCTAAAAGAAGCATACGTCTGTGCTGTCCCCCTGTCTCTTTGACTCTGCCCTTTCCATGCAAGGCCTCGGTACTGCAGGCGGTGAGCAGGGCTGCAGAGGGCCTCTCTGGTCTGTACCCTTGTCTCTCTGCCCTTTCCTTTCAAGGCCCCAGTGCTGCAGGTGCTGATCAGAATTCATTAAAGAAAATAAGGCCTCGGGATAAATAACCACAATATAGAATAGGTTGAAGAGATACTTAAATTATCCCTTCCTATGCTGATTAATCGCAAGAAAAATCTATACCTTGTTTCCATTAAAAAACCAAAGACAATTCTGAACAGTTACAAGTGCTCATCTTTTGAAAAAAACTTTTTTATGTTTATTTTGCAATTTTTCTAAATAAATGTAGATAATTATTTCTCTTGTTTCTACATATATACAAACATATACATTACATCAAGATATATATATATACACTATTTACATTTAAACAAACAAACAAACATGCGTTTTGTTTCCCTCTTTCTCGTAGTCCTATTTAATCAAAAAGGATGCTTCTAAAAATATTTTGCAACAAGCATCGCTTTAAACAGAAGATCACCCTACAAGAGGAACAAAAGAGGTTTAATACTCCAACCTCTATTTTTTTGTAGTACTCCAAAATTATTTTCATACTATTTTAATTTTTTGTGGGTGTCTTCAAATTAACTGTCCATTTAAGCAAACAAACAGACATACGTTTTGTTTCCTTCTTTCTCGTAGTCCTATTTATTCAAAAAGGATACTTCTAAAAATATTTTGCAACAAGCATTCCTTTAAACAGAAGATCACGCTACAAGAGGAACAAAAGAGGTTTATTACTCCAACCTCTATTTTTTTGTAGTACTCCTAAATTATTTTCATACTATTTACATTTTTCGTGGGTGTCTTCAAATTAACTGTCGACGCGTTTCAGCCCCATTGTTCTCGGGCCTCATCAGGACTAGGGCAGTTGAGGACATACATTTTCGAGTATCAAATACACCTTATTTATCCACATATACAAAAGGCAGCTCATTATTTACATACAAATACAGATGCATAGGAACAAAAAAAATCCAACTGAGTTACAGTGAATTGAAATACATTCTTAATCCTGGAGTGGCGGACAATTTTATAAATAAATAAATAAACACCCGGGTGTCCTCTTAAATGACCTTATTCTCCCTAGTGTAGTGCATGGCAAGAAAAATCCTCAAAACACACCCCTCTCGTTGTTGATAGTCCAATCTAAACGACTACAACTAGACATACAAACAAATCAAAATGTAATATATGCCAATGTTCAGCTGTTTCTCATCGATTCAACCGTCATGTATTTCCGAGGCCTTGTATTCCCTTTCAAGGCCTCGGTGCTGCAAGGCCCGGTGCTGCAGGCACTGAGCTGGGCTGTGGCCTCTCTCTGCCCTTCCCTTTCAAAACCTTGGTGCTGCAGGCAGTGAGTAGGGCTGCAACCTCTCTGCGCTGTCCGTCTGTCTCTCTACCTTTGCATGCAAGGCCTCGGTGCTGCAGATGGTGAGCTGGGCTGTGGCCTCTCTCTGCCCTTTCCTTTCAAGGCCTTGGTGCTGCAGGCGCTGAGCAGGGCTGCAGCCTTCCTGTGCTTCTTCTTTCCCTCTGTCTCCCTTCTGTCCCTTTCCTTTCAAGGCCTCAGTGCTGGCAGCCTCTACTACTGTCCTGTCCCTCAGCCTCCGGTGCTCCAGGAAAGGCAGGGTCAACATCTGCCCCGCCGCAGTTATGGCGGGGCGCACCGGCCCCCACCTGCCCGGGTCCCCTAGTGACCCGGAAGTGATTGAGTCACTTCCAGGTCAAGGAGGGAACAAAGGCCAGGCCGGTTAGATCCAGCCTGGCCGATGAAAGGTTTAAAAGGCTGTGGAGCGCAAGAGTCTGCCTCTTTGACTCCTGCGTGCCACGGCCTGCCCTTCCAGCCTCTAAGAGGCTGTAATTATTTTCCTTTTAATTTGTTTTGTAGGTTGCTCCGTGTGATGTTTTGGATCGGTGTAGAGGAAGGAAGTTTGGAGAGTTTCTTTAATCCCAGCATTTACAGCGGGTTAGAGCCACCGGGGGCCCGTAACAAGTTTTTTCGCTTTGTTTTGCAGGTCGTCGGATGCAGGAGGACTTTATAGAGCAGCTGTTGAGACAGCTTTTTGAGGGAAATTCATGGTTTGCCAGCTGGAGCGGAGGGCAGAGTGGTCCCAGTGTTATCACTGATGATCGGTGCAGCGCCTGCAGGGATGGCGAAGACTCAGGGCACCTGGATTGGTTGGGTCGTAAGTCATTGGATGGAGCAACCTGGAGGGAGAATCGAAGGGCGGTCGGATCAACTGGCAGCATGGAAACGGGGAGCCCTGTTGGTGCTCGGAGGCCTTGGGTGCTCGACAGTGGAGAGCACTGAGAGGAGATCAGCGGGCGTGTGAAGCGCAAATGAGGACAGCGGTGAGTACACGTGCGCTGGTGGGGTAAAGAAGGGAGAATGTACTGGCAAAGACATCTTTTGCGGTGATGATTCCTGTGATTGAATTTGGAGTTGGGGGGCCGCCATGTGTAGTCGGCCGAACCCTAATTACGGCTGTTAAGAACTGGGTGAATGATTCATTTGTGCAGTGGGCTTATGGGTCTGTTTAGGAAACTCAACACAGACTGATGTAGGTTGGGGTTTGCGTGCCGATGCAATCGGTGTGGCGGGCTTTGCCGCCACATGCATTTGGTTTTGCATTTACCCAAATTGTAATTTGCTCCTCAGCGCAGCTGTTTCGATTGTGAGGTGCTCTGACACCTTCTGGTTACATCTTCGGTATATAGAGGTATGGGACGAGACTAGACATGGCTGCCAGTGCGATCGGGCTTTGCCCACACATGCACTTGGTTTTGCATTTGGGTCCAATTGTGATTTGCTCCTCAACGCTGCTGTTTCGATTGTGGGGTGCTCTGACACCTTCGGGTTGCGTCTTCGTTGTGTAGAAATATGGGACGAGACTAGGCATGGCTGCCGGTACTGCCATCTGGGGTGATGTTGAGGATTCCGAAATGGGGGTGTAATCACATGCTTCTCCTATTCATGAGAGAATGTGTGTGGGAAGAGCATGGTTGCAGATTACTGGGCCACGGATGTACTCAGTTGCCCATTGATGGCCGTGCATCCACAACGCTGATGAGTATTAGTGGTGGGGGGTCTTGCGCAGAGACTTGATGCTCCCTCGAGCAGTCAGGGGAAGACGTGCTGCTGCCCTGTCTGTATGGCCCGGTTATTGCTGTAATAATGGGGGGTCTTGCACTGAGACTCGAGGTTCACTCGATCAGTTGGGGGAAGACATACTTGTGCCTTGTGTGTACGGCTCGTGTGTTGTCGTTGAGATCTGGGGTGGTTCCCTTGAGGCAAATTTGGGATTGTTTTGGATTCCGGAAATTCTCAAAGTACTTCCTAGAAAGGTTGGTTTGCTGGTTTTAGTGACTGGTGGAAAGTCACTGCCTCTGAGGAACGTATCACACTGTAACCAGAAAATTAGCGGCAATCATTATTTTGAAAAAATAAAACGCAGCGTATTAGGGGGCAAACGTGATGAATCACTGCACAGCACTTCATGAATAATGGTGACCCTGTTGTTATGTGGGAATCTAGGACACTAGTGAAATTATCCCGATTCATGCCCATATATAGGTATAATTCACCATATCCTTATATAGGCATAAGGAATCATTACCTTATTTAGTTTTAGCCTGTGCAGCCCAAATATGGCATGGCTACTTCCACTAAACTCCGAGAATCCACAACGATTTCTTGGAAAAACCAGCCTTCAGCAGTCAGGGACTTCCCCCTGCTTGAATACTAATTCATTCAAGAACTCCTGGAGTTTTCAAGGAACTGAGGTACTAGTGACGATTTTATGTCCAATCTTACGTCAAACTCGGCACCTTCAAAGTATAAATATGCCTACATTTGCCCAGTCAAACATACAGTGGTTTAGAAGCAGCTCGACTAACTACTTGCCCGACGCCCTGCAACAGCAAGTACCGAAGGAAGCCGACCCTCCAACTGACGCACTGAGAAGGCGCTGTCTTTTCTCTTGCCAAGAAATCCAGCTCCGTTGTTTCCAGGCTACATTTGCGGGTTGCTGGGAGATCGAGTCCTGATCGAGAGATACAAGACCTCTATCATTCTAAAACCAAGGTACGGAGCTGATTTGACCTTTAGAGAATTCTTGGAACAGATTCTTGGCAGAAAATTACTAGACTTAAGCTACACCACACTTACTCCTCCCGCTTACTTGACTTAGGTTAGGTACATCGGGGTAGGCGTATTTTAGAATCACCAGTTGAGTACTTTTAGCCACTATTTTATCACTGTATGTATTTTATGCATTCTATGTATTCCATTTATGGCTTAGAAACCATATCATGCTTTCACAGTAATATTTTATAATACTATTTGTATTATATGCCTTGTACTTCTTAACTAGCATTTCAATTGTAGAAGTGCATTTCTCATGCTTAAAAAATAGGACTGTTCAATAAATACTTTTATTGAAAACGTCCGTCTCTCTATTTCTAAGCAACTCTGGTGAAACGAAGTATGCACGATTGACTGAGTGAAATAGCCGTCTATTGTTTCCTGGACTCTAAAGATACGTTTCATTCTGGGGAAACAAAGTTGTCATGTTATATGGTTGTCAGAAACTAATCCCTTCTTGTTTATTTGAGAAAGTTTCTAGTGACCTCTGAGCTAGCTGGCACTTACAATTAAGTCTAATATATTCGGCAGAGACCTAGTCAGCTTAAGTCCTACTTGTAAGCTGCAGGATATATTATTCCAATGCGCAGAGCCTATTGGGAATATAGAAACTACACTACATGGCGCCCAACGATTAGTAAGGCGATAACTCAGTCGTGCTTTTCACACAGACCCCTTTCTCCCGTAAAAACTCCAAAAAGACGTCTGGTGTGGGTGAAAGGATAATATTCGCCCAAACTGAGTAGGACGAAAATCCTATGTATTAGTTTTTGGTTTGTTCAACGTTGAAAAATACAGTGTTCCAAAATATTGTGCACCTAATCTTTGTTTCCTTGAAACTTGTTCTGTAAACTCTCAGCCGACTAAAATGCCGGAAAGTGATACCGAATTGGAGAGAGCTGCAGTAGCAGCTCAAGCGGTTTTAGATGACGCTGCTATCCTAGAAAATGACACGGATGCTATACTGCTCCCGGTAAATGTAAGGAAAAGTAGAACTTACAGACTCATAAATAATAGAGTATCATCAAAAGGTGGCAGAGTAATCTTTGTAATAGAGGCACATGAATATCGGCAGACAGAGGTATTCTATTCATGGATTCAGTGTCCAGCAGCTAATGCGGGAACACGTGAGTTCCACTACTACAAAGCAGAGGAACCTCCAGCGGAATACGTTCCTTTCGAGGACTTTGAAATTCCACTAACTTACCAAGAGCATCAGCTATGGTTTAATGGTGTCCTAAAAACATGAACATCACATTACCAGGCTCAGTCCACTAGGTAGACCAGGAGCAACATGGGCGGTACGAGCCAGCTATACACCACATCCAGACATTGAAAGGATGTCAGATGCAGAATTGTTAGCTCAGCTAAAACAGTTAATTAAAATACATAGACAATTGGTTCAATATGTCATGCGGACATTAACAGTCCAACCAGCTGTAAGAATTCCACAGCACACCCTTCACCAGGGGAACACAAATAAAATTACACCACAGACTTTATAGTCAGTCATTGGTAAACTACCAGCAAAACGAGAACAAATTCCGTTCTGGTTAGCACAAAAAATTACTCAAATAGAGGCAGTATTTCCTGATAGTACGCCTCATGAGAAACACAGGATTTTGACAATCTGTTTACCTATGGGGATTTCACCACACGTAGAGGATTCTGACACTTGGGACACAGTATTTGCTTCAATCTACACTAAAACACATGGTGTTCCGTCCATGGCGGTGATACCAGATGTTCTAATACAGATTCAAAATGAATACGGTCCAGAACCGGCCTTAAATCTAGGTATGAAATTACTGAAAGATTTCAAACAGGTCTCGGCTATACTATTAGCCAACATTAGAGGTGAAGCAACATCAGTGGCAATCCGCCAGAAATTAAAAGAAATAGACATTACTAAGCAACCATATGAGCTTGCCAGAATCATTGAAAAATCCTATGAAGAACTAGGTAGAGATAGTTTGGGTGGGAAACCAATAAAACCACAACTAACAGAAAATCCTGAAAAAGTTTTTATTAAAAATAAACTCACTACTCCTAAACAGAAGTGGGAAAACAGTAAACAGACACTTCCCAGAGAGAAGCGTTCTCAGTCCAGAGAAAGGTCTCCCCAAAGGAGAGTTAGGTCTCCTGAACAGGGAGGTAGGGCTCCCCAACGGGGGCCCTCTGAAATAAAGTATAACCTTAGAAATAGGGATACTTTAAGAAAACCTGACAGATATCAAGATAATGGTACACGTCCCTCTCGATCTTTTCAGACTTCCTCGCAGAAATCGGAAAGAAGAGGACGATCAGAAAACAAGGAAGAACGTGTGAAGTCCAAAGACGAACAGCACGTTCCAAAAAATAAGAAAAGTCAATTCACCAAGAAGAAGGTAGCAAGTGTAAAGATCAGACATGCCGAGGATTCTGAGGACACAACTCAAGAACGGGGAATGGGCTCAGACAATGCTAGACAGCGCAGGAGAAGTAACCATAGTTCGCAAGATCCTGAAGGATCATCTGGAGACAGTGAACTTAAATGAATGCATTCAAGTTGAAACTGCCGCACCAGGGTTAGTGTACCCCATAAGTTATATGAAGTGACACTCCGGATGGAGGGGGACATAACTAGAAAAATAAAAGTTTTTTTTTGGGTACAAGATTTCCAAGGGTTATGACATACTTCTAGCTGAAAGAGACTGGCCACCTGCAGTTGTTAGGGAGTACCCACACAGTAAAGAGATAATTATGCCAGCCTTCTCAAATTAAATTCCAATTCATAAAAAATATACATATGCCAGGAAATGGGCAGTGGCCCAAGCCCCAGCATTATATAAGAATCATGTAGGATGGGATGAGGACTCTCCTCATCACAAAATCCAGTTACAAAATCAACCTACTGCTCAAAGACAGTATCCAGTTAAGCAAGAAGCTAAAAAACAAGTCAGGGAGATCTTAGATCAACTCGAATATCAAGGGGTGATTGAAACATGCACCTCATCTATGAACAATCCTTTGTTTCCTGTCTCCAAACCAGACAATCCATATTGTCTAGTTTTGGATTACAGACACCTGAACTCTTGTTGCAAAACATTTGCAGTACAAAATGCACACAGTGCTGCACTGATGAATAACATTGTGCGCAAGAAATATAAAACCACATTAGATATTTCAAATGGGTTTTTCTGTCAAAACATTGCACCGGAAAGTAGGCATGTGACCGCCTTCTCAATCTTGGGGACACAGCAACAATTTTGCTGTCTCCCCCAGGGAATCAAGAATAGTCCTGGGTTATTTTCAGCCAGAGTAACAGAAATATTACAAATGTACGATGATGAGGCATTATCTTATGTCGATGACATATATCTGACAGACGATGATTTGGACGTGCACTTGAAAAGAGTGAACACCATAATACTTGGGTTTGCCTCTGAAGGGTACAAATTAAATTTTAAGAAATCACAAATTGCCCATCTCAAAGTCCTATTCTTAGGATACCAGTTGTCAAGTAAAGACAAAAGCCTGGCAGCAAACTTTCTTGAGAAATGTGCGCTGCTCCAACCTCCAAAGACGCTGAAAAACTTGCAGTCAATTCTAGGTTTCCTGAATTTTGGAAGAACTTATGTTCTGAATCACGCAGAAAGGGTTAAACCTCTCTACAAACTAATCAAACCTGATTTTAAACCAACAAATTGGACTCAAAACCATACAGAAATTTTGCGATCAGTACAAACAGACATGTTAGCAAAAACAAAATTACAGACACGCGAAAACGTGCTCAATCTTGTGATCCAAATCATCCCAGGGAGACGCGGATTCACATACCTGACCTTTAATGAAGGTTAAAAGGTACCAATAGCATACAAATCACACTTGTACACACAAGCTGAAATGAAATTCACTTCAACAGAAAAAATTCTGACAGTGGTTCAAATTGCAGTAGCAAAAGAGAGAGCTCTAGCGCAGGATAAACGCATTATGATCGTTAAGCCTGTACCTGCTTTAGAGGCAGTGCCAAAAGCAAGCATTCCCAATGCTAAAGCTTTACATCCAAGATGGATGCAATGGGTTAATTCTCTTGCTGCAACAGACGTTGAATACATTTTTTACCCCTACTTGAAGACACAAGAATATCTACAATACGAATACGAATGTTCTCTGCCGACCGAAATTCTGCCTCTAGAACATTACGGCTGTATAATATATACAGACGGATCAGCACAGCCCGCAATTGGGGATAAACAAGCCTATAGTGCTGCGTGCGCTAATGTTAAAGGTCGCTGGCGCGAAGGTAAATTCAGACCAATGGTCACTAAAACTCAATCACTCGGAGAGTGTACAGCTCAGCGACCTGAACTACAGGCTTTCAAGATGGTGCTTGAAAATACCGATCGCGAATTCCCCACACTCATAGTGTGCGATTCGTATTTCTGCGTTGAATCTTACAACAAAAATTTGCAGAACTGGGTTAAAAACGGGTTCAAAATGCAAAAGGTGGCACAATCAAGCATAAAACGCTTTGGGAACAAGTAGTTCTTTTACAAAAAGAACTACAAAAGACTCACGTGATTCATACACTGAGTCATCAGCGTGATGGCGTTCACGTTGCAGGGAATTCATTGGCTGATGAAGCCGCGGAGGCAGCTGTGCAAACGGCTTCCATAGCTACAATCAAACGCTCAAAAAAAGTAATAGATGGTGAAACGTTACTAGCAGTAAAATCCTCTATGGAAGGCAATCATGCAGCGTTACCTCTAAACTATCCACTGGAAGCACATATGGGAGAGGGTGTGAGACTTCATGGGATCTTGGAATCTCTAATAGAATTAGAAGAGATGTACTGGTGGCCAGGAATGAGCGTCCAAGTTTACGAATACATGTTACGGATATCACAGCTTTGATGACCACCAGATACCGGACTACAGTGTAGCCAGCCCAGTTCAGATACCATTGCTAGACAGCATTAGGCTATCTACACGCAGACGTCATCATGGACAGACGCGGTCCCACAACTACTAGGACAAGATTTATTTGGATATGGCCCCAGCGCTTGGCTGACGCCAGAACTGTTATAAAGGATTTGCGAGTCTTTATCGGCACATAGGCAATTGGCACGCTACATTCTGACCAGGGTCCTGCGTTTAGCTCTCGAGCTTGGAAGGAGGCCATGGCTAGCTTGGGCGTTGCATTGCGGTACTCTAGTCCCTTCCATCCTGAGGGTAATGCGGTAGTGGATAGAAAAAAACGTGACATAAAGCAATCCATGACAGCTAAGGTATTAGGTTCGGGTGATGGGTGGGTCAAAACATCTAATAAGTGTCCAACGTAGTCTTAAGAATCTGCCAAGAAATTTTCTGGCTGGAGTCACTCCGTATGAACTAATGTTTGGTACTAGAATGATAATCGAAGACCTCGATTGTCAGACTTCAGTGGTGGAACAAAAGCCCTTTGATGTCAAAGATCGTTTGACTGTTTTACAGGACTTAAATTAAACAAGAAGAAGTCTGAGTAATACAATACAGAAGCAAATGACCACTGAAGAAAAACCACCTGTCCCAGCAAGGCCTGTCTGGATTCCAAAGTTTGGGGATCTGGTCAGGGAGAAAATCGCGGTAAAGAAGGAATTTGGGCCTTCTTACAGAAAAGCAGTACCCATCTTGGCAATCCAAGGAACAAGATCAGTAGTACTACCGCCCCTTGCTGGTAAAAGGGAGAACAGAGTTGTATCGATCGACCTGGTCAAACCACAACATGTGGCCAATAATAAGTAGTAGGCCCAGTGGACTCCCAAGATGTAGCAGAAGACCAAATCTCGCTACTATCCAAGAGGTTCAAACTGAAAGACTTATCACCTTTGATAAACCTGCAGTAAGAAAAGAAGGATTATGTAACAAAGCCATGGAACTCGTTCCTCTTGAGACCCAAATAACAGTTCATCAAGAAACACCTGTCTACAATGATGTAGCGTCTGACTATACCAATATGACAAAGGAAGAAGCAGCTTCTGTGATTTCAAGTAATCCTGATGCAATCCCAACAATTGACAGAATTGCTTCTGGCTACTTTATGAACTTTGATAACTTTTCTGAGGATCCCAGTGAACCTGAGGATAAGCCAGCAAAGTCAAACTTCAAGGAAAAAGTAACAGAACTCCTTCATCTACTGAAAAAAACATATCTGGTTTCACCATGGATTGAATTTTGGATTGGATTAGGTGTATGTTTCCTCCTGCTCTGGCTCATACTGGTGTTAAGATTGGGAAGGAGGATTGATGGAAAATATAGTACAATGGACACAGCAAGTAAGAAAATCAACTTGGTCCTGAAACCTTACACATCATCTCATCGTAAAAGAAGAGGCCTATCAGCAGTGAACATCACAGCCATTCCTATACCTGGGGGTATAGCATGGGACAGAACTGATTATGACATCTGTGGTCTGGTGGAATTATTGAAGATTTCACATCATTTTAAGGTTTCTTTGAGTGACTTTGTCGCACCCAGTACATTTTCTGATGATTGGGACTTTGAGACTGTTAACAATATGATGAAAGATTTAGAAATGTCAGCTAAATTTACGGAACATGACTACTTAGAAGGGTCATCAGATTATGAACAAATGTATTGTTTTAATCATTATGGTCACCATTATTTGCATAAATCTGCAAGCCCTAGAAATATGTTTCATTACAATCAATGAGAACATTGTCCAATGCCACCAAAAGGCAGCTATAAAACATTTAAAGAACATTTTTCGTACTTCTCAGGGTTTAATGTTACCAATCCAGAAACGTTTTATTTTAAAAATATAAATAAGACAGGTATGAAAACAATGCTGACCAATACCAAACAAATTTATTCTGCAAACGTTTATGCTCAGCTGTCTACATTAGGTTTTGACTTTTGGAAAGACAACATCGAGACAAATACTGTCTCGGGCACGAAAGACTGGCAGGTGCAAGGTTTAGAAGCACTGTTCAGAGCCTACATTATACCAGAACAAATAATGTTTTTAAACAACACTGTTCAACAAACTTCTTGTCTTGGCCTAGCTAAGATAAAAGATTTAAATAAACCACCTATACCTAAACTCACATCTGACAGTGATAATGCTACAGTAGAGGAGGTAGACGTACCCTATATTTTAAAACAGAACAGAACAAATCCTGATTGGAAAAAACGGTTAATCTGGCCCACAGACACAAATAACTGTCAAGATAGATTCCTGAACAAAATACAGGGTTTCAAAATGAATAGGCCAGATCCAAGATATCCATAGAGACAACATCCAGGGATAGTAACCACTTACAGTGTAGGGAAACTGTGCCTTGAGTGGCTTCAGAAATCTACACTTCCAGAAATAAAACAACACCTATCTTTACTTAAAGAAAGCAATGATTTGCGAGATTTCTTAATGGGGCCTCGCAAACCACGGCAAAAGCATTTCATATACGTCGGAATATATGCAGCATACAATGAAATATGGAAAGTGACGCAAATGGAAACTGCAGAAAAAATACAAGAAATTGATCGTATTCATTTGGAACAAAGCCTCTCTTTAGAGGACAATGGGTTAACGACTCTGTCCTCCAGAATTTATTCTTTGGACAGCATTGTGTCATCTGCCGTTGACATCATAGAACAAGATTTGTTAATGTTACAACATGGCCAGTCTCAATTACGTTCTATCATGCTGCTAGGCTGGACGTTGCAAAATCTGCGTTCAGGCTATGTGCCATGGCATCTAATCAATACCACATCATTGTTTGCTGTATTTAACCTTTCAGATAAACAAATCTCCTTGGCACAAAGAGGAGCAGATTATACAGTGCTGAGCATTGAAGAACTCGAAAGATTACAATTAACAGTTTCTGAGAAACCCGTCATTGAATGGATAATTCATGGCACCATTACGATACCAGTGACGTCTTTCCTGTTTCAATATTGTCTGGAGCATATACCAGCGGGCCTGTATGAAAGGTTGGGTAAAGAATACATTAAGTCAACCTGGGTTTTACCATGCACACACAGATGTTGGAATAGGGGACATGAAGTATTCCTTAGTGGTAAGAATTGTAAAAACTCACTGAGTGGTACACTTTTGTGCCAGGGTATTATTTGCACGAGCCTGCGACGGTTCTGCAAATAACCTCTCTTGCTACCTGTACGGTTCCCCCTCCACAGCAATAGCAAAGATTTTCAGGCAGCTATCCAATGGCAGCTACGTTATGCTCAATGATCACAGTTGTTGTGGCATGTTGCCAGGAAAAAGTTATATTGTAACTATGTCATCCACGGTCACTTGTTGTATGCAAGTATTGTATCCAAAAAGGAGACAGGAAGAAAGACGGCTTTATGGCCTTCACTGAATATCTCTTCTATACGAATTGATACTTTAAGCAGAATGAAAGCCATTCTTTTACAGAAAAATGTGCCACTGACCTCGTCTAAAGAAACGTATGATCTGCAAGTAGCTAGGTCTTCTGCAGAGATACATGCATTATTATCAACAAATTGCCCAGTACATTTAGCAGAAATGTTAAGTCAAATCTTAAACATGTCTGATACCAGCGGCATCGCACATGTATTTAACACGATTTTTTCAGGACATTTTTTTTTGTTGGTAAACCTTTATTATTTCAATAGGCAAGTACAGGTATGGGCCTACAACCATCACGGCTGGCCGCTAGTACGAATAAATCAAAGCAAGACAAGCATATCGTAGAAAACAGCAGTCCGCCACCCGCCAGCAAAATTCTGAAACTAAGTAACATCATCCCACCGACTGCCGCATCTAGAACAGAATTAGGAAAGGTTTCTTTTAAATGTTAAAGAAATGCAGGATCCGGAACCGTATATTCAGTCAATAACAAAGTACGGGATTGTAATATTACAGGATATTTCTAGACAGGATGACTGTAGTCAATATAGTAGCGCCGGTACGTTTTAAACAGGATAAGCAGTAAAATCTAAACACATTGCATCGTCATAGCAAACCGGCCATCGCGCCTCGGGATGTCCCAGGAACATCTTCCCTAATAGAACAGTCTATAAAGGTATAGGAATACACTACCCAGATCCCAGAAAAGAAGAAAAGGGGAAGAAAAAGGGCCATAGAAACAATAAAAGGACAAAAATAAGAAGACCCATCCCCCCAACCCCCCACCCTGCACTCCTGTAGATGGCTACGGCCTACCCCCCCTAGCAGTGTGCCTGTCGCCCTAAGGAACTGAAACCCCCCAAAAAACTAGTCCATAGAAAAAGGAAAAGAAAAAAGTTACGAATAAAGTGGAAGAGGATCTCCAGGCCAGCACCCAGCCCCACCCCACCTCGCGCCAACCCTATGCATAGTAAAGAATGTTAAAGCAGATGCAGTCAAACCACACAAGGGTGAAAAGATACATTGTTACCCCGCAAAGTTACATAATCACAACAGTCCCAGGTCTCGAATACATCCATCAGCCCGTTAGCAATCCCTGCGTGGTGAAATCATCTCTAACCCTGGCCCACCCTATCAAGCTCACCCACGTGTAGCAACCAGCTAGCGTCCGAAGAAAGTGTGCCAAGAGACTCAGGCACCCCGAGTGGGGAGAACAGGCGGACATGCAGAGGAGAGTCAACGCGGGGATCAAGCCACACCAATATGTTCACCAGACGTCGCGGCCAAGTTGTACATGGGGTCCTTTGCAATTGAGGAAAAATAGTAGTTCCATTCCCCCTTCGAGAGCTCGTCGGAGCATTCAAAGGCGCTGCATGGTCAACCGACTCCTTCGGCGTCCCAGGTCCAGTGGTTCCCGATGCAGGAGAGACTCCCGGTGGCCAGCTAGGAGTTATATGGGTCGGGTCCCCCAAAGTATCTCCAATCTGTAGGGTATCAAAAGCGTAGCCCACTGGCGTGAAATCAGACAAAGTTGCAGTCGCCCAGGATACGACTGGCGTCTCTGTCCTCGGGGTGGCAGTAATGGCGTCCAGTTTCTCCCCCATGGTTCGTGCGTCTCGTTGTAGAGCTTTGTGGAGGGCGCAAAGGGCCAGAACTAGGTCTCCAACCATCGGCCCTTCATAATGCACCCCGATGTCGACACACCTCCCGGCCCCGATCATTCCATCGCCGTGGGGCAGCCGAGGCTGGGTATAGCCTTCACCAGCCGCCCCTCGATCGGCAGCCATCACTGTGGGGGACCGGGAGTGTGCCCCAAACAAAGGAGAGGGGGAGGGCATGGCGCCTCGGACCGGCCAGGAAGACCGGGTGCAGCAATCAGGGTCACCAACACCTCCCTATGGGCCCGGTCAGAAATGAAGACACTCTCCTGCTCAATTCGGGGGATTCCCACTAATATCAGGAAAGGCTGAATCCCACGTCTAGTGTCCGCTGTAGTGCCCGTTCTGGGAGCTGCAGCCCGTATGGCGGTGGGTCGGGACCTCTCCGTGGCACCGCAGGGTGAGCTGAAGCACAGCCAAAGGATCGGAGCAAGGTTTACTCCCGTTCGGGCGATCAGGCAGGATTGCGACTGGTGGCCGCCATTTTCGCACCGGCGGTCAGCGTTGCAGCCCACTCCAAGCCCCGGCTCCGACGTCCCCACAGGCCGCAATAGAAGACCGCACGAATCTCCGGCATTAAGGCAGGTAGGGATCCGGGAGACGCGTAATCGTCGGCCACATTCTTTCCCCCGCACGAAACCGTGATGCGGGCACAGGATTGCGGCCAGGATAGGGGCGCGAGGATGAAAGGTTTACGGAGCCGGGCGCCTAAGCGGCCATCGCGGTCGCCGGCCTGGCTCCTCCCCCTTTTTCAGGACATTTAACACCATTTGAAGCAGTCCTCTGCATTTTTCCAAATTTCGTGCACTCTGTGTTCGGTGGCCTGCCTCTCATCTTGAGACTAGTAGCAGGAATTCTATTTTTTTTCCTTCTGCTCCGATATGGCAAATCCGGCCACCAGCAACACCCAGACCACCATGGAACAATGGTTCCTTGCCATGAGGTACTCGGAGAGGATTTCACAGATTCTTGGCTTGGCTCGTTTAAGAGATCTGAACATAACCTGGTTTCTTTCGTTCAAACCAATCTGGCAAGATTGCATCTTACCTGTTCTTTGATGCCTGCTTTGTGGACAGGAATACGTGTTGGACATTTGTCTTACACTTCCATCAGTACTGTCTTTGGATTTTGACACCTTGCTAGGTCCTGTAATGACGCATGCATCATGTTGTCCCTAACGACTGCCTATTCTGATGATGGCATTCATTGAGGTCCCACCAGCAAGTCTAACTGAGGGAGAGATACGAGAAACTACAGGCATACAGGTACTATCTACTACTGATGAGTACAGGCCTCAGCAAGGCCTGCGAGAGCAAAAGGGTTCGCTCTTCTGTGCACGAAGTCTTCAGACTACAAAAGAAATTGGCACGCAAACTGGAAATACAAAGACATAGTTTAATAAACCTTTAAAGGTGGTACTACAGCCTACACAACACTCTACAGTAATGTACAAGGTAGCACAAAGAACTCAGACATGCGGTCCCCTTTTATACACAAAGAAGGGGTTCATAAGTAGGCGGTTACAGCTCAAAGCATGATTTATAACCATAAATGGACATTTCTCGAACATGATCGATACATCGGTGGAGTTAACGGTTCTTGAGACCCACCGAATGCACATTCCAATCTTCACTAATCAGAAACAGATGTGACTCCTACTGGGCATGCGCTAGAAACGCAAATAACTATTTATAGCCTGTTGCTGGGCAAACTTCAGGGGTGACAATCAGTGAGGTAGGACTCGCCTCGTGGCGAGCACATGGCAATGTATGGCACACAAGATGGACGCCAGAAAACAAAAATGGAGTCTGGCTGTATTTCAAGTACAGGCGGGAAAACTAGAACAAAGACATGATAGCATGTCTTCAGCGAATGCTTAATACTATCGCTGTTTTATTTACAACAGACGACCCTTTCAGCATTTGATTAAGACATTCGGTTTCCTTGGATAATCTAAATACTCATCGTTTATGTCGATGCTCATCATATCAGCTATCTCTCTGGTTATAGTTTTCTTATGGGTAGCTTCTGCGACAGTTTCTTTATTAGGCACACAAAAGGAAACACATAGAGAACATATCATTGGACTGCATTGGATACATACACAACACGTGAATAATATGGCAACAATTATACATAGTCCAGTGAGAACCTTCCAACCACATGTAGAAATCAAAGTCCAAAACCATCCAGAGAAGGTCCAAGATCCATTTTCAACATGTATATCAGCTGCAATTTTATGTAATTTGTTAATGGCTTTATACACAGAGGGAGTATGGTCAGGGATAAAGACGCAACTGCTGCTTCCGATAATCCTACAAGCTCTGCCTCTATCCGCTAACATGACATCTAGAACCATTCGGTTCTGTAATGCAACAATCCTAGTAATTTGCAACTCTTCAGTAAGATTCCCTAGGGCTGCAGCAGTTTGATTGGTAACAGCTTCCACTACTCTTGTTAATCGTCGTATCTTTCTGCTGTTCAGAGCAGCTCCCACAAAGAAAAATAATCCTAGGTTGAAATCTATATATTGCTGCAGACTAGTATCAGTCTGATCAACGTCATCTACAGATAAAGTTCGTTTTAATCTATTCACAGTCACATTATTCAATAATTTCAAGTCAGGAATACAGGTGGCAATAAAAACGATACATAACATACTCCAGACCATCCGGCTGGTAATCGATAATAGCCTTTGTTCCCGCATACAAAATAAGTGTTATGAGAGGCGAGGAAAGTACTATTATTAAGGCCATCAATGTTCAATACAATAATACAATCACTAACTCCTACAGGAATATGGCCTACACTCTGCACACATAAATCTGCTTGTGCTTGGGCCACTGAGATCACAAACTTCTCTTGTCCAACAGTGTCTCTAGTGTTCGTGAAAATATAAGGAGTCGATTAATTGTTCGGTCGATACTCTTCCCACTCCCATATAGTTCCGTTGGCTTGTGGATAGCCTTCTTTATTTTGATGACATTCTTTATTCAGTCTAAAAAGCAACCTTCCTACTGTAGGCTTTCTCGTAGCAAAAAGCAAAGTGTACCATGCTCTATAAGAGCCATTATGAGAGAAAGGAAGAGGTATGAACGGTGTTCCCCCTTTCTTTTGATGCGCGGGCATCATCCCACATATCCAACTGTCGGGTCCCGGGTGTCCTCATGATCGTACGATGCGTAATGGGTTCCACCTCTCGACAGCCCCTGGGTCTGAATGAACACAGACACACAGAAGTGGTCAAGTGAGGGATATCAGGTAGGGTAGGAAGGGGACAGCGGGGAGAGGAAGCTGAAACGACAACAAGGCACTATGAGTCAAGCACATACACTAGAGACACTTTAACCAGATGCATTACACAATGTACCACCAGAGCTAGATGGATTCATAAGCTTATTACCTGTAGGGAGGAAAAAGGTTGGCTTTGCCTGGCAATCGGAATGTAGAGCATATGTCACAAATCTAGAATGCAAGACACTACAGGTTATCTTTCCGATCACCAGAACATGACATCATAACACTCTAGTACAGAAAACACGTACCAACTGTAATAACAGGAATGGCTTCAACAGAGGGCAATGGAAAACAGCCTGCCAGGCGAAGCTCATTAAACCCCTGTTGCAAGAAAATACAAAGTAACGCAATCGTTAATCACAGATCCCACATATATATATATAAGATCTCCTGGTTAACTTCACCTGGAGGACGGTACCTTGAACAATGAAGCAGGACCCTCCAATATAGGAATTCTTTACTGCATATCGTCTTGGGACCAGATCAAAAAGAATGCTGAATACTTCTTCAGCTTAACTAACAGATAAACATCAGTTTGGCAGGATGTCCGAAACGAGCACTTCCAAGAAACCCGAAGGAACATCCAAAAGGAAGTATAAAGGTATCTCTTACTTCAGAGAGCAATTACCCAAGGGCTTGGAAACAGTGTCACGGAATCTCAGGAAAAGCATTGAGAAACAAGGTGAGTCAGTCCGAGGCCCCGATCCGGGCTCTCATACAAACAAAGTCAATCTCACTCTCTAGAACGGAGAGTCCAGTGAGAAATCCGCCAGAAGAACGCAAAACCAAAGCTCCTCCTCTGGATCTCGAGAAATGGAGCATCAGCCGATAGCTCCAAACAACACAAGAGTTACCTCCCACTCGAGCAGAAGGCTCACACGGGATGCTCAAGGAACAGGAAACCAAACGAGCCAAGAGCTCTCACAAAAGGATACACTGGAACTCTGGGATAAGCAATCCTACCGTGTCTTCGTGCAGCATGTAGAATCAACGGCGAAGCGCTATTGTCACCGGCTTCGTCTTGAAGCTTCCGCGTGTGACGTCATCAGAATGAGGCGTCGCGCGCATCGCCGAGGATCATGGGAACTGTAGTTTCCACCTGAAAGAAACATCTCAAGGCAGTGTTCGAGACTGCCCACCTCCATGGGACATAACAGTACATCTCTCCCCCGAAGAACACTGACAGAGACATGGCTTGAATGGGAATCGTTTGTGGAATTGTCTTACGTATTTAGGAGCATGAACACCCGATACTGGTTCCCATGAATTTTCCTCATTGCCATACCCCTTCCATGCCACCAAATACCACAATCAGGTGCGGTATATTTTTGAATCCACAATTCCTCTCACCTCGTGTTCTTCTTCGCCATCTACTACAACTACTGCAGGGCTGATTCTTTTGACAGAGCGTGTGGGTTTGACCAGAGACACATGAAAGGCAGGGTGTATCCGCAAAGATGACGGGAGTGCCAACTTGACCACCACAGGATTGATAAGTTTGACTACCTTGTAAGGCCCTATGTATTTAGGATTGAAAATACTGTAACGTTTAAAGCGTATGTTCTTAGTTGATAGCCATACGTAGTCCCCCTTTTTATACACCGGACCAGATTGTCTGTGCTTGTCAACATAGGCCTTGTAACTCGTTTTGGCCTGTCTCAAATGACCCTTGACTTTCTGCCATGTCTCCTGAATAGCCTGTACTCTTTCCTGTACTTCTGGAACTGGTGAGGCCGATGCAGGATGTAGGAAGAGTGTGAAATTGGGATGAAAACCATATGTACTGAAAAAAGGGGCATGTTTAGTGGAACCATGTACAGCACTGTTGTACGCTATTTCAGCTAACCATAATCTGTCTACCCAATCCTCCTTTGTGACATCCACATAGCATCGTAAATATTGTTTTAGAGTTTGATTAACCCGTTCAGTTTGCCCGTCAGTTTGGGGATGGAAGCTAGTGGACGTGCTAGATGTTATTCCCAGGGCCTTAGACCAAGTCTTCCAAAATCTAGCCGTGAATTGACTTCCCCGGTCTGACACTATCACCCTGGGTAGTCCATGTAACCTTACTATGTGTGTTAGTATTAAACGAGCTAACAAACTAGCAGAAGGAACCTGTTTACATGCGATAAAATGAGCCATCTTCGTTAAATAGTCCACCACAACCAGGATGGCTGTACAACCTTGGTCAACAGGCATGCCCACCACGAAATCCATAGAAATGTTCTCCCAGGGTACTTCAGGAGTAGGAAGAGGCTGTAATAGTCCAGATTGTTTGGTATGTAGTGCCTTCATTTGACTACAAACAGGACACCCTGCTACCCAAGCAGCAACATCCTTTCTTATATTCGGCCACCAAAACTGTCTTTGCAATCTTTCGAGTGTCTTACCGGTTCCGTTATGTCCGGCACACGGTGCACTGTGACACCATTGGAACGCTTGCTTCCTTAGCGCCTGGATGGGCAACAAAAGTTGTTTCTGTCGCATAGGGAGTCCCTGAACCACCTTCCACTCGTTGTTTTCCTTTAACCATTTCTTCCACCCATCCTGCAATATGTTTCTAGCGACACTACGCAGAAACGTCTGGGTACAGGTTACGCCGATAACCTTCTCCGGACTGATAATGGATTCTTCACGTACTTCATTGGGTTATGACTTAGTGGCCTGCCTAGATAAAGCATCCGCCTTTCTGTTATCCTTCCCTGGCCTGTATGTTACGATGAAATCGAATTCAGCGAAGATCATCCATCGCATCTGCCTTGGTGTTAAATGGCGGGCCGCTGCCATGTATTGCAGGTTACGGTGATCTGTATATACCGTTACTGTATGCCGAGCCCCCATGAGATGATGTCTCCATTCCAAAAATGCGGTTCTTATAGCCTACAACTTCTTTTCTGCTATAACATAATTCTGTTCAGCCTGATTCAGTGTAAGTGAGAGGTAGGCCACTGGATGCAATTGGCCTGTATCAGAGTGGCGTTGAGATAAGACGGCTCCTAACGCGGAAACGGAAGCGTCAGCTTCCACTATGTAAGGCTTGTCGGAATCTCCATGCACCAAAACAGGTGCTGAAACAAAAGCCTTCTTCAACTTCTCGAAACTTCTTTGGGCTTCCTCCGTCCAAACGAATGGCACCTTCTTTTTCAATAGTTTTGTCATAGGGGTGGCCATTTCGGAAAAGTTCTCAATAAACCTGCGATAAAAATTCGCAAACCCAATAAAACACTGGATGTCCCTCACTGTTTTGGGTATTGGCCAATTCTTCACTGCCAAGATCTTTCTTTCTGACATTTCTTGTCCGCTCTGTGTGAGCATCACCCCTAGGAATTCCACAGAGGTAGTATTAAACTCACACTTGCTGAGCTTGCAATACAGACTATGTTCCAGTAATGTACGCAGGACAGTCTTCACATGCTCGGCATGTTGTTCCTTGGTAGATGAATAAACCAGGATGTCGTCTATATATACCACGACAAAGCGCTCCAAATATTCCTTGAGTACATCATCCAGGAAGAACTGGAAAGCGGTAGGCGCATTACATAGCCCGAAGGGCATTACTAGGTATTTGTAGAGCCCGAAGCGGGTCTTGATGGCAGTCTTCCACTCGTCCCCCGATTGCATTCTGACTAAGTGGTATGCTCCCTTAAGATCCAGTCGTGTGAAAATCACCGCCCTTTTCACCTGCTCCAGCAGCACATTGATGAGGGGGAGAGGATATTTATTCTTTACCGTGATGGCGTTCAAAGCTCTATAATCCGCACAAGCACGAAGTTCCCCATTAGCCTTGGGAATAAAGAACAATGGGGAGGCAGCAGGGGACTTAGATTCTCTGATAAATCCGAGCTCCAACAGCTTATCTAAATACGACCGAAGATGTACAGTTTCTGGGTCTGTAAGCGCATAAACACATGCCCTGCTGGTATCTTAGCCCCTGGAATCAAGTCGATCTGGCAATCATAGGGTCTGTGTGGTGGTAACACCTCCGCCTTAGCCTCACTAAAGACTTCTGCCATTTCCTGATACTCAAATGGGAGTTCCACATCATGTTCTATTGCAGTGGCTATATGATGGATACAAGCCAGACCAGATGCGGGACTATGCCTTGAAGGGTAACAGTTCTGTTTACAATACTCCGATGTGAATTGTAGTGTCTGACCTTCCCAATCTACTGTGGGGTTGTGTTTTCGCAACCAGGAAGTCCAAGGATTACCCCATACTGCGGTGCATGAATGATGTTAAAGAATAACGTTTCCTGATGTTCCATTCCCATGGTCATACAGAGATCCCTGGTCTGTAACCTGATAGGTCCCGAATCCAGCTTTCTACCATCCACTGCAAAAACGGCTTCGGGGGTCTCCTTTTCCTGCAGTTCAAGCCCTAAGCCTGTAGCCTTGGTGCGGTCCATAAAGCAACCCGTTGCTCCTGAATCCAACATCGCTTGGATCATCAACCACTCATTGTGTATTTCCAACCTGATATCAACATAGAAATGTAAACCCTCCTTTATCCCATTTCCGTCCAACGAATGGATGAATAAAGTACTTGAAGGGATCCCTTCGTCCACCTTCAAGCCTTCTCGTTTCCCGACCCCTGGTCTGAAGTCACCACAGATACCTTCTTGTAGTCGTACTTGGGTCTTGATCTCGAAAGACATTCCCTGATAAAATGCCCCTTCCGGCCACAATATAAACACAATCCTTTCTTTCTTCTATATTCTCTTTCCTCCGTAGTTAGAGGAGACCTCACTGCCCCTATTTCCATGGGTTCTGGCTTAGATGCTGCAGTCCCCTCTGGGACTCTGGACTGTTCGTAACGTTGGGGTAGCCTTTCCTTCTGCCGGTTTTCTCCCCTCCTATCGCTGAGGGGATGATCCAATCTCAGAACCAGACTAATCATATCCTCACATGTACTGGGCTGAGGATCGATCTGTGCCAATACGTCCTTCATCTCCTCCTTCAAACCCTTATAGAAAATGGCATGTCGTTTCTCCTCTGGCCAATCAGTTTCTGCTATGAGCCTTCGGAAGTCATTGAGGTACGCAATCAAATCTCTGTTTCCCTATATCGATCGGGCATTTGACTCTCTTAGTTGGGTGTACCTTAGGGCACTGCTGTCCCGCCTCAATCTCGGGCCGGTTTTTCTCTCGTACTTGAGCCTGCTTTATACAGACCTGACCGCGTCGGTGAGGGAGGCGGGGGCGGCGTCCGAACCCTTCCCTATCGGACGGGGCACTAGGCAGGGATGCCCTCTCTCCCCCTATCTATTCGCCCTGGCCATGGAACCTCTGGCGGCGTTGGTGAGGATGGACGCACAACTCTGGGGGCTGGAGTGGGAAATGGGCCCCTCCGACCGTATTGCGCTATACGCCGATGATGTCCTATTCTTCCTCACGGCCCTTAATAGGTCGGGACCCAGGGTCCTGGAGATAATGAGAATTTTCGGGGAGGTTACAGGATTGCATCTGAATGTGCGGAAATCCAAGCTGTGGGTGCTGGGCGGCGGCGAAGAGCTGGGGGCTTGGGCCTCAACGTTACAGAGCGCGGCGGGTGGCCTCAAGTACCTGGGCGTCTTTCTTACGGATGCTCCGGACGTGGCATGGGAGCGCAATGTGGTGCCCGTGTGGGACAGAGTGCGTTCGGACATAAGAACCTGGTCCAGAATGTCACTGAATATATATGGCTGCTCGGCGATCTTTAAAATGGTGGCCCTGCCGCGCCTTCTATACCAGATGCAGAACCATCCATACCCTATAGCACCGCAGTGGTTTCGTCAGGTGAACGCCGCACTGAGTCAGTTCCTTTGGGCCGGGGGAGTGGCGAGAGTAGCTCTCCGCACCTGCTTCCTCTCTACGTACTGCGGGGGCCTGGCCACCTCGGACATTTTATCTTACTATCAGGCGGCGCACCTTCTGGTGCTTAACGACTGGTGGTATGGGGATTGGGGTGACCCGACCTACGCCCTGGAACGGTACTTGATGGACCCGGACACAATCCACACCATTCTTTATTCGGCGGCTATCAGGAAACTGCTCCCCATGGTCACTCAGGTGGTCTTCCGGGTGTGGCGCGCAGCCTTGCGCCGCATGGGGTGGTGGAACAAATTGACGAGGGAGACCCCGCTGTGGCAAAACGGATGTCTCCCGGCGCTGGCATCCCTGCAGGGATTCAAGGGCTGGGACGATATTGGCATCTCCACACTCGGCCACGTCATGAGGGGCACCACTCTTAAGTCTTTCCAGATGTTGAGGGAGGAATATGCCATGCCCAAAACCCAATTCTTTAAATATCTGCAGCTGCGTCATGCACTATCTCCCTCTCTGGTGGGCTTGGAATCTCTACCCGAGTTTAGCCCCCTGGAGGCCAAGGTGTTTATGGGGGAACTGGAGGGAAAAAAAAATTCCAATATATACCAGACCCTGGTCACACACTGCTCCTCCTCCCTGGATGGACTGCGTGCTGCATGGGAGAGAGATATTGGAGCTCTCGAAGAGGAGGACTGGAGGGAGGCCCTGGAGGCCCCTAGGGGGGCGGCCATTGCGATGCGCCTCCGCTTTATTCAGTTTAAATACTTACATAGGGCCTACTTTACCAGAGAGCGGCTGTGGAAAGCAGGTTTGATTGCCTCCCCTGAGTGCTTGAGGTGTGGACGGGAGGTTGGGACGTTTGTCCATACTGTTTGGTCGTGTGCCAACCTGGCCAGATACTGGATGGGTGTCTGGGACTGCTTGGCTGAGGTTCTGGGCTGGGACCTTCCCCGATCACCGCAACTCGGCTTGCTACATGTTATGGAACAGGTGGGAGGTAACATTTACAAGCGTCACCTACTGGTCTTAGGCCTTACTGTGGCTAAGTGGGATATAGCCAGGGCCTGGAAGTACCCCAGGGCCCCCTTATTGGAAATTTGGAGACGGGGTTGGACTTTTGCATGGGACTGGAGCGCCCGATCTTTGAGGCCAGGGGATGCCCCCGGAAACATTTTAAGATATGGAAAAGATGGGCGGATTACAGGGGACTGTGGCTGGAACCACCGATGGCCCAGGACACTGGAGAGGATCTTTAACAGCTGTACCCTGGGCGACAGGGAGTGCACACACTTGGTACTATCATGCTTTATGCCTTGAGATTAACGGACACTGTGTAGGGGACGGGGTGGGGCCGGGGGGGGGGTAGGGTGTTGGGGGTTGGGGGGGTCGGGTAATTATTACAATACTGCTTGTACTGAATGCATACCCTTTTCATGCTTAAGCTCATTGGTCCTGCGTTGTGATGCGGGACGATGTCCCTCCATTTTGTGTTATGTCAGTACTTGAATAAAATTTTGTTCGGAAAAAAAAATCTCTGTTTCCCTGTTTTAAGTCCAGCAGTTCCCTATCCGCCGACAGGGTTGCTGATCTACGATTGAAGGTTTTCTCAAAGTCTAGAAGAAAAGCCTCCCAATCCCTCAATAAGGGGTCATCTCTCTTTACTAAAGGTACTGCCCATTGAGCCGCATCCCCAGCTAAGTAAGAAATGAGAAAGGCCACCCTGGCATGATTCGTGTTAAACACCTTAGGCTTGCAGGAGAAGTGTAGCAACACCTGCGTAAGGAACACTTGTACCTTACTGCTATCCCCATAGAATCTTTCTGGGGGGGCTAGGGGTATTGGAGCGGGTACTTCCACCACCAGGAGGATGTCTGCGGGGTACCTGCATCAAAGGGATTTTGACTCATCCTGTCCACCTGTGCCTGCAACGCAGCAGTCTCAGCCCTAGAAGCCTGCAACTCAGACTGCACCAGTGCCAGTGCTGCCATGACATCGTCGATGGTGGACATTGTATCGTACGATCGGGAGGACTAAATTTCTTGGCCGTTGATTCTGTCGGGTCCCGGGTGTCCTCAGGATCGTACGATGCGTAATGGGTTCCACCTCTCGACTGCCCCTGGGTCTGAATGAACACAGACACACAGAAGTGGTCAAGTGAGGGATATCAGGTAGGGTAGGAAGGGGACAGCGGGGAGAGGAAGCTGAAACGAGAACAAGGCACTATGAGTCAAGCATATACACTAGAGACACTTTAACCAGATGCATTACACAATGTACCACCAGAGCTAGATGGATTCATAAGCTTATTACCTGTAGGGAGGAAAAAGGTTGGCTTTGCCTGGCAATCGGAATGTAGAACATATGTCACAAATCTAGAATGCAAGACACTACAGGTTATCTTTCCGATCACCAGTACATGACATCATAACACTCTAGTACAGAAAACACGTACCAACTGTAATAACAGGAATGGCTTCAACAGAGGGCAATGGAAAACAGCCTGCCAGGCGAAGCTCATTAAACCCCTGTTGCAAGAAAATCCAAAGTAACGCAATCGTTAATCACAGATCCCACATATATATATAAGATCTCCTGGTTAACTTCACCTGGAGGACGGTACCTTGAACAATGAAGCAGGACCCTCCAATATAGGAATTCTTTACTGCATATCGACTTGGGACCAGATCAAAAAGAATGCTGAATACTTCTTCAGCTTAACTAACAGATGAACATCAGTTTGGCAGGATGTCCGAAACAAGCACTTCCAAGAAACCCCAAGGAACATCCAAAAGGAAGTATAAAGTAACCCTGGGCGGAGTTCGCGGAGTGGGGCTTCGCGGAGCTACGCGAAGTGGGCGAGAAACTACGCCCACCTCCGCACTCCGCGTAGCCCCACTCCGCAAACACCACTGGCCGCCAGCCCCGCCACCCGCCTCCCTCCCGCCCTCCCTAAATACTTTGAAATACAATAATCAAATAATTTAAAAGCACTTACCTTGCCGCCGCTGCCCGCCGCGTCCCCGGGGCTCGCGATCTTCCGTCTTCCGTACTAATGCGCATGCGCGGGCGGCCGCGCATGCGCATTTTCTCGTGAAAATGCGCATGCGCGGCCGCCCGCACATGCGCATTAGTACGGAAGACGGAAGACGGAAGTAAGTGAGCCCCGGGGACGCGGCGGGCAGCGGCGGCAAGGTAAGTGCTTTTTAAATTATTTCCTTTCTTTCTTTCAAAGTATTTAGGGAGGGCGGGAGGGAGACGGGTGGCGGCCAGCTACGCTCCGTCTGCGGAGTGCCGCCTGGCTCCGCCAGCTCCGCAAAATGCAGAGTAGGCGGCGCTACGCACACTCCGCAGACGGAGCGTAGCTGGCCGCCCACCCCTAGTATAAAGGTATCTCTTACTTCAGAGAGCAATTCCCTAAGGGCTTGGAAACAGTGTCACGGAATCTCAGGAAAAGCATTGAGAAACAAGGTGAGTCAGTCCGAGGCCCCGATCCGGGCTCTCGTACAAACAAAGTCAATCTCACTCTCTAGAACGGAGAGTCCAGTGAGAAATCCGCCAGAAGAAAGCAAAACCAAAGCTCCTCCTCTGGATCTCGAGAAATGGAGCATCAGCCGATAGCTCCAAACAACACAAGAGTTACCTCCCACTCGAGCAGAAGGCTCACACGGGACGCTCAAGGAACAGGAAACCAAACGAGCCAAGAGCTCTCACAAAAGGATACACTGGAACTCTGGGATAAGCAATCCTACCGTGTCTTCGTGCAGCATGTAGAATCAACGGCGAAGCGCTGTTGTCACCGGCTCTGTCTTGAAGCTTCCGCGTGTGACGTCATCAGAATGAGGCGTCGCGCGCATCGCCGAGGATCATGGGAACTGTAGTTTCCACCTGAAAGAAACGTCTCAAGGCAGTGTTCGAGACTGCCCACCTCCATGGGACATAACACCAACAATCTGTAGCGTTTGTAGCAACGTGGGTATGATGCAACATCTGGATGAAAGTGTTATTCAAATATGACTGTCGATGTTTCAACTCTTGATATGGGAGTGTATAGAAAAAGTGCTCATCAGGGACTGGAGTGGAAACAGCATATAACTCACGAGCAGGAGCTTTATCCTCCACAAACCACATGACTGTAGTGATAACTGCTATGATAATAATAAACCCTACAGAACCAAAAATCTTCTTCTTATCCATTTGAGCAAATGTACACAGTATCTTCCTGAAACTAAAGTGTTGTCAGAACTCTTACCCCTAGGTAGCCGTTGTTTTCTTCACCAACGGGCCAAGACGGGTGTCACTATACTAATGCATGGCTGATCTCCCCCCTTGCCTCATCGGGTCTCCGTTTCACTGACCTAGGGGCCGTTCTGACAACTTCTCACACAATTGCAGATTCTTTTCTTGTTCGTAGATTGTATCTTCTAGATCCAGGGATTGTCGGGTCCGGGAAGAACTCCTCAGATTCGTCTGGTACCACAGCACAGCCTTTTTCCGTAGTCAGGATATCTCGATGGTCGGTCAATACAGCAGGCTCCACCAGGTCAGGTTGTACTTTTCGGCAATGAATGGAATGAATCCAGTTTTTCCGATTGGTCACCCGC
Source organism: Lissotriton vulgaris (assembly GCF_964263255.1). Taxonomy (NCBI): domain Eukaryota; kingdom Metazoa; phylum Chordata; class Amphibia; order Caudata; family Salamandridae; genus Lissotriton; species Lissotriton vulgaris. The sequence continues at coordinate 1,230,968,168 of NC_141693.1, forward strand.
ACTGCCGTTCTTGTCGCGAGAAGGACCTGTTCAGGAGCGCACCATCTTGGCTCCAGACTATTCGACCTCTCGAAAGACTTCACCAGAACGAAGTCGCCAGGCTGGAGGTGATGGCCTTCTCCTGTGGACCGGTCAGGGAGTGCTTCTCGAACCTGTTGATGAATGGAAACCAAGCTATCAGTTAATTGTGCCAAATAGTCATTCATTAAAACACAAGGTACATCATACACTGAGCTTGGTTTGGGCACCCCACATATATTCATGGGGCACCCAAAAACAATCGGTACAATGCGGTACTGATCTGATAGACAATAATGCCAAAGGCAAAGCATCTGGCCAAGTCAGAGAAGTAGAAGCCTGTATTTTCGCAATCTTTAACTTCAGCGTGCCATTGTACTTTTCCACCAAACCTGCTGATTGTGGGTGGAACACTGCATGAAATTTTTGCACAATGCCTAGTCCCTTCAGGACATACTTAATAACGTCCGCCACAAAATGGGGCCCGTTGTCACTCCACAATAATCTACAAACACCGAAACGAGGAAAAAATTCCTTCAACAGCACCTTAGCAGTAGTCATTGCAGTATTGTCCTTTGTAGGGTATGCTTCAATCCATTTGCTGAATGCACAAACCACAACCAGGACATACTTTAGATTATTGCAGCGTTCCAGCTGAATATAATCCATTTGCAATACTTCAAACGGTGCAGTTGGTGTTGCTAATCCTCCTGCTGGAGTTTGTGTCCCTTTCCCTGGATTGTATTTAAGGCAAATCATGCAGGTATGTACTACTCTCTTAGCCGTGCTAGCAATTTCTGGATGCTCCCAAACATGCGTAAGCAATTTCACAATTGCTGAAGCTCCAACATGTGCTAGCCCATGTGCCATCTGAACCATAGGTTGTACGATGGCTGTAGGTAACTTCCACCTGTCCATCGGCTTACTCCCCCAACAGCCTTCATCGTCCAATTCTCCATCTTTGGAGCATTGCTCTCGTTCTTTCTCAGTAGCAATCTTTTGTATCTCTAACACCTTTTCCCTAGCATCATGCCACCGCTCAGCTTGTGACTTCACAACATACATTGGAGTGGAGCCAGGCTGCATCGCAGTTTCACGTGCAACTCGATCTGCAAAAGCGTTTCCTTGTCCCACTTTATCTGTCACTTTCTTGTGTGCGCTACATTTCACTATAGCTATCCTTTTAGGATAGGTCAGTGCAGTCAAGAGATTTTGTACTAATTCGCCATATATTATCTGCGCTCCATGTGATGTCAAAAAGCCCCTTTCCTTCCAGAGCAGGCCAAAATCGTGCGCTACTCCGAAAGCATAGCGGCTATCCGTATAGACGTTCACACATAATCCTGCATTAAGCTCACATGCTCGTGTCAACGCTATCAGTTCTGCTGCTTAAGCTGATTTCTGCGGTATGTGTGCTGTCTCCACTATTGTGTGTAGCGTAGTAATTGCATATGCTGCGGAGGTAGTCCCGTCTGGTAACTTCAAACAAGACCCATCCACCCACAGCTCTCCATCCACATCTGTAAAGAGCGTATCTTGCAAATCAATACGACCCTTTGTCTGTTCCTCAGTCACAAAAACACAGTCATGTGTCTCTTGCGCCTCAGGCTGAGTCGCTGGGAAAAGCAACAACGTGGCTGGATTCAGTGTTGAACAAAGAAATCAAGCGGAACCGCTTGCCCTCTGCGCACTGTTGCAAATCCCCAATGGAGAATTATTTCCTAAATTTTATCTAAATGCTAAACATATTCAGTACAAAAAAACGCTACAAGTTACATGTGTTTGATTCTTGTCTTTACTAACATGTCATTAAAATCAACTCATGACATACGTTTTGTATACAACTACCATTGGTACAAAATAAATTTTAAACAACTTCCTTTCAACATAAGGGGTAATTCGACAATGGGATACTATATGTTCCCTGCCCAATGCATTTCGGGCCTCCCGGCCCTTCGTCAGGGGCAATGCCTAAAGAAACAAAGAAATAAATGCTTTTACTATAATGAAATAGGTTCTTTAAATATGCAAAGTACACCGCATGTCACTGTATGCATTCATTAAACATACTAACACATTGGATTTTAGAATAACCTGTAAATTTCTCAACAGCATTTTGTAATCGTACTCACTTCGAGCCCAAGGAATGAAGGTGGAAAGAACAATCCAATTCAAGTGTGTAAATGTGGAAGCTTCACTCCGTTACTACAAAACAAGAATAGTCCGACTTAGTGATATATAACAGCATTGCAAAAATAACCAGAGACTGCATCGGTGATCCCTCATCACTTACTCATAAACGTGTGTAAACCAGCGGATGGTGCTATCGGCTTTAATATGACAAATTGAAAAACGGGTCACACGGAAGCTGAGGAATCGATCACTGAGCCCGGAGGGTACACTCGAGAGAAAAAATCTGAAAAAAATACGGAAACGCATGCTCAAAATTTGTAACTCTGACCCCTGCATTATCGAGACGTGAACAAATACGTTAACTTTCCAAAATTGCTCGAATGTCTTCAAATGTAATCAAACAATGCTAGACGCACCTTTTTCAATGCTGCTGCAAGCATGGGCGTTCAACAGGATATCTCGCTGATATCATCAGACTCGCTAATAACCAGCTACAAAAGTAAAAGAATACTGGCTCAAACTGGGGCTGAACGCCGAAAACAAGATCTCCTACCAGCCTCATATCAAGAGATATCTACCTTTTCTCAACTTCGTAACAAGCTCCGATTTCTCCGGTCGGTCGCAACTCCTTCCTAACGGTCCCGGCGGTCGGTGAACAAACACTCCTACTCCGCAACTAATAAGGCCACTTACAATGTTGACGTGGTAATCATGCGCGCATGTCAAAACTAACGACGGACTAGAAAGCTAGAAGGATCATCCAGTGAAAACACGATGGGCGCCATGTTAGTGTGGTGCAAGATGTGATATTATAACGATCACAAGGAGAATGTAATGCAATATGGTGATTAACATACATGTTATTGGGATAAGAAATAAAATTTAACACATAACAGTCAGCCTCTGAACGAACTCCTCTGTGCTCATATCACAAAAAACAAATAAAGTCTACTCGATCATTGATCCCTTTGGGATCTTGTGTCTGCAACCTCCTAATCCAGTGGATTTCTCTTTGTAATAGAGTTCTGGTGAGGCTTTTTCCGGGTGTCGGAGTCACCATTTCTAAAATCTGGAATTTTAACTGGGCAATGGTATGTCTGTTTCTGTCCCAATGTACTGCCAGGCTGCTGTTTGCATTCTTATTGCGAATGGTGCTCTTGTGCTCTGAAATCCGTATTTTGACTTTTCTCTCTGTTTTCCCCACGTACAGTAGACCGCAGGGGCATTTGATGGCATATATCACGTTCATAGAGTTACAGTCAGCATTTATCCTGAGAGGGATGGTTTCGCCCGTATGCGGGTGTTTTACTGAATCCGTGACAATAACATTGTTGCAATGAATGCAGTTCTGGCATTTTTTCATTCCTTTACAATTGGTTGGAGTCCTCATGGTGTTGGATTTCAATAATTGTTTGATATTACAAGACCTTTTGTAGGCAAAAATGGGTTTGTGTGTAAACAACTCCTTGAAATCTGTCTCGTTACTCAATAGATCCCAATGAGAAATAATGCTTTTCTTGATTTCTTGTGAGCAAGTTGAGTATTTAGACACAAAAACCTGGCGGTGTGATTGCTCTCTTGTTTTTTTGATCAACAGAACTTCCCTAGGTAGTTTGTCAACCTTCTCCTTCGCTGTCTGTAATACATTGACAGGGTACTTTTTAGATGCATATTTGCTGCAAATGGTGTTGATATTTGTGTGAAGCGTCTCATCCTGGGAGCAAATTCTTTTAGCCCTTAACATCAGAGAAAATGGTAGATTGTTAATGAGATTCTTGGAGTGGAAACTGTTGTATGCTAGAGCCGTGTTTTTGTCAGTAGCCTTGTGGTAAACCTCTGTTTCCAAAGTGTCATCACTCAATTTCACTAATACATCCAAGTATGGGATTGCCTTGTTATCAATGGTGTGCGTGAATTGAATGTTCTCATCAAATGAATTCAACTCAGATATTTTTTGTTCCAGCAACATTGTGGAGTTCTGCCAAATCAGAAAAATGTCGTCTATGTAACGACAATAAAGAACAACGTTATCGGTCCAATCTCTGTCATTCATGCCTTTCCCATCACTAATCTCTGGATTCAGTGTTGCACATCTCTTCAAAGTAATATGAGGAGCCAACAGCGTTAGCTCATATCCTGTCAAACGAGCACTAGTTAAATGCTGAGTCTTTGTCTGATTCAAAAGGGCATCAACAGCATGGGGGGCCAACACTAACAACTTATGAGATAACACAATTCCTTCACTCTGGCGTATTGACACAGCTGTTGCTGCAACTGAGCAAAGACAACCAGGCAACGCTCGAGCAACAGGATCAATCATTGCCGAGAAGTATGCACAAGGGCGCTGCTTATCGCCGTGCATCTGCACTAACACTGATAACGCGCATCCATCTCTCTCATGCACATACAATGTAAAGGGCTTCGTGTAATCAGGGGTGCCTAACACTGGTGCTGAACAAAGGGCCTGACGTAATTGTTGAAAAGCATTCTCGCATTCATCTGTCCAGGGAAGGGGAACTGGAGTATCTTTTGTCAAAAGGGCTAACAGTGGTTTAACTATGTATGAAAACCCTAATATCCACTGTCTACAAAAGGAGGTGAGACCCAGAAAAGCTCAAACATCTTTCTGCGTGGAGGGTGCTGGTGTGTCTAAAATGGCTTGAATACGATCTGATGTAAGTGCACGCCCCTCTTTAGACAAAAGGTGACCTAAGTAGGTTACCTTTAGTCTACAAAATTGCAGTTTCTTTTTCGATACTTTGTGATTGTGCGACGCCAAAAAGGTAAGCAAAGACAATGTACACTCCTCACATTGTGCAGGGGTGTCGGCTGCCAACAAGATATCATCGACATATTGTATAAGCGCCACACCTTCGGGTAAAACAAAAGAATCCAATTGTCTTTTTAACGCTTGACTATAAATGCTGGAACTCTCAGTATAGCCTTGGGGAACTCTACAAAATCTGTACGATCTATTATTCAAAGTGAATCCGAAAAGATATCGGCTGTCAGGATGAATAGGGATCGAAAAGAAAGCGTTCTTCAAGTCTATTACTGAGAAAGTTGTTGCAGTTGGCGGGACCAGAGTAAGAAGTGTCGTAATATCAGAAACCACTGGGTATTGAGGTATCACTATCTTGTTAACCTCCCTCGAATCGATAATAAATCGATAAATCCTAGTGTCAGTGTCTTTCTTCAAAATCGGTAGTATAGGACTGTTGCACACATTGTATGGAACTTCTTCAACAACCCCTACTTTAACCCCTATTCCACCGCAGTGCTAAGGGGGCTGGGTGGCCGTGCGGCGGCCGCATCCTGGTGACGGAACCGCTCCGTCACCAGCGTCGGTGGCGCTGTGCTTATGACGGAGCGGTTCCGTCACGGCCCGCCCCACTCAATAGAACGCTCAGCGCAGGCGCGGAATTCGCGCCGCGCATGAGCAGCGAGCGGACCATGACGGAACCGCTCCGTCATCAGCACAGCGCCACCGCAGCTGATGACGGAGCGGTTCCGTCATCAGCAGACAAGGGGTTAATCAGATCCTGCACTATCTGTATAAGCGCCTCTTCCCCCTCCTGTGAGATTCGATACTGAGGCAGGCGTGGTAACACAGCTCCCTCCTTTACACTAATGTGCACCGGAGGAATAATCATCTGTCCCACATCAGTATCCGAAGTGGCCCACAAAGTATGAGGCAAAGAGGCCAGTGCAGCATCTTCCTTAATCGTACACACCTTCTCCATTGTCGGATAGTTGTCATTCAAAATAACACGTACTCCCTCAGGGGAGCATCGTATCGTAGCCCAAAAATGCTTGAGCATATCCAGGCCCACAATGTTATCAGGCGTGTTCAGGGAAAGCAAAAATGGACATGGTGCAGCAAACTGATCTACACAAAGTGCAACAGGTTGTGATAGTGGGTTAACAGAAGGCGTTCCATCAAACCCTATTGACGTAATTGTTAAGCCAGACAGCGGAGCCCTCGGAACCAATTTTTTAGACAAAGCGCTACGAATAGCTCCTGTATCAACTAGGAACCGATCAGTAGAACCCAAAACATGTGCTGTAACATAAGGACCCCTCTGATCTACTGGCACTTCAACTGATTCCTTACCCTATCCTACGCAATCCTATGCATACTGTGAATCGTTCTGCTCAGGAGGTACATAATCAGACATTTGGTATTGATTTAGTCGATCAAAAACATTGGACCCATCTCGCGGTTGCGTATTAGATTCAAACCTAGCTCGATCACTCGTGTTGCTCCTAGGGCCTGAAGAACCTCCTCTACCCCTCATAGATCCCTGCCCACGTTCTTGCCGCTGTGCGCGCAACAATGGACACTCATTCGCCCGATGGCCTTTCTGCCTGCAATATGCACATTGATCCCGGGCCAAATCAGTACGGTCCGAAAAAGAACCAGGGAAATTCCGACCGCCCCTTTCATTACCTCTACGAGGCGGCCCATACACCTGCGCTAACATAACCTTCATTTTCAAATCTTTAGATTTCTTTTCCTCACTACCCTTCGCTTCTAATTCCTGATGCTCATAATACTGAGCCATCGTCAGGAGGGATGCTGGCGTCAAAGTCGTCCAAGAGCTTTCGCTCGCTTTTAATCGAGCTGCTACTCCCGGTAATAAATGTGAAACATATTTATCAACAAAAAGATGTCGACCCGTATCGTCCGTAAGTGACTGACCGCTAAAATCATGGAAAGTTTCCTCAAATCGTGTAAAGAAATCTGAAACTGATTCATCTATTTTCTGTTTACATGACTCTAACATAGTCCAATCAATCTTTTTAGGGGGGATAAGCGTTTTTAATTTAGTCAAAATAGCAGCAGGCAGATCTAAAATCGACTGGGGCGGTTTCTGTGCAGGTTTCCTCTCTCTATCCTCATCCTCAAGATTTAACTTTAAATGTCTGAAGGTCATCTACCTTTCGTATAGACCTTCACATATCTGGGGGTAATATAAGCCCGAAAAACAAGTCAATATCGGCCTGAGTCATAGTACAAGAATTCAGAGCCCCCTCAACTTCCTCATAAAAGGCTGCGGGATTCTTTCGTGGATCAGGTAATGTAGCCTTTAACGCCATAACATCTGCTCTATTCCAAGGAGTATAAACCCAGTTATAGATGACATACCCTTGAGCATCAGGAGACCCTCTATCCAAACTAGTGCCCGCTCCTTTAGGAGGAACATACAAAGGCGCCGCCTCCCGCACCGGTTTAACATGCACTGCATCAATCTTATCTGAATAAAAGATGGATGACTGCTTCCCGCCGCCACTCGCATTTGTTTGCTCCTCGCCAGCTTTCCTTTTCCGTGCTTCATCCCGTAGCCGAAACATCTCATCCCGCAACACAAATATCCGTTGAATCGCATCAGGCACCTGAGAAGGAAGAAAAAGACCTTTACGCATTTCTTTAGAATCAGCTCTCACATCATCTGGTTCAAGAACATCAGAAGATTTCCGAAAAGCTGTCACTACTACATTAGAAACAAATTCAGTAAAGTATAGTTTCTCCCTATCCTCCCATGCTTCAAGCTCTTCCAATAAATCTGTCAGGGAGACAGCATCTTTGTTAACCCGGTAAGCAATCTTACGGAGATCAGCCATACGCTCGGTCGACAACATAGACCGCGTATCCACTTTCTGCCCAGGCGGTCCAAAATCCTGATCTCCTCCTCTCGGGGCAGACGGGCCAGCGTACGGGGGCGGAGAGAGACCTAATAACGAAAAATCATCATCCGATTTATTAAGGACAGGATAAAGAGGCTGTCGAACAGGATATTGGCCAGATATTTGCAACCAACGTTCTTTCTCCTGCTTCTCTTCTAATTCCTTTGTTTTGCGCTTTTTCGCCTCATGCGCTCTCTCACGCTCACTCTTTCGCTGCTCTTTCTCAATCAGTGCCTGCTCACGCTTCTCACGCTCTCGCACCTCTTTCATCCACATACGTATACACTCAAACATATCTTGTCTCACTCGCCGCTTACACATACACTGCTCCACATACTCGATTTTCCGCAAATCAAATGATCCATACATAGGCCATCGTAACTCAGGATCCTTTTTGGTATATTTCGTCCACAATGTGCTGTACATTATGGGGGAAAGACCAAATTTTACATACATGTCCCTATTCGGCGTCCCTTCCGGGGGAGCCAGCTGTGATTCTTCAAGTAACAACTGGTCATTTCCAAAACCGCAGCACCAGTTACGAAGTGAGCTAAAAACAGACATGTCGGGAAAAAAAAAATTGTGCAAACTATGCAATATTATAGTTAAAATAGCGCTTAAAAACGTTGCGCCGCTCAAATCCAAAGATCAGGAGAAATATCTCCACATTGCCTGCCTATATGAGTTGCAACGCATATATGAATATCACCAAACCAAACAATATGACTAGTCACCTCAAACAAACAAACAAATTAGTCAGGGTAAGCGTATCCTAAAACTGCCTTGCCAATCAAGACTATCAAAGGCTCGCAGCAAGTACCGTGCAATGATTCTTACCAATCAAGAGCGTCCAGATTCTAACTGCCAAGTTCCGAATTCGCCCAAACGGCCACTATGCGGCAAACCGACAGAAGAGGCCTCAGTCGATGACCGGCGCCACCCAGATGGTCAGATAGGAAGGGAAGGAAGAATACCTCGGGATGCCAGGACTAAAGGCGCCGCTGGCAGTGATCACGTCCCAGGCAAGGTTCCAATCCTTCGTCACGACCAATCCTTCGAGCATCCGAGTCGCCGATGAGCCCCACGTGACGGGCGCCAATTGATGAGTACAGGCCTCAGCAAGGCCCACGAGAGCAAAAGGGTTCGCTCTTCTGTGCACGAAGTCTTCAGACTACAAAAGAAATTGCCACTGAAACTGGAAATACAAAGACATAGTTTAATAAACCTTTAAAGGTGGTACTACAGCCTACACAACACTCTACAGTATTGTACAAGGTAGCACAACGAACTCAGACATGCTGTCCCCTTTTATACACAAAGAAGGGGCTCATAAGTAGGCGGTTACAGCTCAAAGCATGATTTACAACCATATATGGACATTTCTCGAACATGATCGATACATATATTCTTGAGACCCGCCGAATGCACATTCCAATCTTCACTAATCAGAAACAGATGTGACTCCTACTGGGCATGCGCTAGAAACGCAAAGAACTATTTATAGCCTGTTGCTGGGCAAACTTCAGGGGTGACAATCAGTGAGGTAGGACTCGCCTCGTGGCGAGCACATGGCACACAAGATGGACGCCAGAAAACAAAAATGAAGTCTGGCCGTATTTCAAGTACGGGCGGGAAAACTAGAACAAAGACATGATAGCATGTCTTCAGCGAATGATTACTACTATCGCTGTTTTATTTACAACACTACGGACATTGCTAATGCATCAAACGCTGATGGCGATGATCCACACTTCTGCACTGTTGATCTGCTAACTGAAGTGGTTCCACTTTCACCTACTACGGAAGACGGTTTCTTTGCCAGCCTAGATGATCTCATGTTTTCTCCTGACACTCCTGAGAATAACTTTTGATTAATTCACACAGCGTTCCCTGAACTCTGCAATTCGGCCTTCATTTTTCAAAATAATCCACTAATTTGAACTTTTTCCAAAATAGAACTTTGGCACAGAGTAATCTGCGTAAAATAGAACTATTCTTAGAGAACAAGATTTCGTGTTTGAACTTCCTAAAAAAGGCAATATTTGGCTTCAACCGAAAACAAACACAGTTAAAAAACTTATGCTAATTTGACAGATTTCATGTATCAATTGAAAATTGAGAATATATGCTCATGATTTATGCTTGATTTCAAATGACGCCTATAACTTTTTGCATACAGTTTATACTCATTTCATGTGAACAAACCTATTCAAATGTATTTTTGTATTTTGGGGTGGGATTGTGAACACTTTGCATTAGATATGTTCAGTGCTTTGGTATTATTGAACTTAATAATCGTGGAGTGGGTGTTATGTGGGAATTTAGGACCCTAGTGAAATTATCCCGATTCATGCCCATATATAGGTATAATTCACAATATCCCTATATAGGCATAAGGAATCATTACCTTATTTAGTTTTAGCCTGCGCAGCCCAAATAGGGCATGGCTACTTCCACTAAACTCCGAGAATCTACAACGATTTCTTGGAAAAACCAGCCTTCAGCAGTCAGGGACTTCCCCCTGCTTGAATACTAATTTATCCAAGAACTCCTGGAGTTTTCAAGGAACTGAGGCACTAGTGACTATGTTATGACCAATCTTACGTCAAACTCGGCACCTTCAAAGTATAAATATGCCTACATTTGCCCAGTCAAATACACAGTGGTTTAGGAGCAGCTCAACTAACTACTTGCCCGAGGCCCTGCAACAGCAAGTGCCGAAGGAAGCCGACCCTCCAACTGACGCACTGAGAAGACGCTGTCTTTTCTCTTGCCGAGAAATCCAGCTCCGATGTTTCCAGGCTACCCTTGCGGGTTGCTGGGAGATCGAGTCCTGAGAGAGAGATACAAGACCTCTATCATTCTAAAACCAAGGTACGGAGCTGATTAGACATTTAGAGAATTCTTGGAACAGATTCTTGACAGAAAATTACTAGACTTAAGCCACACCACACTTACTCCTCCCTCGTACTAGACTTAGGTTAGGTACACCGGGTAGGCATATTTTAGAAGCATCAGTTGAGTACTTTTATCCACTATGTTATCACTGTATGTATTTTATGCATTCTATGTATTCTATTTATGGCTTAGAAACCATATCATGCTTTTACAGTACTATTTTATAATACTATTCGTATTATATGCCTTGTACTTCTTAACTAGCATTTCAATTGTAGCAGTGCATTTCTCATGCTTAAAAAATAAGACTGCTCAATAAATACTTTTATTGAAAACGCCCGTCACTCTATTTCTAAGCAACTCTGGTGAAACGAAGCATGCACGATTGACTGAGTGAAATAGCCATATATTGTTTCCGCGACTCTAGAGATACTTTTCATTCTCGGGAAACAAAGTTGTCATGTTATATGGTTGTCAGAAACAAATCCCTTCTTGTTTATTTGAGAACGTTTCTAGTGACCTCTGAGCTAGCTGGCACTTACAATCAAATCTAATATATTCGGCAGAGACCTAGTCGACTTAAGTCCTCCGTCTAAGCTGCAGGATATATTATTCCAATGCGCAGAGCCTATTGGGAATATAGGAACTACACTACAGTGTTATGCTCAGCACATGGCCCTTGCAGCGCCACTGAGGCGGGAAGATACAGTTGCATGCTGCGCATTGGCTCGGCCCGCGAGGCGTGCCGCGCATGGTTCGTGTGGCTCACAATGACGGTCACGCTCGCGCCAATGGTTTCTAACAGCTGTAAAATATCCGGTAATAATCAGCGCACGCAAACTTCTCTGTGGAAATTGTTGATACCTGATGACCTCACATAGTTCAACTCAGTAGAGGAATGATTATTGTCCTACTCTTAAACTTTCCTAAAACTCTGTTACAACTGGTTCCAATTTAAGCGCCTTGATGCCCTCTGACCAAGCCAATGCTACATAAAACTGTAAAAGGGAAAGTTTGTGTATGTGTACGGTAATTGATACCTGCATCAATATTATTGGAAATGCATTGTCTGGGGTGGCTTGGGTTTCTGGCTGCTTCATTTCACCACTTGAGTCATGGTTTGTGGTCGTGGGGTGGTTGCGGACCGGAATAACAGGCGGGGAGGCCGTGTATAGTGAGCGATTGTTTCGCTTCTTTATTAAGTCTGTACAACAATTTGTCACGGTAACGAGGTATCCCAAAGACGAGGGCGTTGGGACGGCTGTCCTGGCCTTCTCCCGTGGTGACGTCGATGTGTCAGGTCTCAGGGCGGGACTCTTTGGATGGCGTCCTCGGAGGTTTACCAGGAACGAAAGAAACAGAAGGGGCAGTTAGTCCAACTGAAAGGGTCTCGCAGAGTACTTTATCAACACCAGGGGGTGTGGGGGAAGGGCTAGAGCGACTGTGAGGAGGGTAGGGGATTTAGGTACAGATCGTTGAAGCAGAAGAGTAAGAGCAGCAGAGTGTATAGGTGAGAGGGAGGTGAGGGATTCTATACAATAGTGTCCGTGTGGACCCCGAGGTGCTGTACAAGGAAATATACAGTGTAATAAATCTTCCCAATAGTGAAGGTAATTTACACTATTATATACAGGGCAGTTTTAACTGACTACAACAGGCGTTCGATGGAGACCGGGTACTCACATGCCCCGCCGCAACTCTTCCGAGAGTCGTGGCCTCTCTCCAGCCACCTCCTGCGGACTCCACCAGTCCTCAGTCCAAACGTCCTCTTCTTCGTCCTCCGGGTTCGTCTTCTCTGGGTCCAGGCTCCTCTGATTCTCCTGCCACGAGTTCGCCGAGTTGCCGCCTTCTCTCTTGTCAGTTCCGTCTTTTCCGGTCTCCGGGTCCAGGACAAGGGAGGGTCTTCCGGGGTGCATGGAGCCCTTTCATCATTGGGAACGTATGCTTGGCTGAATAAGGATAATGATCAGGTGGCATGGAGATAATTGACCACAATAGTTCGCTGTGAAAATTGACCCTAGTTTTGACCTACTGTATCATTGGAGTATGATGCACGGACCACCTTAGAACATGGAAATGCATGGTTGTTTAAATATGGACAATGATTCAGTGGCCTAAGGTTAATGGGTCAACGATGGTTCACTGTGCATGATTGACAGTGGACGGGTTTGCTGGTATAGAAAATGATGAGACTCAATTGGTTACCAATATTTTTAACTATAAGATTGTTTAAATATATTTGGGATAAAGATTTGGTGAAAAGGATATTATGGGGTGGGGAATGGGACACATTGAGGTGGTAAGACTAGGCGTTTTAATTTGCTTGCTTGCCGAGATGTAATATTACAAATTCAAACAAGCATGGATAGAATATTTTGCAGTCTCACTGGACATCTCTGTAGTGTGCACTGCACATCTACCTCTTGTTCAATTACTAACTTTCTCTTAATGCATTTTTTAGAGTTAATGATACAATGGGTGTGAACTACGACATCTAAAAAAAGATATCTCAAATGTTTTTGATTTTTTTAGTTGATATGATTGTGTAAAAAATGTTTTAACAGTGCTATATAGACCCGTTGTCGTCCTCAATAATCGTCAGCAAACCACAGTGCGTAATTTGACATCATGTATTATTCAGAGTGAATTCTAATATTTCTGTAATGAAACACAAAACACACAGTAGCACTAAAAGTATGAAAAATATTTCAGTACTTTTGTGTTTTCTTCTTTAGGTGTTACAATATGTATGTATCCTCCAATTTACGCTTTGCAACTAAAGAAAATGCAATAAATATTATGAGCTCTTTCAGTAATTTTAGCCTTGTGACTAACACGAATCTCCAACTGATGGGAGGCCAGGTTCCCCAGTGTCCGGTAGGCTACTGCAATTTCCAGCATAAGACACAGAACATGTGTATGGCTTCTCATAATGTGTAGGGTTGTTTGCCTGAAAGAATGCTGTTCATTCAGTAGAATGTCCGGATGCTAAATATCTTCGGGTTCATTTGCCTTTAACGTGGGTGTCAAATAACTTTGTGAATGATCATCCAAGAATATGAAAATCAACCACCAACATACATCTTATAATTTTATATCGATTTTATTGACCATTTCGTGGGAAGGGTAGATCCATCCATTTGTAATAGATTTTTTTCTGTCATATTATTATTTTCTCTCAAGTACCTTGTGATGGTAGCTTGCATTCTGTGTCTTTTGTTGCACAGGTGTATTGCAGGGTCCCTGCTTTCTTGTGGGGGCTTGAGAAAACAGCGGCTTTCGCCCTTGCTGGCTTCACCCCTACTGCAAACACTTCGAGTATCCCAAGTCATAGCTGAATAGCATGCAAGCAAAGCCATATGGCGGCAGAGTAGCCTGCAGGTCTCACCCCTCACTTCCCCTCAGTTAACTCTCACATCACCAAACCCACCCATGATATAAATAACCTCACGCATCCTACCATACCCCTTGCAGAGTCCTCCCTGGGCACCTTGCATCTTGTTCTTTCTGGCTTACGTTTGTAGCAGATCTCCTTGGAGTATGCAAGCGATTTATTCCTCTCATATTTTACATGTTCACTTGATTTTGCATTCCCCACAAGTTAGCTATTTTATAATGTTGTTGTTTATCTGTATTTTTTTCTGCGGATACTTTTAGGCTTGAGCCATGCCAGGTGTTTATGAGGGGTTTTGATTGAGCACGCAGGCGCTAGGGCTAAAGCCAAACAAAGTGCCTTATAGTGGGTTGGCCTCTCTGCAGAGCACACAGAATAATATTTGTGTATTCCATTTGCAACTGAAATTCTGTGGAAATGTGTGTGAAGGTGGTACACTGATGTCAAAATATTTGCAAGGCAAAAGTAAGAGAAATTAAAGTGCTTATATTTGAGGGATTGCATTCTATGTTGGGGACGGTGAAGTGACAGAGATGTGAGGAAGGGCATTCAGGGAAGAGTGAAAAGAGGATGCTGAAGAGGAAAGAGAGGGGGTTGAAGATTTACAGATGGACAAGATATGCAGAGAAAAGAGGATACATATCTAACATAAAGCACACATAATTGAAGGCCAAAACTCCTTCGACGGGCCTCAATGCTATTTAATTCACAGACTCACTATTTCAGAATTTAAACATTTTCAATGTTAATTATTTATAAGAAATCATTGTTGTTACACATTTATCTTAAACAGCTAATCATACTGACAGGCGTTAGGTGTATGTCAGTTGCTGTGCCATTTACCTGGATAAAATTACATCTCAGAGAGAAACCAAAATACCTGTCTGATGGCACACTATGGGAATCACAGAAATTTGGCATGTTCCTTAATAGGGAGCACCCATTTTTTTTCATCTCACTCAAAGACCTGTCTGCACATATTTCTATATGACTGTTTACAGCCAGCAGCTGTGGGTGCTTCCCGAAGTCTGGTTAGAGCATATTTTTCCAAAGTTAAAGCTGCATGCAGTGCAAGACACTGGGCAAGCATACATTTTAAAGGGCTAAAGTTGTCATGCTGAACAATAAACATATTACAGTAACTGTTGTACATATTAATGCAGGAACATAGGGGGCATTTTTTAATGTGTTTAATGTTTCAAGACTATACGTTCCCACTGCTTAATAAGCCTTGCTTTATCGCTGCACTCATTTGCTCTAAAATGCACCATTTGCCAATCTTTTTTAAATTTCTTTCTCAGGAGAGAGACTCTCCCTAGACCCCTGATTTGTCCATTGAACTTGTTCACATCGCTAACAAGTGTTTTCTATCGGAAAGGGTAGAGCCAAAGGTGTCTTGCTTAGTACCCTAGCCTTTTTCAGAAGTCAGACTTGCTTGGCAACCCAGAAATTCTCTGAAATAATGTATGAGTTTTCTTTTATGAATGCCTAGAAGAACTGAATTTTTAGTCTATTTATCACAGAAATAGTGCTGAAAATCGCACCAAAAAGATGCAAATGTTTTAAAAATTCCTTCATGGGGGAGAACCCCCCGGACACCCCTTTTTGCCATCGGGCTCGCTTGCTGCGCTCACATCTGTTGAATCATTTTGCTTACGCCTCACCAGTTTCAAATTCCACCTGCCGCCACTGCCTATAGATTCACTCATACATATTGAGAAAGATCAATAGAACACTATTAAATATACTTATAGACCTATATCAACATTAGCCACCAGCACACATTTTATTGACTTATACAGTAATCCTACGCACTTATGTAAATAATTCATCATACTTACATTTACTCAGCTACACATTTTTACAAACACCACTTTATTTATTCATATAGATAATAACTCAGTCAGTCAAATAACTTTATTCGGTTTAAATAAACCATAAAAGTAAGACATTCGTACACAATATATATAACTATTTAATGTCAAGTGAATACAGTAAAATGTTATTTGACTCAAATAAACCACAATTTCTCACAAAATATTAGAATACAGAACTCTAAAATTCTACAAATATAAATGGGAGATGTCAGTTTTGTTTATGATTCATACTGTTTCCTTATTATGAAAGCATTCCTGATAAAAAGTATGACTACAGTGCAAATTGCTTCATTCGATAAGGATAATAAAAGATTAAAACCCTCCTGGTAGTTACAAGGACAAGCTTTTTTTTAAAAAGGAATAAGGAACCGGGCCCTTGGATCCTTATAAAGTGCACAGAATAGAATATGGTGCAAGGTGCTTTGTTTTGTTGAATTGTCGCACGGACAAGGAGAGAGGTTATGGCACAAACCGGCCTGTTTGGGGAAGGCCATTAAAAAGTGTAAAGTGCAGAGCCGAAATCTAGTCAAGAAAAATCTAAAATGTGTGTTAGTGGTGAAAGACAAGTAAAATTGGGGATGCATAAAGTTCTGGTTAATGTATGGTTGCAGCCTAACTATCGTCCTGGGTTTATCATGCACATTGCGAAATGCAATTTTAATGATTTTTTTTGCGTTTGAGTCTATGCTGTCCAGATTGTCATAATAATGCCATAGGCCTATTTCTTTGAACTTTCCCTTTACATAACTGAGCCATGGAATGGCCTTGGCATTGTCCAACATCATGCATTCCCTGACAATCTCTTTTGTTAGCGTTAAGTCTTATGACAGCCAAACTTTCACCCAGAGGATTAATGGGGCAATATTAATCCGATCCGCAATAAAATCAACCTTTTTCGCAGTATGACAAAATGCTGAAGGGGCACTTTGGGGAATCATCAGTAGTCTATTTAGCAACTTATTCTCTAATATCTGGAGTTTTGTGCTTTGATAGTATCCCCATACTCCCGCCCCATAAGTGGCAATAGACAAACATTTTGATCTACATAAAGTTATCAGTTCCACTACCGGCTTATGACCGAATTTACTCGCAAAGCGCAAGAGACCCTCCACTGCACAGCTAGTGTTCTGGACCCTGGATGTAATAAGCTGTTCCCAATTCAATTTCTCATTAAAAACATTCCCCATATAATAACTCATACTTAGTGTCTTATAAAATCACTATTACAAGCATACATTTATCCATACAGTAACTCATACAATCACTGAGTCTTATATATACTTATTTATATACAACAACTGTCACATACACTGCGTTTTATATTTCTACTTTGTTGGACATTTGTCATTGAGAAATATATTTACTCATCAACACACCCATAAAGATATTCACTCACCCAAACAACTGTTTTCACATGGAGTCTCAACTTCATATACCTACTAATTCAACTATTTACACATCTTTGGACAGTCACACACCTCCCATCCAACTACACACACATTCACTCTCTTATACAAATACTCACTTAATTATTTAACAACTAATATACAGTTTCACATAGTTAGTAACCAACATATGCAGTAGTTTACACAACAAGAGACAGAGTGATATAGATATTCACACAGTTAAATCACTATCCCATATATTTAGTGGTACAACTAAATTAGTCATTTAGATAGTCATAACAGTGCTACTAAATCCTCCATCCGGATACTTATACATTCACTCAGTCTTCAATGCAGATTCTTATATATATATATATATATATATATATATATATATATATATATATATATATATATATATATATATATATATATATATATATATATATATATATATAATATATATGTATATATATATATATATATATATATATATATATATATATATATATATTTATATAGAATACTTTTTTAAATATGGAACCAAATCACATTCACTGGATGATGTCATCAGTGATGTCATCAGTGATGTCATTTGAGATGTCGATGTCATCAGTGATGTCATGAGTGATGTCACTGACCATGTAATATTTTACATCATCAGCAGTGGATTGCGAGTGAGCGAGTTATAGTTAGTACAACTAACTATAACAGAGGAATTTCAATGGTTTTGTACGAGTGAAATGTCCAGCTAACTATAACACCCCTAAAACCTATGGTTTTATCAGTAAATTTCTAAGGTTTTTTAAATGCTAATTCCTAACTATAACATGTCTGAAACATATGTTTTTTTCAGCAAATATATATATATATATATATATATATTAACTACTGGCGGTCGCCAGTAGGTAGTTATAGTTAGGATTTTTTTCAATGCAAAATCTCAAAATTCTATTGTGAATAACTTTGGCGCCGGTTGACGAATATGCCTGAAAATTTCCTCAAATATGCCTCGCATAGCTCCGCTCCTTCCTTGAAAGTTTGGGGGTTATTCGTGAAGCGAGGGCCGAGATAAAAGGGGGGTCCCAAAACGTGTTTTCCCCATGTTAATTTCGACAGGGCGGTAGAATTCACTTTTAGCCCGAATGGCTGAATGGATTTCCACCAAACTTGGCAAAATTGTAGGGACTGGTAGCCCGATGTGCCTTTGCTATGTCTCAAGATATGTGCTCCAGTAGTTTTTGAGTAATTTAGGTTAAAAAAATATATATATCTATGGCAGCGCCCCGGTACGCGCACCGGGGAGCGCTCTGGGTACGCCTCGTGAGGTGCGCACGGAAAGCTGATTGGCTCTCGGGTGTCTGTAAACATTCGAAACAGTCCGGAGCGGCCGCCGTCGGTAGGATCGAGACACAAGAGGTGGGAAAAACAAAGGGGGTAATGACAATAAGGGGGCAGAGTAGACCCCCCTTGACCCCCTAGGTTTGATGTGGGGGCTATAAAAGGGCCCCGCGGGTGAAAAAAACATTTTTGGGGGATTTTCGCGGGGGGAGCGCCCGGTACGCGCACCGGGGAGAGGACCGGGGAGCGTCCCATGGGGAAAAATGAATGATAGAGTTTTTAAAAAATTTAGCCTTTTTTTAGAAATTGGAGGTAGTTCTAAAAAGAACTGTTTTTTTCCTTCTTTTTGTTGTTTTATATTTTTTTAATGTTTTTTGAACATTTTGTACTTTTTTTGGCTTTTATGAACTATTTTGTATTTTTTTGGTTATTTTTATGGGGAGAAACAAAAAACAGGGAATTGAAAATGGCTGAACAGGAGCAAAAAAAAATCAGGAAAAAATTAGGGTTTTTGGGGGCAATTGTGGTTGTCACCAGCAAGGAGGATGAGCTTTAGGCTCTGCTCACCATAGGAGATGGTCTTACCACAAAAAATACAGGTGACCCTAAATTCTCCAAACCGTGGTTGAATGCAAGGGATTGTCTCCCTTGTCTCTGGTCCCGATGGAGTGGGTTGTTTTCGTTTGGAGGTGCTGGGTGTAGATTGGGGAGGGTTGCTGGCCAGTTCTCTCATCTATGCGGCAGCATAGTTGTTAGGATGCTTGCGCTGCATGTGCCTTATCATGGTATTGTTCCCAAATGAATATATTTTATTTGGGTTACCCCTTGAGAGTTCCATGCCACAGATAAGGCAAGTCACCTTTGCCGCATTCACTTTCTTTTTTCCCTCAGGGATGGAAAAAAACTCCCATACAATGTGTGGCTTGGGTTGGTATGGGGTATTGTGTTCTTCCAGCCACCTCCTCCTCGTCCCCTCCTCCTCTTCCTCCTCCTCCTCTTCTTCTTGACCACCAATGTGATGTTGTGGTGGTCCTCTTGGTGGTGGTGGTGGTGGTGGTGGTGGTGCAGATGCTCCAGCTGATGCTGCTACGGTAGCCATTTCAAAGTACAAAATAAACCTCAAAGATTTCAAAACATGTCTTCCTCAGTCAAAGGACAAAGTCAGAATAAGGAAAAAAGGTGGGGTCTTTCATCATTTGGAAAAAAAAATGCCCTGAACCAATGAAAAGTGTTATTTTCAGGTCACAAGACTAGGGATTTCATCATTATGAAACCAAAACTGTTCTGCACCAATTAAAAGTGTTATTTTCAGGTCACATGACCCGACGCGCTTACGCGACGCGCCCCCGGGCGCGCCCCGGGTCGCGCCGAGTAAGCGTGTCTGATGTTTACGTTGCGCGATCGTATTCGCTCGAGTGCTTCCGGGTGCTCTTACGCTGTGCGTATCACGTGGACGCGGCTACGTGATACGTCACATGATGTTTTCGTTCGCGGCAATAGGACGCTCTCCGGAGCGCGCCCAGGGGCGCTTCAAAAGACTACGCTTTCCGGGGCGCTCACCGGGGCACTCCCCGGGAGCGCTCCAGGGCAAAAAAAATTAAATAAATAAAAATATACATTTAAAAAATTGTTTTAAATATAAATATAATATAGGATTCATTCATTTTCAAAAATATTACATTTCATAGCTATAGACATTTGCTATTAACAAAATTTTGAAATTCACTAAAAAAAAACATAGGTTTGGGGCCTTATATATAGTAAGGAATTAGCATTTTAAAAACCTATGAAATTCACTGAAAAAACCATAGGTTTCACACCAGTTATAGTTAGGAATTAGCATTTAAAAAACCTATTAAATTCACTGAAAAAAACATAGGTTTCACACCAGTTATAGTTAGCTGGAAATTTTACTGACATAAAACCATTGAAATTCCCACGTTATAGTTAGTTGAACTCACTATAACTTGCGCGCCTGCAATGCACTGCTAATGACGTCAGATATTACATCACTCATGACATGGTCAGTGACATCACTCATGACATCACATCTTGACGGCACATTTTGAGTGACTTCTCAAATCCTATTCTATTTCATTAACAAATTCTGA
The DNA here is from genome assembly GCF_964263255.1 of Lissotriton vulgaris. Taxonomy (NCBI): domain Eukaryota; kingdom Metazoa; phylum Chordata; class Amphibia; order Caudata; family Salamandridae; genus Lissotriton; species Lissotriton vulgaris. The sequence goes on from NC_141693.1 coordinate 1,230,989,013, forward strand.
CATGCAGTCTCCCAAGATGGCCACCAGAGACAAAAGAGCCCAAATATCACCCAGATGTAGCCCAAGTATAGCCCAATGACAGAATGTCCCACAGTGTTCTAAAGAACAACTAGAGCGCTAACAGTCCTACTTATTACAAAGGTATGGCACACCTGAAGCCATCTTGATTGGAATAAAGTGGTAACTCTTAAAACATTTAATTTAAAAAGGAACAAAATGAGGGGGTATATTTTGCCATAGAAAGTATGATTAGTGCTGCAGAAAGAAAAATTAGGGCGCATTTTGAGTGACTTCTCAAATCCTCTTCAATTTCATTAAAAAATTCTGACATACAGTCTCCCAAGATGGCCACCAGAGACAAAAGAGCCTAAATGTAGCCCAAATATCACCCAGATGTAGCCCAAGTATAGCCCAATGACAGAATGTCCCAGAGTGTTCTAAAGAACAACTAGAGCGCTAACAGTCTTACTTATGACAAAAGTATGGCACACCAGAAGCCATCTTGATTGGAATGAAGTGGTAAGTCTGAAAACATTTAATTTAAAAAGGAACAAAATGAGGGGGTTCATTTTGCCATAGAAAGTATGATTAGTGCTTCAGAAAGAAAAATTAGGGATCATTTTGAGTGACTTCTCAAATCCTCTTCTATTTCATAAAAAAAATTCTGACATGCAGACTGAAACATGCACTTTGAATACCAGCAGCAGACTTCCCTGGTGAGCAGTAGCTTTACTACAGTGATCTAATGAGCAACTAGAGTGCTAACATTCAGAATTTATGGCAAATGTGTGACACATCTGAATGCCTTCTTGATGGAACCAAAGTAAACAAGCATTGAAAATGCAATAGATATTGCCCTAGTTTAAGTTAAAGCCATTCTGTTTGTAATGAGGTGGCTTTTTAGCTTTGCTTTTATTAGTGTTTTTTAAACTTTCATGTAAATAACATGCATCTGTATGCATATATGTATATGTATGCATGCATTTATATTTGTATTTATATAGATATTCAGATTATATATGTTTATATATGTATGTATATATATATCTATACTACTATAATAAAGGAAGAACTTTCAGCCTTTGAGGTGGGTAAACTCGGGAACCACAGCGCCAATCCACACACCCGATACACCGTTGGAATCGTCAGGGTGTGTAGATGGTTATAGGCTATATAAATTTTTAAAAAAAACATTATTTAAAGAATTTACAGTAAAAAAAGAATAAAGGAAGAACTTTCAGCCTTTGAGGCGGGTAAACTCGGGAACCACAGCGCCAATCCACACACCCGATACACCGTTGGAATCGTCAGGGAGTGTAGATGGTTACAGGCTATATAAATAAATAAAAAACGTTATTTAAAAAATTGACAGTAAAAAAAAAGTGGTCCCTCCGAAGTAGCTTGGTCGCGTCGTGCGTGCTCACTTCAGGAGAAGCGGCGGACATGGCACCGGGGAGGAGCGGTGACGTGAGGAGCAGCGGACAGGCCAGCGGTGGTGCGAGCAGCGGACAGGCTGGAGGAGCGGCGTCTGAGGTAAGGGAGCGGCGGACATGGCATGGGGGAGGAGCAGTGACGTGAGGAACAGCGGACAGACCAGCGGCGGTGCGAGCAGCGGACAGGCGGGATTAGCGGCGGCTGAGGTAAGGGTACCCATGTCGGGGCAGGCGGAGGACTGGCTGGGAGGGGGCCTGGGCTGCAGCAGAAAAGAGAATGATCCCGTGTTTTTATGGTGAAACAGCAATCATGTAAGTGGACCCATGTCGGGGCAGGCGGGGGTCGGGGCAGGCGGGGGACGGGCCGGGCGGGGGTACGGGCTGCTGGACAATGTCGGGGTGGGCGGGGTCGGGGAAGCCTGTTGGTCCCGGACAAGGTCGGGACGGGCTGCTAGTATATACATACACATACATATATATAAATGCATATGCATATATATGCATATATATATATATGTGTATATGTGTGCGTGTAGAGAGAGGTAGAGAGGTAGAGAGGTAGAGGTGTAGAGGTAGAGAGGTAGAGGTAGAGAGGTAGCAGTAGAGGGGTAGAGACTAGTAGAAAGAGAAGTAGAGAGAGGTAGAGAGTAGAGAGTGAGTAATAGAAAGTAGAGAGTGAGTAGTAGAGAGTAGAAGAAAGCAGTAGAGAGAGTAGCAGAGAGTGAGTATTAAAGAGTAGTAGAGTGAATAGTAGAGTGAGTAGTAGAGAGTAGTAGAGAGTGAGTAGTAGAGAGTAAGTAGTAGAGTGAGTAGTAGAGAGCAGTAGAGAGTGAGTAGTAGAGAGTAGTAAAGAGTGAGTAGAGAGTGAGTAGTAGAGAGTGAGTAGTAGAGAGTAGTAGAGTGAGTAGCAGAGAGAGAGAATAGTAGAGAGTAGTAGAGAGTGAATAGTAGAGTGAGTAGTAGAGACTAGTAGAGAGAGAGTAGTAGAGAGTGAGTAGTAGAGAGTAGTAGAGAGTGAGTAGTAGAGTTAGTAGTAGAGAGTGAGTAGTAGAGAGAGAGTAGTAGAGAGTGAGTAGTAGAGAGTAGTAGAGAGTGAGTAGTAAAGAGAGAGTAGTAGAGAGTGAGTAGTAGAGAGTAGTAGATAGTGAGGAGTAGGGAGTGAGTAGTAGAGAGAGAGAGTAGTAGAGAGTAGTAGAGTAGTAGAGAATGAGTAGTAGAGAGTGAGTATTTGAGAGTAGTGGAGTAGGAGAGATTAAGTAGTAGAGAGTAGTGGAGAATATTACAAAGTTTGGCACAGCATCACTTGCACAATAAGTCCAATCAAATCATATCACTTAGAGTCCTTATTGAAGCGCTGAATCTTGGTGTATATTCAAATGCTTTTATTTTCCTTAAGTTTATGTACCACAGCCAGCCGAAAAGTTTCGTTCTGTACAACAGAACTTCTTAAGGGCGTTCTTATTTCCTTCAAGTTATGTCGGTATCCTGTTGTCATATAACTAGATATTTCTTCCAAATGTTAGACGAGACGTAAGTACATTCTTATTCAAAGTGACTAGGTATCAATTTTACCCACACAATTCGGGCAGACTTGAGTAATTTATAGCATCCTCTTAGTCAGTCTTTCAAAAATTCCAAAGTATAGGACATGATAATCCAAATCCAAATGTTTCTCAAGAAAAGTCATTTTCAATCGTTCGGAATATCGGTGTTTGGGCAGATATGACCCAGGGATCCCCAGTATGCAAGGGGAATTAGTCCCCCTCTACAAACACGCCAGTGGCCTGCGTTGCAGAGAGGTGTAAAAAGGGGCATAGCCTCATTACACCTCTGTGCAATGCAGCCCCCTGGTGCATACTGGAGGTTCCAGGTGGGCTAGTTGACCCCCAGGGACCCCTAGTATGCAAGGGGAATTAGTTCCCCCTCTTCAAACATGCACGGGGTCTGTGTTGCAGAGAGGTGTGAAAAAGGGTATGGCCTCATTACACCTCTCTGCAATGCAGCCCCCTGGCGCATACTGGAGGCTCCTGGTGGGCTAGTTGGCCCCCAGGGACCTACAGTATGCAAGGGGAATTAGTTCCCCCTCTGCAAACGCGTCAGGGCGCTGCGTTGCAGAGAGGTGTAACAAGGGGCATAGCCTCATTACACCTCTGCAATGCAGCCCCCTGGCGCATACTGGAGGTTCCAGGTGGGCTAGTTGGACCCCAGGGGCCCCCAGTATGCAAGGGGAATTAGTTCCCCCTCTTCAAACATGCACGGGGGCTGCGTTGCAGAGAGGTGTAAAAAGGGGCGTGGCTTCATTACACCTCTCTGCAATGCAGTACCCTGGCACATACTGGAGATTCCTGGTGGGCTTTCAGGTCTTATATAGTTAGGAATTAGCATTAAAAAAAACTTTGAAATTCACTGAAAAAAATATACGTTTCAGGCCTTATATAGTTAGGAATTAGCATTTAAAAAACCTATGAAATTCACTGAAAAAACCATAGGTTTCACACCAGTTATAGTTAGGAATTAGCATTTAAAAAACCTATTAAATTCACTGAAAAAACCATAGGTTTGACACCAGTTATAGTTAGCTGGAAATTTTACTAACATAAAACCATTGAAATTCCCACGTTATAGTTAGTTGGACTCACTATAACTTGCGTGCCTGCAATGCACTGCTGATGACGTCACATATTATATCACTCATGACATGGTCAGTGACATCACTCATGACATCACTGATGACACCATCCTTGTGACAGAGTGACAGACCTCCTTTCAGTGTAATGTAACCCTTGAAACACATATTCAAAAATAGAAACAAAAATTTTCAAAAAAATGGAGATACCATACCAGTTACAACAACCAATTCAGTAATACCACCATCTATATACACATCCACTCATTCACCAACAGTTCTATATAGTCACTCATACATATATTCACTCATCATATGTAGTGAAACACCTATACATCCTGTTACACACCGACAGTCATCCAAAAGTCACTCACACACATAATCACACATGCAAATAAACTATTGAACATCCATTTATTTGCATATACAGCTATACACACACTACCACCTTACTTCTAAGGAAACTTACACATACTTACTCTCTTAAACAATCACTTATAGAAACACATACTTATTTAAACAAGAACTCTTTCAATCTCTCACTCTCACATATACTCACTTATATACATCAATACTCACATATACTAGATTAAAACATATGTAGTTACTGATAAAGACACTAGTGATACAGTCATTCACTCACTAACACACACATATACACACTCATCCACCCATACAGTCCTGCACATATGCTGTCTTCAAAACACATACAAACAGTGAGTCAGTCATTGATGCATCTATGTGCTAAGTAACACCCCCACCAAACCATACAGACACTCATACTGATGCTAAAAAAAACATCTAATAACCCATATACACACACATGTAGCTACTCACCAACCCATGCAGCCACTTATACACAAAGTGAAACACTGATACAAACATTTAAATATTTAAACAATACTCGCTAATATATGTATTCACTAAGATACACTTAATAAGCCAGTTAACGGGGGGCGTGGCTAGCAGCCAACGATGGCGGCCGCAGCTTAGAGAGGCTCCCGAGGCAAGGCGGCTTCCCGCAGCAATCCGTTCTAATTATCCGTGTCTTCACGAGCTCTAAGGGGAGGACCAGACCCGGAGACCGTGCGGCTACAAACGCAGCAACTTTGGGGTCAGCGATGGCCCGAATTCGCATCAAACCGCCAGACGGAGACCGGAGTGGGGAAAGGCCTAATGTCTGCCTGGCAGCAGCGGAGTCGTGGCAAGTTTATAGCCGGCCTGAAGTGACCTGGTGGCGGCGGTGCGGAGTAGGAAACCCCGGCCCATCGTGAGTGTTGCTCCGAAAGCCCGGCAGAATACTTTCCGGGGATCCGAAGTCACGAGAGAAACTCAGCGACGCCCATCAATCCTCTACAACTCCGCAGGATTTGGCCAGGGGCGCGGAAGAAGCAGCGAAACTCGGACGCAACGCCGCCATTTTACTGACTACGCAGACACCACCTCGCGGGCCTACACACGGGACGGACGCCACTAAAAGGGCAGGACCCGACCCGATCTGTCCGCCGCCCTGCTGCAGCCTCTGGCAGCGCCAACACCAATTGCACAATGTCAAACAGAGGCCCCAAGAACAGCACCACCCAGGTTAAATTGGACAAATTTGCGTATGAAAGGCAGACGCCACCCCAAGAACAACGCAAGACGAGGGGAAAACAACGGAAACCGAGGGGGCGAAAAAGGCCACGCTTGAAGATGTCCTGGCGGGTTTAGCCCAGGTACAGCCGACAGTGGGGGCGACGGCCACGGAAGTCACGCTGATACGGGCGGACCTCCAGAAAATGAGTGAGAAAGTCAAACAGGTCGAGGTGGTCACTAAATCCTTGGTCGAGGATGCTTCCGAACTGCAAACAGCAATGGAACGTTTGCAGACAGACAACAAACAGCTCAGAGATAAACTGGATGACCAGGAGGGCCGTTCCCGGCGCAACAACGTCCGAATTTTGGGTGTGCCGGAATCCGAAGACACGGGGGCGATGGACCTCTATGTGGAGGACTTGATTAAAAACCAGCTCCAGCCCAAGGGACTCTCGAATTTCTTCTCCGTGGAGAGGGCCCACCGAGTTCCGGGGGGAAAACCAAAGTCTGGAGGCTCGCCCGACCTATCTTGGCTAGACTATTTAATTTCAGGGACCGTGACGCCATATTACAGGCCGCGAGAGTGGCACCGGCCATTCAAATTCAGAACTCGAGGATTGCCTTCTACACAGCCGAAGTTTCCAAGAGGAGAAGGACGTTCCTGGAAGTTAAGAAAACGCTGAGAAAAAAGGAACTACCATACTCGATGCTCTTCCCGGCTCGGCCTAGAGTCGTGGCAGACAAAAAGGTGTGGTTTTTTGACTCCCCGGACGCTGCCCGGGACTGGCTGGAGGGATGGCACACGGTTGGTCGGCAGCGAAAAACTCATAGACCGGACCACGGAAGCGCAGGCCACAGCAAAAATGGCTCACAAACGTCTGGTCGTGGGGGTGGAGCAGAGAGATCTCCCTCCCGCAGCTTTACGGGAGCAGGAGGAGAGGAATAATTCCTAACCCGGGATCTGTCTCAGTGACATTCAATGCTTATTGACTTTACATTCTCTTTGCTGCACATGGACTCTGGCATGGCTAACCCAGGAGCACGCAGGGATGCCGCCTGCTCGGGGAGATACTCTCCCCCCTACACGCAAGTACTCTGGTTGGGGGATGGGTTAAGCACTCTGCTCAGTTGGGGGGGCGGGCAGTTGAAAGTTCGTTAGGCAGGGATGCAGGGAGGGGGGGAAGGGGGAAGGGATGTTTTTTGACTGTTAGGAAATTGTATGTTAGGTCACTGAAGAAGACGAAATGTTCACCCGAGCTAATCCCGGATGGGGAGAATGAAGTGAGGCTTCCAACCCACATGAGAACGCTCATCATCCTCCCGCGCGTTTACACACCTCTCCACCAACACCTAGTGGCACCCCTGGGGCCGAATGGCTGACATCCCAGCGACTGATGGGGGGAATGTAGACCCCGAGATACAATGCCCCTCCTTATGCTTACTGTCTTGGAACGTGAGAGGGCTGGGGGATAAGGTGAAAAGGGGGCTAGTACTCACCGCACTCAAGAGACACAAACCCACAGTAGCACTATTACAGGAAACCCACTTAACAGGGGAGACCACCAAGGCCCTGAATAGAAGAGGATACAGGATGATGGTCCACTCGGATTTCACGTCTGGTTCTAGGGGTACCGGAATTCTAATGCATAAAAACACACGATTCCTCCCCCTGCAAACTAAAACAGATGACCAGGGCTGCTTTGCAGCACTACAAGGACAATGGGAGGGGAGACTCTTCAACCTAGTTTCAGTATACATCCCACCAGCACTTCACTCGGTACACCTCCCTAAACTGGGCGATTTTCTCCTATCTCTCCCGGAAGGGGAAATTATTCTCGGGGGAGACTTTAACGCAGTTCTGAACACACAACTTGACAGGTTCCCAACGCCAGCCTCCACGGGAGGGGTACTCCGCCTTCAACAATTTTTAACAGCCATGGGACTGGTCGATATTTGGAGACACCTCCACCCCGTTGTACGGCAATACATTTTCCATTCCGCAGTACATGGTAGTCTGTCTAGAATCGATCACTTCCTGACCCTGGGGGGCAGACTCCATTACATAGACGCGATGGAGATCCACCCGCGAGGGATGTCGGACCACTCCCCACTGACCCTCACTCTCTCCTCACAAGCACAAACACGTAAACGCATCTACCCCATACATGCTGCATACCTTAAGATCCCCCAAGTTCGCAAAGCTCTTAAAAAGACAACAACACAATACTACACTGAAAATGTACACTCGGTACATTCAGCCGAGGTGCTTTGGGAGGCGTATAAAACGGTGCTGCGGGGCCAAGCTATAAATTCCGTCACTGGCTTCAAAAGACAACGGGCTCAGGAGCTGGCTGCTCTGGAGTTGACCCTACAGACACTGACTACAACTCATGAACAACATCCCACTCCATCCACCCTGCATGCACTCACCCTACAACAACAGCTGTACAATGATCATCTGCGCACACGGGTCAGGGAAAGCCTGTCCGACACTCAGAATAGGATCTATGAAGTGGGCGATAAGGCTGGGAAAATGGTGGCGTGGCTCGACAAAAGAGATGGGGACTCGAGAGGCATTCCAAGACTGAAAGATGAGCACGGGGAGATTCACACTAACCCGAGACACATAGTAGAATTGCTTGCAGACCACTTCGAACAGGTGTACACCCCCGAACACACGGTAACGCCAGAGATGGCCAGAGACGTATTGGCCCCAGTTGGGGTCAATACATTAACCCCGGAAATATCGGAAGAGTTAGAAGCGGACATCACCGCTGACGAAATTCAACTGGCGATCCGTGCTTTAAACCCGGGCAAGGCAATGGGGCCTAACGGTATACCGGTGGAGTGGTATCAGGCGATGCCGGAGACCCTCAGTATACATCTGCTCGAGATGTTCAAGGACTGTTTGGATAAAGGTACGATCCCAACGGATCAGAGAGCGGCAACCATAGTGGCCATCTCTAAGCCAGGCAAGCCGCCTGAAGACTGCTCCTCTTATCGCCCCATATCGCTGCTTAATGCAGAAGCCAAGATTTTGGCCAAACTCCTGGCATTGAGAATTTTGCCCCACTTGTCATCCCTTATGCACCCGGACCAGTCCGGATTCATGCCCCATCGTAACACAGCACTAAACTTGCGCAGATTGCATGGAGTGCTGGCACGGGCCGACACAATAGAAACTCAAGCAGTGATTATGGCACTCGATGCTAGAATGGCCTTTGACCTTGTGGAATGGGCCTACCTATTTGAGACCTTATCACGCATGGGATTCGGGCCCCGTTTCATCGCATGGGTGAGGTTACTGTACACTGACCCACGGGCACGAGTGGTGGCCAATGGCCACATCTCCCGAGAGCTTTCCTTGGGTAGGGGCACGAGACAGGGCTGCCCCCTATCACCATTGTTGTTCGCTCTCTCACTGGAACCCCTCGCGCCTCTGATCAGAACTTCACCCCACCTTCAGGGTATCTGCTGGAAGGAAGGCTGGGAGGATCGACTGTCCCTATATGCGGACGACATGCTGGTCTATCTCACCAACCCGGAGACAGGAATCCCCGCTCTACTACACCTTTGTGACACCCATGGAAAGATATCCGGCTATACACTGAACTGGGGCAAATCCGAATTATACGTCCTAAAGGGTCAGGCCCCGGTCCTTGCCTCGGGCTGCCCTTTACGGATAGCCGGCACATCGTTTAAATACCTGGGCATTCATGTCACTAGAGACCCAGCAGAATTCGTGGCCAAAAACTTGAAACTCCACCTAGACAGACTCAAACGAGACGTGCATTTCTGGTCGGGACTACCACTGACACTTTTGGGGCGAGCAGCACTCTACAAGATGATGGCCCTGCCCCGTTTCCTCTACGTCCTCGAAAATACACCCTACTCGGTGATCCCCGGGTTCTTCCAAAAGGTGGCAGCACTAGTATCCAACCTCCTATGGGGGAACCTCCCCGCCCGCATAGCACAATCCAAACTACATAGAGGGTGGTATGATGGTGGTATTGCTTTGCCCAACCTAAAGTTGTACTACTGGGCGGCACACCTCAAACCCATCAACCAGTGGATCCACACTTCACAAACCGAACCAGCATTCCAGGCAGATAGAGCGCAGCTCGGCACCGACAGTCTACTAGCCCCATTATATGACCGACGTAAAACGCGCACGTTAATGGGACCCACCAGGCTTACTGTAGAAATCTGGCACACAGCAACGGCGGCCCTGGGTTGGAAAGGTAGAATTACCAAGCTAACCCCGCTATGGGACTCTCGGGTCCTCGGCAACATGAGAAACAGCAAGGGTTTCTCACACTGGGACACAATAGGGATTTCCACAGTGGGCGATCTTTGGGAGAGGGGTGGAGTGATACCCTTCCGGAGACTGCAAGAACTATATGAACTCAGCGACAGGGAGCTCTACAGATATGTTCAGATTCGCCACGCACTGTTAGCGGCCTTGGCCGCGGATACTGATCTGCCTGAGTCTTCCCCGCTGGAAGACCGCCTCCTTACGGATTTTATGGTTGAGCGCGTTACATCCCTTACATACCGCAAATTACTTAATAACCTACCAGACCCAACATTGCCTCTGAAGGAGAAATGGGAGGGGGACACCAGTGAGATGGACGAGCAGGACTGGAATGAGGCACTAGCCTCTCCTAAGGAAGTGGGCATCTCAGCGCGGCTGCGATTAGTTCAATTAAAAATTTTACACAGAGTGTATTACACGAGGACAATGCTACATCGTATTCGCCGGACACAACATCCATATTGCCTGCGTGGGTGCGGGGAGGAGGGTATGTTTTTCCACACCATCTGGGACTGCCCCCGGATTCAGGAATATTGGAGACAGATACTGCGAACGATTTCACAAACAATAGAAACATCTTTATTGCCAGAACCAAAAAGGTGCCTCTTAAATGTGTGGGAGCCTACCGATATTTCTAGACATGACCAAATCTGGGTCACAGTGGGGTTGCTTATAGCGAAACGAGATATTGCACAAAAATGGGGGGTGGCGGAGGTACCAACCAAGTCAATATGGTGTCGGAATATGGATAGAGTAATGATAACGGAATGGGCGGTATACTCCAATCGTGCCTGCCCGGGAAAGTGGAATAAAATTTGGACCAAGTGGAATGTATATAGGGGGGGGATTTGTGATCCTTTGCCAGAAGACGATCAAGATGATTCAGATGAGGAAGAGGCAGAAGGCTAGTCTACCGAACAGATTGGGGGAAGAGGGCATTGGAGGTGGGGTGAAGATGTTCAGTCATGTTGGGGTGCAGGAAACCCACGGGTGAACTCTGGGGGTCTCAACTTGGAAGAGATGTCCACAATGACAAGTGTACAGTAACTGGGTTCAAATAGTGGGCTGGGATGGACTCTGGTGAGGGACGTCTTGATAAGAAGACTACATAAACACGATATTGTTATTTACGTGACAGCTTTGATATTCCTAACAGTTATTTTGTTTTCCTGTGTTCAGGGGGGTGGGGGTGTGCGGGGGGGAGAAAAATACAAAAATATCATACCAAAAACCAATGATGCTTGGAAAGACTTATGCTAATGCTGGACCTCTTTCTTCCGGCAGCTGTACCGTTGTTTCTACTACATCAAAGTGACTATTGTCTGTACATTGTTGCCATTTGATCTAAAGACTGCTATAGCGGCCAGCCCGATGGGTTGTAGGCGTTCCGCTGTGTAATTTGATGGTGCAATAAAGGTTTTTGCAAAAAAAAAAAAAAAAATAAGCCAGTTAACCAATCAATTTTTTTTTTTTAAAACATCCATTAAGACACTTATTTAAACATTTATTCTTCCTTCGACCTTTACATATACATATATAAAACATATTTATTTTTCAGAAAGACACACATTCACTGGATGGTGTCATCAGTGATGTCATGAGTGATGTCACTGATCATGTCATGAGTGATGTAATATGTGACGTCATCAGCAGTGCATTGCAGGCGCACAAGTTATAGTGAGTCCAACTAACTATAACGTGGGAATTTCAATGGTTTTATGTCAGTAAAATTTCCAGCTAACTATAACTGATGTCAAACCTATGGTTTTTTCAGTGAATATATATATATATAAGAAACACCTCAAACGATCACTGACACTGACTCACATCACAATGGCAATGACCACAAAACATAATACATCACCTGATGCATACACTGCCTACTTCTGGCCGGGGGAAGTCTTCACCCAGCCGGGGATCAGAGCTCAGTAATCAGGGTTCAATCCGAGATAGACATGTCTGCCCTCGCTCTGACTCCTAACTCCCTCCAGACCAGTGGAGGCTCCCCTTCTTAATACAAATCCAAACATAACGAAGCTTCTAGCATGCCACGCCCACTCGTTCTCATGAGAGCCCATACCAGTCTGCTCCAAGGCCACAGCATCGGTTGATCAGGCCTTTGCAATGGCTTTGAGATGGACCATGACATTCCACTGTTAAGAACTAGTTTTCTCTAATCAGTAAAGTGCGAAAAACAGGAGGAAGAGCAGAACATGCCCTCCCCACTTTGCAGCTACGTGCAAGCACAGAAAATAGCTTCAGTCATGAAAATTGAGTTAGTTAGGCCATGCACACAGAAAGGCCCAAAGTAAGATGGAATTGAAAAGCAAGATGACATGAAAGCATGTCAAAGCTAATAAATAGTAAGCACTGCCATAAAGCAAGGTAAAGTCATAAAACAGAATGACATTAAACCATGTCAAAGCCAATAGTAAGAACTCAAAATGCTCACCGATGCACAATACAGTACACATTCCTGCACAACTGCATGCCTTCAAATGCACATCCCACACGCTCTGCTCTTGGCAAGAATGTTCCACTCCGTAACAGCTCCCATTGAAATACAGCAAGATTACAGAAGAGAAGCAGGCATATGCAGGACCATCCTACATTAAGGCTAGGGTAAAATAACTCACTAAAATCAATTAAAATGGTGGTAGTTGGAGGTCATCATAGGGTGCCAGACTACAAAAGTTGCATGTAGCCAGGTTCTGAGCTGGGATGGTATTATTTGGAAAAGTCTGCACACCGGGTTATGTGTACTGATAGTTCATGAGTAACTTAGACAAGATAATTATAATAACAAATCATTCTCAACTCATAGAAATCTGATCAAGCTTGTTTATTTTTTGTGTGTATTTGATATTTTAGCCGTTATTACTTATAATCATTTTTTTGTTCTTTCTTTTTTTTGTTCTTTTTTTTCCCTTTTCTTTATATCTACTCTTACTTATCTCATTACAAAAAACATGCTATACATACAAAACATATCAGATAATTTCACATTAAAACATTTTTTTAAAACATCATCATCACTATTTAATATCACAGCAGAGTTAATTCCTTCAACGCGTTTCGGCCCGTTGCCTTCCTCAGGAAATCTGCCTTGTTTGCTGTTATGATACCCGTAGCTGTTTTAGTCTGTATTGGAGCGCCGTAACTATAATGGGTGTATCTCTGTACTTTTGTCCGGATTATCGAGGAACTGGATGTTAGTACCTTAGATGAAGGGTATCTTTGACAGTGTTTAAAAGCCTGTCTGTCTTTATCCCCAGATGTAACGTCTGATACTTTTAGATCCAGGCCACTGTAGCCGATAAAGATGCTTTTTCCTGCAGCTTATCTTTCCTGAATTTAGAGGAAAATTACAAGAACCCCAGTTCTAGGAAGCAAGAAGTTAATTGCAAGTAAGTGATAGAGTGGTTAGGAAGGTTTAGCGAAAGTCTTTTAATAAATGTAAAGTAATCCATCTTTTTAATTTCCAGCCTAATTCAACTTGAGCATACAAGCCTACAAGCTGACCACTCATCTTAGAAGACGCTTGACGACTTCATCTTCCTTTCCTATAAAGAAATACTGGACGAAGGCCAACATCTTACTGATCGCAGGTAGGGGATCATCAGAACTTCCAGACAGAAATAGAGTTTTAGGTGCCTTGACTAGATTAGTTAAAAGATCTAGAGTAGAATAGGAGAAATCTATTGGATCAAGATAGTAAAGTCTTTTGTACTTATTGCCTCGCAGGTCGACAGCAAGAATCAAGGTTCTTCACTACAACGTCCAGTACCGGCCCTCCTCCCTAATTTCTAGTTAAATTCTTGCTGTAATTTTAGAACCAGTAAGTTTTAGTTAGTAATCAGGGAAGTTGGTCCCTTGCGTCTCTGCGGAATCATCTGCGTCATCCTAGAGGGCATCTGTTCAAGCAAGGTAAGGGACGACGTGGATAGCTTGACATGCAGTGAGCTAAAAAACGGTGATGGATCAAGCCCTGATCTGTTGACTGGGTACGAGTGTTCTGTTTAATTCAGATACTCTGTCCATCACCACCCCCTTTTCTGAATCGTTTTGTCCACCATAAGCGTGGAAGGGTATGCTCAGACATGAGTCCCTTGCTCACTGCACCATCAGGATTCAAGCAAGCCGGGCCGAAGACGGCTGTAATGCCAGAAACCGGTCCCCGGAAGCTTGTTTCCTTTCCAGTAAAATAATTGGCTTGGTAGTTTGGTCTGCCCTGTTCCCATGATGCACTGGGCCAGGGACAGACTAATTTGCATGTAGAATGGTTCTGAGCTGGGATGGTGCAGTGAGCTAAAAAACGGTGATGGATCAAGCCCTGATCTGTTGACTGGGTACGAGTGTTCTGTTTAATTCAGATACTCTGTCCATCACCACCCCCTTTTCTGAATCGTTTTGTCCACCATAAGCGTGGAAGGGTATGCTCAGACATGAGTCCCTTGCTCACTGCACCATCAGGATTCAAGCAAGCTGGGCCGAAGACAGCTGTAATGCGAGAAACCGGTCCCCACAAGCTTGTTTCCTTTCCAGTAAAAGAATTGGCTTGGTAGTTTGGTCTGCCCTGTTCCCATGATGCACTGGGCCAGGGACAGACTAATTTGCATGTAGCTAGGTTCTGAGCTGGGATGGTGCAGTGAGCTAAAAAACGGTGATGGATCAAGCCCTGATCTGTTGACTTGGTACGAGTGTTCTGTTTAATTCAGATACTCTGTCCATCACCACCCCCTTTTCTGAATAGACTACAAAAGTGGCTCTTTCACTACAGCCAATAACTTTCCTCGGTTGTGGAAGAATAAACCTTTTTAGAGGCTCACTGCTGCAGGGGTTCACTCTTATCAGTCCACTGGTCCTTAAACCAACAAGATAGAGATTGGCACAGAGGCTGGAATATAAAAACAATGTTTATTAATCACTCATGAGTGGGACTACATCGATACTACACCCTTGGGCACTGTATGAGATAGTAAACGGAGTACAGAAACCAGGCAGACGTCTTTTATATGCCTTTGTTGCATTGTCAGCATGAGACCAAGGAAAGATACTGGAACATACAAGAATAGTTATTGACTAACATGGGCATAGAAATATGTCTTAGTAAGCAAAGTGGGAGGGGAGACATTTCTGTTTGCATCAGTTAAAACAGCCTGACAGTTACAAACTAAGACAGGTGCATTCTGGCAGCTACTAACCTTTCTGAGCATGCGCAAGGCTCTGGCTCAGTACTGAAGGAGTTAATTATAGTTGATGACTCAAGCGAAATACAAGAATAGGCAACAGTGAAGATGGGAGAAGCACATAGCGAGCACATGGCTGACTAAAATGGATGCAACAAACAAAATGGCTTCAGTTTATGCTAACAATAATTTCTGAAGTTTTCACACAGTTACCATGTCAATTGCAGACGCAACACTGCATCAGGCCATTTATCAACATTCCTGACATTCCTCCACATGCAGGATGACAAGCTGATAGAGATACCGGCTTGTGGACACAAGCCCCCTTGAGTCTGTATTCCGGCGTACTATCCAGTGCACGCTTTCCTTGTCCTATATATAATGGCCCGCCCCCGTTCATATGAACACGGCCGAGTCCTACGAGGAGACCTTTTACTTTGGAACCTATTTTAACCATTCAGACCAAATATACGGTATGTACCATAAGGCGTCATGGCACAGCCTGCAATATATTTGTTGGATTTGTTCACTACTTGAAACTCCGCTTGTAGCAGTTGACGGAGGTCCTCTCTCCCACCTCTTGTATCCTATAAGATTAAGTGACTTTTTATTCCGCCACCTTTTCACCCTCTAGCCCTAGGAACACTTTGCCCTTGACCTCTTTGGGCACTATCCCATATGCTTTATGTCACACTCCGTGCGTTCCTGCCTCTCAGTACTCTAAGCCCACCCCTATGACTATTGCATATTGAGGCATACGTAGCCACCTCTACCACTCAATATTTTCTATTCACTTACCTTACCACTCAGACATAGAATCTGGACCCATCATTATTACTCAATCTTTCCCACTTACTTACGTGACTACTCTGACATAGTACCTGGAGTGCACACTGACGTTCCGTGTGCACTCCTCTCTACTATTCGATCTTTCCCACTTACTGACGGTACTACTCTGACATAGAACCTGGAGTGCACACTGACGATCAGTTATGACATGCAGTAGGCCCCTTGACTGATCATCACTCACCAGTATAAGGCATTTTTTAGAATACCAGCGGACCACACGTTCCTCTCTTTAACGTTTCCGTAATTAGATTGGGGAGACTGCACGGACTACCCAGTCAGTGGCACAAGTCCTGCACAACATTCGCGCCACAGACGCACCGTACATGTAAGTGACAGATTCCCTTCCATATCACCAAAGACTCACAAGTGTAGGATGTCCTCTTATCTTACAGTTTAAGGGTGTTATACTCATTTGTCCAAAATGTACTAAGCGTATGAATATTGTGTGACTGATTCGTATAATGCAGCCCGTTTGGCTTCTTCCTTCCCTTTTCTGTTATAACCAATGTCTGAGAGTTGTGGTGTAAGGAAATGGCGCACACTATTATTTTGGCCTTTTTCATAGCCACAGTTGTGTTGTTTGTGTCTTTTAGTGTACAATGTATGCAGGAACTAGCCTTTTAACATTTTTGCTTGTTTTGTGTTTATTATATATGTTTTGTATGTTTTTATGTCCAGGCGTCGATCATATATCAGGTTTGCACCATATTTTTAGTTATGTCTTTTTTATGGATTGTTTTTTAGGAATTGTCTTTCAAAAATTTATTTTTTGTCCTGTGCCTATGTTTTTGTATATGTGTATTTATATTATTTATATTACACCTCTTTTTAGCCCTGACGAAGTTCAATTTCCTTGACTGAAACGCGTTGGCTGAGGCTTGTTGCACAAATCTGTTGGAATACTAAATAAAGAACCTTTTTCAAAAAGAGAAAATGACCAATCGTTGTTACATGAAACAGACTACTGGGGTAGTGCACCGCTCCACTTGTTCCTAACATCACTTTTCAAGTATGTATTTGCCACTTCTACTGTCCCATCATCATGGAAAAGCTCGCAACGTTTTCCCATTCATAAAAAAAGGGACTGCACGAAACCTGAAAACTACGGGCTCGTCACTCTATTAGACATAGAAGCGAAAGCATATGCCAGAATTCTGTTGAAAGAACTAGACACCTGGGCAAAAGATCATAACATCCTTCCCTTCTTTCAATCCAGTTTCAGGCCCCAAAGCTCTACCATAGATAACATCTTAGCACTGGGTCACCTGTCACTTCGTGCGCCCCAGCCATCACAACTACCTCTGTTATGCTGCTTTGTTGATTACAGTACAGCTTTCGACCGAGTTGACCATGTGAAGCTATGGGAAAAATCTGGACTGGGGCATTCCTCAAAAGCTGTTAAAAGCAATATTTGCCCTTCATGAGGGGGCCTGGGTTCATATTAAAAAACCAGCCAATCGACCGTAACAACCAAGGTTCCAACCAATAACGGCCTCAAACGAGGATGCATTCTCGCCCCCCTCTTTATACAGCCGACCTGGGAAAAGCCCTGGAGGGGGCAAATCTACGAACACCAAGGCTGGGAAATGTGCTGCTCCAAATTCTCCAATACGCCAATGACATAGTCATAATGGATCACACTAGGAAAGGCCTACAGAAAGCTGTAAAAGGTCTGAACAGGTTTAACCAAAAGAACAATCTCTTGGTGAACCAAGAGAAGACCAGGATAAATATCTTTGGGAAGTACCACCAAAAGAAGACAGCACAAGGGTGCCTAGGTGACCTGCAAATTAGAACATGTTGAAGTTATAACTATCTGGGTCTCAGGTTATCGGAAGGGGCCAAACCCACAGCCCATCTGAAACATCTAAGAAGCTAGGGGCCGGCATCATACACAGTTTGAGAAATCTTAATCGACAACTACATAGTCCGATTGCTGAACCCATATTGAAAGTCTTAAAAGCAAAACTAGTTCCCCCTCTGAACTACGGCCACCTAGCCTTTCCCGGAGCCTTCACTAAATTCTTCACAAACCACCAAATTTTTGCCTATAAGAAAGGTTCTAGTACTCCCACGACAGGCCAGGAAAGCAAGAGTAAGGTTGAAGCTAGGACTCACCCGTCCAGACATTATCTGCTCAGGAGATATTTTAAAATACTATATTAGCACCCTGCGTCCTCCAACAACCTCTCTGAAAACACAAATTAAAACAATCTTGGAAGAAGGTGGATCTCCATGGCAGGTTCAGCTGGCAGTAGCCATAAAATCGCTAGAAATAGACGCTCAAAACGTGCATAACTTAAACATTCCAGTAACCACATGGAAAAGATCAGTGAACAAACAGGTCAAGAAAATATCCTATGAAAGAGACCTGGAAAGCTTATACCCTCAACCCAATCTCTCATCACTGGACACTTCCTACATAGTGAGAAAACCACAGCCTTACTTTGAGCAAGCACTGACAGTCCCAGCCTGGAAGAAAATCACCTACATGAGACTTCTTGCACTGCCCATCGCTGACTTTAACCAAGCCTGGACCAGGAATGACAATTCAGCCGCATGTCGACTTTGTAGTTACCATCGTGAATCCTGGCTCCATCTGCTTTGCTGCTGCCAAAAGTCAGCAAGCGAGCAGCACCGACTGGTACTTCCCATCTGCAGGTCTCACAGCCTTGTACGATGCAGAGAAGCTAAGCGCGAATATCTCCAAAAGCTAACACCTGCCCTGAGCAGTTCTTAGCCATGTTATCCAATGGGAGGTGGATAACATGGCTAAGAGCATTAGCTCGGTAATGCATGAATATCGCTGACTTCTCAGCGATATTCAGGCATTGCGGCCGATTTTTATCGCATTTGCGATAAACCTTGGTAATACCAAGGTTTATTTGCGATAAAAATCGCCGCATCTCAGCTGTAAACTTTTGTCTCTAACCAAGCAATAGCGATAATTATCGCTATTGCTTGGTAATATGCCCCGTAGAGACGAAATGTTCCAAAGTTTGTCCTGAACTTCTACCCACTTAGGGGCATGCATCTGTTTTAGCAGATCGACATTGAAATCACCTGTTAATAGCCAGGTGCAATTTAGGTGATCCTGTCGTGAGTCTTGCAGTGTTTCGATGAGATATTGTATTGTAGTACTTTTTTTCCTCATGATTAAGATAGAAGTTTGCCAGCACTAATGAGTATGATTGGCGCCAATATGCTGGAGAGGATATGAATTTAATGATGATTATGATCGCTTCATTTAGTTCAGCTAGGATGAAGATGATAAAACTCAACTGATTGCATACATAGATTGAGACACCCCAGATGGTTTCCCCCCCTTGATGGAACTGAGTGCAGGTGAGTGGTATTCAGCGTATTCCAACCAGGGGTTTGCTGATAATTGCTATGTTTCTTGGAATCAGATTAGATTAAATGTACATTGAAAATCCAAATGTGCTTGAGAAGACGTTAAGGTGTAATATCCCCTAATGTTCCAAGGAATGATTGTTAGGGAGGTTGACACTTTACCCGGAGGTGTATTATGGCAAATGCAAGGTCACATTGACTAGCTTAGCTTCAACGGAGTTCAACATGTGCATTAGGCAACAAATTCTACTCCCTGACTCTAGGGGGCAGATCTACAAGCCCCTTGGCCACTTTTGCGTCACTTTTAACATGGAAAAATTGACGCAAAAGTCACGCAAGGGGCTTGTAAATAAGCCCCTAGATTTGTATACATGATTACATCATTATTAAGGGAGGAGGGGGCTGTCGATTTTGAGTGCCTTTCAAGAAAGTGAGAGTAAGAATAAAGGAATTTGAGGCAATTTTACTCCTGTGAGGCTGAAGCTGCTTGAGGGCAAACATTGGGGGATATTTTGCTATAGCCTATTTGACTATCCTTATGCCAGATTGGGCCAGTCTCTCCTTTTCAGTGTGTGCCAGGCGAACTTTGCTGTTATCAACGAAGCAGATTTCTGTTCTTAAATTACTTTCATCACTCAGGCCTTTTATGAAGGCGATGTAGTCTGTAAGCTAGGGATAGCAGCAAATAACTTTATTAGGTTGCTCCTATTCAGGGTATCTTCATTGCCCTGTGATGCATTTTTAAGATATAACAGGATATTTAGCAAGAAAAACCCATTGCACACCTAGGGATGGACCCAGAGAGGTACTAATGGAGGCTCACCAATGTCCCTTTGACCCCTTGTCCGAGGATGCCATGTACCCAACTTGCGCTAGCCACTAATTCTGAACGACAATTTCAATTGAGTACCATTTTGCATACATGCCAACACTCCCTATTCAGGCAGGACACTACTGATTTCAAAGCTAGTCTCCTGCCTCCTGATTCCTGCATGTAGAAATCCAATTCGGATTGCCGAATCACGATCTGCTGGAAACAAGGCAAAAGTGAAATGCTGATGCCTGTCACATGCAATCCCATCTCCCCCTCCAAGAATTACCTGTGACAACAAAGATTAATGCTTTCTATATAATACTTGGTGGGGAGGAGTAGTGCATGTGACAGGCCTCAAAATTCTATTTTTGGCATTTTACATAGCGCATGCATAAACAGAGTTTAGAACTCTGTTTTTTGTTTTCACTAGGTTATCAAACTGCCAAAAATGAAATGCTGATTTTCTGTCACTATACATGCCAATAGACTCGATTTAGGCAGATTGCCTCTTCTTCAATCCAAGTGAATGGGGAAAATACATTCAACAGCACATTACGACTCAGGGGTTGACCTCCAGTCTCTATGGTAATCCAACCACAATCTCAAAGGTGTACACCGGCCTCCCTGATCCTGACTTGGACAGCTCCGCCCATCTCGTCTTCTTGATGTAAAACGACACATAGAGACTGGAGGTCAACCCCCGAGTTCTAATGTGCTGTTGAATGCAGCAGAAGAAGGTCTGTGTTCGCAACAATTGGTCAAACTGAAAAATGAAATATCACTAAGAAGTACTCTCATTTAAATCGGTGGCTCCCCTAGACAGTGTGTAACGTCGCACTCTATATTATTTAAGTCAGTTTCTACTATTCACAAAAGAAGCACTGATAGCCAACAGACCTATATACCAAAAGGGATCCTGTGGCAGCACGAACTTCAATTTACCATTGAGTTCATCATATGAAATCATTTTTACCCCGAGAATCTGTCCTGAAGAAGGTGTTTTTATGAAAGAAAGCCGAAACGTAATATGTTTTATGTTTTAATAATTTTTTGCACAAACTGTCAAATATAATGAGATGTGTACTCATCTATGTTTTTATCGCATTGAAAAATCAAACTGTATGTAATTCAAATACAATTTGTATACAATTTTTTCACAAAAACTTCCTGAAAACAGCCTTGTTAATCTTTTTTTGGTTGAACTGTACAATGGTAGCCTAACAAAGTGTGGAAGCTTATTATTTTGTTGTACCACGTAAACTAGTATCTCTTACCTCTCGCCTTTTTCACACTCAAGCATTATATAAAAAAAAAATTTGTGATAAGATTCACACAAAAAATCTTCACATATAAGTCCCCAAGATTACTACTTAGTCGGGCATATTACCTTGTACAGGCCACATCTTTCTACCCTCATTACAATGTGTTGCCTCGCCTGGGACCCAGGTCCCACCAGTCCTTTTTAACCCTGCACCAACTGCTCCTCAAATGCCCACTCACTGTAGATCCCTCCATGTCTTGTCGTGGAACGTAAATGGCTTGCTAGACCGTATCAAACGCGCAGCAGTCCACAAGAGCGCCCAACGCCAAGCACCTGATGTGCTCCTCCTTCAGGAGACATACCTCCTGGGAACCCACTGCTCCTTTCTCACCCAATACGGGTTCAACAGGGTCTGACACTCTGGCTTTGCACGAGGCTCTCGGGTGGCTATATTGACCCGGAAAGGTCTTCCCATCACCCCAGTACATGTGACGACCGACACTCAAGGCCGCTATGTGGCCCTGTCTGGTAGGCTTGAAGGACAGGTCCTCGACCTGCTATCAACTTGCATCCCTCCCGCCATGCTTCCTGCTACTCTCCACCATCTTACTGAGGTAAGCTATGCCCTGCCCCTGGGTCAGACGATAATTGGGGGCAACTTCAACGTGTTATGCAGCCGTCCCTTGATACGACGGGTGACCACTCCTCATCTCGCCTAGCCTGTTTTAAAAAGCTGTCAGACTGATCAACTGCCCTTGGTCTGTGTGATGCCTGGAGGATCTGGAATCCGAGTCAGAAACAGTACACTAACACTTCAGCGGTCCACCACATCCATTCCCGCATCGATTTGATCCTACTCCCGGCCACCAACTGCCAACGGGTCTCTGGTGTCTCTATCCTTCCCTGTGGAATCTCGGACCACTCTGCCACTTCCCTCCGCTTGGGAGGTACCACTGTTGGGGTGCGTTCGGTTTGGTGGTTAAACACGTGGTTCTTGTAAGACCCGGAGATCAGAGACGCGCTCACAGTAGAATTGAGGCACTACTTTCTTGCCAACAAGGGCTCGGTCCCTTCTCCAGGCACGCTGTGGGAGGCTGGTAAGGCTACCTTACGTGGTGTAACCAGAGGTCTTGTACACACGAAACAGACGCGCAGACTGCTCACCTGACCCAGCTTGAGGCACAGACCATGCAGCTGGAGTTGACCTTTGGGGACACAGATGACGCCCATCCCACTAGACAGCTTGCAGTGATCCGCGACGAGATCCGTCAGATTTCCCTAGACTCTGCTAAGATGCTGAGGCTCTCCTACGTGGCCTGTGGCTACAGGTGAGGCGACAAAAATGGAAAGCTGCTTCACAATTTGGTCTCCTACCCCAAGGCCAATAGAATCATCCCTGAAATCTGTGACACTGTGGGTAACCACCACTGTACTTCGCAGGCTATTGCCCAAACCTATGCGGGTTGCTATGCCCAGCTCTACTCAGCTCGGCCCCCTGGGGTCTTCTTGGTTGACTTGCAGGAATGAGCGGTGGCCCAGCTCCCCTGCCTTGCTCAGGCCGACTCGACAGACCTCGACCTTCCCTTTACCCCTGAGGAAATACATGGAGTAATCTCCTCTTGCACTCTGGGAAGACACCGGGGCCAGCCGGCTTCCCGCAGGAGCACTACGCGACATACCGAGACTTACTGGTCCCCCACTTGGTCGATCTCTTCCAACATGTGGTCGAGGCAGGCTTCTTCCCCTCGGAGACTGATGTGGCCACTATCGTGGTCATGCCAAAGACCCAGCCACCTTCTCTCTCCTGTGCGTACTAACGTACTATTTCTCTCATTAACACCATCGGTGCTCATGACGAGCTGAGCTCGTCATGAGGCACAGTGGCGCTGTGCTCATGAGCTGAGCTCGTCATGACTGCAGCGGGCTCGCACGTGGAGATAATTCCCCTGCTGTGCTGAGAATTTTAAGAAACGGGCGTGGTCATGACGAACTCAGCGCCACCGAGCTGAGCTCGTTACGAGCACCGCGGCGCCGCGCGAGGCCCCCCTCCCCCCACACCACAGGGGAATTAGCCCCGAAGCGAAGGTGTTAACAACAAAGTGCCACTGTTATGGGTCGTATTCGTCCCTTGTTACATGAATTGATCCACCCGGATAAATGTGGCTTCATGTCTGCCCCCGGCATGTGTGTTTTGCTGTTCACCCTATGTGAGAAGGGTATGCGCAGACGTGGGTCCCGTTCTCACTATGCCACTGGAGTCAAGCTATCCTGGCTGAAGACGGCTGATAGCCAGAAACAGGTCCTAGGATGCTTGATTCCGGTCCAGGGAAGACATGGCTTGGAAGTTTGGTCTGGACTGTTCCCATGAGGCACAGGGTCAAGACTGATTTACATGTGGCCATGTCTGAACTGGGGCGGCTTGGTGAGCAAAATAACGATGGATTAAACCCTGATCTGTGACTTGGGGTGAATGTTTTGCCATTGTGCAACATTCCGTCCATCATCTTGTGTGTTTTGCTGCCCGTGACACTAGCCCCTGCATACGGCGCCTACGCCTTGCCTTGGCCCATCGCCATCTACTCACCCCGTACCTGGCCCTGCTGCTCATCGATTTTGAGAAGGCCTACGATACGGTTGACTGGAGTTACTTGGGGGACGTTCTCATCATGATGAGATTTGGCCCCCATTTTAGACTCTTTATCCATGTCCTGTACTCCAACCCCAAGGCAGGAGTCCTGACCAACGGTGCCTTCTTGTGGGCGTTTTTCATCCGACGAGGCATCCGTCAGAGGGGCCCTCTCTTGCCGCTCTTATTCGTGTTGGTGATGGAACCCCTGGCCTGCCTCATACGTAATGATCCCCAAATTCGAGGGTGGTCTTGGGACCCACACCAGGTCGATAAAATTGCCCTATATGCAGGCGACGTCCTCCTTTTCTTGGCCGACCAGGAGAATTCCGGCTCACGCTGTCTGAAGGTGCTCCAATCCTTTGAGAATGTCTCAGGCCTGTGGCTCAATCCGGCGAAGTCCACTCTGATTCCCCTCCATCCCTCGAGAGCCTGCTTTGACTGGCAATCTAACATCTCCCTATGAAGGCAATCGTTTAAATATCTTGGGATCTGGGTGACCCTTCTTCCGGAGCAGGAATGGTCTTCCAACCTTACACCCCAGGTCACAAAAGCCAAAGCCGACGTTAAGCATTGGCAATCCCTCTCACTCAACCAACTTGCAAGAGGAGCACTTTTTAAAATGATGATCCTTCCCTATTTTTTATACATTCTTCAAAATATCACCTTTCACCTCCCGGGTAGTTGGTTCTGTGAGTTTGTTGGGGTAATTACCAGGTTCTTATGGGAGGGGCAGAAGACCGCGCATGGCCTTGGCTCGCTGCC
This sequence comes from Lissotriton vulgaris, assembly GCF_964263255.1. Lineage (NCBI taxonomy): Eukaryota > Metazoa > Chordata > Amphibia > Caudata > Salamandridae > Lissotriton > Lissotriton vulgaris. Next base: position 1,231,013,820 of record NC_141693.1, read on the forward strand.
GGATACCTCCCTTTGACAGTGGCATGAGTGTAACCAACCTTCACCTTTACTACTTGGCCACTAGACTCGTTGTCACCCACGACTGGTTCGCTGAAGGCTGGTTCGACCCGGCTTATCGAACTGAACTTAGACCTATGGAATTCCCACAAATCCAAGCCTACTTGTATGGTGCCCCAAATCCACAAACTATTCCACTCATCACTAGAGCGGTCCTTACGGCTTGGCGCTCTGCTCTGCGCTACACGAGATGGGACAAGAGGCTTACACAACATACACCTCTGTGTAGGGGCACATGGCTGAGCGAAGCATCGGACCTTCAGAGTTTTCACCAATGGGACCGGGTCAGTATTTCACTCCTTGGGGATATTTGAGTTAGAGACCACATCAGGGCCATCTCCGACCTGCAGCAGCGTCACTCCCTTCACCCACCCAATTTTATAAGTACCTGCAACTCCGTCATGCCCTCACTATGCATATCTCACCAGGCACCTCACTCCCTGAGTTTAGTCCGCAGGTCATGATGGGAAACCTGGGTAGAGGGGGGGGTGTCGTGGATCTACAGCTCCCTCGTGAACAATGGCCCTACTACCTTAGACTCGCTGCAAATCCCTTGGGTGGGATGGCTGGGTCCCCTAGAGCAGTGTTTCCCAAACTGTGGTTCGTGGATCCCCAGGGGTCCGTGACACATTCCCAGGGGGTCCGCGGGCAGCAGTTTAAAAAACACTTAAAAGTATCTTGTATAATTAGCAGTTTTCGAACAACAATAAAAGTGTCAAGATAACACCAGTGATAATGTACCTGCTGGGGAGAGATGAGAGTTTTGTCCAGTGGCAGCTTTGAATTATCTAAAGTAGTACAGAGGGTTAACATGCCTACTGCAAAGAACATGTATAATGTGTTTTAAAAACAGAGAATATTTTGGTGCTGTGCAGTTCATAAGTGACAATCGTAATCTATCACAATTACCTTTAAACTGTCATCAAAGAGCTGCTTGCAAACTGCAAGGTACAAGTTAGTGACCTGTTTTTCCCACTCTTTCATTATCCTGATACTGCTAAAAAGGTTTATTTGGGTGGAAATACATTTTTATTGTTAAAGTCAATGCTAACCACTATGTTATGTTCTGAATCCTGAGTTTGTGCTTTGCCAGACTAAGCACTATTTAAAAATGCCTACCAGTATGAATGACGTGAATTCTGCACCTTGTAGTCCCCTTTGCCTTATGTGACATTTTCTATACACTGATTTACTGTCTCTATATGTGTGTGCTGTTAAGTGCTCTCTCTCATACAATGGTATGAGAGATGCTATAAAAACTTTAATACATGTGACAGAGGGGCTATGGAGAGATGAGAGGTACTGTTGGAGGGTGATAGTGGGGGAATCATTGAAGAACCCCAAAAAAGATTGGACTTAATTTATTATTCTTTAAATGCTAATACAATTCAATATGTAATGATAACTGTGTTTTAGACTGCACCATTGTTTCCTAAATGTTTTTTGGGGGGAGAATCCCAAAGCCCTCATTGTAGTGGTCAGGTTCACTCACTGCACTTGGTGTGCGCCCTATGGGGACTGGTCTGAAAACATTTGCCAGGGCTGCTTTGAGTTTCCAGTCTGGCCCTGGCAGGAGCAGGAGCCTCGTACTGCGAAATAAAACCAACCATTTAAAAGTTAGTCACGGAGATGCTGCGAGGCCTCAGGGTAGTCTATCCGCTATATAAATATAATATTCATTTCATTTCATGCAGCACCAACCTTCCCATCAATTTTCTTCATTTTTTCCAAATTCTTACAATATTCAACAGAAGTGGCAGAGAGAATCGTTGGCCTCCATGGCTTAACGATACACTCCGCCACTTCAGAAACGCAGGGCTGCACCTATATTAACAAGAATATGATGCAGCCCTGTGTTTCCCCTACGCTCACTCTAAACTTAACATTGTGGCACCAACGCAGGCACCATAGTGCAAGGGTGTCTGTGTACAGGGGAAGATTGTTTATGTACAGTAAGGTCCCCCTTCCTGCACATAAACAATTTTGAAATGCAGTTTTGTCACTTCTATTTGTGCTGCTTAATGCAGCACACATGGAAGTTACAAAATGTAATTTTTTTAAAAGATTGTTTATGTGCAAGAAGGGTCATCTTCCTTAACAAACAATTAAAGGCGTTCGCTGCCTCCCATTTACGCTGCCCTTGTTAATAGAGGGTAGTGTCAAAATCAATGTGTGTTGAGGTGGAACGCCCACCGCAACACCCACTGCCCACCCCTTTCACGCTAAGCATTGGGTGAAAGGGGGTATTATTTACTAGCCAGTGTTAAGCCACGTTAAATGGCTTAACGCTGCATTGTAAATAAAGCGAAGCCCGTCACCATGGGAATGTCACAAAAAGTGACGTTCTCATGGTGATAGGGTGGAAATATGCACCTAAAATACTTGCTTATCCGAGTATTTGTTTTGTGTGCATACGTGTGTTTATTTTTTTCGAATTACTGTTTTAATGTTTTAATTGTAAATCCTACAAATTGCGTGGGGGTCCCCGGCTTCCAGTGGTGACTCAATGGGGGTCCGCAGGAGTCAATTGGGAACCACTGCCCTAGAGGAAGCAGACTGGTGAGACACCCTTATGGCTCCCAAAACTCTGATGACCTCCTCTAAGCTACGTCTCGTCCAACTTTATTAACTTCACATGGCATACCTCACGCCCAAGCACTTACACAGGGCAGGACTACACCCCTCCTCAGAATGTACACGATGTGGCCATGTCTCAACCGATTTTTACCACATGGTCTGGCTGTGCCCTGGTCTTGCTCCATTCTGGTCAGGTGTGGAATCCGAGCTCACGCAGACTCTGGGGTGGCAGGTCCCTCATGATCCTTTACGCCCGTCTCCTGGAGTTTTTGATGGCCTGGATGACTCTAGAGCCGATAAACGTTTCTTGGGCACTGCAGTGGCGGTGGCCAAGCGAGATATCACGGCAGCTTGGATACAGGGCAAACCCTCAACCATACGAAAGTGTCGGCGGGGAGTGGACTGGTGCATTTCATTTTTGAATTAACATAATGCAAATTCAGTTAACAGATTTGGGATACATCTCCTCTCATTTGATTTCTCCAAATTTATAACAAAACCTGGAAAGCACACATTTACATGCTCTTAAATAATGCTGCGAGCCAGGCCCACTAACTGGTCCATTTCATTGGGCCTCACAGTGCTGGACTATGGCTGCAAGGCCCTTGGGAGAGGGGCCAGGACTCTAGGGTTGTGTCTGGTCAGTATTTTACTGTCATGGATAGTATTTTATGTCTAAAACAGAGCAAAAAAGCTGAAGATCTCAATACAACTGATAGGATATAACAATATAGAACAAGATATTCGTGCCCCATCAGCTAAGTAAAATCTCTCAAATATAGAATTGCACAAAATATAAAGATAAATGGTGTAAGCAGAGGTCTTCAAATTGAGGTACGGCTCCCCTGGTGGACTTCAATTTATCATAGGGGCATCAGCCTCAGTAGTGGCTGAGATTAATTGAAGCATTTCATCCTTCATTTTTTTGAATACTTTAGTGAGTTGCCCAGACGTGGGTCCCATGCACACTGTGTCACTGGAACCAAGATATACCAGGCTGTTGATCCCTAACTAGAGAGACACCTGTCCACTTTCTGTATACATGTTTTGTAGACAGTAAAATACAGCCATAATGTGGGTGCATTGGACCCATAACCCCACCAGGCCACAATCCCACTAAACTTTCTGCACTATTAATAGCTATGCCCTTCAGAAGGCATCTTGCCCTGGGTCTTGCAGCCATGTGCCAGTGCTCCAAGACCTAGAATAGCTGGCTTCCTCCCTTTGGTGTTTTTAGAACTGGCTCATGGCTGGTAGGCCTAGGGTAGAATGGTCCTTTCCTGAGGTTAGCAGCGCTGGATCATGGTTGTGGGGAGAATGAGAGAAGGGGTCAGTGGCATAGTAATGTAGCAATGAGCCCTGATGCAAGACAATGATGCCAGACAGTAAAACACAGCACACAGCTTTAATATGGGAGCATTGAGTCCAGAACATCAATGAGCGCTTGTGTCATTACATCTGCTGCACTAATGATAGCTACACTAAAGTCCCATTCCGTTCCTGATAGAATAATATCCTCCAGTGTGCAATTCGAAGTACTGGCTAAATGTTTCATCATGAAGGTTGAGCAGATCTATAGCAGTTTCTGCCCTGCGGCATGGGTTTGAACCTGTCCATGGGTTCTGTGACCCACCCTCTCTCCTCGTTCCCACTCATCTCCCCATAAGCTATGGAAGCACTGTTTGCTAAGGTAAAATCAGGTTCTCCAGATGATCCCCTGAAACCTGCCTTGCTCCGAAAATTTCAACAGTGTCTTTTACCCGAGTGCTCCGAGCAGATGAATCTGTCCCTATTTTCGGTGTTGGTCCCCTAGTTTTGGAAACATGCTAAGGTGGTCCCTTTACTGAAAAAAAACAAACACTAGATGTGTCCAAGGCTGAAACTTTTCAAAATACTTCACTGCTCCCGTTCTTATCCAAAACAACTCAACTCAATATCTGGAAGTGAATTCAATACTAGACACATCTCAAAACGAGTTCAGGCCACGGCATAGCACTGAGTCTGCTCTGCTGGCGGTCATAGTTCAGATACGGACATCTCAGGATGTGGGCAGAACTACGGCATTAGTTCTGCTAAAGCTGAGCGAGGCCTTCAAAACAGTCTCCCATGAGATTCTGCTACATCGCCTAGCAGAGATCGATGTCGATGACAAGGCTCCTCTTGGTTCTCGTCCTTTCCCGCCGGTCGGACCTTCCACGTTATTGCGCCTCCTTTTTCTTCCTGTGTTCACCCATTATGCTGTGGTGTTCCCCAGGGGTGAGCATTGAGCCCAACATTATTTAACATCTACATCAGACCACTGGCTCTGATGGCTAAAACCCTGGGCATCTCTCTGGTGTCATACATTGATGACACCCAGTTGGTGAGTACCTTTTCCAACAATCCTAGCCAGGATTCTGCAAAATTTAAAGCTAATCTAACGGCCATTTTGGAGTTGATGGCAGTCAACTACCTGCAGTTAAATTTGGCTAAATCTGAGATCCTTTTGGTAGGGAAGGACTCTCATCTGTGGGGCAACCAGTGGTGGCCTCCTGCTCTTGGAGTGCCCCCCAGGCCCAATCCTGTGGTTAAGAACTTGGGATTTCTGATGGACAAGAACCTCACCTTTGAAGCCCAGGCCAAATCAGTGGCAGGTAAATGTTTTGGGTTACTACGTGGCCTAAAACCAATACTAGGTCTCTTTGATTCTCAAACTCGGCAGTTGATCATGTAATCTTCCGTTATGCTAGACTGGATTACTGCAATGTGCTACTCCTGGGAGCCAACAAGTCTGTGACCAATAGGCTTAAATGCATCCAGAACACTTCGGCCGGCGCTCTGTTTGCTCTCCCTAAGCACTGCCATGTCTCTAACCTCATCCGTCGGTTACACTGGTTACCTTTGGAACAGAGAATACACCTCAAAGCCCTGTGTATCACTCACAAGATCCTTTTGGGCATCTGCCCAGGAATCTTGAGTTATATATGCTACCATTATGTACCCACTTGCGCTCCGCACTCTGCAGAGCTGCACCTGGCCAGAGTCCTTCGGAGACGGAAGGCTAGAGCCGGTGGCCACTCTTTCAAGGTACGGACCCCCGCTCTGTGGAACTCCTAACCCCATCATGTTCGTAGCACCCCTGACCACTGGACCTTTAGAAGGATGGTGAAGACCTGGTTTTTATCCAATTATTAACTCCCTTGAGACTCCTCACTCTATGTTCAACTGCAGCGCTGAGACGCACCATTGTTGGGGCTCTCTATAAATAATTTAACATAACATAACTACTGAGGGAGGCCCCCAATGAGCCTCACAGCCATACGTCTGGTCTGCTAAGCTCATGGACGGCCTCTCCCAGGTTGCACAGCTCCGGAACATGGCTGCAATGCCCAGGGACGAGAGGTAAGTAGCACAGCAATGGTGCCATGGGCACTGGTGCAAAGTAAAATCATACCCTCACTCTTGTCTACTGGCTGCTCAGTAAAATAAAGCCATAATTTGGGAACATTGGGCACTTAATACCCCATGGCCTAGTGCCACTGCACCTGCTGCATTACTGATGACAATGCTCCTGACCGATGGCTATGCCCAGGCACAAAGGGGATGCATTAGGCCGCTCTCATTTGCAGGCAATGTGAAATCATAGGAAATGACATCACAGGACATATACCTTAACATCGACCTATGCACAGAGCCATGGTACAGGGCTGTGAAACAGTGTCAATTGGGCCTAGAGGAGGGGCCCACATGAACCTTCCCCCCACATCCTGGGCTTCTTAGACATGGTGTAGCACTGAGAGGATTAGGGGAGGGACCCACTAACCCATGGGCCTTCCAGCACATAAGTATGGCTGCAAAGCTTATGAGAGATTGGCCCTCCCCATGGCCTGGCAATGCTCTACAATGGCTACGGGGCATAGGGTCCCTCCATTTGCCTTTGCCTCGCCAATGTGGTTTAGTGCTATGAGGTGCAGGGAAGGGGATGCCATGAGCCCTAGTCATCTCTACAAGAGCCAAGTAGAGTGGAAAATATTCCATTATCTCTTCACAGACAATTTATGCCTTTGGAGAAACACTGCACATGTGGAGACAAATTTTGTGTGTGGAGACTTCGGAAGATGTTTACTTGAGAGCAGGGGAACTAAGAGTCACAAAGCAGATTTTTGGGGTTTCATTCTAAACCCCGCCCTAAAAGGAATAATTCTAAAAGACAACTTAGCTGGAGATTGAGTTTATTGAGTGTGATTACTCTTCATACTATATGTGTGTTCTAATCCCTTTACTACTTCCTGAAGTAAGCCTTGACTACTCAAAATTACACATTTTGAGTGACAAGTTTAGAAAATTAACTCTGGTATTCAAACAGAATGGAATAGTCTTATGCTGTGAAACACCAGTGGTATCAGTATCTACCATGTATACTGTCCAATAAGTACCCACTGCCACCGGACCTGGTCCATCTGGTGCGTTTTAACCATGGAACCAGGATGTTTGACATCTAATCTCGGTTTTATAATCACCATGTTCTAAAGCTGTGCAGAGCCGATAACAGAGTGACACCCCAGTTGCGGTATAGTGGACAAGTTGGAGATATGGAACCAGGAGGCGCGTTTTCTAATCCTGGCTTACATTTGGCCAAATTGTGTGCCTTTGGGCAATCATTTTTCTGAATTTATTGCCATGGCCACTGGAATTATGCGCTTGTGCAGCAAAAGTTTTTGCATCATTATAGATTAACCAAATTTGCCACATAATCCATAATCCATCATCTGCTGCATAATCTGCAAGTTTTGACAATTTTTGTTTCTTTCTCAAATGATTCAAAAGGTCCTAATATCACGACACGTGTTACTCGCAAAGAAAGATCCTTTGCAGAGCTAGACTGGTTACCTTTCTGTTGCTTATTGCTACATTTGGATGTTAAACTGGTATTATTTAAGTGCAACGAATGCCCAGGCAGTGTTAATAAGTGCAAAAATGACAATATAGTGAAGTAATACTATCATGAAATGTGCCAATGTATGCTACATAATATGCCTTATATTGGTACACAATTTACTCATTCCAGCTGCATAATTTGCCCCTCCACTGCCACATTATTCCAGTGGCTCTGCTTATTGCTGTGCTGCTTCCTTTTTTGGCTTGACTGGGAGTATATTGATTCAATGTAAAAACTGCTAATCCGCGAGATTTAAAACAATGTACTGAATATTTCCTGAGAGAAGGGATGTTCCCAGTTATATGGAATAGTCACCTAAATGCAGTACTGTGGTGAATATATAGCCTTTATGCAATTAGTAGTGTACTACAGTCCGGGATATACTAATTTAACAAACTGTTTGATCCTGGGCAAGTAACACTCTCCCTGTGCCTCGTCCACTGATCTGACAATAGGGCAACACTTTGAAACAGCCGTAATGTGAGAAATCGACACTAAAGGCGAACCACAAGTCCATAAAGAACTGAGCATTTATTTGGCTTCTGCCTGCCACCCTCCTTCTAACCAGGATGTGGCATTACTTCTAGAACTGCCAACTTTGTAACTGGGGAACCAAGTTCCAGTCTTGACGTCAGCTCAAGATCCTGTGATTCTGGGTAAATCACTTCGGTATGTACGTAGCTTCGGGTTTGCAATTACCTGATATTAAATCTTTGCAATTTGCTATCAGGTAATCGCAAACAGCTATGTACAAATGTGTATTTCACACATTTAGAGATTCCCAGTGGGTCGCAAACAGACCAACCTCATTAATATTCATGAGGTAGGTCTCGGTTTGCGACCAATTGGGAATCACAAAAATTACTGGGATAGTGGCCTGTTGGGGTCAGCAGACCACCATGTCTGTGATGGCTTTTAAATAAAGCAATGCTCTTGATTTTTTTTTTGTGAAGTAGTCAGTTTTCCTAAAGGAAAACAGGATACATTTAAAAAATGAAAAGTTTTCTTTGCAGACAGTGGTTCGTGGGACCACTGCCTGCTCCTAAAAAGGTTTTTAGAATCATTTACAAAAGGGAAGGGGTCCCTTAGGGACCCCTTCCCTTTTATGAATGGGTTATTGAAATAGGCAGTAAAATGTGAATGCTTTGTGTATGCATTTCAGGTAGAAAACATTCACACATACCACTGAGAGTCGCTATTAGGAAGATAAGCCCTTAACAATGACTTTCCTAATATAGAATCCCAAACCCATTTTCATATTGGAAATAGGTTACCGAATCGCAAAATAGGGCTTTGTACATAAACAATGCTTTTTTTGCAGTTAAACGGCACAATTTGCAGAATCGGGATGTTCACAACCTGAAAGAAAGCTATGCACATCTGGCCCTTACTCTCCTTGTGCCTGAAAAAAGAATGTGTCTGTGTAATGTAACCAGTTATCATGTAAAGCGCTTCAATACCTGTAGGGTCACATTTACTTGATACAAAACTGTAAAAAATGGGTTTAATTCCTTATTGAAGGCTGTTTGCATCTTGGGTTGCCACCTGGTTGGTTTTCTATCCCGTTCTGTTCTGTTTAATGTCCTGGACGGTACAAAAATAAGCAAATCACCTAAAGCTGTTATTTTTAGCCCTTCTCTATACATAATCAAAACAGCAAATATAAGCAGAAAACACATTTAAACATATTGTGGAGCTGTTTTCCATCCCTGAGTAATAATTAAGGTAAACAAAGACAGAAACGTGTTGTTACAAATTAATACATACGATTTTCTTTGCAGTGCAATTTAGAATTGTGTCCTGTCCTTTTCAGACTCCTAAAACAGCAACAAAAGGCCTGGATTATGCTCTTGGAAAGATGTCAACCCTATTTTCATCAGTATCGTTGAAGGTGCCCCTGAACCTGCATGCTGCAGGGTCCCTCCTGTGCAGCAGCGCCCTCTCCTAGACATTGACAAGCATCTCTTTCACAGCTCATCAAGAGCTGAACGTACAGAAAGGAGACGTTGTTTCAGCGTGGAAAACGACACCATCGGCAGCTCACCTGGAAAGCAACTGTGAGGGTTTGGTACATTAACAAACAAACAAACATGAGAGCATGCCAATGGAATACAGGCCGGGAAACATTCCAAGCATGAATACTCTACACTCTCCTTTTAAAGTCCAAGCGCGTTGATCTAAGATGGTTACTCATTGTATTCCATCACCATATCCCAAGATGCAGTGTAGCTTTTAACACCCACATGTTAATGACATTCATTACAGAAATCAATCAGTATTCTCTTCTATGTTTTAATGCTGAGGCTGCTTTAATCACTTGCATTTCTATCTTGGGGGTGTAGTGTCTCCAGTGTTCTGCAAATATTTTTTCTTGCTGCAATTCTTTTTATTGATCAACAGCAACCACAAAAGCAATACAATTCAGCACTGTGACTGGAAGAGTCGAACAAGGGCACAGTCTTACATGCCAATACAGATGGAATACGAAGGAATGGAACAACATAGAGAAACAAGAAATGAAAAACAAAGGTGTGTCTTGGCTACAGTACAATTCAAAATGTGCGAACATACGTGACAAGAATTTTCAATTCTATTAAGGACACGGAGGCGAGGATTATGCTTCTCATTTTCTATACTGAAAATTCTAAGCAGCCAATCAGATAAAGAAAAAACAAATAAATGCTACAATACCCATAAACACTCCTGGATATCACATGACAACCATAGAGTAGACCCCTATATAAGAAGTACTAGAGAATACTATATCCTCTTTCTTTGTGAAAATAAACAGTTAAGTCCCAGAAACAAAGTCCGACATCAGTGAATGAACTTGAAAGAAGAACCAAGACTTTAGTACGAATTCAGCAGACCAATGGGCAGCAAACAGAAGACTGGAAGCTAGGTTCAACGGAGCATTTCCATCATGCAGAAACCATGAACACATCTTCAAAGGCGAAAACCAGCAAACTCTATTTGAGATCTGAACCTGAAATGTAAAGACAGAGTCGTAATACCTTACTCTCGCTAAGAGAAATTCATCTTAAAAGGGAAGGGTAAAATAGCAGAGATATACAATATCATATATATACAATGCAAAGTATAAATCACAATACAGAATCATGGGTGGGATAATCCTCGCCTCCGTGTCCTTAATAGAATTGAAAATTCTTGTTCGCAAATTTTGAATTCTATGTCAGGACCGGAGGCTCCGATTTTGCTTGTTTAAAGCTGTGCTACCACAACAGATGCAATATTCACAATAGGTTTATAATAATAAGATTTAAACGTAGAATAAGAAGACCAGTCAGCTGCATTCATAATGTCCAACAAACTGACTCCTACAGAAAAGGCTTTAGCTGCCATAGCTCCACGTGCAGAATGAGCACCAAACCTTGAAACATCAGTTCCTGCTTCGCCCATGAGCCAACGTACCCATCTTGCTAAGGTAGCTGGGGTTACTGGGCGAAAATGTTTCTGCAGAGAAATCAACAATTGACCTCCCATATCCTGTCAAAATTCTGCAGTACTTACCTCATAATTAGGGCTCCCAGTTTTATGGTATTTATTTTTTTGACATTTCCGTCTGTTTTTATCCATATTTATTTTATGCTAATTGTATCTGTATTTATCCATATTTATTTTGGGTTTTGTGGAAAAATGACGATGAAATTAGTATATTTCCAGATTTATTTCACCGGTAAACATGCGCTCATGCTTGAATGCCTATTAGGTTTAAATGCTGTAAACACCTGCAGAAGTTAAATTAATGCACTTTTTAGCAAATATGCAAATTTTAGTATCAACTTTGTTCTTATATCTAATGTGTGTTAAAGCCTCTTTACTAAAATCCCTTTCTTTTTTAGCCCCTTACCTTTAAATCCACACAGCTATTGGCCTGGCATTCATGGGCACTGTATTTAGAATTACTCAAAAAGTAACCCAATTTCCATTTTTATCCACATTTAAAAATAAATACAGACAATAAAATAATTATTTTCTGTCTCTATTCATCTGTAAAAATCAGTAAAAACGTAAAACAGGGAGCCTTACTCATAATCCCGGATACATTGTACCACAGACAGTTTAGGATTATCAGGAAAAACAGGATAAGTAACAGAAGTGGTGTTAGATTTAGTGCAACTGGTGACCATAAAAGTAACACCCTCTGGAGAAAATCTGTGACCCGCAAGATCTAGCGCGCGTATATCTGAAACCCTCTTGCAGGACACTAGACAAAGTGGCATAGCAAGCTTGGCAGAAAGTTGCTTACGGGACAGAAATTCATTAGAAGGCCAGGCTTCCAAGAATCGTAAGACAGTGGAGACGTCCCATAGCTCAGAATATTTAGAACAAGGCGGTTTAACTAACCGGATACCTCTGAGCAGTTTACATATTAAGGAATGTTCACCAACCGGTTTGCCATTGATCGCTACGTGCCCTGCCGAGATGGTGGACCGTAAATTATGGACAGTGCGATAGGCAAGACCCGAAGAAGTGATGGATGCAAGAAAACTCACTATCAAGGAGACATCTGCTGCAGCGGGATCCACCTCCCGTTGAGAGCACCAATCACACCATCATTTCCAGGCTGCAGCATAACGCTTGTGTGTGTTGGGCGACTATGCCTCACTGATAAATCCGGTAGCGTCTTGTGAAAGGCCTGGGATTTTCCAGCGATCCCCATAATTTGCCAAGCGACCAGCCTGAGTTGATCCGATGTTATCAAGGGATGCGAGGATTTGAGAGGATCCAATAACAGATTCCACCGCTGAGGTAGGAGGATCAGTACTGCACACAGCATTTCCAGAAGTACTGGGAACCACGCCTGAGCCCTCCAAAGAGGAGTGATCAGAATCAATTCCGACTGATAACATTTGGTCTGGGCTAGGACCCTGGGGATCATTACAAACGGAGGAAACACATAACATAGAGTTGGAGGCCATACCTGAAGGAAGGCATCCGTGGCCAGAGCCTTTGGATCCAGACACCAGCTGAAAAATACTGGAACCTGTTTGTTGAGTCTAGAGGTGAACAGATCGATCTGACAAGGACCCCATATCTGGTTCAACGACTGGAACACTCGAGGGTGAAGCCTCCAATAGCTGAAATCCCGTAGATGTCGGGAATGCCAGTCTGCAATCTGGTTGTTTCATCCTGGGAGATATTCCGCCACCACAAACAATTTGTTCTGAAGGCAAAAGTGCCAAAAGTCTTTGGAAATCTCCGCTAGAAGCCGCAATCTTGTCCCGCCCAATTTGTTCACATAACGAACCGCTGACACATTGTCTATGCGGAGAAGAATGCAACAATTCGTCCGACGGGGTGAGAGGCAGCAAATCGCAAAGGAACCCGCTAGAAGTTTCAGGCAATTGATGTGGAGATTCAGTTCCTCCTAAGACCAACGGCTGCCTGTAGTCACTTGGTCGCAACGGGATCCCCAACCCCACCAACTGGCATTGGATTCAATCACCACTTCCGGTGTGGTGCCGAATAGGGCTCGACCATTCCAGGACTCCATGTGCTCCAGCCACCACAACATCTCCCACCTCGCTTCCTCCGTGAGGGGAATGTGATCTGAGTATTTGAGGCCTTTCTGGAGATGACGGATCTTGAGCCGTTGGAGCGTACGGTAATGAAGGGGACCCGCGAAGATCACTTGGATGGATGAAGCTAACAAGCCGACGATCCGGGCTACAGACCTCAAGGACACAATCTGCTTGTGCAAAATCAATCTCGACTCTCTCTTGATAGATCTGATCTTCTGATTGGGCAAGAGGAGTTGGCAAGTGAGAGAGTTGACCAGAAAGCCCAGAAACTCAACAGATTGAGACGGAATCAACACAGACTTCTGTGGATTGACCAGGAAACCCAGAGTATGTAAAAGTCTATGGTCCAAGAAAGATGCTGCATCCCCAGACAAGGACATTCACTCATAATGAGAATGTTGTCCAAATAAATAATGAGACAAACTCCCCGGGCCTCTACCACAGGCCTCAGAATTTTTGTGAAGCACCAAGGTGCTGACGAGAGGCCGAAGGGGAGGACTTTGTACTCGTACCAGATGTCCTGCCATTGAAACTGAAGAAAATGGCGATGAGGTTTGTAAATTGGAACAGACAGATACGCATCTTTTAGATCCAGGCAGACCATCCAGTCCCCTTCCTGAAGAAGATCGTGAAGAAGATGGATCCACACCATCTTGAAGTGTCGATATACAACCCATCCATTGAACTCCTTGAGATTGAAAACTAGCCTGAATCCACCCCCCTTCTTCTGCACTAGAAAGATGTTGCTGATGCAACCCTGAGGGTGACGAGCCGTCCGTATTATGGCCCCTTTTTGAAGTAGAGACTCTATATCACTGGAAACAAAAGCCTGATCCTGAAGGGAGAAACCATGGGACGCGGGGATGAGTTTGAGTGGGGGAATGGAAAAACTCTATCTTGTAACCCTGCACCGTGTCCAGGATCCATGCATCCTGCAAGTTTTTTACCAATTGAAAATACTTGATCCTGCCCCCCAATTGCACTTCCGAAAAGGAAATCAGGCTCACCTGAAGACGCAGTATCATGTTGTCCTCCCTGGTTACCTCCACAGCGACCTTTCTTGAATTTATTCTGTGATCCACGAGTGGGATAGAAGTAAGCGGAGGAGTTGGAATCCTGATATTTTCCACGTTGGGAGTTATATCCACGTTGGGCGCCGTGCTGGAAACCTTGGCTGAATGACCACCCACTATTTTGTACGGCCCGACCAAAAACCGGATGAAAAGTCCGTTTGAGGGAACCCTGCGCCTTGTCAAGCCCACTGAAGATAGTCAAAAACATAGTCAGTTCTTTTAGAAAAGGCTGTCCGAAAAGCAGACCTTGTGCCAAAGGACCAGATTCAGATGTAGGGAGTTCTGCCAACTTAGGGTCAAGTTTCAGCAGAATAGAGCGACGGCGCTCACAAGATATGGCACAGTTTGCATTGACTAACTGACACATGGCCCGTTGAGCCCAGCCAATCAAATCCTCAGGATTAATTATGAGGCCCGAGGACTTAGCTCTAAAACCTAAGTCCAAAATTTTACTAAGGGGACCTGTCAAATCAAGTAATTTATCCTGACAGGACCTCCAAGACAGATCAAGTCCTTTCATAGGATCTTTAGTGTATTTTTTAAGATATGTGAGCATGGAAGGGTCCACCTCTGGCGGGTCCGCCACCTTGTCAACCAGATCTGGTCTAGGGCATTCCGAGCGTAAACACGCCCTCACATCCTTATCAAAGGCCTGGCGAATATGTGATTGCACATAATCAGCAACCTCAGGAGAGTGAAGCCAAGACGGGGAATTGGGGTGAACAATCTGCGTGGAATCAATGGTGAGTAATGCAGGTTGGGACGGAGCATCAACATAACATTCCTTACGTTGTTTTTTAGCAGGCGGAGGAGGAGCCTCCGAATCAGAATCTGTATCAGAAGTGGAAGTAGTATCATCTCCTTGGATGACCCAGAACGGACCTTCTTGGTCGAAGACTCATAAGTATGGTCAGACAGAGTTTTAGCCAATTTTGCTAAATCAGAAGAATGGGGATTACTGGAACCCTTTGTACCAGAAGTAGAATGGGGCGCAGACCCCGGAAGACAGCCTTGTTGCAGAGTGTAATTGCATAAGTGGCGCTTCAAAGGCTCAATAGCCCTGAACATGGCCTTATTAACGGAGTGTTGAACTCCCATATCCAGAGCTTCAACCAGCTCATGCTCCAGTGACCCAGAGGGGCCCTCATCGTAGTACTCCTCATCATAGAAATATTCAGCCATGGTGAGACTGTAAAGTGACAAATAAGCCCACTAGAGGAGACTGAGGAGCTAAGAGACACTGTCAAAGTGTAAATAACACAGAAAAATGAAAATACTGACAGTAAATTCAATAAGGGGGAGTGGAAAAAATCCCAGACAAGCCAGCACACCACAAGTACTGAAAGTACGAAGTGTGTACAGCCAATTAGAACGTGGAGGGAGGGCTTGCCGAGAAATATCCACTCTAGGCAATGCCTATGCAGTAATTATACAGCCCATATGCACTAAAATGCGAGAAATGGGCGTCGTTCGGGGCTGGCACAGGCAAGTGGGACTCTAGCAATTTATCGTGCTGCTCCCGTGCTCACTTAAACCTGAGGAAACTCCCAGACGGGTAAAATGGTTGCCGCTCATGCGCAGTATGACCTGCCCGTGAATCCAGAAAGAGGACTGCGCAGTACAGAGACGAGCGACCTATCCCCCCCAAGTCTCCTGCTCCACACAGAAGCAGCGGGCACAGAGCGCCCGGACCGAGGAGGCTATAGGCAATCCAGACTCCGTACGCGGCAACGAAGTAGCAAAAAACAATGCGGGGAAAAAAGGAAAGGCGCGAACACGCACAATCAAGCACAACAAGGCACCGAGTGCAAGAATTGAATTCCGAGCAGCAGAGCCCTCTTCATGCACACGGTCACATCAAAGGGAGCATCAGAAACAGACGCAAACCCGAAGGCGTAAGAACTAAGCACACAGGCAATATATCATACATGTAAGTACCAAACAGACAGTAATCAGTATCAGAGTCACATAGAAAGTAAAAGCACTTAACTGACTGAGGAACAGCAAAGAAAGAGGATGTAGTATTCTTTAGTACTCCTTATATAGGGGTCTACTCTATGGTTGTCATGTGATACCCAGGAGTGTTTATGGGTATTGTATTGTTTATTTGTTTTTACTTTATCTGATTGGCTGTTGAGAATTTTCAGTAAAGAAAATGAGTAGCATAATCGGAGCCTCCGGTCCTGACATAGAATTCTAGAGGGGTACACATATTCATAGTCACAACACTCACTCCATCCCACCGTTTCAACCAGACAGGGTCTTGGGATGCTTCATAAACAACAGGTGGGTGATCTAGTAGACATAAAAATCAGTCATGGGACAGGTAGGTGAGCAACTGGTCTGCCCATTCATATCATAGCATAGACAAAACACGAGACGAAAAAAAGAGAGTTGGCCCTTTGTCGCTGTAAACTCTTCAACAGGTCCAT